>NC_088830.1:29860874-30575874 GCF_904066995.2 Poecilia reticulata | reverse complement strand
GCTCTAACTTTTTCTGGAGGGTTTTAGCAGGGGTTTAACGTGCAAATGATAATGCTTTATCCAACTGTGTGTGTGGTCAGGTGGTGTCCACACACACATGCACATCCATGCCCACACACATGCTGCTCTCATGTGCAGACGCATTGGCTTGCTGATAGGGACTCTTTGGTTCTTTTTAGGTCAAATCAGTGGAACCACTGGGCCTGGAGGCACTGAGCCTGGATGTCCTTCTGTTTCCAGACTTCACTGTGGCCTCTTCCAGTAACTCCTGAGCAAATACAGTCAATCAGCCTGTGTGTGTGTGTGTGTGTGTGTGTTTTTAGGAAGGAAAGCAGCAGTAAAAGCAGGAACATGCTCTGTGTGGGGTATAAAATGAAAATTAGGGGTATTACCTCATTGTCATTTACCGTAACGGGATTACACATTAACTATTAGCTTTGAGGCACCATGTTCTGCTTGAACATTAGGCGCAGGAAGTGTGCTCCATGTCTGGGAATACATGCTGGACAGAGTTCGCTCATTAAGCATCGACAGTGATGTTGTTTCTATCACACAGTCGGCCCACCTGCGACTGTCGGTGAGCATGTTTGTGCTCTGTGAGCGTATTTGTCTGCTTCACGTGCGCAGAGACGTGCACTCAAATGAAGCCCACTGACAGAGGCAGAGACCACCACAGACGGTTCGCAGATGTGCCCCTGGCCACAAGCAGAAGTGGGTCTAGCAATCAGAAGTGATAGCTCTCATATGCCATATGGCAGAAGCAGGGAAATATTGCATCATTGCTGTTCTTTGATCAGACGATCAGAGATGGAGGAAAGACAGAGACTACATCGTTTAAATCGAACAGTCTTCTTTTATTTCTTGAAAAAACGACTCCTGATAAGATTGATGGTTACGCAGTTCCACCTCAGTGGTGGTTTGTGTGACAGCAGGTGATTGATTTTGTTTGTCTTGAGGTTTTCTTAATAATATCTGTTTAGCCGGAATGTGGTACCCACAATAGGAAGACCACCATGTCCTTCCATGAAACGAAGCCTAGCTCTTTCTCCCTACGCACACATTAAGGTTTGATTGTGGTTGCATCTGAATGGAGTTCACGTTCACATAATATAACTCATGTTTCAATAAGCAGAAGTCGATTCCACCAGTTATTAGGGCAGAGGCAGAAGGCGCTGACTGGGCTGTTGCTGCATCATGGACAGAAAACACACAGAAACAAATCATTCATGCTCACAGAAACACTGAAGGAGCATTTAGATTTGGTAGCTAACACAGCATGCATGTGTTTGGAAGGTGGGCAGAAGCAGATGATTGATGGAAAACTTCGTCCAGACTAGTGAGACTGAAGCAATCTCCTGGAGATACACCTGGAGCTGAGCATCAAGCACCTGGTTGGGGAATTAAAGCTGCAGAATGGAACTTATATAAACTTTCATTTGTTTTCACATATTTGTTGAAAATGTCACAATGTTGTGACAGTTTATGAGACATGATCTGCGAAAAGATGAGCTTCTCTGCGTTCTCCCAGTGCTAACTAGAAACAACAAACTAAATTACCAATTAGTCCTGTCAATCATACTTGTGTATGTGGTGCTTGTCCCCTCTCGATCTGTTATGCTGCAAATTCTTCCATGAATTTTCAGCAGACGATAATCAGTTTTTCTGTAACAGTAAGTTGTTTCTCTGCCATGAGCACATTGAGCAGCATGTACATGAGATTGATTGGCTGAGCTAAGACCCTCCTCCAGGTTCTGACTGGATGTTTTTTGTTGGGAGTGGTGCATTTCAGCAATAGTGGCACTGGGAGAAGGCAGAGGAGCTCAAGTTTTTTACAAATTATTTGTGAAAATCCTTTGTGAATTACTGAAGTCAATGCTCTGGGTTGACTTCAGTAATTCAGTTAATTTTATTTATGTAGCGCCGATAAACAGGAAACGTCGTCTCGGGTCACTTTACAAAAAAAGTCATTTCAATTCAATCACATGATTAATCTGAGTTACCAGACAGTACATTAAGCTCGGTTAATTATTCAAATTAGTTTAAAACTTTTCCACCTAAGGAAACCCAGCACATTGTGTCGAGGCAGCATTCACTCCAATCGCTTCGTTTACAGGAATCCCTCATACCGTTTGTTCATGCATATAGTGACAGTGGAGAGGAAAAACTCAGGCTCTCACTTGCTCCACTCATGTTTCATTCTGAGGGTTAAATTATCTGAAATTTCTTTGTAGTTATGCTGCTTTAGGTTTAGGCTGCTGGAGGACAAACTGACCACTTTTCCTCATTCTGCTGCCTTTTTCTTCTACTGCTCTCCAGTTTGCATTATTTGCTGTTAACTTTATCTTTCCTCTCAGACTGTCAGTCTATCACACAAACCCCAATAAAACACTTTGGTGATGTAGCCAACCATGAAAAAGCTAACCAGACAAGGTAAAACTAAATAAATCACAAAAGAGGGAAGAAATCTGAAAAAATAACTACAATGTATAAACTAAATAATTTTTTATTGTGCCAGCAAACATCTCTTTGTGAACTGCAACCAAATCTTCTTACACATGATGAATGAAGGGAAAATATCCCACAGCAAAAGTCAAGATGGCAAAAGTCAAGGCCATTACTGGCCTGATGGCCAGTAATGGCCATCAGGAGGGCCGCGCTGGAAATGGGGGGTGAAGTGAGTTGGGGTGTCCAGCAATGCATCGCCGATCTCCCGAGTGCTTTCATCTTCCCTGATAAGTGCCATACCTAATCAGGTTAAAGGAGCACATACCACGGAAGGGAAGGAAATTCCGGCCAAAACGGTAACGTATCTGTTCCGCTCTCATGCATCGCATTCCTCCAGCTAATTAAGAGTAAATATCTGACCCTGGAGAGAAAACGTCCACATTAGTCCAACCAGTCAGCCAGTGTGGTCCATCTGCACTCTCTCTTTCACTCACCTCACCCCCTCCTCGCCCTAATTTGGCACTAAGATGAGAAAAAACATAAGGGAGTTCTCAGCAGGTTTGCTATTTTTCCTGCAGCTCCCTCTGCTTTTGTTTCTCCCAACATTAGGCCCCATCATTACTGACAGGATATCAGTTGTGCTTATAGCAGATCATCTAATGCCGAAGACCTCTGGGTCATGGAGTCGTGCTCTCTATTTAGTTTCCATCTTTGCTTTGCCTTTGTCCAGCTACAAATGGAAACACTCCAGTGTCTTCTGAGTCTAAATCTTTGCTGAAATCTGATTTTTCTTTTTTTTTTTTTTTGCGTGGTCGTTCATCCTCTTGCAATCACTCTTCTGTTTGAACTGATTTATGCTCCCAAAGTGATCCGCATGAGCAGAAGAAGAACATAGACGTCACACAGCAGCGCACTGTTTACAGAAGTTATAACGGATGGAGTCGTTTATGGATTGATTTTAAAGTTTATTCAGCAAAAAGACCCGACAGTAGAGATCAAAACTGGATGAAGGAAGCTAGTAAAAAGAAAGGATAACTAGTAGCAATGGCTTTTTGTGGAGCATTTCTGCAGGCAGGTCTGTTTGGATGTGAAGTCAGAGCCTGTAGTTTTCTGATTGTTTTATGACACAGACTGCTTTCATAATTCCATAATTATAATTTTCAGCCATTGTTTAGATCCTAATTTACCGCGCCTGTTTTCTTCTGGTGCAGAATTATGACGCATGTCTCTCATTGATTGATATAAAAGCCAGATAAAATGCAAAATGACTGCAGACGCTTTGAAAACAATCAGATTCGGGTCTGAATTAGTTCCAAATCTTTGCTAGAAACATAAAATATTTGGCTCTCGGTGATTTTTGTTCTCAATCATTTCTGTATTACACTTATCTTCACCAAATATTGTGTACTTTAGGTGTAAAGGGGAAACACGTTCAAATGTATTTACATATCATTAAAGAAACAAGTGCACTGCAAAAACACAAAATCTTACCAAGTATTTTAGTTTCTACTGCAGATATCTTAGTACAGTTGAAATAAGACGAAACTGACATACAAGTAACTTTTCAACAAGATAAAGAAGTCTGTTTTAAGTCAGTAATTCATTAATTTTGAATTAAAAAACTATTACTTCCACTGTCAGATTATTTTACTTGCAACAAGATATTTTTCACATTTTAAATAAAATAATCTGCCAGTGTTTATTTATATTTATACGTTTTCATAAACATTAAGGAATTAGTAATATAAAGTAATCTCCTATATCTTGCTGAAAAGTTACTTGTAAGTTAGTTTTGTTCTATTTCAAGTAGCTAAGATATTTGTGCTAGAAACTAGACCAAAAATATTTAGTGTTTTTGCAGCGTGTGATGTTGACTAATGTTCAAAAAGACAAAATAAACAGGCTTTGAATACAGTGACAATGAAACAATGGTTTTTATTAAAGCAGAACCGTTGACCTTTTCTGAACAACAAACATAAAAGCAAAATGTTAAACTAAAAAATGATCCCAGACTAGATCCTTGTGGAACTCCACAAGTAATTGATTCTCTAAGGTTCGTTGAGAAAGAGACAAACAATCCAATGAAGCTTAGAATCCATTATATTTAAGATAAACATCTTTTTACTCTCTGAGCCTCACTGGCTCATTTTAAAATCATAACTCTACATGGAAAACACGTTGCAACACAATGGGTTGCAATGTGGCATTGAGAAACCATCGTTGTCCAAAAATGATTTTCATGTCACTGTCAGCTTCAAATCATCATCAATTTCAGAAAGATCTCCCACCCCACACTCTGACAGTTAAATCAAAACAGTCCTTGGTAATTTGGCTGCTTCCATTCAGTGTCTGAGTATTTACAACAGGCCAAAACAGACTCGCTTTAAGTCTCATCAGCTGACGTGCGCAGGCCGCCACACACATAGCAGCAGGAAGCGGCGCAGTGAAATACTCTTGAAGTTGTTTACGTCTCGTTGCTGAAAGAGGAAGGTGCATGAGAGGGACATCGCGATCCTGACCCACGTTCCTGACCTGTGTCCAAGTGGACGGCGAGCCGCGCTCCACGTGTTCGACGCTGGACGGTGATCAAGTGCAACATCAACAGGGGGATGAATGGAAACGTCCAGAGTGAGACTGAGGAGCGCCGTCTGTGTTTAATGTCAGGAGTCTGCCGTCGGCCACAAAGCCTGTCACTTCAAAACACACCACACACACACACACACACACGCACGCACGCACACACACACACACACACACACACACACACACACACACACACACACACACACACACACACACACACACACACAGACAACATAAAACAAAAAACATTTAAAAACAAACATGATGTTCACGTCAGGTAATTCTGGGAGAGATGCATTTAAATATAAATGTGTGGTGCGGCAGTGGCAAAGCGTAAAATCCACGTACAGAGGCCTTAGTCCTCGCCGCCGCCATCACAGGTTCAGGTCAAGTCTTGACCTTTTGACCTTTGTTAAATGTCTTCCCCCTCACAACCCCTCTTTGATTGTCCATTTACTGTCAAAAAAGACCACTCAAGTCAGGGTGTCCAAAGTGTGGCACGAGGGCCGTTTGTGTGCCACTTTGCTTTTTTGTGCCCCCCAACTTTAAGAATGATACAAATTTGTTTATTAGACCTTTTGATTTTTAATAAGGGTAAAATTATTACCAACATTTTTTGTTTACAGTGAAAATTGTTCCCTTCCTCGGGCTGCCACCTTATTGTGGTGGAGGGGTTTTAGTGTCCCAATGATCCTAGGAGCTATGCTGTCTGGGGCTTCATGCCCCTGGTGGGGTCACCCAAGGCCGACAGGTCCTAGGTGAGGAACCAGACGAAGCGCAGCCCGAAGACCCCTATGATGAGTAATAACATTGGACTTGGTTTTCTCTCGCCCGGACGCGGGTCACCGGGGCCCCACTCTGGAGCCAGGCCTGGAGGTGGGGCACGATGGCGAGCGCCTGGTGGCCGGGCTTTTACCCACAGAGCCCGGCCGGGCTCAGCCCGAAGAGGAGACGTGGGTCCCCCTTCCAATGGGCTCACCACCTGTCGGAGGGGCAAAAGGGGTCGGGTGCTTTGTGTTACGGGCGGCAGCCGAGGGAGAGGACCCTGGCGGTCTGATCCTCGGCTGCAGAAGCTGGCTCTTGGGATGCGGAACGTCACCTCTCTGGTGGGGAAGGAACCGGAGCTAGTCTGCGAGGCTGAGAGGTTCCAGATAGAAATAGTCGGCCTCACCTCGACGCATGGGTCTGGTTCTGGAACCAGTCTCCTTGAGGAGCCAGTTGAGGTGGTTTGGGCATCTGGTCAGGATGCCTCCTGGACGCCTCCCTGGTGAGGTGTTCCAGGTACGTCCCACCGGGAGGAGGCCTCGGGGAAGACTCAGGACACGCTGGAGGCACTATGTCTCTCGGCTGGCCTGGGAAAGCCTTGGGATTCCCCCGGAGGAGCTGGAAGAAGTGGCTGGGAGAGGGAAGTCTGGGCCTCCCTTCTGAAGCTGCTGCCCCTGCGACCCGACCCCGGATAAGCGGCAGAAAATTGATGGATGGATGGATGAAAATTGTTTTAAAAAACGACAAAGTATTCATCTCTTTAAGTTCTTTTAATAAGTAGAAGCACACTTAAGACATGAGGCGAAATGCCCTAAACGTCAAACTGCTTGCAGTTTTGTTCACAGTAAGATCCTCAGCTCTCAATGAGAAACGCAGAGTCCCTTTAAATAAGACAAACACATACATGGTGACCAATAAGAGTACCTCAATGTAGGGTTTTCCTAAAATATACGTTTTTATAAAGAAAAGGAATTCATGTTTAGCGTGCAGCAGACAAAATTATTTCTTAGATTGTTCACAAAAAGGGGAAATTAATAATATTCAAATGGTAAATATACACATCTTCTGTTATTAACAATGCAAAAAATAAAAAAAAGTGTTAGTAATCACAAACTAAACCTTCCACGTACCCCTAATCCTGCTTAAAACACACACACACACGCACACACACACACACACACACACACACACACACACACACACACACACACACACACACACACACACACACACACACACACACACACACACATAAACACGGCCTCACGCGGGTCGGCGGTGTGTGGTTAGAGCCTCGCTGCAGTCAGACAGCATGATGAAGTGTGCAGAGGCCAGAAGAGAAAGGAAAGTGCTTCCTGAGCAGTGATGTGTGACAGGAGATATGAGAGAACTGGTGCAGGGTCAGCCACCGCTGACAGCCACCACACCTCCTGACATCCACCCAATACCCTGGGAGTTGTGCGCAGCAGATATGGGTCAGTGGAGCCTTGAGATGTGTGGGCTCATCACATCCGAGTGTGTGATAATCATTTAGCTGCTGCTGTGTGTGTGTCTCTCTCTCTGCTTGTGTCCACACTATAAGATTTCTTGAGGAGTAGCAGGGCCCACCCAGGTAGTCCTGAGCTGTGGGTTGTAGATTCAGATCGTTTGGGCAATGAACAGGTAACCGAAACCTTAACACCCGTTGCCTGCAGCTGCTTCATCTCCTCCCTCAGGAACCCAGCCCTCTCTTACATGCTTTGTGCTTTGTTCCTTGCCCTGCAGAACATTAGCACTACAATGACCTCAACAGAGAAACCTGAGTCCGTCAGAACCTAACGGAGTGGGACGAAGGGGAAAAAAGAGGAAATGGCAGCTAAACCTTGTGTAAAATGTGTAATAAATTGCTCCTCATAAATGGGGTTTTCAAATAGATTTTTTTTTTTTAAGCAGCTACTTGGCTTGATCATTTTTCAAAAGTATCACTCTATTAAGGCGGAGGCGGTCGGAAAGGGAGGAGGGGACAGCATGTAATAATGGCCTGTCATTTTTCATCAACATTCCTGACAATGCATGACCCAGACTGGAGCCAGAACACTGAGGGAGGTGACACGCTGCGCAGAGCTGCATCACGTAGGTCACCAGGTCAAGCAGCGCTGTGATTACAGGGATCAGCAGAAGCTTTATACGTGTACGAGTGTGTACAGGGGGCATATTGCTCGAAGTTTTTGGAATGTGTTTCGTGATGCATTTCGTGAGAGAAACTCAAGCACTTGTGCTTGAAGCCCTGAGATGAGTAGTAACTAGTCACGTTTACTCAGTTACATTTACTTGAGTAACTTTTTTGACTTTCCTTTTAATTTTTACTTGAGTAATTTTATTATGTAGTATCACTAGTCTTATTTGAGTAAAATGTCTGGATTTTCTACCCACTGAAGGAAAAACAAACATGCTTTGACCAAAAATCCAGCAGACACACACACACACACACACACACACACACACACACACACACACACACACACACACACACACACACACACACACACACACACACGCACACACACACACGCACACACCCCCACACACGCACACACACGCGCGCACACGCACACGCACACACACACACACACACACCTGCAGGTTTTAGTTAAGGTTTCATAAGTTTTTTAATGAAAGAAACTTATTTAGAAAAAAATTACTTTCCCTGATTTCATTTTTCGTTACTTTTATGAATTTTTGTCATTTTCGTCCTTAAAATGCCAAAATTTCCACTTTATATTTTGGTCCATCTGATTATTTAATTTTAAAACATTAAATGATTGATCATTTGATCAGTTACTCAGTACTTGAATAGACTGTTTACCAGATGCTTTTTTTTACTCCTACTTGAGTAAAAATACGTTGACGTAGTGCTGCTCTTGCAGGATCCTCTGCCCTCCTCTGCTGAAGCCCCGGTGAGGATTTCTCCTCTGCTCAGACTCTTAAAGCACACCCCAAACCCACTCGCATGGCTCCTTACTCAAATTAGATCCCCAGGTCTAATCAGAGGCAGCTTGGCACTGCGGGTGGAAACTAGCCACAAACCTCATCTTCAAATGACTGTTGGTTGCTGACAGAAGCCCCCACCCCCACCAGTTTAGTGTGTTGACTGGGCAGGATGGAGTGCTATATGAGGCTTTCTCAATTCCCTTGACCACACAATGGAAAATGGGTGGAAGACCACACAACAATAAGTGATTTCCAACACAGTGGCTGACCTAAACTCTGATTTAGAATTTAAAAAACATGCGTCAATGATGTTTTATAACAGAAAAAAGCACAAAGCTCTACAATAAACCATCGACCATTTGTTGATGTAGTGTTAATTCGCAACTAAATGTCGTCTCAAGGCACTTTACAAGACAAACAGATGGAGTTTATATACAGAAATACATAACTAAGTTATTTAGACAATCGTAATCATAATCCAATGCAATCCTAATTCTAAAACAATGTGAAGTTCAGTTGGTAGAAAGTTTTCTGTCTCAGGATGACTGGAGGGAGGTTTCTTTCAACAAAAACAAAAGTTCAGCAGAATCTTGACTAACACTAAACAGCTGAGAGCAAACTTGTTTGCAGAAATACATCATAAATAACAGCACATTTAATGTAGTTATGGGACTCGGTAATTTCTTTAATAATCAAGTTAATTGCAGGGTAATTAATCAAAAACCACTTATCTACAAAATAAGCAATAATTTCAAGTCAAAACCACTTTTTGCTACTATATTTTTCAGTAAATACAAGACTCTTGTCCAAATAGCAACTTTGGACAAGAATCCAAAGTGATTTTATTCCCATTCAGCTTTTAAGTATTTCAGGAACGTCTGATACAAGAAACACAATGAGAAATTTCAGTCTTGGGACATTTTCCCAGAATAAAATGCAACTAATTGAGTTAAAATTAAAATCTACGTAATTAATCCTTTGCTAAAGTTCCGACTGTAGTAATATGTCCAAGTAGGTGCTTGGATAATTATTGGTACAGTTATAACTGATACTGACCGAATATATGTAAACTAAATTCGAGGAAAGTTGTAAAAATAAAAAAAATTCTCTACAAAATGTCCTAATTAAGCTTTTTTGCATTTAGCAAATATAAATCATTTTGGTATTTCTAACTAAGTTAAAACAAGAAAAGTTTTTGATTTTGTGCATGTAAATATCTGGTTTAAACTGTATATCAGTGAGAATTAAGGACAGTTTACTGGCCCAACATATAATTATCACTTCATCCTACCAAATATTGTCAGGCTAAACAGTACACAAACAGTACTTTGATGTTGTGATACAACATACAGTTAAATTGCAATAATTATCAGGATTCAAACTTTCTGCAGTCAAAAACTTCAGACTTAAAAACTGTCAGGTTAACTGAAAAGCGATGTTTGGAGAGCTGGGTGGAAGCTGCATGCCAAGTTCTCAGCATTTGCCAAACCGAGGCAGAAGAATGACACTTGGTTTGAGTCAAGTGTAATGTTTTGGTGTCGAGATAATTATCATGAGGCTTTTTGATTTCCTGTTCCTAACTTGTGGAAACAGTTTGGGGATGGCGCCCTCCTGTTTCTAAATGACTTCACACCACGACACCAGTGAGCAAAGTGAGGTCCATCAAGATGAGGCAGATGAGAGTAAACGTCTGCCAAAATACTGGATTTTACAAGCAATGAGAAAACAGCAACATCAGGACTCTGAATACCAGCGGAGGTCATGGAGTCCGAAGCTTAATCTGATGTGAATGAGGCCTTAAGAAGACTAAGCATTGCAGGTAGTTGTCCCTATTTAAACGGGCATCATGTTTTAATGTTATTTCTTTATTTGAAACAAACCTGGAGCATTGCCTCGATTCTTTCACTCATGCTTGACAAATCCTTTAATCTCCATGGCAACCATTTACCTGTTGAAATCGTCTGATTGGACTTAGCCCCGCCTTCCAGACGCAGCTCCTCCTCAGAGCTGCAGCTTCCAGGCCTCCAGCTTTCCGCCTCACTGAGGTGCGCTTCCCCCACTCAGCTCCTTCAGACTAGTCAAAAGCAATTAGCAAACACCTGGTGGAACTGTGCAGCTGCTGAGCTCATCATACTTCTCAATGAAAAGCTGGAAAAAACATTGTTAAAGTTTTAATAGAGGAGCAATGCTATGATGACTTTCAGAAGGAAGAACGACAGAGGCCCAATTTCAAGGTGAAAAATTACGACGTCAAATTATTTTTAAAGTCATATTTAATATAAATAGCATTTTTATAAGAACTGAAGGTAACATAGTTACTGATATAAAGTGGTTCTATGTGCCTGGAAAATACATAATACTGCCCCTTTAAAGTCTCACAGCTTTTCTGGGTCACACACCAAGCCAACCAACTGAAGTATTCTTGGGTTTTCACCTGGGTGCAGCTCTAATCTGCTCTTCCTTTCCTTTCTTTTCTGTCAGTACTACCTAACAACAATACACCCTCCAAGACCACAGGGAAAAACTCACAAAAAGAAAGCAACATTAACTTTTGTGCAATCTCAGCTTTGGTAGGCCTTCATGATTATCACTTTGTGTGGAAGCATTCATTTTGCTTTCAGTTGTAAGACAGAAAGTGGTCCAATCCCTTTATTACACAAGTAATGATAGATTTCTCTGGCTGAGAGTGGATGGTTGGCTCGCTGCTATGTTACCTACACCACTGATGCTGCAGCAAATGGGTCCCTATTTAAAACTTGTGAGGGGTAAGATTGGGGCCATAGCTAGTCATTACAACACTAGCTCATAGTCTAATTTGGGTCATGCTTTAGTGGCTTTAAATGGGTGTGAGTGCAGTTGTTTCAGTTTCCTACATGCAAGTGTCTTTGTGAAACGTTAGATGTTATTATTTTACAGTTGATCCCTTAAAATGTAACCTTTGCTATGGAATAAAAACATGAAGTTAGGATAAGCTCCACCACAAGGAGTAAGATGTTGTATTGACTGACCAAATGGTCCCCTTCTCATTATAAAACCTTCATGTACAGCGAATTTCCCTGCCTCTGCTGCTAACTGCTCAACACAGCTGTTCAAACATTACACAGTCAATTGACCCATACTTTAGGAAAACACTCTGTTTTGGCAGCATGTGCTCAAATAATGTGTAAGGCAGCACATTAATGTTCGCCATAACTCACAGGACACTGAGGACCTGTTGAGACAGGCCTCAAACTCAAACACGGTGTGGGAATGTTTGCACGTATGACACAAACCAAAACAGACAGCTGTTCACACCAGGCCACCGGACACGGGACCGGGTCCAGAGTTCGGGCCCTCCTCAGAGTCATCGTTTCATCTGTTGAGGAGGTCCAGAGATCAGAGGGACTGGGAAATGGGGGGAGAGGAGAGCAAAGTGGCGTATGGGGCCAATGTCAGGGGCCAAAAATAGCAGAGAATGCTTGTCACCATCTCTCTCTCTCTTTATGACTCAACTGCACTGCAATAATTAATAAGAGTCGGTTCCCCGCCGCTGAGGCTCAAGTTCTGTGCTACGTGGTTGGTGACCGGGCCCAAAGCAAACGGTCCTCTAAAGAGTGACCGGGCGCCAAAGACGTAAGGGAGGGGGATAAGAACGGAAGAGCAAGGGAGCAGGAACCGGTGGATATGTCACACTTGGATCCCAGTGGGATTACCAAATCCTTCCAAAGAGCAGGAGGAAGCAAAGAGGAGGGAGGAGGAAACCAGAATGACAAGAGGTGAGACAGAGGAAAGAGACAAGACAAACAAAAAGCACTCTCATTGCCTGGATGTACATCCGTACCACATTTTCCCCTCAAGTTTCCAAAGTGGATGGTGGAACTCCCTAATTTTCCTCCTAACTTTACAAGAACCTAGAATTGTGAAGCTGTGAACTCAGACAGTCTGCTGTAATTGTGTAACAAGGTTCCTGGATGCTGATTTACTGAATCATTCATTCAAAAAGCTGATTAACATGTCAGCACAGAATCCACTGGTTGATTATTGTCTTCATTACACATGGATATTTTAGGTTAGTGTTTTCTTTGCATGGTAGTATCTGTCTCCTACAGCATCTTTCTAAAGTTAGACAAACACAAAGTAGAGCATAATTGTAAAGTGCAGAAAAGTATAGTAGATTTTCAACATTATTTTGCCAGTAAAATAATGTAATTTTGTAGTTTTGTAGAATATAAAAACTACATTTATTTAACATTTTCCTCTGCTCATGGTTGGTCACATTGTGACAGAAAATCAGCTGCTGCTGCAGATTAACTTGTTTCCAAACTTGAGGTGTTGGTGCTATAAAAACCTGCTTGCATGTTTTAATATTTTAGATCAAAGTTTAAGAGTCTTGTTGTCTGAGGAAGGATTTTGTTTGAACAGAATAACATGCCTCTGTCACAGTGTTGGCACATTCTGTTTCCTTCCTGAGATAGCCTGTATTTAGTATAATAATTTAACAACTTCAAATTATGAAAACTCCTGCTCTTTCTGAAATTCTGCCTTCAGAAAGTCATCACAACATCGCTCTTCTATTAACCCTTTAACAAAGTTTTCATCAGAGTTGCACTGAGAATGAGATGTACAGTTCCACCAGGTGCTTGCTAATTGCTGCTGGCTAGTCTGAAGGAGCGGAGAGGAGGATTCATGTGGGAATTCAGTCTTTTGGTTCATGTGTATTGGAGCAGAGATTAATCTAAAAGCTGCAGTGCCACTTGAGTCTCAAACTAAATCCAAACAAATCACATGAACATGTTTCCCGCTGTAATGCAGCAAAATTTGAAAAAGATAATCAGATAGGGATGCTTTTTGCAAGGCATCGAGAGGCTGACATCCACGTTGACGTGTTCAGCCGTGGAGCAACAGGATGCTTGAAGTGATTCAAACTAACATTGTTGGCCTTTTAATAAGTTCTGTCAAAGGGATTTTGGGGGATCAAAGTCAAATATGAGTTCCTGTTGCTGGCCAGACGAGGGTTGAGAGGGGGTTGTCATTCCAGACACGGTGAGCACACACATGTTGTCGGGCCGTGGGCGTGGGTTTGGGTTGTGCTGGGTGGAATCATTACTCACTGCGCACCCTGAGGTTGACAGAGAGGCTTGTGTCACACCCACTGTGCACTGACCGTTGTGTAATCCCTCCTGGGGTAATGGAATGAGCTAGTAATGATGACTGGTTTGATATGGTTTCACTCTCTGACACACATACAGAGGCACTCAGGAGACAGTCATGCAGACGCAGACAGAAACCTGCTGTGATGTAAGTGATACTGCCACACATCAGCTTCTGTACAGTTCAGTAGGAAAATGAAATTCAGGGTTGTACAGGTAATCAGTGCAAAGATGAGGAGAAATCCTCCCAAAAATTATGTGAATTTTGGGGAAAATTTGGGACAGAAGGTTATAGTGCACAATGCTCTACATCCTCAGGGAAAGTATATTAGCCGACCGGACAGTCATTGACCGAGCTAACGAACTGGAGGACAGGCAGGAAACTCCTGTACCGCATTGAGACCCATAAACTTTACAGATTATTCAAATGACCGTGTCAACTAGGATGTATAACAGACTTTGCTGTTCCATCAACATTTATGCTTGTTTTTCCAAAATGTTTTAATATTTTAGGAACTTGCATACCTTCAATGCAAAACCACAAAATTTTGTAAAGTATTTTCTGGTCTAGTTTCTAGTGCAAATATCTTAGCTCACTTGAAACAAGACAAATCTAACCTAAAAGTAATTTTTAGAAAGATATAGGAGTTTGCTTTAAGTCAACCTCTCCTTGGGCTGCCACCTTATCGTGGTGGAGGGGTTTGAGTGTCCCAATGATCCTAGGAGCTATGCTGTCTGGGGCTTTATGCCCCTGGTAGGGTCACCCAAGGCAGACAGGTCCTAGGTGAGGAACCAGACAAAGCACAGCCCGAAGACCCCTTACGATGCACAACAACATTGGACTTGGTTTTCCCTCGCCCGGACGCGGGTCACCGGGGCCTCACTCTGGAGCCAGGCCTGGAGGTGGGGCATGATGGCGAGCGCCTGGTGGCCAGGCTTTTACCCACGGAGCCCAGCCGGGCTCAGCCCGAAGAGGAGACGTGGGTCCCCCTTCCAATGGGCTCACCACCTGTCGGAGGGGCCAAAGGGGTCGGTTGCAGTGTGTAACGGGCGGCAGCCGAGGGAGAGGAACCTGGCGGTCTGATCCTCGGCTGCAGAAGCTGGCTCTTGGGACGTGGAATGTCACCTCTCTGGTGGGGAAGGAACCAGAGCTAGTGTGCGAGGCTGAGAGGTTCTTGCTAGCAATAGTTGGCCTCACCTCGAGGCATGGCTCAGGTTCTGAAACCAGTCTCCTTGAGAGGAGCTGGACGTACTTCCACTCTGGAGTTGCCCACAGTGAGAGGCTCCGGGCAGGAGTGGGCATACTTGTTGCCCCCCATCTCAGCGCCTGTACGTTGGGGTTTACCCCAGTGAACGAGAGAGTAGCCTCCCTCCGCCTATGGGTGGGGGGACGGGTTCTGACTGTTGTCTGTACTTACGGGCCAAACAACAGTTCAGATTACCCACCCTTTTGTAGTCCTTAGAGGGGGTACTGGAGAGTGCCCCTTCTGGGGACTCCCTTGTTCTACTGGGGGACTTCAACGCTCACGTGGGCAATGACAGTGAGACCTGGAGGGGCGTGGTTGGGAGGAACGGCTTCCCCCCGATTTGAACTCGAGTGGTGTTCTGTTGTTGGACATCTGTGCTCATCACGGATTGTCCATCACGAACACCATGTTCAAGCATAAGGGTGTCCACATGTGCACTTGGCACCAGGACACCCTAGACCGCAGTTCAATGATTGATTTTGTCATCGTTTCATTGGATCTGTGGCCGCATGTCCTGGACACTCGGGTGAAGAGAGGTGCAGAGCTGTCCACTGGCCACTATCTGGTGGTGAGTTGGCTCCGGTGGTGGGGGAGGAAGCCGGTTAGACCTGGCAGGCCCAAATTTGTAGTGAGGGTCTGCTGGGAAAATGGAGTCCCCTGTGAGACGGAGCTTTAACTCCCATCTCCGGCAGAACTTCGAACACGTTCTAGGGGAGGTTGGGGACAACGAGTCTGAGTGGACCATGTTCCGTGCCTCCATTGCTGAGGCGGCTTATCGGAGCTGCGGTTGCAAGGTTGTTGGTGCCTGTCGCGGCGGCAACCCTCGAACCCGTTGGTGGACACCTTCGGTGAGGGATGCTGTCAAGCTGAAGAAGGAGTCCTATTGGGCCTTTTTGGCCTGTGGGACTCCAGAAGCAGCTGATTGGTACCGGCGGGTCACACTCTTAAGCCTCCCTGGTAAGGTCTATTCAGGGGTCCTGGAGAGGAGGGTCCGTCGGATAGTCGAACCTCGGATTCAGGAAGAGCAGTGTGATTTCCGTCCTGGTCGTGGAACACTGGACCAGCTCCACATCCTCAGCAGGGTCCTGGAGGGTGCATGGGAGTTCGCCCAACCAGTCTACATGTGTTTTGTGGACTTGGAGAAGGCGTTCGATCGTGTCCCTCCTCAAGTGGAGGAGTTTAAGTATCTGGGGATCTTGTTCACGAATGAGGAAAGAAGGGAGCGGGAGATCGACAGGCGGATTGGGGCAGCGTCTGCCGTGAAGTGGGCGCTGTACCGCTTCACGGCACAACGCGTGGTGTCGTGGTGAAGAGAAAGATGAGCCAAAAAGCGAAGCTCTCGATTTACCGGTCGATCTACGTTCCCACCCTCATCTATGGTCATGACCGAAAGAATGAGATCACGGATACAAGTGGCCAAAATGGGCTTCCTCCGCAGGGTGGCTGGGCTCTCCCTTAGAGATAGGGTGAGAAGCTCGGTCACTGAGGGACTCAGAGTAGAGCCGCTGCTCCTCCACATCGAGAGGAGCCAGTTGAGGTGGCTCGGGCATCTGGTCAGGATGCCTCCTGGACGCCTCCCTGGTGAGGTGTTCCGGGCATGTCCCACCGGGAGAAGGCCTCGGGGAAGACCCAGGACACGCTGGAGGGACTATGTCTCTCGGCTGGCCTGGGAACGCCTTGGGATTCCCCCGGAAGAGCTGGAAGAAGTGGCTGGGGAGAGGGAAGTCTGGGCCTCCCCTCTGAAGCTGCTGCCCCCGTGACCCGACCCTGGATAAGAAGAGGAAAATGGATGGATGGATGGATGGATGGATGGATGGATGGATGGATGGATGGATGGATGGATGGATGGATGGATGGATGGATGGATGGATGGATGGATGGATGGATGTGTTTAAGTCAATAATTCTTTACTATTCATTTAAACAACTACTTGTTCCAATGGTGGATTATTTATTTATAACATGGGTTATAAGTGGTTAAGTTGCATAAAGATTCTGCATGCTAGTAGCTGATCGATAATTGTACACACTCTAAGGGAATCCAGATCTGAGATTTATTCATGTTTTGGACTGATTATGATCTCTTTCCTCATAATTATGCACACAGTGATTGATCCCAGGCACCCAGGTGCTTTCCCTCTGCTCTGCAGTCCCACTTATCACTGCTTTTGATGAGTTTAATCGTAGTTGTGTCGTGCGCAAGTTTGACAGTGCCGTGATTTCCTGTTGAGCCTGTACAATAACCGAACATCAGACGGGAAGGAATGCATGTAGCTGCTCAAAAACCTCCAGCAGCTAAAGACACCAACATTACTCAGGAGTTTCAGCCTGTCATACATAAAAGGCCTGTCTGGTGTCTGGCAGCAGCAGCATGTACTCGTTTTGCTGCTGAGCTTTTTATTTATGTGATTTTCAACTTATTTTAAGCTACTTTTATGGTGTCTTTAGTCTTCTATTGTCAATGTTTATTTGCTTCCTACAAGCAGAAACAGCTGATTTATCTCATTCAGAGTTCCTTTGAATTTAAAGGGACGGTATTGTGCAAAAAAAAAAAATGTTTTTTTTAGTTTTACATTATAACAAAGTGTTATAATGTAATTACCTCATCAGAAACATACCTGGAGTGTTACTTCAATTGTTTTATATTTGATAAATACTTTAATATCCATGGCAACCATTTAGCTGTGCAAAACACCAGGGGGGACCTAGCTCCGCCTTCAAGGTGAAGCTCCTCCTTGGAGCTGCAGTTTGCAATTTATCGAGCTTCTGTCTTACAGAGCAGCCCTCTACCACAACTCCCCCACTCAGCTCCTACAGACTAGCCAGCAGCAATTAGCAAACACCTGGTGAAACTGCACATAAACCAGCTACTTCCATTTTTAACATATGACTTCCTGAAGGTGGAGTTTCAGAAAGAGCAGGAGTTTTTAAAGTGACAGAGGCACAAATTCAAGGAGTTAAATTAGAAAGTCACATTACTTTTAAATCATATTTGATATATGTAGTATTTTTATAACAACTGGGGGTAACATAGTTTCTTGATTGTGCTATAAAATAGAACTGTCTTCCTGGAAAATACATGATACTTTCCCTTTAATAGGTTTGCATTTATTAATAAATGACATAATGCATTTTTAAAAGTGGAAAAAGTCACCATGAGAAAGCTTAAGACTTTTTTCAGGTATTATTTAGGTCTTTGTAAATTGTCATTTGCAAGAACATTTGCCTAACTGCAGATTGAAAATAGCCTTTGATGAAAACTTACTACAAATCCATTTTGAAGTAGTCATTCCCAGAACCCTTAAAACTAACACTTTAAATAAATTAAACATTAAACAAATATACATTTTCTGAAATCCTGATAAACACTGCGAGCCGTAATGACTGACCATCTCAATCTGAGCTAACAGAAAGCAACGGTGAAGCTTTTTGACCTGTTCATGTTGCAGGGCTCGCCCTTGTGATTTCCTCTCTTTATCACAAATGTTCACAAATCCCTGTGAATGACATCATCTTGCTCTGTGGCGTTGTAGCCAAACAGACAGAGAGAAAAGCTGGACCAAGCATCGCGTCCAGATCCAAACCCTCAGCAGTCACACTCTTTGGCCAGCAGACCTGGACAGCAGCGACAGAAAATATGCCAAAAACCACCGCCGCCTCCCCCATCCACACCTCCAGTTATTACCCCCCCACCCCACCCCACCCCCATCTCTCTGGTCATGAAAGCTTCATTACATCATTTTATGTGTCCACATTTCAATAGCACATCATGGATAGAGAGAGAGGGAAAATAAATGCTTAATGAAGAAAAATACAACCTGAGGAAACACTTAGGATTAGCTGAAAGGCAAGAGTTCAAAACGTTTGCATCAAGCCAACGGATGTAGCTTTCTGTCCTCCATCCTGATCCCTGCATCTACAGATGCAGCGGTAAGATTTGTATTGACTTAGGCCGGTCAGCCAGGCTCTCTTTTCAGCCCCCCAGCTCCTCATCCATCCAGTGGGGGGGCTCTTCGCTCCTCGCAGACCCTGCCATAGCAGAGATTTTTGTGGTGAAATCATTAAACCCACGTGCAGCTCTCTCTCTGTGGTCACTGGGGGTCGTGCTCCTCTGCCTTTAGCTGAATAAATCATAAAGTTTGCCGGGGGACCACACAAGAAGCCACCTCAGTGCAGCCAGAGCATCCATGCACACGCACCGCAGCTCCAGACCTTGTTATGTTTCAGAAAAACACCAGCGCCGAGGCAGAGATAGAGGGAGAGGAGACTGAAAAAAAGGGGAGAGGAAACCAGTGAAGGCAGAAAAAAAAGACATAATAAAATAAAAAGCACTGGAAAGAGTCATAAAAATGTATCAATAAAAGAAAATCTAGATGATATAAAGCAGACAAGTTGAGTTTAATGAATGAAAAAACTGAAACAATAAGGAAGAATCTCCTCTGGGCTCAGAAGCATCATAAAACAGATATTTGCTTTCTCTCTCTGCGTCTGGGTGACCTCGCCACGCTGATCCTTCAGACAGGACATCTTACAAGATGAGGAAACACTTTCCTGTCTGAGGATCACATGCTGTCTGGGTTCAAATTTGCAGCATGTGGCAAAGAAAATACCATATATTACGTGAAGTGGTCACTTCCAAAGCAGAAGGGAAAGGACTGTAAAGCTCCGCTTTCCACGGCGAATCATGCAGCAATAAAACAGGGAGAGATGTCTTTGTTCGTCTGGTGTTAGACAAATAATTACTTAAAAACTTTTCTATGTATTATAAATAATAAAACGTCAAAAAATAGTAAAGGTTACAGCATGCATTTATAGTAATTAGACATTTAGATGTTAAATATGTTACGAAGGCGTAGATATTAGTTTGTGTGCATTACAGACTAAATGTTTAAACACTTTTCCTCACAATCTGTACTGCAAAAATACTTTCTAGTGCAAATACTTGTTTGGCAAGATAAATGGCAAGAATAGCAAGAATTTGTGACTTAAAATAAGTTTATTTATCTTGCTGAAAAGTTAAGTTTTAAGTTAATTTAGTCTTATTTTAATTCTACTGTTTTTGCAGTGTGACATTAACATTTACTCTTTAACAGCCGTTCAGAAAACATAAACTATTCCTACTAAATACTAGAACGAGCCATGGCATTTTGAAATTTTTATTTAAACATTACAAACATTTGCCCAAGGGCTGCACAGTGGCGCAGTTGGTAGAGCTGTTGCCTTGCAGCAAAAGGTTCTGGGTTCGATTCCCGGCCCCGGTCTTTCTGCATGGAGTCTCCGTGTTCTCCCTGTGCATGCGTGGGTTTTCTCCAGGTACTCCGGTTTCCTCCCACAGTCCAAAAACATGACTGTCAGGTTAACTGGCATCTTCAAATTGTGTCAAATTGTGTATGGTTGTTTGTCCTGTGTGTCTCTGTGTTGCCCTGCGACAGACTGGCGACCTGTCCAGGGTGACCCCACCTCTCGCCCGGAACATTAGCTGGAGAGGCACCAGTACCTCCTGACCCCACTGAAGGACAAGGGTGTAAAGAAAATGGATGGATGGATGGATGGAAACATTTCCCCAGTGTTGGTAGAATTTTCCTCACAGCGTCTGAGTTGGGTCAAACATTCTGGGTATCCATACACTCACTTCTCACAGAGGTTTGCTGTAAAACTTTCTTCCCTCCATTCATCCAATCCATGTTAACTCTCAGTCAATCCATTCGTCTGTCCATCCAATTACAAAAATAAAAAATAAAAAAAATCCACGCTAATTAAAAAAAACACATTTTCCCATAAAAGGTTTTTGCGCTAGGATGAGGTGGTTTTTCGGCTGCATCCAAATTTGTGTTTTTCACATAATTTTTAATGACTTATTGAGGGAACATTTTTTTATTGAGTTTCTTTATTGGAAACATTTAATTGCAAAATTGTTTGCTTTTTGTTGACATTAGCAGAATATTAAAGCGTGTAGATGGTAACCCAATGGTTTCCAGTTCTTTTTAGCTTGATGGATTCTGGGTTGCTCCTGAATAACCAGTTTCTTTCATCTTTCTCATTCTTAAGCACTTAAAACAGTTTATCCCACAATTTATTTTTTAAATATACAGCATCCTTACTAAATAAACCTTTTGCTAAATAATCAAATCTGGCATCCATCCATCCATCCATCCATCCATCCATCCATCCATCCATCCATCCATCCATCCATCCATCCATCCATCCATCCATCCATCCATCCATCCATCCATCCATCCATCCATCCATCCATCCATCCATGTCCCTGTGGGGTCAGGGGGGTTGCTGGTGCCCATCTCCAGCTAACGTTCTGGGCGAGAACCAAATCTGGCATCATGAGTTAAAATCATTTATGATATTTAAGGCTTTGTTCTTTTTACTATGGTTCTATATAATTCCTTCTCTTATAAGTTTAGTTAATTGTGTCCTTTTGCCCTTTTGTTCGGTCAGCGTACAAAAAACACCATGCATGATCACATCTGGCTCACTGCTTTTGCGCAACGTCTCTTACAAAGAAAACACAGAACTTAAAACAGTGACTGAATCTTACAAATGTCAAATGAAATACATGAGTCCATACAAGAAAGAGCCAAAATTCTAGTCATGGATGCCTTGTGGTTTCCATTTCCCTTTTTCACTACACATACTTTTATGCAGCCATCCTTGAGTGGCTGCGGTTGGAAGGTGTTGAACTGGAACAGGAACATCGGTGACGTCGTCACATTATTCCACAAAAACTGATTGGCTCCCAAAACTGTGCAGGAAGAAACATTTTTCCAAATGTTTGTCCTTCATAAATAAGAAGATCTCTTCCCCAGTTTGCTGCTTGAGTCAGCAGGTAACATTTTGCAAACATATTTTCATGCAGAAATTCCTCCAAATGAATTAAACTGTCTTTGCTTAAAAACAAAATATATTCATTGGGATTATATAGTCTTTAATCAAAACAATATTTTGCAGAAATTCTAAAATAGGCCAATTTGTTTCTCGCTATTTCTATTTTTATTATTTAAATTCCTATAATAAAAACAATACAGGGCACATACGACGACTTTGTTTCTAATCACTAACTGATCGAACTCTACCACCAACAAATAAAGCTCAAAACTCCTGAAAAAGTTCAACATCTGTTCACTCATTCCTGAAAGTAAAACTCTGACAATTATCCCAGATAGACTCAATCTATGTAAACTTATTACAACAAAACCTCTAAAATATGTTGTCGCTAAGTTTTGTGAAATATTTTATATATTGCATGTAAAACATTTAACTATCTAATTTAACTAAAAGTGAAATATTGTCCCAATCAAATCAGGTCGTAAATTTATAGATGAGCTTTGATTTCAACACTTTCAAATCACACATAAGGTTTCATGAACTGTGTGATGCTGTGTGAGCTCTGATGGAGTTGTTGTCTGAAAAACACAAACTTCTTCCTCCTACTGCTTCCTGTTGTCTTCTTCATGGTTTTCACCAACATGCGGCTGTTTATCACATAAGTTGTGTGATGCGAAAAAGTGTTTCCATTGCAGTTTTGCTAAATACTTTTATTTCAATACTGCTGAAATACCACCTCTTCATACCACTAAATCTTTTGTCAAAAAAATTTGTTTTTCCAAAATTGACGCGTTTCTATTAATTCTAATTGATGAAATGTCATGGTTGATGGAAACACAGCGGGTGACTCTGTCCACAAGAAGGGTTAGGGTCTCACAACTCTTTATCCAAGTATATTCACAGAAACCTTTGAATGGGTTGGCAAGAAAAATCAAGTGAAGTATTTGGGGGAACTTCAAATGAAGTGAACTGAGGCTCTTAAGGTTTCGTCCTGATGCTCAATTCTGAGTTTTTTGCTGAAATCCATTTTTTTAAATGTGTGGCCATTCATATTATTAACTAAATCTGACCGGATTGTGATGTCATGCTCTTCACTGACACAGGCTTTGTTCAGAATTTCATTATCATAATCTTCAGCCATTGTTTACATCCAGATTTGTGTTTGTTTATATCCAGAATCATGAACCATTTATCATATCTATGATCGTTCAGACTACAGATGCTTTGAAGGAAAATCAGTTTCGTGTTCGATTTAGTTCCACATGTGGAAGTGGCGCAGATCTGATTTTTTATTTTTTATTTTTTTAAAGATTGGAATTGAACTGCAATGAAAAAGTTGGATACAGATTTCATTTGCCTGCTGTGTGAACACAGCCTAAGAGACACAGACAAATCATGGCCTACAAGACTTACCTTGGCTAAGCAGAGAAAAAAGATTTAATTTTGCTCAGTGATCCAAAGTCATTTTTTCAGATGAAAGTAAAGTTTGCATTTCATTTCCTCTCTGGTGTGTTTTCTGCAGTCCACCTTCAACGCAGCCGTCTACCAGGAAATTTTAGAGCGTTTCATGCTTCATGCTGCTGACAAGCTTTATGGAGATTCTGATTTCATTTTCCAGCAGGACTTGGTACCAGTGCAGACTGCCAAAGGTACCAAAGGCTGGAAGAAAGAAGGAAGGAAAGGAAGAAAGAATGACTGACTGAATAGGGGCACCTTTTAGGGAAAAAAAACTGTTTTGTCACACTTCTGTTTCGATGTTTATCCAAACCAGGCAAGCTGCTGCAATTCTTTCCTCCTTTTTGTTGCATCACAGCATCCTAAAATGAAGGGTAATCACTTTTGGTGAGCTTGTGTTTTGAAACAAACTCTTACTCCTCGAAATCGAGATAACTTACATATTCTTTCATCACTTTCCTCACATCCTCTGCCAGCTGATTAACGATGATGGCGGTGGAGGGCATTCATGTGTCACGGTGAGAAATGAAAGCCGCAGCCTGGAGAAATAGGTGAGGCTGGACGCTGAAACTCTACCTTCACAGCTAACGGCGGCTGTAGCACCTCTCGACCCCGGGGCCACACATTTCTGAGTGAACTTTGGCCCTGTGACCACACCAGATGAGCTGCGTACCCCTTCGAGCAAAACACGCACTTGCGCACACACAAGCGGCATCTCGTCAGACGGCCCCTGGCCTCGCAAATGGGCGGCCATTACCTGGAGATTGTATCAGTGTCAGTTTGTGGGGGATCCTTGCTCCCCGGAGTGAAGCTCAGAGGGCAGGCGCCTGATCTTCTGTGAAATGTTAATGTGGAACAAAAAAGGCTGAACTAAGAGTGTAGCAATACTTGGAGCCAGGATCACTGGTGAAGAAACTCTATCCCCTTTAGCATCAGTTGGCGTTTTGCCAAGCAGAAGACATGTTAGTCAGATTTGAGGGATTTGGTTTTCAAGCGTGCACTTTGTTAGATATAAATATATAAAATACCACACAGGACAAAAGTCTCCTTCATCAGCTAAAGCATAAGTGTCTATCAGTAGAGGTATTTTGGTTTTGAAGGCAGTAAATTGGCCAAGGAATGCAGACTGTTGCCTTATCAAAGTCTAAAAGCCAGGGATCTGGAAATGCCTAGCTTTGTTGAGCGTTTAGTTTATCTGTCCAGTAATTGCACATTGTAAAACTGTCTATCTGGGCTTGTTGCTCTCCCCAGTGGCCAATGTAACCATCTGGCCTTTGCAAAAGATCAGAGTAGGAAGTTATGTGAGACGTCAGAGGATAGGAACTCTGATAGCCTCACATGAAGTTGGCTGGTTCTTTAACATTCCAGTCATTGCTTCAGATGCTTGTTACTGAGAGTCCACGGGCATTGCCAAATTTGTCAGCTTTCAGAGAAATCCTCTACAGTAAAAGTATATGAAGATATTCGAAAACGTCCACATTTCTTCTTTGTTACTTCTCTGAGACCTGCAGCAGTATTGAATGAAGAAGATCGACTCTGCTGGTCTTTCTGTTTGGGACCATCTGTACAACTTGACCAGTGTGCAGAACATTTTCCAGAGATCAGATCCTTTTATAGTTTCTTATTAGTTTATTGAGCAAGAAGCAAAACTAAGTTTTTGAGGTTGGAAACTTTCAGCAGCTGGCACTTTAGATCAAATATTTCTGGAGTTTATCCGTCACTCAGCCTTCAGGTCTCAGGTGACAATGGCTTTGTGAGCACTCTGTTTTCAGAGGAGTTTGGAGAACATTATGTAAAATCAGCTCTATGAACTTTTATATGTGTATATTTATCATGTTTTAAAGTTATTTCCTCATTAAAAACAGACCTGGATTGTTGCCTTGATTCTTTCTTACAATCTGAAATGACAACTATTCAGGTTGCCTAAAAACTTGCTCTCACTATTTACCCACTCAGCTCCTCCACCCAATTTCAACAGCAGCCATTGTGTGCGCGCTGCAAAATGGCTGCTGGAAAGAAAGACTAATCCTGTTTTGACCGATCCTAACCTGTTCAAGGAACCATAATATATCACCTTTTTGAGGAATACACCACCTGTGTGGATCCACTTGTGTCTCTGGTTTTAGTTTCTTACTGGTATGATTCATGCAAATAGCATAACTACAACATCACAAAATTCAGCAAAAGAAACATCTTTCCAAATCAATTTCTTTAAATATAAAGCTTATGAAACTTTAACAAAAACTGAAAGTGTGTGTCTGTGAATTTTTGGTTAAAACAGGTTTGTTCTTCAACCAGGGAGGAGCGCGCTTGTCCAGAAATTTTACTCAAGGCTAGTGAAACTTAATAATAAAGTTACTCAAGTAAAAGTAAAAATACACTTTGTCCAGAAAGTTACTCAAGTAAACGGAACTGGTTAGTTCCAACTCTGGCTAAATGTGCCTATATGGTGTTATTTTATGTTTTTATGACAGACACATGAGCAAGTGTCTATCAACAACCTACCACTGAAATGTGATTTGATCAAATCCTGCATTACTCCCCACTTCAGCCTCTGAAAAGTCTCAGAAAGAGAGACATAAAAACAAGGAGGTCTGAGGAGAGTCAGCCTACGGCAGCCCGTACAGGTCCTTCTTTATCCTCCTGTTTATTATGCTCCCAACTAATCCATGCCTTGTGCTCTACACCAGAACTGCCATATGTCAACATCTTGCTGGTGGTTTGTGGGGTCCCAAACAATAGATAGGCTGCACTGAAGTTAAACTTTATAAACGAAGTTCAGCAGAACTCTAATTATTTACAAATCCAGAGCCTGGGAATATTTTTGGTAAACGACGACGGCGGTGGCGGTCTTATTTATTTACCAATTTATTTATTGACACAACCCCCCTTCACTGCTCATTGCTTACAGGTTATCTAGTCAGACTGGTGAGGGGATGATCTATGTGTTTTCCTGCGCACATCCAACAGAGACTTATCAAGATTAGTGTCTTACTGATGCAATAAACAGTTGTGCAACATTAAGTTCACCTTTCCAATGAGCATAAAGAGACGGGGAAAAAGTGCTGCTGATGAGGAGTGTGTATGTGAGTGTGCGTGTGTTTGTGTGTGTGTGGGGGTATTTTTGTGAGCACCCCTACAATGATCCACCTGTGTCTCAGCCATACCCCACAGGACCACCCACTTAGGCAGAGAGAGGGCAGTCGAGAATCCCTATAACCTATCTGGGTGGGCAATAAGGCCTTGCCCTGAAGTAGAGCGTTCGAGGCGACTGAAAGACTCTGGAAGAATGACTCTCAGCGAGCGCCATCGCAGCATCACCAGCAGACAACAGCGAGGGCTGGCGAGATTTATACACAGGGCAGCCTCTGAGAAAATATTCAACTCATGAACTGCTGCATTCACGTTTATTCTGCCTGCCTGGGAAATTGATTTAAAATAGTAGAAAAACTTGATATTTATTTTGTCTAATAAAAATCAAATTATGCTCGTTTCATAATTGGTGATTGTAAAGCACTTTGAACTGCCTTGTTGCTGAAATATGCTATAGAAATAAAAGGAGAAATATCAAAATTATCAGTGTTATGTTACAAAATTAAATCCTGCTGATATTTAATCCGCATGAGGTATTGTAAAAACAATAAACTAGCTAATTATGTTAAAAAATAACATTCATCTGATATCATATCAACATGATATATTGTAAAATAATAATATTTTAAAATTTAAAGATGCTGTTTTTCATTACAGACTTGGTGTTAGGTAGGCAGCTAACTATTAGAAGACCTAGTTCATTTTAACTGTCTAGGAATAAGACTCATTATTCTTGATAACTCTGACATTTTGGGGAAATTGTACAGCAGAACAGCACATGTTTCACATACATCAGACATGTATGTGAATCAGGTTATGAATTATGAACTCATCCACACGGATTCAGGGAGTCGATTTTGGAAACTGGAGAACTATTGGTGTCCAAACTCTCTGCATCGTTTTTAACTAGATGAGTCTAGTTTTGACAGAAAAAGAGTGAAAACCTCTTTAAAAATGCAAGCAAGTTTTATTTTATCAAATTAATATTATAATTGTAATATTGTAACATTGATAAATTACAATATTATTGAAAAATCCATTTATCAGGCGCTTAATGATTAAGTGAAACACATTTTGTAGACCAAATACACATAGATGGATGTTTAAAAACTTTTTTTTCTGTTAATTATCACAATTCTTTGCATACATTTAATGAAAACATGACATTTCTGTCTTGTGTCGTCCCAAATGAACTTTGTCCACTTATTATACTGCTGAATTTTTATTTGTTCTATGATTAAATCAATAAACAATTTTATATATTTTAGATTGAAGCACAAATAAAATAAACCCCTAACTTTAATAAACTGACAATAAATATATTTTCTTAAGTTATAGATTTATGAAAATGTTAAAAATTCATCTTGTTACCTAAAAAAATAGGAATTTCACCTTTAGCTCTGTTTTCTAGAAAATCAATACAGGAATTGAATAAACACACTGAAAAACAGCCAAAGCAAGTCATTTTCATGAGCTTTATTCAAAAATATTGATCAGTTTGTAACTCGTCTTGGCCAAAGTTACTGAAAGCTCTGGAGCAGGTCGCAGACACCTGGTCGAGAAAATATCTTCAGTCTGTTTCCAGAAACAAACACCAGAACTTCCTTTGAAAACCCTCGCCGTATTTAGCCAAGTTTAATGAATGGGTGTGCCTAAGTCTATTTTTGAATAAATGGGCATGGGTATTTTTGGCCATCCTTACCGTAAAATTAACAATAATTGAAAAAACATAGCTTACAAAAAAATACATATTTATATATATCAGCACCGGCGCCCCTCAGGGGTGTGTTCCTTCCCCACTTCTCTTGTATGCATGCATATTTACACCAATTTACACATAACCTTGTTTACAAGAAAAAAGAACACTTTTATTTTTATTTCTGCCCCTTTTTTATGTATAAGGTCTTAAATTTAAAGCAGAAAGAAAGTCAAATTCCTTTTCTGTAGGCACAAACTTGGCAATTAAAGTTGATTCTGATACAAATTTGTCATTGAAAATTTCACATTAAAAAGTTACAAAAGTGTCCAGCAAATCGGTCCAGTTCTTGAACTGAGCATCTTTTTTTCTGGCTCTGGGAGATTCTGGCGGCGTTGCATCATCTGTGTTGCGAGCAGCTTGGTAACAGAGGAGGGGGTTTATTTCTGATTCCTGCTAAACGACAGACGGCCTTCTGAAAATGAGCGCCATCTCAGGGGAAATCATGACAGCATGTTGTGTTTGGTGCTCAAACATTTAATGACACTTTAAATGTGAATGTGTTGTCATATTTATCACTGTTGTGTTAATTTGTGATCCTCAAATGAATTAAAGTGAAGACTGATTGATTTTGCCCTGGGAGATCCCAAATAAAAAAGATGAAATTTATTTATGTCTTTTAAGTTTTGGTTTATTCTTTCTGGTAGTTGTTTCATGGTTTACAAACTGTTTTTGGGTTTTGCAATTTTTTAAAATTGTAATCATTTTTGCTTGGTCTGAAAGTATAAGACCAACCAAAGTGGCATGTGTTGATGGATCTTTCTATTTCTCAGTGTTTAGAAATCACTTGGTTCAACCCTCATTTGGTTTTCAGAGCTGTGGGAGTTTTGAAGTAGGTAAGAGATGCTCACATAGACGAAACATTAATTTAAAAAAAAAAACAGAAATTGGTGAAACCGGTCTGGTAGTAGTCAAACATTGTGCATCCTTTGCAGTTTGCTCACCACTGCTAAGCTGTGAGTTCTTTGAACTGAAAACTTGTACTATTTTAAGGTTGGCTTTAAATTATGATGTCAAGGTGTGAGCTAGAGTGTCTGCTTGTGTTTGCTTGAATCATTCACATGTGTGAGTGATTGACTGAGCAAAAGAGTGAAAGCCTCCTCCCCGGTGGTCTCCCTGGGCTCTTAGCCACTGTGCAATGACCACTGCTGCTGCTGTCCCTGACCCACATCACCACATCATTGACACTAAACCGACCGCCAATCTCCCATTGGCCCGTTGCCTCTGGCACGGCTCGCTCCGGGGCTGTTTGGATTATAACTCAGCTCCATAATGAAGACCGAACAGTAACGAAGGGGAACACTGTGTCCACAAACTACAAGATAAAGCTTGTTTGTCTGTCATTATTCTCGAGCAGAGTTATAATTTTATCCAAAAAAAGCAGGAGGGGAAAAAAAACTGAAAAAAAAAAGTGGAGCGCAGTGCCGACCAGGCCGACGCTGCGGTGCATGTGTTAAGTGGCAAACACGGGCAGGATAAAACAGCTCAGGAACACTATCCCATGTTCAAATAAACAAATGTGTGTGGGGTCTGGAGAACAAACACACATTCATTAGGTGTTTCTGTGCCTGTAGACCTGCGCTGTTTGAGATGTGATGTACACACACACACACTCACGCTCACACACATTGAAATAAACTATGCAAAAGCCTTAAAGCACATTGGTTCAATCTTTTAAAATGGTCTTCCTCATGAGTTTTTGTTAATTTTCTGGTCTTTTAGAGTTGTTCTTTTGTATTTTTCTGCTTTTTTGTTCATTCTCAGTTCAGTCATGTGCAAAATGTCACAGAAGATGAGAAGTTTCTGAAAATCAGGTCTTTCAGAAGCAGGAACAAATCCAGACTCCGGACAGCATCAGCTGATTGTTCTCTCCACTGCAGGTATGTCAACCAGCAGCTTTTCAGGCACCACCAACTTGGCACAAACACTATTTCGGAGTTCAGCAAATGTATATGCTGGATTTTTCAGACACAATTACTGAAACTGAAGCAAATTTAAGTTTTTATTCCTAATTATTAGTACAAAAAAAGCCAAAAGATTAATTTAGAAGAATTATTTCCAAAGTCACAATAAAACATTTTTGCTAGATGATAAATTGTCCCTGTAATTATTGCGATAAATTGTAATATTGCTGTTTTGAGACCATTTCAAGCAATATATTGAAAATAGCATAATAATGCAAATTTGCTCTCTCAAAGACCAACAAAGTTTAATTTTGAACAGAACAATTTCCACTGGAACTGAAAGATATTTTAACTATCCTAAATAAAACACAGCAACCAAAAGCATTAAAAAAATGGAAACAAAAACCACAAACAATGGAAATAAAATTGATTATTAAGGCTTGCTTAATCATCATTAAGGAAATGTTCAAGCTCAATTTAATTTACCATGTGGACAATTAATTAATTGTGTATTACAACAGGCTTTCGTTCATTGATTCATTGATAGAGCTAGTATGAAACTTTCACTGCTAAAAGATTGACAGGTCAGAACAAACAAACAAAAACAATAATAAACTAAACAGCATTTCTCAACAATTTGAACAGTTTTGAGAAATGAGGTGAAATTTTGTTCAAATGTAATCAAATATTAAAGAAAATCTTTAAAAGATCTTCATAAAACCTGAATAACCTTTAATGGAGGACAGGTAGTTGCTTATAAGAAAAAAGTCAGAAATTGACTATGCACAAATAAAAAGAGACAAAACAAAACATTGTATTGGAGATTATTTATGCCTGTGATTATATTCTGCTCTTATCCTTCATTTCGCCACATGAAGGATAAAAGATGGAGTCTGGCCTTCCCCCAATTAGACAATCAAACAGCTCCGCTGACCCTTAGCTTCTCTGAGACTTGGAGTTTATACCCGGACCAGGGCCGCCCACTCCTGTTTACCAAAGAAGCTTGACTGATGGATTGTATTGTTTGGCCTTTCACAGCTATAATTGGCTCTGTTGTATAGGTTAAAGCTTGGGATATATTCTGCAGACCCCAAACATGCCACACATGGCCTCTGGGTCAGTAACACTCGTATCAGTCCGAGGACCCCCAAAATGGTAAAAGGGTCAGGCGCGATCGTCAGGGCTCTCTCTGACGACATCAGTTGGTGATGATGATTTCAACATCTTAGACTCTCTTCGTGTCTTTGCGCCTGAACCAGAGACACAAGCAAGGCCAAGTATGCCTCCTAAACCCCCCAGTAAATATTTAGCCAGGACTCCCGACTGTGACACACAGCCAGTCCAAACAACCTGCTACACAATTATCACTGGCATCATCTGTATACTGCATGGCCTCCTTCATGTTTCCATGTGAGGATTTAGTATTTGGATTGAAAATGCTCTGTGATATTCTGTTAGCTTCAGATGTCAAACTGTTCCTGACTTTCTTTTTGATACCGCAGAACAAGAAAACATACAGTTTGAGCTGCAAAGGTGGCACTATAAATATTATTCAGTGGCTGGGTTCACTGTGTTCCTGCCCTCTAAATGTTTGTAAAACCAAGTGAATGAAATTCTACCAATTTGTCTTCGAGATGACCTCATTTCAAAACTGGACAATAAGAACTCAGAGACGATGAATGGTGGGTCCTAAAAACCTAAAGAAGAGCAATGCAGAGAATAGAATAGAATAGAATAGAATAGAATAGAATAGAATAGAATAGAATAGAATAGAAATGCCCTCCGTCGTTCCAGAGTGGGGATATTCCGGTGCAACAGAATCAATCATGTAGATAAATTATGTAGATAAAAACAAAACAAAAAGTAAAGACAGAATCAAGAACATACTGTACATTAAGGGCAAATTTAAACTACACAATACTGTGCAGTTATTAAAAATAGATCCTCCAATCCAAAGGAATTTACAAGTAAGTAAAGAAATTACAAATTGTGCACGTATATTGGGGAAATTCAATAAGTGACAATAAAACTGTGCAAATACCAACAGAAATAAGACATTGAGTTTGTTGGGAGACGTGACAGTTACAGTACATTTCTGTCCTGGCATTGTAATAAATCACACCTGTACTTTGCTGCAAATGTTTTCATAAGCTGCTTTTCCAATGACCATATAACTGCACAATCTGACATTTGAAATAAACTTGCTTAATGGAAACATGCAATGGAAACAATAAAAAAAAATAAAATCTTGTTTTTCGTTAAAAAGTTTTGGTGCTGAGATGAGGTAGTCTTTTTTTGGCCATATCGAAATTGGTTTATTTTGCAAGTCTGCAACAAAAACTTTATTTCGCATGGTGCAAGTCACATGATCATCAACCGGATGCTGCCACTGGCGCAAACCACAGAGACATCTGGGAGTAGTTGGATGATCATGGACGATCATGGTATGTTTTTCTAATGACTTATTGTGTGAACAAACGTATTCACGTGGGATTTTAATAGTTTTTTATTTAATGGAAACAACGCAATTGCAAAATTAACACAGTTTTGAGTGCATTTGTAATGAAAACGCAGCTCCTGACATGCTCACACTGATGATGAGTCAATCAGGTGCTTCTGATCAGCAGCAGGCTGTTGCTGTTTCCCTTCTAAAACCTGAACCAGCAAGGGTCTACTTTTATTTCGCACATAGGGTTGTTTTACTTTGGAGGATAGTTTAAACTAAATATTTTTTACTTGCTCTCATATATAAATTCTAATAAACAGTGCATATCTTATTACCAGGAGAGTTAAACAAACAAAAGTTGTGAAAAATTACATTACATTTACTACAAATATAATGTTATGCTATCCAGAATAATAAAAGAGTTCCTTTGTGTATTCTATTATGGAAACCAATTTCGTCATTTGAATTTACGAAAGCAATGGATTTCTAAGTTATAAACACATGGCGGGTCTCTGTTTGGCTGCTGGAGAAGTTGTCCCGTTGGTGCAAACATTTGTAAAATATGATCTTAAACCAATGAGTCTGTCAGTGAAGTCCACAAATAATGTCTTAGACATTACTGTACTGGATTTGCTGTCATTTTCAATAAACACAAGTGTTTACCTTAGTCTTGCATTAATCAAAACTACAGTTGCTGTGTTACTCTAAGAAGTGACATATTTAAGTCTTTATTAAAGTGATTAATCGCTAAACAAAAACAAATCCAGAATGGAAAAGCTGAAAAAGGTCCAACAGACCAGGAGTGGAGAAACATATTTGTGAGGACGACCAGTCAGGAAAACTGGAATCACCCATCAGTTAATATTTCAGTGTAAAATTACTTTTCACATCATTAAATAAATGTTAATATCTAACGAGTCAACCCCCCAAAAAACCCAGCTTTGAAACCCATCCATCTTCTTTGCACTCTTGTCCCTCAGTGGGGTCGGGAGGGTTGCTGGTGCCCATCTCCAGCTAACGTTCCGGGCGAAGGGCGGGGTCACCCTGGACAGGTCACCAGTCTGTCGCAGGGCAACACAGAGACACACGGGACACACAACCATGCACACACACACTCACACCTAGGGGCAATTTAGAGAGGTCAATTAACCTGACAGTCATGTTTTTGGACTGTGGGAGGAAACTGGAGTACCTGGAGAAAACCCACCATGCACAGGGAGAACATGCAAAATCCATGCAGAAAGACCGGGGCTGGGAATTGAACCCAGAACCTTCTTGCTGCAAGGCAACAGCTCTACCAACTGCGCCACTGTGCAGCCCCAGCTTTGAAATATTTAATAATTTCATAAAGGATGGAAAACTGTCCAAACTTTTGTAAATCCATAATTTTTTGGTTGAAGTTCTACAGACATGACCAGATCTGATTACTGCCTGAACTACTGAATCAAAAAACTCCAAAACTGAAACTATCTGACAACTTGAAGTTGAACTTAAAATATCTCAGTATAAAGATCTGGTATTCACGTTAGCCACTGTTAGAGCTTTCATACACAAATAAAGAAACCATTGTAACTGATCTTTCATCACTGAAGAACCTGGTACGGTAAAAATAAGAGAACATCACATAATCTGGGTAGTGAAAAGGACTTAGATAATAAAGAAAAGTTACAGTTGCAGTTTAAGTTGATTTAGACATTTTTGTTGCAAATATGAAACAATTTTATCACAAAAGATGAATCTATCCTTTAATGTATTTATGAGCAAAACCTCAGTCTTTGAATATGTGATTGCAAAACGCGAGTATTTTAGCATCACTTATGTAATCTAAGGGCACAGCACTCACCACATGACCGTACAAATATTTGTGGAGTTTATAGTGATGTTTGGCAGTCTCATTTTCTTTGAAACAGCCTGTAAGTCACAGGTTGTGAAAGATTGGTGGAAAAAAAATCCACTTTCCCAAGGAGAAGTGTTGAAATCCATCTGACTGTTGTACACTGCAGAACAAATGATTTATGATTAAAATGTCCTCTAATTTCCTCGCTGGTTTATCTTCCTGGCACTGTCGAGCTCGTGAATATCAGAATTCACACAGCTCTTTGGTGGCCTGAATGCACCGCAAGAACATAAGGGCTCGGTTCATTTAGCATTGTAATGTAAAACATGCTGTATGGTTTCTACGTACTGGCCTGTAAAATCATAACAGCCTTACTAATCAAAGACATTGTGTCAGATTGCAGTTATGACTTGATGTTGGCAAGAAATCCAATTTACTCCCTCATATTTCTCTGGCAATTGGGGGGCGGGGGGTGGGGGCAGACAGCAATTTACAGCATGTTACCACAAATTCAACATCTGCGAACGCTGACGTTAAACACCTGCTCATGACGACCGCAGTTCGTGTAACAACGCCGTTGTTTATAATTACGCTAAACCTTTTCCAAAGTCCAAAGAGATTTGGGATGCCAGAAACGTTAATAACTACATAAATATGAACATGAAACACAGCATCAGCTGTGCTGTCAGGGAAAAATCAGGATAAATTAAAATTTAAACTGGAGCTTGGATGGATGGATGGATGGATGGATGGATGGATGGATGGATGGATGGATGGATGGATGGATGGATGGATGGATGGATGGATGGATGGATGGATGGATGGATGGATGGATGGATGGATGGATGGATGGATGGTCAGTCAGTCGGTCGGTTGGATATATGGTTGGATGGATGATTGGTTGATTGGGTAGAATGTTGGATAGTTGGATATTTTGTTGGATGAATGGATGGTAGGTTGGATGGTTGATCTGTCAGTCAGTTGGTTGGTCGGTCGGTCGGTCGGTCCATCGGTTGGATGTATGTCTGAATGGATGGTTGGGTAGATGGTTAGATAGTTGGATATTTGGTTGAATTGATGGATGGATGGATGGATGGATGGATGGATGGATGGATGGATGGATGGATGGATGGATGGATGGATGGATGGATGGATGGATGGATGGATGGATGGATGGATGGATGGATGGATGGATGGATGGATGGATGGATGGATGGATGGATGGATGGTCAGTCAGTCGGTCGGTTGGATATATGGTTGGATGGATGATTGGTTGATTGGGTAGAATGTTGGATAGTTGGATATTTTGTTGGATGGTTGTTCGGTCAGTCGGTCGGTCGGTCGGTCGGTCGGTCCATCGGTTGGATGTATGTCTGAATGGATGGTTGGTTGGGTAGATGGTTAGCTAGCTGGATATTTGATTGGATTGATGGATGGATGGATGGATGGATGGATGGATGGATGGATGGATGGATGGATGGATGGATGGATGGATGGATGGATGGATGGATGGATGGATGGATGGATGGATGGATGGATGGATGGATGGATGGATGGATGGATGGATGGATGGATGGATGGATGGATGGTCAGTCGGTCCATTGGTTGGATGTATGGTTGGATGCATCTCTGCCAGTTAAAAAACGTGTTTCTGTTTTATCAAAGCTCTCGTTCTTCTCGGCTCATGCGTTCATCTTGAAACGCTCGTTGGTGGTCCGTTGCTGCTCTCAACATCTGGAACGGAGCATCATGGCGACTTCACCCAGAAAGCTCTGCTCCATATCTCTGCAATTAGCCGAAGATAAACTCCCAGTTTAAACTGTACCCGTTTATCCCTTTCCCCCCAATTATTTACAAAATGATTTTTCCCACAAGAAAGCCCAAACATCCAGCCTGTCTTTATGGTCACTAACTTGTGTTAATTTGCTGTCTGCTTTAATTGGCTTTGAGGACATGAGGGAGGGCTTGATAATGAACCAGTGTTTATGCTTTTGAGTGCTCGGCGGTAACAGCGCTGCAACAGTTTGCATATTTTGTTTTCTTGTGCAGACTGGTCTGTGTGCATGCATGGAAGACATCTGTGAGTCTGAGGCCGTTTCAGACAGCCTCTCTGTCTGTCTGTGTGTCTGTGTGATGGAGGGTTTGACGAATGGGAAAGGGTATACAGTGCCAGACAGTAGTGACCCCATTAGTGGGAGATGAACCCTGTTGAGAGAAGTCTGAGGATGAGTCGTAAGTGCTCAAGCCCACTCAGTGCTTCAAGGTGCTCTTTGCTTTACTGGGTTGTTATAAATATTAGCAAATAGCTGAGATTTCCTCTTTTATAAGTCAAGCACTCTCTGTGTAAAAAAACTCACCTCACTCATTGGGTTATTAGCTTTTTTCTATTATTCTGAATAATATTGCTGGGATTAAGAATCAAAAACATGGATGTTTGCAGTAGTTGTCTGTCTTTTTAGAATTGAACCATCAGAAACACATAAACACAATTACAAAGACGGCCTTTATCACCTGAACAACATTTCCATAATTAAAAGGAGAAAGTCACAGCAGAATCTTGAGAAACTTTATCTTTAGTTGTATTGATTATCTCAACAGTGTTTTTTCTGGTCTGCCTAAAAAATCAAACCCAGATCACAGCTGCTTGCATTCTCACTAAAACTAGGATAAAAGAGCACATCACCCCAGTTCTTAAGTCCTTACACTGACTCCCTGTACCTCAGACTAGACTTTAAAATACTTCTGGTAGCTTATAAATTCCCGAATGGTTTAGCACCAAACTACATTAAAGATCTGCCGTTTTGTATCAATCTTCCAGATCTCTCAGGTCTTCTAGTTCTAGTCAACTAGAACCAGAACCAAACATGGAGAAGCAGCATTAAGATTTTATGCTCCTGTAACCTGGAAGAAACCTCTAGAAAACAACAGTGGAAACATTGAGTTCCTTTAAATTAAAGTCAAAAACCCTCCTGTTTAGAGTTGCCTTTGACTCCTAGTTAATGTAATCGACAACATTTGATGTACATTTACTTGATGATTTTGTTGATGGCCTTTGTTTCATAATTGGTTTCTGTATTTTTATGGCGTAAAACACTTGCTGCCTTGATGCTAAAATGTGCCATATTAGGAGTGGCAAACCAGTTCAGCATTAAGAGCCAAATGAACCTCATCATCATCGTAAAGAGCCACACAGAAATTTCAAGATTTGATTTATATCGCATTGAGCAGTTTTTTTCTTCATCTCTTTGACTTTAGTCAAACTGACAGTATTTATGTTTTACAAATGTCTTTAGGTTTGGTTTGGTTTCATATTTTACACTGTACTGAGTTTATTGTAAACATCATTTTTGGCGTAACATCCCAAGATAATCACTGACCCCCATTTCATGGATGGATGGATGGTTGGATTAATGGATGGATGGATAAGTGGCCAGTGGACGGTTGGCTGGGACATTGCTGCTGAGGTTTTGGGCTAAAGCAACTACACATTTACTCAACTACCACATTTTTTCATTTAATCCCATTATTAGCTGTGTGGTGACTTTAATATTCTCCTTCTGCCTGCTTTCTTTTTACTTTATTTTATTTTTGGTAATGACTGCGTCCAGCATTGTTAGAAACAAGTCCAGCGTGGAGACCACCTTCTGACACCAGGCTCTGCCTGCCATTAATGAAAACAACCTGAAGACCGTGAGGAGGCAGCACACATCAAAAATGCTGGCGGTCATGACCAATTCTGAGACTTTGTAGCTATTAAAGTGGTGAGTGATACATAAAGAACAATCACAGCAGCATAGCAGAAATGCACCTGGACATAAAAAATGAAACACGGTAATAATGACACACTGTGCTCAGGGCAAAGGAGGCTATTAAAAAGGTGGCAAATCTGGCATTTTACAGTTTTCTGCACATTGCTTCAAAGGTACCACTAAATATGTCTCATGGCTTGTGTGGACCATAATCGCAAAGCGGAGATTCGTTTAAGTTATACTTGGGAATATAAAAGGAAAATATACTCTAAAAACTGGGCTGTGTTTCCATGCAATCTTGGATAAAGTGAGTGGAATTAGAGCAAAAAATAGGAAAACACATTGTAAAAATGACTAATGCCGGGCAATCAGACCCACGACGAAGGGGGAAGTTTTCACTTCAGATTTGAAAAGAATTAATAAAAAGAAACTGTTGAGAAATTGCTATTCTGAAACGAGGACTCAAAATGTTTCTGGGGAACAAGCAACCACAATACGTTCCCAAACAAATTTAGTTTTTGAGAAAGGCTGCTCTGTTTTTTATGGTTCACATCAAGTTAAAAAAAGAAGTGAAGAATGTGAATTTTCCAAACAAAACCAAATACATTTTGTTCCTAATGACCAATTAAATTTACTGAAGCATTTATTTTTAATATAAAAACTACATTTGATAAATTACATCAATATTTTTCCATATTTACCCAGCAAACCTTTACAAACTGTGACATACTGATTAAATTCTTGCATCAATTTCTTACTTTATGTTATAAGTTAGTCCATCTATTCCAACATATATTTGTATCATTTGCACCAGGGGTGTCCAAAGTGTGACCTGGGGGCCGTTTGTGGCCCTTGAAATGATTTTACTTGGTCCCTGACCACAAATTCATGTTGACGAGAATTTGGTCAACAAAATAGAAAACAACTGATCACCCAAAGTTGGAAGTTGTCTGTTTCTCTTTTAATAAGTCAGAAGCCCTTGGATATTTAATAATAAAAAGAGTTCATAACAACACTGCTTTCGTTGAGCTGATTAAACCTAAAACAAAAAATCACAATAAACACATTTTAACATTTTTTAATTCAATGTAGTTTGTGTCCCGCCAGTGGTTTAAATTAGCTGCTCTTACTCTAAGCATAGTCACGAGGATATTCCAAAATGAAACTGTGAATTAGCGGTTCAGGGAGGATGAGACATTATTTTCTCATGGGTCGGCCTCCAGAGTTCAGACCTTAGCCCAGTTGGGAATCTTTGTGATTTTCTGGAGCAGGTTTTGCTCGGTGGTCAGACTGTCCCATCATCAGTACAAGATGTTGATGAAAAATCAGTGGCTGGAAATAAATGTTGTGACATTGCAGAAGCTTATCGAAACAATGCCAGAGCAAATGTGTGGTATGATTAAAGCTAAAGGTGGTCCAATGATGTACTAGAGAGGGTGATCTTTTTGGTAGTGTAAGTTAAGACCACCTTCACGCAGGATGAAGGCCTCACTAAGCTCTCCACCACTTATACAGCCCATTAGGAAGTGGCTGGATAATGACAACACTGAAGGACCCCCTGCAGTGTGAAGGTGGTCATGCTGCTGAATTCTTGGTAATCAACAATTAGGCCCCTGCTATTTTCTTCTTCCCCCAGATGTTGTCCTGTTCTCTCACCATGCTCCACAGCAGAGCCGCCGTTCGACAACAACCTCACCGTCTAGACCCACCTGGGGATCAACCACACTCAGGTAGGCCTCCGTCTGTCAAACAGCGTCATTATCCTGCACCAGAACTTCACATCACACTGTTACAACACGGCTGCCACCAGCATGTCTGCAGTTAAGTCGTCGCTGCACAAGGTTGCTTCCATTATCTTGTCTCAACGTTTCTGCAATTTACCATCAGTTTCAGCCTTGTGTGTGAAAGTTTTCTCAGGACAGAAAGACCTTTTGCTGATTAACACTGCAAAAACGCAAAATCTTACTAAGTATTTTTGTTAGTGCAAATATGTTAGTACTCTTGAAATAAGACAAAACAAACTCACAAGAAACTTTTCAGCATGACATAGCAGCATTGTTTAATTGATTGTAAAAAATAAATACTAGTTCCACTGGCAGATTATTTAACTTATAACAATACATTTTTCCCATGTAATCTATTTATCAATTTTCTTACTCATCTGATGATATCAGTGCTTCGAGTTGGAGCAGTTAGTTTTATCATTTGAAACATTTAAAGGAGGGGTATTATGTAAAATTGACTCTTTTTGAGTTTTTTATCATGTTATAATGTTACTCACTCATCAAAAACATACCTGGAGTGTTGCTTTGATTCTCGGATGCATGTTTGAGAAATCCTTTAATCTCTCCTGGCAGCCATTCACTCGTGCCTAAACACTTCCTCACGTGGCAAAAACACAAAATCTTTAGAAGTATTTCTTGTTTAGTTTCTAGTACAAATATCTTAGTGCACTTGAAATAACACAAAACTAACTTACAAACTACTTTTCAGCAAGATATAGGAACTTGTTTTAAGTCAATCATTTCTTAATATTGATTATAAAAAAATATGGGATCCAATGGAAAGTTACTTGTTGTTAGTTTTTGTCTTATTTCAAGGGTACTGAGATATTTGCACCAGTAACCAAACAGGAAATACTTGGTGAGAATTTTGTTTTTGCAGTGTAATCAGAAGGAATCATGCACAGAGAATGCAAAATAGAAATACATGTATTAAATGCCATAAAGCTGCAATTTTAAAAAAAATTCCTCCTTTTCCATTGTGGTTGAAGATGGGCACAATTTGGAGCTGTTTGTCCTTCTCTATGTCTGTGATTCATGCTACATCAGCTGCAGTGCAGATTCCCACAGTGACAAAGGTCTGCGTGTGGTGTGGTGATCGCTTTTGTTGTTGCTGTCCCTGTATTGTAGTAATAATCAGCCGCCCTTTAGCAGAGGTAGACGTTTTTTATAGGCTCAAAACAGCTGGAGAACTTTGATGGTATATCCACTGGACTTATTGAGGGAGTTTCTTCAGTGTTTGCAGCAAGATGCTGCAGTCTGGTCTGTTGTGGAGAGTTTAATCTCTGCTTTCGTCATCTATTGGAAGAATTCGAGCTTACTTAAAAAAAAACTCAACAAGCTGAAAGATAAAGATTTCTGCAGAGCTGCTGAGACACTGAACACCACAGGAGATCCCAAACATATTCAGCTGAAGCTACACAGAAATGGTCTGAAGACAATAAGGTGGATGTCCTGGAGTGGCCTAGTCAAAGCCCAGACGTCATTATCCTGACAGAGATAGAAAAGCTTAGCAGGAAGAATGGAGAAAAACTGCAGCGTCCAGATGTGCATCTATTAAATACTGACTTGAAGGAGGGTTAGAGGGTTAGAGTGGAGAATAATCATGCAATCACTTTTTTTATGTTAAATATTTTATTTCGGTTTAATTATGTAGAAATCAGATTTCAGTTTGACATTAAAGGTTGTTTTGTAATTCACAAAACAAAAAAACAAAGCATTTAGTTGATCCTGACCCAAAAGGATAAAAAAAAATCCAAGAGAGTGAATGGTTTTTATAGACACAATAAAAATGAGGTGAGAATAATTAAAGAAATGGAATTAAAAAATTTTCCAACAGAAGGAAAAAAAATTGCATCAATTTTTATCATTTTAGGTTTATATCTGATTACATGCAATCAGTTCACCACACTTATAGCTCAAGAGGAATGTTTACCATCAAATACAGACAAAATGCTGCAAAACCACATTCAGGTGGACACAGATTCCTCAACCAGACATATTCAGATGCCATAAGTTAAAGTAGCATTCAGTTACTGAGGCCTACCTGATGGAAAGCCTGGGAGGCCAAGCAGGAACAGATGGGTTGAGGACAACGGGACACTGGGAAGAAGGGAGCAAAGGGAGGGAAGGAGGAGAGAGAGAGGGACCACCATCACTGCTGCCCACACCAAACATTTACCACCAGCCGCCCACCTCCATCCCACCAAACCGTTTTCAGCACAGTGACTCTTATCTGTAATTAATCTGCAATTTGCACGTACATGCACTGCGCCTAAAATCTTTGAAATCTTTTTCATCCTGATCAAATCTTTTACAGACAAGCGACCACGAAACAGAAACATGCATATCACCTCTTTATTTTCCTTTGAAGGATTCTTTATTGTATGAGTAAGGCAAGAACAAAGACTTTGAAACGGACATGAATTGTGTTTTCTACTTTATGAATGCAAAATGCCATTATTAAAGTGAAGTAAAAGGTTTTAGCTGCACACAAGATGACCAGATGTCCCTCCTTCTGTTGAAGGCATTTCAATATCCGTCCCTTGTCGTACAAACTAAGACGATGTCCAACATATTTCCTGGCTCTGTGTTTCACCGCTGCAGAACAGATGCATGTCTTAGATTTGGCTTGTGTCTGCTGTTGGCAAGGAATGCAGGGAAGAATCTCCTCATATGACAATCAGTCTGCAGATATTGTTCAAGCACAGATAAGCTTGCTCCACTTTACGCCCAACAGAAAATGTAAAAACACTGGTACTGACTTAAAGTAAATCAGTTTTTCAGTTCTGGGCAACTACTTTAGGTCAACAAGTTTGTAAAATGTCATTCAGCCAAAATATATTTGTTAAAGTTGCAGTCTATTTCTAATGGGATTTTCTGATGGGAAATACAGTGCCTCGCAAAAGTATTCACATCCCAAGCTACAATATATTTTATGGCAATCTTCTGATTTAAAGTGCCTGATTGAGATGCTTAAGGAAAAATATACATATGTTTCCAAATCTGGAGTGTATTTGCACACATTCCTTATTGTTATTACTTTTTAGAGTCACTTTTGTCTGCAGTTACAATGTCAAATCTTTTTTAATGTGTTTCTACCAGCATTATATATCTAGAACAATTGAATTGAGTAATTATGACGAACTGATTATTGAAATAATGGTTAACTAATTTAGTTCTTGCATTTAAGATAAAAAAACAACCTTTGCCTGTACATATGTTCTACCCAGAGCTCCTCAAGTGGCAGCTTTAGTTTGTTCAAATACTTTAAAAGCACCTATTGCTACACAATTATTAATCAGTTAATGCAACAAATACTCATCATATTAGCCCCACGTTGATGTTAAGTCAAGCAGAAAGGATTGAACTTATATATTAATGGAATATAGATTAATGGAAACATGCTAGTGACATGTCATGGATGACACAATCAGTTGTTGGTAAACACTGCTAATCCATCTCATTTGCTTTTGCTGCTGCTCTTTAAATGTCACCCTAGCCATATTGTTAGAAAGCCGGGTGGAAAGATGTTGGAGTTGGGGAAACTATTCCTGACCGTTATGATCGACAGGAGAGACGGTTTTCTCTCTTCTCTGCATCCATGAAGCCTCCCTCTCAACTCCCCTGGGATTTGGGGTCGTAGTTCAGGTATAATTTGAGCTTTGGAGATGCTAATCTGCTGCTCCTAGTTTTAAGAAAAACACCTTGTTGCCAAAGTTTCACATCATAACAACTGTCAAAAAGTGAAAAAGTAAATGCAGACCCTCTTCCAGCAGCACAACGTCCAAATCCAGATTGAATAATTGTCCAAAACAGCAACGTCTCAACAAATAAAAACTCCACAAAAAGAACAAATCAGAATTAAAGTAAAAGAGCTGCTCCAAGTCTCAGTCACCATAAGCACTGCAGTTCTAGAAATGTAAGTGAAGCGGTTCAAGTTGTATAAATACTTTTTAGATTAAAAATCCTCACATATGAACACAGTTTTTTGTTCCATGTCCAGCTGAAAATGAAACAGGAATGTTCTAAGAAGTTGCTGCGTTGCTGCGTTGCTGCGTTGCAGCGTCAAATCCAGGCAATCCAATTTCCTGCGTGGCGTAATTAAAGACACCACGGCGGCATTAACCAGGCAACACATTAGTGTCACTGTCTTCTGCAACTTTGTATGTGTCTCGTGCCACCACATTAGGGAGCCCTGGGTGGCTTTTCTTACTTATGCCATGTGTATACTTCAGCCAAACAAGGCCTAAGGACACTCCAGGGTGGTACAGAGCGAAGGAGGGGCGAGGAAGCTAAAAGCGAGGTTGTGTGGTCTGATGGCTGAAGCCCGTGATTTAGAGGCTGTTGATGCTGGGCAGACAGCCCAGCCTCAGTCACTGACTCAGGCTGGATGACGCTACATAAGTCACTACACTTAAAATGTCCTCATGTGTTTGGATCTGTTCAAGTGGAAATCAGAGGCACTCACACGACTGGAAATCGCTACTGAGTCTGATTTTCTTGTTCCTTTTTTCCCCCCTCCACCCTGAAGCCTTCACAAACAGATGGCAGAGGCTCATTAAGCTGTTGTCAGGACTATTAATGGCATTGTGAACACTTGCAGAGGTCTGTATGCCGTATGGCATACGACTGCCAAACAAAGCCGGGCCATTAAAGTAGGTGTGAGAGGAACACAATGCTGCTTGCTGTGTGCTGTCAGAAGAGGGAAGCACACACATGGTTAGCATCGGGCTGACTTTTATGATTTCATGTTTGTGCTAAACTTTATAAGACATAAAGACTGCGATAGGCTGACACCGAGTGTGTGATGTTTGTCTCGTTAAATTTCCAGCTCGTTTCTTGTGTCCAAATTCCACACTTTTCCAGACATAAATCTGGTCCATTCCTAACATATAAATATAAGAGTTTCATACTAACTCACAGCAGATATTTCTCTGGTGAGTCTAAAGATTTCAATACAGTTTTTACCTTTAAAAGCTAAACGATTGAAGGAAGGACTCAACAAAGGAAGGGAGAAACGGAGGAATGAAAGAGGGAACAAAGGAAGGATGGAATGAGCTAACACACCAACAAATGAACAAAGGAGGACAAGAAGGAAAAACTAAAGGAAAATGGAAGGAAGGAAGGAAGGAAGGAAGGAAGGAAGGAAGGAAGGAAGGAAGGAAGGAAGGAAGGAAGGAAGGAAGGAAGGAAGGAAGGAAGGAAGGAAGGAAGGAAGGAAGGAAGGAAGGAAGGAAGGAAGGAAGGAAGGAAGGAAGGAAGGAAGGAAGGAAGGAAGGAAGGAAGGAAGGAAGGAGGGAAGAAAGGAAGGATGGAATGAACTAACACACCAACAAATGAACAAAGGAAGACAAGAAGGGAAAAACGGAAGGAAGGAAGGAAGGAAGGAAGGAAGGAAGGAAGGAAGGAAGGAAGGAAGGAAGGAAGGAAGGAAGGAAGGAAGGAAGGAAGGAAGGAAGGAAGGAAGGAAGGAAGGAAGGAAGGAAGGAAGGAAGGAAGGAAGGAAGGAAGGAAGGAAGGAAGGAAGGAAGGAAGGAAGGAAGGAAGGAAGGAAGGAAGGAAGGAAGGAAGGACTCTGTGAAATGCCTCTATACTTCCTGATGATTGGCCAGATGTATGCAGGTGCCACTGTTCCATGCAAAATGTAATTATAATTTAGTAATGTGTCAATATTAAATTAAAATTATATCTACCTGAATGTATTTTATAGATATACTTATATTTTCAAAAGGATATAATTATTCATCTTAAATACAGCATGTCTAGTAGTTTATTTTATCTTGAAGATGAGACACGTCTGTGACATCAGAGTATTTTCTGTTGACCTCACCAGAAACATCTGGTTGGCTCTGTGAAGTCCACTGTTATTTTCAGACCTGTTCATTTCAGAAGCATCGATGTTTCTGATTAAACTGAGTCTCAGTGATCTGTCCACTGAGTGCTAAAGGCACCACCTGACGTGCTTTGAGGTCTCCACACTCCTGGAGCTTCACCTTCTCATGCTCGATTTCATATTCTTTGAGCGAAGATGAATCACTCTGTTCCCCTCACAGATATGTGATTTTTACCAGAGACTGACAGGGGCAACAATTAGCTTTTTCTGTTTAGTCAGAAAAAGAGGAAGATGAAACAGAAAAAGAATATTTCTCACCAGGATTTCAGTACATTGCAGATCAACAAATCTGCTGCTGTCATTATTCAGTTATATTTTCAATAAACTATGATGAATATTTAAATATATTAGGTACTACATGTATGCATGTGTCACTATTTGCTACATTTTGGTCCTTTTTTGTGTGGATATAAACAGAGGTGGGTAGAATACAAATAAAAGGTGCACAAGTAAGAGTAGCACTACTTTAACTTATTTTTAGTCAAGTAAAAGTAAAAAGTAGAAGTGCAAGAAATTGTTCAAGTAAGAGTAAAAACATGTTTTACTCTTAAGAGTAAAATACTCTTTCCAGTGTCTTAGAAAGTAAGTACTTGTACAGAGTAACTGATGAAAACATCAGTCACTTAAAATTTTAAAATTACATAGTCAGATAGACCAAAATATAAAGATATGTGAAAAGTTTGGTAAAATCAAAATGAAAATAATTCATTTTTTCAATATTAATCTTATAAAACTGCTTCGTCTGTGTCTGGTAGTTTTTTTTTCATTAAAACAAGCTTGTTCTTCATTCAGTGAAGGTACTCAAAGTGGGTAGAAATTTTACTCAAGTAAGAGTAGCAACACTTAATTTAAAAAAGTACTTGAGTAAAAGTAAAAAGTACAGCTTAATAGAGAAAAACTCCTATAAGTACTTTCCCCCAAAAGATTACTCATGTAAAATTAACAGCATAAATATAACTAGTTATGCTCAACTGTGGATATAAATGATTTGAGATCATCAAAGATGTTGACGTTGATACTAACATCCTGGTAAATCTATCACCCAGTAATCCTACAATATTTAATGATTTCAGATTGAAACAGCGGAAGCAGCAGTGAAAGTTGATCAGGTTTTAGCCTCATGTACTCTCTTGTATTTTTAATGCTCCTGAAATGTAGGCTGGAAAAAATGTACTTCTGAAAAAGATGTGCAATTTTGTTATTAATCAGAAACTAAGTTAGTACAGGGTCAGTACTGTCAATACCGCTACATATATAATGTCATTATTATTGAATAATTTAGCTATTTGACTTCAATTAGTTGATTATTGACGATTGTCAGTGTTATGACAAGTGTTTTTATTAACTACGTATACTAGAAAGCAATGTAGAAATAACACAATTCCCTTATTACCTTCTACTGCAAACAACTGTTTGTTAGGACTAGTGAGTCTGTAATTGCAATCTGCATGTAACCTAAACAGGAATAATATTTAACATCCAGCCATATTCACATTTCAGGTTTGAGGTGTATATATTTGCATAAGTGTATATTTTTAAGTTCCTGTAAGATTCATTTCAACTGCCTGAGTAGATAATAGTAAAACTTTTCTTATGGGAGAATTAAACAGATTGTGATAGAAAAAAGCAAATGTTTTAACTGCAAACATTACAAAGGTATAAAATCCTTTGCTCAAATTGAAATGTAAACTCTTGATATTTGGCATTTTAATTCCTGCGTATGCGCTAGTATGAACTCTGTGAGGAAATTCAAGTGATTTATGGACATATGGAAGAGAAGCTGTAAACAAAGTATCGATCTTATCACGCTAGTATTGATAGTATCGATATTTAGCTTGATCCGTCCAGCCCTGTGTTCGCTGCTAAAGTCTATCGTTTCTGCCAGGAATTAAAAAGATGGAAATGTTGAATGGATTTCTGTTTATGTATGTTTAGAGAGCTACTCTTGGTCTGTCAGCTCAGAAGCGCGGTCTGTCAAACTGTGCTTCTCTTCATCTATCTGCCCTTCGCAGATGCACTCCGCTCGGCTCCACAGCTGCATCCCACATGTTTTCACGCTGTTCAACAATGCACTTCTCCTCTGTTCTTGTAGCTCTCGTTTGCGGTGACACTGCTGTTGGTGGCAGATTGCTCTCTTCATTTGATTTGATTCCCTCCCTCCTTTACGGACGTGAAAGGACAGAAGCACTTTTGCTGCATTTGGTCCGGAAATGTCTCCATTTGGATAAGATAGAGACTCTACGAATGTGTGTGTGAACGTGAGAGGTCGGTCACAGCTTCATAGCACACAAAGTCATTTCCATAATAGCCCACAATCAAACCAACCACTCTTGGATTCCACCCGCTCCAGATTCCTGTAGATAAGCTAAGCCGGGAATCTGCTGAGTGCCACAGACCCCCAAGTAAGAACAGGTGCTGTTAAAGTTAATGATTTCAGGTTCTGTTGTGAAAAAAGCAGGGGCTGTTGTTTCTCCGGTAACTGCCACAGTTGGACATCCCCCCACCTCTTTTTTTAGATTGTTATCATGCTATCAAGTGAGTTTTCTGAAAGGAATTGCTCCACATTTGTTATCGTGAAACTGGACAAATTAAGATGCCTTTCAAAATGTGAGGCAAGACAACAAAATGAAGGGTGTTGAGTAATCTGTGACTGGGTCTGGAACAAACTTCCAGAAAGCTGCAAAACAGCCGCAACACTGAGATCCTTTAAAAAGGTTCGATGCATAAGAACCGGAACATTGATTAATATATCTGACGTACATCTACTTAATGATTTTGGTGATGGCATTTGGCATAATGTTATGTTTGTTGCTTGTTTTATAAATGATTACTGTTTTATATTTTGTGGTGAAAGGTCATTTGAATTGCCATACTGATGAAATGTGATATACCAGACTTGACGTTTCCTTTGCCCAATAGTCAAACAACTCAAAAAATGGAACAAATGTCCAAATGTGGAAGTAACAAGGATAGAAAAAATGGCAAAATATCAAAATACAGGCAGAAAAAAAGAAAGATTTCCAAAGAACTGTATTTCAGCATCTTTGCAGTCCTCTAGGAGTTTGTTCCAGATTTGAAGAGCATAAAATGGTTTATTGTCTTTGTTAGGGCAAGCGATGGATGGATGGATGGATGGATGGATGGATGGATGGATGGATGGATGGATGGATGGATGGATGGATGGATGGATGGATGGATGGATGGATGGATGGATGGATGGATGGATGGATGGATGGATGGATGGATGGATGGATGGATGGAAGCTTTATTGTAAAGAACTCCATCTTGGCCTCTTGTCAACTATTAAAAAATCTCAATAGATTAAAATTTTCTTCTATAATTTTGTGAATGGTTGAAAGTAAGATGTGACTCATTGTCAGTTATGATGCTGTAATTTATGAGTCTTATAGTCTCCTATGATAATATATAACTCTCATTTCGTAGTTATGTAATCCTGAACTATTTTATTAGGTAGTTCAGAACGGTTTTGAACAAAATTCTGTCCTGGATCTCAGAAATGTACCTGCCACATGTGGCTCAGAATCAGCCTTTTTTCACTGTCATGGAAAACCGTAGCTGTTGTCCTTCAGTGTGCTTTTGGGAGACTGGAAAAACCATTTCTGCAATGCAATCAACGCTGTGACGTCAAAGGACACACGTGCGATCTAAACAAACAAACAAAACCCGATTTTGTTTGTTTGCTTTCTCATTTGCATTACAAGTTTACTCAGACCGCGGTATACGGGGCATTGCAGGAGCAGCACTCATCTCCAGCCTCCGTCTACGCTCTGCCAGGTAAAACGTTTCCACCTCGACGTGGGCGCGCGCGAGCGTGCTTGCCACGCGCGCCCCCGCGCAGCCATACGTCACAGCGCTCGCTCCGCTTCTCGCGCGCTGGTTAAAAAGAAGGAGGAAACAGCACGAGAAAACATGTGAGCGCTCTGAGAGGACTTAGAGACAACTTTTATTTTCTCATGTTGTTTTGTGCCGTGCGTGCACAAGCTGGCGAGCCGTTCCCTGCAGGAATTTACCCTTTTAAAGGAACATCAGGCTCTTTTCTGTTGGGGATTTTGTTTGTGTGTGTGTGTGTTCTTGAGGATAAATTTTATTGGTCTCTTTTTTTATTTGGTTTCTAAATGTCAAGTTAAACCGTTTATTCTGAGGAAGGAGTTTGTTAATTTATTTTTAAACAACTTTCCTCATTGTGATAATTAAATTAAAGACAGTTTCATCTAGGAATAATAGTATAAAATACCTTTTTTTTTTAGCAGCTTCTGGTGTTTGGATAATACAACTAGATATACAAACTGTGCTGCAGGGGCACATTTGCATTTTTGAAAAAAGAGAAGTCCCCTTTTTCTTCTTTATTTTGTTTGTATATGTTTTTGAAACAATGAAGCACTTGCAATTCGTGCTCGTCCTGGCCATCGCGGTGAACGTGTGGGAATGTGGGGACGCAAAGTTCGGTGAGAGAGGAGAGTTGAGCCCCAGGAGGAGAAGATGCTACGACGGAAGCTTGCCCAAGCGTCTGAAGAAAAGGGAGCGAAAAGTGCTGCTTGACGGCAGCAGCAGCGGAGAAGTTTGCCACAGGTTGTACCCCCGTGTGTCCTGTTGTCCCACCAGGAGAGCCACCTATCAGATCCTGCACCGCGGGGATGCCCGGGTAGGTAGAAGAAGACGTTAGTATGATTTTTACTGGGGAAACACACTCAAACGCCTACAATCACTGTCGTTTCTATTATTAATGTAGGGAATGTGACGGGAATGTTACTAAAATAGTTTGTCCTCTTCGCTTATAACAAAACGTGTACATATTTAGTGCTTATTCTCCTTTTTGAAAGCAAAAGAACAACCGTCGTGTTTATTGTGCGTTTTGAACATGCTGGTGTAACGTTTATGTGTGTCCAATTCGCTTCTGCGTTACCATGGCAATCAATCGCCCCGATTCACGTTACATCTCGCTTCACAGTGAGCTAACCGTCCAGACGGAGCGCTTGCTAGCTAAGCTGTCGAACCCGCTTGCTCGTGAAAAAAGGTAGGAGTTTGTTTTGTGTGTTTTTTTTTAATTTTTTTAGTCTTTTAATAACCAGGAGCTCATAGACTTGTCACTTATGTCGCATGTTCTCGGTTGTTTTGAAGTGTTTTAAGATAAGTTTGGGTAGTTGACGTTCTTTTCATTTCGAACGTAAAAAAGAGAGAAAATCGTCACTCCAGCCGCAGCCTTTGGCTCACGTCAGCTTTGACCGTTAAAACGCGAATTAAAAACCCCTACAGGAGAGTCTGAATCGCTCTTGGGACGTGCACAAAACGCAACTGTATGCGCCAAACGGGCGACTCCTTTGGATTCTCATCGGGCCATTCTCATGTAAAAGTGCCCCTCGTATAATTCAGTGGCTGGGTGGTATCTCACTTTGTGCGATACAAAAAAGCACATATTGCATCATTTAATTTGCTCAAGTCATGCAAATAAGAGGTGGTGGTTGGGGTGGTGGGGGTTGGAGGGGGTGGCGGAGGTGGGGACTGAATAGGACGAACTCGACTTCTCCTCCTCCCCTACTACACTGCCCACACACGGAGCCTTTTCTGATTATAGCAAAAGAATAACAACAACACCATTGTGCTTGTTGGTTTCACTAATAGGAGAAGCTGGAAAACATCACTCTCTTCTCTCCCCCTCCCAGTAATCAGCCTTGTCCGGGTGTTAATGCCTTTGAGGGGGTGTGTATTCTCCAGTGTCTCCCCCTGCCAGCAAACTTACACCTATTCCCTGAGGGCAAGTGTTTTGTTTAAGCTTTAGTGCAGCCTTTGCTCCCCCATCTCTTATGGTTGACTGTGGACGAGCATTTTGAAACCCCAAAGACAAGTTTTCCTTTAAAAAAAAAATGTTTTTAGAGAAGCGGAAGTCATATTAAAGATGCCTGCCCAGTATGAGGATCAGATGATTTGATAACCTTGAGTACAGATATTACACCAACAAGATAGCATTTAAACACACACACACAGGGGAAAAAAAGCAAAAATACATACCTGAATCGATTTTTTATTTCTATGCTTCCACTATAACTTGACTTCTTTATTATCATGTCATTCATTGTCTGTTTGAGACATATACTTAACCAAATAGTGCTATGTCGTTTTTGAAGGGCAAATTGAGAACAATATATTCTCAATTTTCTAAGTAGGCAGGCTGTCTGTTTGGGTGGAGGTTACTCCTAGCTAGTTTCCATTAAGCGGAAACTAAAGGTGTCGCTCCTTTAGTTTCCACTTATTGCCTCTCTATACTTTGCGCAACAGAAAATATTTCAAAACAGCTGAATTTTTGTTAGTTGTAAGTGAGAGAAAAGCCCACCACAGTTTTTTTTTGTCTGGTGACTGACTCACTCTTTTGTGACACTTCCTTAGCATATAATTTAAAGTACTTAAAACCTTTGGAACAGTATGCTGTGAAATTTTACGTGATTTTTAGAACATAACCTTTTAAAACATTGGAACTGGTGGCCCACCCAGGCCTATATTTGTGCTCTGTTAGTTTTTTTTTCTTCTTCTTTTTGGAGTAAAAGCAGGAAGTTCCAGCATTATGCATAAGCCAGGCTGAAAGTGTGTTGCAGATTGGCTCTGGGTTGTGGGCTTGTTGAGTACCAGCCGCAGACTAAAAACAAAACATGCAATTTTCATGGTAGTGAGCATGAAAGCAGTTTTCCTTTACAAAAACCAGAAGCATCCTTTTGCTTATATCGGTGAGCAGAAAGCAGGTGAAGGAAGCAGGTGCATCTTCACATTTGTGACGATTGCAACTCCCCATTGCAACTCCCCGTTCTCCGAGCATGGCTTTCTTCTACCAAGTACCCAAAAAGTTGTCACTTAGTGCAAATTGTCAATATTTAGATAAGGGTTTTGGGGATGACTCTTTCTCAGCCCAAGTCTGTCAGTGCTACACAGAAACTATTTCCTTTATTGCTTTAAACTCTTGAAGAAAGATCAAGAAAGTTCTGTTGACGGTGACTAGACTAGAAATTTGCAAAACAGACTTCAGTTAGATGTTGATGATGGTGTTTTCATATGCAAGATTAGTCTCATCAATTCTTATCATAGTTTAAAGTGGGACATCATCTAAAACTGAAAGATGTTGAAAGTTGTTCTGGATGTCTTTTAAAAGGACCAATTCTTTCAAAAGTATACAAATAATAAGTAAGTCCCAATTTGTTTGAGGGATATTTTGATCCTTATTATGACGTAATATTACTATATTTTGATTGAAATTACTCTATTCAGTTCTGATCGTACAGGAGCATAGTGACAGTCTTGTTATGGCTGTTCTCCTACACAAATCTTGCAACTATGTAGGCATCTCTTTAAAATATATTGTAATGGACTCTGACAACCTGTGTGTTTAGGTTTTGGCCATTTTTAGCCCGCCTGTTATTTTCTTCCTCATTTTGAGAATTATGCCCCCGGAGATTCAGCAAAAACACAACAAACAAAGGGCCCACTTGTTCTGGTTTGGATGATGGCAACATTGGAGTCCATCCCAGCAACATATGGACACGGGGCATGGCTGAGAGCACACAAATGCTTCTCTCTGTGGACCTTGTGCCAGGCCATGGCACACAGAATCAATGGGCACTTTAGAGCAAGGGAGCAGGCATGCCCGCAACACTGGAAGGCATGAGAGCAGAGAGCGCCGTGACAGAGGAACATATCAGCTCGTTTTCAGAGTAAAAGAAAATTGACTTTGGATCTATTATATATAAAGTGTGATCCAGGTTGGCGTTTGTGAGCTGAAATGGAATAATAACATTTTGTGCTGTTCTGTTTTTGACCATCACACTGTCTGTTCCAGAAATACCTTTTTGTTTTTTTGTCCTTTATGGCGGCGTATTTTTGTACTGAAACATCAGGTTTTTGTCAAGGGCTCCACCACCTGTTGCACTAACCTAACTCCATGCAACTTAAAAGCAGAAAGTCTTTTACAGAGTTGCGGACTTGTTCTGCAACCCGAGTGCAAGGTGTCCATATGTTAGCCATGGGTCCCCTGCTTTAATTGACTTCGACAGACTGCTAATTTGTTGATACCAGAGTGGGAATGATGTGCCTGCCTATCTTGAAATTGGTGTTTACACATGGACCTCACACAGAGCAAAACACCACCAGCATGCTTGGCTGCCCCAACAGCGGAGCTTTTGACCTAAAACAGATTACATTGTGTTTTATTATAGCTAATTTGTTATGTAAATAATCCTGCTAATTTCTTTTGGATTAACTCCTTGTGTAGTTCTGCGTAATGACTGTAACTTAGAGTCTTTATTTTGTTTTTGTTGTTCTGAATACTGTCAGACGTGAAGATTGTAATTACTTTTTAACTGTCTGCAAACTTCAGTGAGCAGGCAGGGGATGAGATTATTTGGTCTGAATAGAAAATATTATTAGATTTGAAATTAAATGTTAAAAATCTTTGTGTTTTAAGCCTTAAAATTATATTTGCAGAACTTTGCAAAGACCTATTTTTAAAGAGTTTTTTTTCCATTACATTTTGTCAGGTAGAAGTTTCCATATTTTGACTGACAATGGGGTCAGAGATCACTTCCTTAACCAATAGACACCAGGTGCAGGTTGTTAGGATTCCATAAAAATTAAAAATCCAACCTTTAATGCAGGTTTCTCAGATTTGATGATTTTTATTTACACAACTCACTGATTCTTAACTACATCTTAGTACGAGTTAAAAGTTTATAAGTTGATTCTCAACCCCTTTAAGAAGGTGCTGGCTCTCTTTGTGTGTGGTCTCCAGATTTTCTCCACCAACAACACAGAATGTGGACATCTCCTGGAGGAGATCAAGTGTGCACGCTGCTCCCCCAATGCCCAGGTGTTGTTCCACTCCTTAGACATGGATCGGATGCCACACAGAGAGCCGGACCTGCCGCGGCTCTGCCAGGACTTCTGCCGGGAGTTCTATTACACCTGCAGGGGGCACATACCAGGTAATGAAACCCATAATAAAGGCAATGAATGCAGCTTTAATGTGTGCCTGTGTGGTCACCTAGCGATAACCACACAAACACATTCACATTTTTTGGGGCCCTGCCTGTTGTGTTGAGTAAAAATTCACAACAGGTCTTGTTTGTAACCGAGACTCTGCTCGCACATGTGGACCTTGCAAAGCCCCGGGTTTATGCAGAAAGTGGTGCGTCAGTAGTCTGGTCAGGGAATATTTATTTATCCAGCTCTTACCTCATCTGACCTCACCTCCATTCATAGCCGAGTCTGTCCTAAAACGTGTTCGCTGGTTTGCTTCTCGCTGTACTTACGAGGCGAGGATGAATCGATAAAAGTTTGATCAAAATTATTCACTAGAATTTCATTATGCAGACCAAGCATTCAATCAGTCTGATAGAGCTCATTTCATCCAGAGCACAGACATTCATACTCCATATAATGGTAAATCTTCTCTATTACTGTTACTGTGGAGAGATTCTGAGTTATTGTTATTGCAATGAACTTAAATTATTTATGCTTGCAGATCCCTAAAACATTAATGTTCACATGGAACATTGATACATATCAATATAGGTCATTGAAAATAACTGTTGTGTACTATTTAGCAGTACAATTGCACAACTTAATGTTAATAGGTTTTGTTAAAAAAAAAAAAAAAAAAAACTTCATTTATAAAATATAGTTACTTCTCTTTAGGTCAGTTGTTGTGAAACTTTTGTATACCAAGTATCACTTTTTGTAAACACTGAAATACTGACATAGCAACACTTCAGAGTTAGATAAGGAACCACCAGCAGCATAGCAGCAGTATGACATAAAATGTAAGCTGTTTTAAAACCAGAACTCTTTTAAACCTTGGCACACCTTGATACCAGGACCTGGCCTGTGTTTCTCCTGGGGAAATGTTTTGAGAAAGCATGTGAACCCTATTTTGTGGTGTAGACATCTCCTGTGTGCTTTGTTTCAGGTACAAACTGTCACTTAAAAAGCTACATCTCAGCTCCTCCGTTGCTGTTTTCTCTGAAGTTTCAACCGCACAGGATTCTAAACATAGCTGAAGCGATGGAGATGGCATCAAAACTCTTTGATGCATCGCATGTGGTTTGTCACATAGGAATTGTTTTTATGCCTGAAAGCACCTGCTCTTCAGAAGACTTTCTTTTGAAGAGAAGTAAGATCATAGTTCGCTGTGATTTCAGAGAACATGCCAAATATGATCAAACACTTTAGGCTGTGAGTCTCCTCAAACTGATTAGATCTGCAGGGACTTGAGAAGGCAGAACAGTTTCAAACACACATGTCGACAACATGGTAAGCTGTAAGTCAAACGTATAATTCATCCAAATAGATATCTGGTTGCATCAAACATGGTGCTTGTATATAAAGTGGAACACCAAAGCTACAGCCGAGAGTGGTGACAGCGACTTCACAGAAAACAAGAAGGCTGTGGAAGAAGAGCACTTGTTCTAAGTTACAGATTTCTTGCTTGAATACCGACAGACATATGGGCTCCAAGAGTCTCATCAAAAAAGCTGAAGACAGAAATGCTCTCTTCCTTTTTCTTTTCTTTTCTTTTTTGTTTTGTTTTTTTGCTTCTATGCTCCTTCTCGCTCGCCCCGCTCAGCCCACCACAGATCAGCATATGTGGTGACGAATGACACATTTATTTTTCTACAAAGCTTGTGTGTATGTAAAACTGCTGAAGTGCATCAAGATGTCAAGTGCTTTGGGTGGGCCACCCAGGTTGGCTTGGAAGATAACCAGATGGAAGTATAACTTTAGAGCCGGGGAGCCAGGAATACGGACACTGTCTCTCTGTTTCTCTTTGTCCTACACCTTTTCTTAGCTCAAACTCTCCTTTTTTTGTTCAAAATGCTGGTATTTTAAAATCTTTTTTTTTTTTAGATTTACCAACAGACAACAAGCAAAGTAGGAATTTCCTACAGTTGTGATGTTCAAACCAATGTTGCTTTGACTGGATCTTTTTAAGCACAACGGTTTTAAGTCGAACTAGAAGCCTTTGAAGCATTCTTCACCTATCATCCTGCTTCCTTAAAACTTGCTGCTGTCTCTTGATTAGGCAACGTACTCGGCCCCCCTAAAGATGTGACCTGCCTCGAGTCTTACTTCTGCCCCCACCTTTTCTATACTCCTCTCATATCTTCCTTCACTCATTCCCTCATCCTGGACCCAAGGTCCCCAACCAGCACGGTTAAGATAACTACAGAAACAAGCGTGTGGGTGGTATAACCAGAGCTCTGTGTGTGTTTGATCTTCATGTTATGTTTAGATGTTTGAGGGGATATCCTATCACCTCCAGTATTTGATGCGGTCAGTCGTTGCGGTGTGTGGCAGGAGAAGGAGATGAAAGGAGGGACTGGGAGAGTCCTGTTTGTGTTTTTATTGCTGGTGTATTTGCTCTCTTCTGTCCTCCACGGGATTAACAAGAGGAAACAATATTGTCAAGATTGTTGTTAGGTCTCAAAGTGCCTCAGAGACCCGCTGCACATTTTGCTTTCTTACGAGAATGGTGTTGTGACGGGGCTGGCTGGAGGTGTCGCGGAGCGATAACTACTGGTCACCTTCTGCCATCATTTTGGAACATCCCGTCTTTGTTTCACAAATTAGGTGTTGAGCATATCTCACCATGGGAACATCTTGTTTACTCTGAATGACAAGCCACATTGAACAGGCTGATTGTTTGAGTTCACATGCTGTTCTCCAGTGCTGCTCAGTAACGCAAAACAGCGAAAGCTTTATCAAAGTTAAACCAAGTTGCTGCATCTTCTTGTATTTGTTTATGTGGGGTATTCAAAGAATATGCAAAATCATTTGCAATAAAATCACTTTTCTATTTCCTGCCATTATGATGCTTCCAACACTCTGTGTCAGTCACTGACATTTTCACATCTGATAGTCTGATAGACTCAATTCAATTGGGAACCAAAACTCCTCATTTGTGGTGGCAATTCAGATTTGTTAAGATTAGGAATTTGCCGATACTGATTCCCAAAGCGATTGTTAACTGCACACCTGCAGTTGTGACCTGGTGGCCGGGTATGTCAGTCAGATATCTTTCACAGGAGAGCAAAAGAAGTCAGTGGCAGATTTTCACATCTTTCCTGAGTTAGATAAAGTCGCTTTCGCCGATCACAATCTCCCAAAATTAAGGAAATCAAATCTGATTTATCAGCGCCTTCTTAGTTTTATTGTTTGCGCAAAGATATATTTAACTTGACACATGCAGCTTCAAGCATCAACAACAACGTTTGAATTTGAAGCTGAAGTATTAGGGTTGAATGAATTGTTGATAATTCGGTTTGTAAAACATTCAGTTCCTGTTAATGTGTGCAGACAACATTTACAGAAAGATTTTTGTTTCTTATGACGTCTGTTTCAGCTGAACTTTACACTTCTTCTCCCTGACAGTTGGGGATATCCCTTCTTTCACTGTCAGCAACATTTTAAAGAGGGCAAAACACTTATTTATCAGGGAACCCTGATTAGTTAGATAAACAACATAATGTTCATGATCTAAAGTCTGGTTTTGTAAGGAGTGAGCATGTAATTCAGCTGTAATTTTAAAAAATGACTGCATTCAAGGTTGTTGCTGCTAAAAATCACAATAACGGGTTACAAAATTAGTTTTTCTTTGAGTTTTTTCTGTGATATTGCTTTGATCTGCACTGAGGTACTTGGGATTAGCTATGGACTTTCCTACTATATATGTAAAGACATGAATGAAGAGATTTTTCAGTTAGAAACTGTCTAGACAACAAGATTAGATTCATTTAAAAAAAAAAAAATTTAGGCAACTGCACAAGGATATGATGTGAAGAATTAAAAATAACATGCATGGATGTCTCAGTTGGGAATTGAGTGTTTCTGCTCTGCTCAAAGTTAAACTGCTATCCTTTTCTCAGTTTCTGTTCACTCGCTCTTTACAGCCTCTTCGAACCAGAATTGATTCAACTAGATTCCTTTCCACAAATCCTTTTGAGGAAACTTTCCTCCTACTCTGTCCCTATGCAACTTTTGTTAGTTGTTATTTGTGCACAAAGCAAGACATCCATAAACATAACTCAGTTGCCTGAAACTTGTGTAAAAAGCTGTTTTAATTGTTCAGCATCAGCAGTAAGTGTCGCCTTGTATGTGCTGTGTTTGCTAGAGCTGTTCCAAGCTGATGTGGATGAGTTCTGTCAGTACTATGGGAGGAGAGGTGCCGGCTTGTGTTTTCCTGATTATCAACGAAGGCAACAGCTTGGGCAAGATTCCAACTACTTGGAAGATGAGAAAATAGAAGATATCAGCAGGTTTGTACTCTGACTTTCACCTTTTTCTGTTTTATGTGGTGCTTGAGTTACTGTTAGTAAGATGATCTGCTCTAGACGCTCAGGTTTCACTGGTACGAGTTCAAAGTTCAACATGTTTCAACTATGATTTAAGTAGGACTGAACAATAAATCAATAACAACATACATCGCAATATACATGTGGTCAATATCAGTTGATATGTTTGCGAGATATAAAAATCCAATTTTAATCCAACCAAGATTATTCTCAGAAATTTTTCAGAAAAAAATTAAAGTAAAACATATTTGACTTTAGGAAGTTTTCAGAGTTTCAAAAGTTTACAATTTTCAATTTGTTGAGCTCAGAAAATTTCCACACAAAAGATTGTGAGATTATCTGAAATATTTTTTTTCCAGAAAATGTTTGACTTTTTGATCTACAATAATTTTCAAATTTTTTTCTGGAAAATCTTTTAGATTAATCTCAATATTTCTGAGTTTTGTGGTGGGCAGATGCGATGATCTTGTAGGACTGATACTTTCCAGGAACCAGAGAGTGATCATTATGATGGTAATAGCTACCAGTTATTAGACACACATTATACAAATAAATGCAGCTGTAGTGGTCAAACTTTTGGGACTTTTGGAAAACTGACAATTCAACTCACCTTATTAATTCTTTCAATCTAGAGTATATACAACAAAAAGTGAAGCTGATCCTCTGTGTGCTGTTCCTGATTTTAAATACTGCAACCTAAAAGTCACCTCAGCTTCTTATGCCGCTATAATTGGATTATTGAGGGACACATCATTCCTTGACCTTTTGCCTTTTCCATGTTTCCCAGGAAACACAAACACAACTGCTACTGTCCTCAGGAGGTGTTGAGTGGTCTGAGGCAGCCGGTGGCTGTGGTGCACTGTGGCGATGGCTCTCAGCGGCTTTTTGTTGTGGAGAGAGAGGGAATTGTCAGGATACTCAACCATAACCTCGAAGTTATCAAGGAGCCCTTCTTGGATCTCCACAAGCTGGTGCAGAGCGGACTGAAGGTAGGAAAGTGTCTGCTTTTGTGAGATTTTTCTGCCAAACTGCAGGGTCTTAGACATGTTTTCATAGATTGTGTAAAGGACTTGTAAGTTACAAAGGATTAATATGGACTTCATACCAGAAAAATAAGGAGTTTATATTCATGATTGATGTTCAGTACCTTCAGTATCTTGGGAAAGTATTCATGAACATTTTCACGTTTTGTCACATTACAAACGTGCAAATGCGAACCAAAGCATCTGGTAAACTACAAGATCTGACCATTTGCTGTACCAAAATTCATGTAAAAACAGTGAAGCATGCAAGTTTGTTTAGAGGTATTAGTTTATTTATGTAGCAGCATTTCAAAGCACGTCATTTAAAAGCACTTTACCAAAATAAAGTAATTTCAATTCAACTCTAATGCAGATTATGGCCATAAAACAGTAAAGGTCAGACTTCATGAAATAAGCCTAATTTTTTGTCTTCTCCAGCTGTTGGTTCAGTGAGTTTTGCCCATAGAACAGTGATGCTTATATCATTGGAAAGAGCAGAGTTTGGGCTTTTAATTTGAAAGGTTGCTTATGTTGGTAGGACTGTGTTGCACTGTTGTTGCTGGGTGTTTGTCCAGAATGCATCTGTATTTTCATTTAGCTCCCTAGAGTTGGAATTGATTCTGTTGGTGGAAGTGCTGCTGCTCCTGGTACCGGAGACGCACCGGCTACACGGGTTAGGAAACTTGACTTCTACTCCTGACTTCATGCTGAGACAGGGGTAGAAGTCAGGCCTTTCAATTTCCCCGACTTAGTGGTTACATATTTGAAAAAGAAAATGAGATTATTTTTAGGGCAGTTACTGAATAACATGTTAGTGGAAATTAAAATATCCCAAACTGGCCATAAATTGCATGGATAAATATTTTCTTTCAAAATGTTTCCAGAAGAGCATGTCCTTGCAGAAATGTATTAAGCCATAACCCTGCAGAGTTGGAGAGAGGACCGTGAGATGATAATGGGGTTTCAGAGGGCAAGTGAACAAGTGTACCGTAACTTATACTAACTATCCATTATTGTCTCTGTTTTTTGCATCTGAAATAACATTTGAAAAGTTTGTTGTCTCATTTTGATACTAAACATATGTTCCAAAAACTATCTTTTCAAAATAATTTATTGTCAGTGTCTCAGCTTCAAAGAAACTTCAGGCCTCAGGATTACATTCTTGAAACATATTTTCCATCAATAATATTTGCGTAATCAGATTTTGAATTTGAAAAATGTCCAGAAATACTTCAGATTGCACAAGGAGATGGAATAGCAGGGATGTTTTCAGGGGCACACTCCCAGACAGGAAGTTTATCCAGCTTGCACGCCCCTTGCTCTTCCACTGACAAGACACTTTGTTTATAAGGAGTCAAACGTAGCACAGCATTTGAAAATGAAACTGCCCCCTGCGGGATGAACTTCCTGCACTTCTCAGCTCTCTTATCATCATTCAATCCAAACTGGCTGTGGATAAAGTGACTTATTATGACAATTAGATGTGGCTCAATCCTCTGCCGACCCCAGGAGTCCTATTCTGTGATGTTGGCTGCCGGAAGAAGACCCCGGCAACAAGTGATGGAGTGATCCAGAGAGGGTTGAGGTGTTTACTGGGAGCATCAACAGGATGGAGCTGCTTTTATACAGAGAGAGGAACGCAGACACTCAGGGGACGGGGCAGATAGCAGGTTATCTTCAGCCGCATGCACATGCTTTGATTGTAATGTTCTGTGTTTCCTGCTGCTTGTCCCCCCTCTCCCATACTTCATGGATCCCCCAGTGCCAATTAAGACAAACTGCACAGAAACAATAGCATGCTGGGCCTATATAGGCTTCCACCTTCGCTGTGGGTGTTCTCTTAGGACGAAGGCCCAATCATTCCATCCTTTGCCCCGACGCTTCCTCCAGCGTTATCACATCTGAGAAATACTCTGACCAACAGAATCTATTCCAGATAATTACATGTTGAATATGACGCATCAATGTCTGCATTAAAACAACCTGCATGAGGGCCTAATCACAGAGTTTAACCTAACACCAGGGAAATCCCCAACACGTCTTCTGTTGAATGCTACAAGCCACACCCCTTTTAGATGCCTGCACGATATGTCCTCTGATTGTGGTAAAGATGACGACATTTACATCACACAGGCTTTGGGGTTAAGCAGATATTATAGTGAAGAGTGGGGTTTGAATTAAGCCATAGTCTGGGGTCCGTAAACCTGTGAGTTTCAGACCTGTTGCAGTTTAGAAAAATAGACTTATGCAGAAAACATGGAAAAGAGTGACCAGTGTAAATCCCTAAAGCTTTGTCTGGAGAAATGTAGGATTTTGCAGAGAAAAGTGAATAGGAATGAACCACTTTGGCTACATACTGAGGAGGCAAATGCGATCCATATCTGACTTTTTTATGATATTCTGAATGCCCCAATTTTATCTTTTTACCCCCCAAAAATCTGATTCGTGCCACTTCCATATGTGGTAGTAAATTGGATAATCTGATAGTTTTCAAAGCGTCTGGAGCCAAAAACGATCATGCCGCATTTTATCCAACTTTTAAGTCATTGAGGTGAGACATGGGTCATAATTCTGCATCAGAAGAAGCCAGATGTGAGAAATCTGGACATAAATGGTAGAAACTTATAATTCTGAAGTGACTGTGTCGGTGAAGCTCAACACATCACATCCACACTTCTCCTTTTACCGACTACGCATCCAAACAGACTTCTCTACAGAATTTGCAGTCAATGGCCCATAAAAGGCTATCGCTATTAGTTGTGCTTTCCTTTTATTAGCTTCCTTCATCTTGTTTACCTCTGTAAACAGTAAGCTGCTGTGTGACGTCTGCATTCTGTTTGCGGACGTAAATCGTTCAAGTCTTTTTGCGGTTCCATTTAATTAGAACAATTCGACTAGAAATATGGTGTTTTTATTTCTATTATTTCTGTCTTCCGTCGACATCAAGGCTTTCTGTAATGCAGCGCTCACCAGCGCAATTTGTTTTTAAAGGCAGAATAAGCAGTAGTACTTGCTGGCTGTTTGCAACTTCAACATTATTTTCTTGGCTCTTGTATCCTGACCTAATGAAAAAGACACACACACACACACAGTGAAAGATAGACGGATCAGCAACATTTGAGCTGAAGACGTAAGACAGTTCCAGATGCTGAACACAACAGTAAATCAGAGCTATAAAACTTTATTTACCAATTGCTTCACAGTGGTTTCATTCTACAGTACAAATAAACACAGGCACACCTCAGCACACCTCCACCAGGGAGGTGCAGCCGACCAGATGTTGTATATGAGAGCGACTGTCTGTCGGCTAGACCTTTTCTAGTCAAAATGAGCAGATTATGAGTGGGAAACCAAACAGGTTTATTTTTGTTTATGAAATTGCATTAATATATCTGTCAGTGGCCAGGTTTCAGAACTCCTGTTTACGACTGTTAGTGTTGTGGCAAACCACACCAGTCGTCTCTTTGTACAGAAACGTAAATAAACAAATCGGTCATCAATACACAAAAATGAAAGTCATCATATTTGTTTCTACACACAAACTGTGAATGTCATACATTCATATACAGGAGCTCTGAAAAGGAGACAAGTCAGCGACTGCATTCAGTCATTACTGACATGTAGTTATTTGATTCTTTATTAAAGTTCCTGGTGTTTTAGTTCAGCTTATTAATACTGAATAACAGTATGCTAAATGGAATTGAAAGACTACAACCCTCAAGCACCAGTTTAATGGTATTTAAGTCCATGTCTTGTTCTCAGCCGATAACCAAAACTTCAACACAGACATCAAACTTTATTCAACTTAATATGTATAAGACAGCCAAGTAAATAATAAGCAGTTTTGAATTTATCCAGAAAATGTAATTTAGGGAAAGCTAGACGTTTTCAAAGTTAGCTAAGACACTAAAAGACAAAGTAGCTCCGCTATTAGCACATTAGCGGAAGTGTGCCTGCTACTACTAAAGAGCCATACTTAATGACTTAAATTCATTAAGTATGGTACTTATACTTAATGACTACAACAATCAAAAACACATGGATGAAAAACGTTTAGCAAAGACTAGCAACCAAGCTGCACAGGTTTTCCTATAACCAACAAAGTTCAGCTGGTCTGCAGCGTCTTGTCAGCATGAATAAATACTTTTGTCCAGTGCCAACAAAAGAGCCATAATCTTCACAAAACAATATAAGGCCACAAGCCCCAATTGTTACCTTACTAGAAGAGCAACAAGCCTCCAATTACACAATTCGATGAGCTCTCAGTTGTTATGACCTGACTTAAAGGTCACAAAAAAAAACCCACTGTTTAAATTCTGAAATATAATTATTTTTTCTAACCCAAGCTGAGGCAAAAAAAAAAAAAAAAATCAAACTTCCTAATATGAAGTGTGAAATCAGTGAAAATAAAATAAAATGAACTCAGTGTTGTAATATGCAGTCAAAATAATCCATAAAGTAAAAGGCACCAGCAGCAGCAGCAGCAGCATACCGGTGGAGGAGGGCAGAGGCAGTCAGGGTTTAAATAACCGAAGGCCTTACCACGTCCTCAGGTGTCCCATATCAGTAATCAGTGTTGCATAGGAAAGATAAATGCCTAATCTAACCACAGGGTCCTGCGGGGGTCGTAACACACTGCCACAGGAAATACAAAAGACACATCTCATGTAAAACTACAACTAGGTGCAGGCGTTGCAGTGGTTCTTTATTTGTTCTGTGATACTTGGCAGTAAGTTCATTCTCCAACTGTCAGTTTGAGGTGTTTTTACACTCTTTGCACTGATCTTGTTAGGCGCAGTACGGCTTTTCAAATATCTGAACAGAATCTGATCTACTGCAGGTTTGGCAGCAGTTTGTGCTTAGTTCTAAGAAATCTCGGGGTGGTACTTTGTCTTCTTTTAATCAAGCTATCTCCTCAGACTGCTTTCGTATGCAGTGTTTGTTTCTTATGGCTCTGGTGCCAGTTCTGCTGTTCCTCTGCTGCTGAACGAGTCAGTCATTAGCAGGGGAGGTAATATTTCAGCCCAATAAACCTCTGTGTGTCCCGGTGGTCCCCCGTTTGGCTCATGATCTATGCCTCTTTGCTTCATTCCCTGTCACAAGTTTATTTTGGGAATGTGGGTCACTGCATATCCATTTCCATCATATGGATCTAACCTTTAGGTGAAGTTTGCACTTTTTCTTCCAATATTCACAATATCTGGCAAGCAGAACCATCTCTGCTTTGACTAACAGCCATCGGAATATTATAGTGCATCCACATCCATAAAGCACTTCAGGAATCTGACATTTATTGCCATTATTCATATTTTTTGGCGGAGGATCTATGACTTCTGCAGCGTCAAGGGTTTCAGCAACTTGCTCAATATTTCTCTCTAAAATGAGGCTGTGAAAACATCATCTAAATTATAACTTTAGTCTCTCTTGTTGATTACTGGAACTTAGAGTACCTTCTCGTTTGTAACAGTGGACATTTGGGCTGTTTCACTGTTGTGTGCTCTCATGGGTTTGTGACAAGCTAGACCTTTCCAAGCCACACCCAAACATATTTCTTTTCATTTATTCACAACAGCAAAAATAGATAACTGTACGCCTTTGAGTCCACAAAAAAAACTCACAAGTCAAGCAATTTTGAGCAACATCCTTATATGGTCACAACGTATAAACATTCATCACACCTCAGCTTCGTATTCTGTTGATTCTTTTGTGGACAGAAAAACAGGGAGCATATAGCAGAAAGAGGCTGACCCGGTTCACTTTGCCCGGGGAATGAAACGCTATAGCTGATTATTACGGCTAACTATGATGGGCAGACCACCAGGGTAGTGACAACCGATGTAACTGCCTCCAGGGTGAGACAAAGGTTTACATATTACACAAGCAATTTAGATGTTTTCTAAACATGTTGCCAAGACAGTGGGAGTTGGCAGCTCTCTGCTTGTTTAGGTTTCCTTTTTTTTTCATCCCTCCCCTTCTTTAACTCTCCCCCCCTCACATCCCCGCCTTTAATTTTCTATGGATTTTTGAGCGAATCAGGAAACAGAGGAGGATTGGGGAGCAAAAAGCACGGACTGAAGCACTCTGCTCTTTGTGTTCTCTATGAACTGTGAGTGAGCTAATAAATTCTTCCAGCCACTCAGCGTAGTATTCACAAATATCCCCCAAAGATTACACACACAAATCACTGCACAATGGAGGCCACCGGGAGGGACCGAGCGTCGCATAACCAGGCTGTAGGAAAGGCTCGGCAGTGCAGCTCTGCCCAGAGTCAAATGTTTTATAATGGCCTGTAATGGTATATTCAAGGGGCCTGGCGAAGGTGCGAAGCGGAACAACGCTGTGTAGGAAAAGAGAATGAGATAATAAGCAGAGCAGTGAAAGGGGAATGTGATGGACGAATATAAAAGAGGATTAGACAAGTTTGAAAAAAATAAAGGGGGGGAGTGGGGGGGAGAAAGGAGGGTGCGGGGTGTGTGGAGCTGGCATGTTAGTGATGATGAATATGACTGAGGGGGGTGATTCCAGCCCCGCACCATGGAGCAGAAGCCAAGCAGGGACATAATTAACTCCTGGATCTTTTGTGTTTCTCATCTGACTGCAGAGTGGTGATGAAAGGGGCCTGCTAAGCCTGGCATTCCACCCCAATTACAAGAAGAATGGCAAGCTCTACGTCTCCTACACCACCAACCAAGAGCGCTGGGCCATCGGACCGCACGACCACATTCTCCGTGTGGTTGAATACACCGTTTCAAGGTAATGGAGAAGTTTCTAATACATATATTCCCCTTTTGAAATATTTGTTTTTTACTGAAAATATTTGTTGTTTCAAAACATTGAGAGTGATCGTGTCAACTTCTTAGCATTTAAAGGTTAAAGTAACATTTTAATGTATCTGATAGATCAACACAATATAGTACAAATTTGTGAAGTGGAAGGAAAATTCTGTTTTATCTTCATAAAAGCTAAGTATTTGCTGAATAAGGAAATATTTCTCTTCCTGTGCATAATCTAATCTCAGGGTTTTGTTAGTAGGTATATCATATTAACACATTTTGTCCCAGAAATTATTGTATTAAACAATGGCATTGTTGTTTTGAGGCCATTTTCAACTAACACGATGGTAATGGCATAATGGTGCAAGTCCGCCCTCTCGAAGACTAATAAACTTTAATCTTGTACAGAGCACTCCGCACTTTAACTGGAAGACATTTTAAATACCCCAAATAAAACCCAGCAACCAAAAACAATAAATAAAAAGGAAATAAAGACCACACATAACCAAAACCCTACATAAAATAGAGTATGAAGTCTTGCTTCTCAAAACATATTAATCATCACAATGGAAATTATTGACCTCATTTTAATTTATCGTGTAGTAATTTCTTACTGCAACAGGCTTGCTTGTTAGAAAAGTATATGTAATAATTAACCTCGTAAAGACCAAGAAACAAAGCAGATAAGTGAGTGTAAGTGTGATGGAGGCATTTAAAGGAGGCAAAGGCTACAAAACATATGGAAGAAGTGGAGGAAGAAGGAAGTCCAGTTGGCCACAAAACATGCAGAGGACACAGCAAACAGGTGGAAGAAGGTCTGCAGTTCAGATGAGACCTTTGGCCAACATACAAAATGAACTGTGGTGGAAACTAACATTACATCAGAAATGCCCTCATTGCGGTACAATAAAGATTAAAAGCTGGTCAGGTTTGAAGGAAAGATGGATGGTGTTGCAGTGCAATCAAAACCTTTCACCTGCCAGCATTAAAACACACAGTAGAACCCGTCTTGGCACTACCGCAGAAACTAGCATCTACAGTCTTCTTTATTTCCACTTTTGGGAGTTCAGCCAATCAGCGTAAAGAAAAATTAATGACGCTCTCGGATTGGCTCTTTGCAAATTCCAGCCAATAGTGCGTCAAATAGCATTGTCCACAGATATATTTATGATTAAATGAATGGCAATGTTGATTCATCAGTTGATATTTTTACCACTAACACTGGCAACAAAAGGCGTAAGGGCAACAATGTCGTAGAGAAACACCAACCTCTTTGTGTAATGGAGACTCATGATGTTCGTCAGCCTCTAAGAACACTATGATTTGTTGTGCTGAGCAGCACTCCTATGATGATGACAGTATTTTACCTGGGTTGGTGCCTAACGCTCCTTTCATAATTACTTATGTTTAAGATAACTGCGTTTTCTCACGAAGGTATTTAAATGCTACGTTTTAATGTACTTAACCACTCTTCTATGTTTCACTCAATGAGCTAATCTTAATTATAGTATTGCCAGGCAATCCTAGTGACGGCAACATAGTTATTAAATGTAGGATTTCTATGGAGTAACAACAGTTAAAGTAATTTCTCTTTGGCAATCTGCTTTTTAAAAGTCCTAGAATTACCCAAAATAACACCTAACCTATTACAACACATTTGTTGATGGCACTGTCCGACTAAATTCTCAGCATAGTTCTGCAACACTTTGAAGAAGTCTGTGTTGTTCCCCACCCAAAGTATTTTTCCTGCGAAAGACGTTACAGTTGACAAACTGAATGTCTCCAGAAACTAAAGTGTTTTAAACTTTGGATTCTGTTTGTTATGTACGGCAATTTTATGTGGTAATGTTTCACTTACCCTTACTGTTGCATTTCTTGCAAGAAACCGTCAAAAGACGTTTAATAAGCTTATATGGGATTATGTGAAAGCACAACCTCTTTAGAGGTGTTAGTTTTTGTTGGTCCAGGATCAAAGTTAAAACAGTTATCTCTGCTTGCAGGAAAAACCCAAACCAGGTGGACACCAGGACTGCCCATGTGCTGATGGAAGTGGCTGAGTTGCACAGGAAGCACCTCGGAGGTCAGCTTCTGTTCTCTCCCGACGGCCTGCTGCACATCATTCTGGGAGACGGTATGATCACTCTGGATGACATGGAGGAAATGGATGGACTCAGGTCAGATCAAAAGTCAAAAGAATCACAACGAGGACATTTCAACACCGTGTTGTGACGGAAGATTGTGTGTGTTTGAATGCAGTGATTTCACAGGGTCCGTCCTGAGGGTGGACGTGGACACGGACATTTGTACGTCGTCCTACTCGATACCACGGAACAATCCGTACTTTAACAGCACTAATCAGCCGCCTGAGATCTTTGCACATGGATTACATGACCCAGGCAGGTAAGTAACGCATCTGAGATTCTTGAGGTATTTTGTTGCGATACTTATTTATACCCCTTGAGCTTTCACTTTAGTCAGCAAGCAGCTTCAGCAATTACAGCTAGAATCTCGTGATCAGGCCTGAAATCTGCATATAGTGATGGACTCAGATCTGAACTTTCAGTCACATTGAGTACTGCAACAGTGCCTAAAAAAGTCAGACAGCTGCAGCTGATCCAGAACACTGCTGGTTACGTTCTCACTAAAACCAGGAAAGTACAGGCTGAAATAAAAAAAATAAAAGAAAAGAAAGGGAACGAGGAAAGGACCGTTGATATATAACATAATCCCAGTGCTGAAGTCCTTCCACTGACTTCCAGTAGCTCAGAGAAGAGACTTAAAAATACTTCTGTTAGTTTGTAAATCACTGAACAACTGAATTCATTAAAGATCTGCTGTTGTTGTATAAACCCAGACCACTAAGGTCTTCTGGTTCTGGTCTACTCTGCATTCCCAGAACCAGAACTGCTTTTCCAAACATAGACAACCAGCATTCAGCTTCTATGCTCCTCTAATCTGGAACAAAATCCCTGAAAATTGCAAAACAGCTGAAACACTGAGTTCCTTAAAATCAAAGCTAAAAACTCACCTCTTTAGAGCGGCCTTTGATTAGTAGTAACTAGAACATTGACCAACATATTTGATTGTATTTGTTTGATGATGGCATTTGACAAAATGTTATGATGTATGATGTTTTTCTGGTGTGAAGAACTTTGACCTGCCTTGACTTCACATTAACAACCACAAACTTCAACACAGTTTTTACTGGGATTTCATGTGACAGAATGCAAAGTGGTCCATAATTGTGAAGTGGAAACAAACACGTGTTTCACAATCTTTTATAAAAAAAATCTAGGGTTGTATTTTCCCTCAGGTAACAATTTGTAAAATGAGTCTTTTGAATAATGGCTCTACCAGCTTACGAAATCTAGATTCTCACCTTTTTTTTGACCATTCTTGGTAAAATAGCTCAAGCTCAGTCAGATTTAATTGAGGCTGTCTCTGAGCATCAGATCAAATTCTAAATTTGATTTAGGTATGAAACAGTCAAACACATTAATAAACTTTAATATAAACTGTCGACTTGTAACTGGTTGTTTATTTATGGTTGTCGTCCTGCTGGGAAAGGAACATTCACTCAACCGCTCAGCAGATTTTTTTCTGCATTCCATGCATCTTACCACCTTCTCTGTCCCTGCTGAAGTCAGGGAGTCCCTCAGTATGATGCTGCCATCACCGTGTTTCATGTGGAAAGGCTGTTTTCAGGGATATTTGTGGTGTTAGTTTTTCATCATATGTAGCATTTTGCGAGTTACATTTTGTTCCCTGTGTTTGGTGTGTCCCCTACATGACGAGTAGCGAATTGCATCTGGATTTCTTCTTCTTTTCCACAAAGGCCAGATTTGTGGAGTGCACCACTAATGATTGTCCTTCAGACAGATTCTCCCACTCAAACTCAAGTCAAATGATTTATTGCCAATGCGATAATCACAACCTCTGCTGCTTGAAACAGAAAAAGACAATGCATGACATACAAACATAAAAACATAATCAAAAAAGTAGACAGCTGCTACTTTGATCATAAACAGATAAAACGGTGCAGTGTATTATGAAAAACCTTGAGGGGACCCAAGCTTCCTGGGCAAAGCAGATAAAGAAATTTAAGAAAGTTGTGAGCGTTCACTGTATTATTTAGGAAAAGTATTGATCTGCATGTGAGCTTCAGGGTTTCTGCAGCTCTTCTAAACTTACCAGGGGCCGCTTGGCTGCTTCTATGATTAACGCTTTCCTGTCAGTTTAGACATTTCAGTCAGAAGCTGTGTCCTTCTATTTTCATATGATTGATTGAACAGAAATGTTGGGCTATTGTTTTAAAACTTGACTCTGCTTTAAACTGACCCATCTGCTGTGTTTCTTGGTCTTCATTGGTCACTAACCTTCTCTAGCAAACCTCTGAGGCTTTTCTCAGACATCTTCCTGAAACATCTTCCTTTCCCTTCAGTCATGTGCTGTTTTGTTTTTGTCTGTCACATAAAATCCCATTTAAATATACAGGTTAGTGGTTGTAATGCGACAAAATGTGAATAAATTAAAGGTTTATGATTACTTTGCCTTATTAATGGTTTTTATTAAGAAATATAAAGGTAAAATCAAAAATTTGTCAAAAACGGCCATTTAGAACATTGACTCCGAAGGGTTAAAGTGCATTTGTTGGTGTTCTGTGTTTTGAAGGTGTGCAGTGGATCGGCTGCAGACAGACAACGGCAGTCTGGTTATCCTCTGCACAGACGCCAGTGGTAAAAACTCATCGGCAGGAAGAATATTAGAAGTTACTAAGGGAAAGGATTATGGTGAGTCACAATTCTCAAGATGTTTTTTTAAGAGTCATAATACTTACCTTGTCTTGTTAAGATATAACTCACTGTTCTAAAATGTTCATGTTTTCCATCATAACAGTAACTAATCACATCCTTTGCATGAGTTTTGTTGGATGCCATTGCATTTTGAGTACAGAATGGAAATACTTCAGCCTCTTGGATAAACTTTCGAATTCATCCCTTTAAAACCGGCATCTGCTATTATAAATCAATTTTATTTCGCAAGAGCACATTGTTTTAGATAGAAATTTAGAAATCCCAGTGAAGGGTAAATGTCAAAAACCATGATTGGAACCAGAGATAATCTCTTTTTTTTGTGCATTTTGGATTGTGAAAGGGAATGTAAGTTGGGCCACATAAAAATACTTTAAAGGCTCGGAACAATAATGGCTAGGAATACGATGCCTAAGTGTAGAAAAGAACAGCAGAGAGAGATCTAGTTCTTCTTAAACTGAGTATCAATTTAGACACTTTTAGTCCAAAATCTCTCACCTGAATTTATTTCTTACTTCAGACCAGCTGTCATCTGGTTTTATGTGGGATCCAACCAGTCACCATAGTTTGAAATGCACTCAACTGGAAAACAAGCACGCAACTCTTTTTAAATTAGCCAAGATCCTTTAAATTTTTATTTACCAGAATGATTGTTTCCCAGAAAATTATTCGTATTACGTTAGTTATACGATTTTCTTTTGTTACTAATGAAACCATCTCAGAAGTAGATGTCTTCTACTGTTGAACTCATAATTAAAATCATATATTTACTCCTTCCCATTTCCAGTTTCTGGTGACATGTGTAGTGACACTAAAATTTTATCTAATCTAAAAGTGCAACACATTCTTTTCTAAATGTAATAAAGAGCCACCAAAAACAAAACATTGCATTCTAGGAAAAAGGGCTTAATTATATTGCAACCATATTGGATTTGGTTTTACAGGTAGCGAGCAGTCTGTAAGTTCATCAAGTTGGGCTTAGATCAAACCAATATCTCCTTATTCCTTCATAGAAAATGAGCCTTCTGTGTATGACCTGCAGTCCAGTGGAGGAGCGCCACCTGTGGGGGGCTTCATCTACAGGGGCTGCCAGTCGAGGAGACTGTATGGCAGCTATGTGTTTGGAGATAGAAACGGGTAAGCATGACTGGTTTTCACATGTGAAGCATAAGGGGGATGATTCAAGTGTCTCAAAGTAGTGTTTAATCGTTTTTATAGAAATCAGTCTAGATGTATGTTTCCAGCAGGAAAAGGCCTGAAACAACATCTGTTCTAGTGGGAAAGTGATTTGAAAACAGTCGAAATTAATGTGGAAATATAAGGATATCAGACGAAAAATGGAAAAAGTTGTTCCTGTAGTTGACACATGCAGTAAGTAGCTGCACCCAGTTCCATCCATGTAGGGCAAACGGGTTTCCTGTTACTATCAGCACAGCAGAATTGCCCAATGAGTGTAAATGGAGACTAGGCATCCTGTCTTGTGCTGTTCACACTTTCCCTCGGTTTGTAATTCATCCTGCTTCGCTGATGTCAAACTCTGACGCTCGAGTAAGCAAAGGAAGTAAATATTGTGCTGGTGCGCTATCAGGAGTTGGCACCGTGTTTAAAACAATGTGTGGTCGCTGAATTCTGTGTCTCATTACCATTTGTGAGCGCAGCGCTGCGGCTGTAGAAAAGCCCCGGCACGATGTTTGTTTTGAAACCAAAGCGGAGGTCTTAAATAACACCAATTGCAACTTTGGTTGGAAAAGAAGATTGATTCCTGAACCATATTATGAGAACAGTTCAGCCCGATTCCAGATATTCACTCAGGCTTTGTCACAAGAACTGTGAATCATAAGTGTAAGATAAATCTTTCTGTTCCAGTTTGCTCCGGGTTACAATTTAGCTCAACATTAAACGCTCTGTATGTTTTGTTTGCCTCAGTAACCTGCGGATCCTCCAGAAGTCTCCGTTTGCCACATCGTCTGACAGCGAGCAGTGGCAGGAAAAGGCTCTGTGTCTGGGCTCGGTTTCCTGCGCCTCTCCCCTCGTGGGGCATGTCTTGGGTTTCGGAGAGGATGAACTCGGTGAGTACTGCAGCAGAAACCCAAAGATCACATCCTCCTCTCTAATAAACTAATCCGTCACTGAGCCATCAATCTTTGTCCTTTCCTGTTTCACCCACATTGCTGCTAACAAACAGAGTCTTAAAATACTAATCATTAAGCAGTTGAACAATTTACATGACCGATATTAGATATGTTGGTCTGCTTATTTTTACTTTATTACAATTCATTTAGTCTCTTATTTTATAAAATTTTCCAAGCTGGAGATTTAATTCAAGAAAAAAAGAAATGTGCTTCTTGTTGAAATGTTTTCTCCATGAGAGGTAAGACATTGTCCAGCTCAAACAAGTAATTACGTTTTTTTTTTATTTATGCACCACTATAACCATGACTTGAATAACTGAAAATGAAAACAATTTCTTCAGAAAAATGACCTTCCAGTACTTTATTAAAATCAATATTAAGGAATTATTGACTTAAAACAAATTCTTACACCTTGCTGAAAAGTTACGTGTAAGTTAGATTTGTTTTGTTTTAAGATATTTGCACAAAAAACTACACCAAAAATGATTGAAAAGTACGACTGTTGTGCTTTAAAGCCCATTGGGTGAGGAGTTTGAAAGTCACGGTGGAGCCACACTAGAAGAGAAGCTGAAGTGAGTCTTGTCTTCATGCTTTGGCTTTGATCCCCTCACAAACTACACTAAGCTAGCTCTTAGCACAGGCTAGTCTGGTGTAGTTTGGTTCAAGTGAATGTTTGCAAATCGTTTGAGCTACTCCTGCCACACTGGCAGAGCTGGGAGCTTCTCAGGCAGGATGATTGTGAAACACAAGACAACACACTCGTGTGATGCAGATTTGTACCCATTTATTTGTAGGTATTGTAGTGACCTCTGACATTTGCAAATTTTACACTGTACTTCAAACATGGTGGATAAGAATTTGATACAATAGATCACAGTTGCTACTGTTTTGGCTACAACATCTAAAGAGGACAGATATGCCTGACAGTGATGATGATGATGATGATGATGATGATGATGATGATGATGATGATGATGATGATGATGATGATGATGATGATGATGATGATGAGAGCTTTGATGAACAGGAATTTCAGACCAACCGTAGAGAATTGGAGGGCTGTTTTACGTCTGATTTGAGTTTCTCTTTTCAGTAAATCTTTGCAGTAATTTATTTCAGTCTGAGCTGTAATCTGATACAGGGATTATTTGCTAATAAAGGTGATTTGAGGTCAAACTAGTATCTTTACCGCAAGTATTGCTACAATAATTTATTTGTTGTAATAATTTGGAAAAAAAGGGGAAAAAAATGACTTGTGATTTTTGCAAAATGCTAAATACTTTAAATGTTTTATTATTTTTATTATTTATTTTATATATTTTAAAAACTCACTTTGCTTTGAAAATTAAATAAACCCACAGAATGGATTAGAAACAATCAATTAAAATTATTAGGAAATGTCATGCAAAACTAGAAAACACCAGAAATAATAATAAAAAACCCCAGAAATGCATGAAAATATTAAGTTCTACGGGGTTTAGAGTCCCAGTTGACAGCGTTCAACTAAAAACCTAGAGGTTGGAGTCCTTGTCAAACGGTGTTTTTGACTAAAGTCCCTGAGGGTTAGAGTCCCAGTTAAACGACGTTTAACTGAAGTCCTAAAAGGGGTGCGGGTTTTAATGTTTTTATCTTTTTTTAAAACTTTCTCTTTCTCACTGTTTATTCAATGTCACATGCTGTTTTTATTTTAATTATGTAAAGCACTTTGAAATGCCTTGCTGCTGAAATGTGCTATACAAATAAAATTTGATTGATTGATTAAGAAATTAGCTAATCTCATGTTAAAACAGCCTGAATAGCAGCAGCCACCCAATCAGTGACAATCTCTCATGGCAATGGACAAGCTGCAGTTTGTGGTTTTTAAGAATTTTTTTAATGGCAATATATCTGCAAGGTTAACATGCCCAGCAAGGTTACGTTTTTTGTCAGACAATATTAAAATATGTTGGTAAAGTTCGACCTCGACATATTTTCACAAACACTGCAGTGAAGCACAATGCTCTTGGCGCTGTGGCTGCTATTAGCACTACATCAATTCTCAATTAGGAAGAGGAGCATCCACCTTTAAATTAGAGTGAATAATAATAATAAAACAACATGGTTGTTGTATTAATGCTAAATATTGCAATCAAGTCATGGATTTGATTGCTTTCTGACAGGATTTAAGGAAGTGGTGCCAGATCAGGACCATAATGCAGAGTGATTGAGATTTTATACGTTTTGAGAAACGGTGTCTGACGTAAAAAGTGGTGTTGGGGAAAGACGAGCGACCCTAAAACACGGAAAGTAGAATCAATATTGAAGTCATTGCTCCAAAACAATGCCTGAAGCAATGTTTTGCTTTGCTAATGATGTTAATTTCTAACAGCACGACTGTAGAAATTAACAGTTACTAAACATAAACAGAGATAAATGCACTCACACTTACTAAATGGTTCTCTGTGGGCTGTGATGTTTTGAATCAAAATGTACATATGATGTGAATTGCTCACACAGGCTTCATAAATGTTGGATCGCTGTTATTGCCAGGTCTTGGAGTTATTATTTGATGAGCTTTTTATAGATTCCTGCATTGGCTCATGCTTTGCCAGCAACGCTAGAATTATATGTCCCAACGAAGGGGCCTCACAGACACATGTTTACAATTTATTCCCGTATGGAATTTTCTTGCAGGCTTGTTCCTCATTAAATTATCCGCCTGTTTCCCAGTCATGAGTACCCAATTGTCCCATTAAACTTTTTCTTAAAGTGCCTTCGCTAGTGGAGCATTGTGGAAGCTTTAGCTACATTTATTTTCTTCATCTGTCCTTTCCTTTCATCCTCTTGTCTGCCTGTCTTGTCACATGTTATCTCTTTTTATAAATTGCTTATGCCTGCATGCGTGCTACAAATAGCCTTTTGTAATCCACCGATGAAATATTAACAGGAATTTGCTGTGACTGTTTCACTTTTGCAGGTGAAGTCTACATTCTAGCGAGCAGTAAAAGCATGGCACAGTCACACAGCGGGAAACTCTACAAGTTGGTAGACCCGAAAAGGTACACTCAGCAAATTCTTTTGCACTTTTTGTTCTATTTAATTGAGTCTTTGCTCAGCGAGTAAGTGATTCTTGTTTGTCCAGAAGGACCAACTAGTCCTTCACTCGTGATTTCATGCTGTTCTGTCTTTATGATGCATCCCTCATGGTTCCAACTTACACAAATGAAGGCATTGATCATAGTGTATCAGATTGCAACACAGATATGTCTCTTTTTTTCTACTCATTTAGCTCTTGCCCTTCTCGACTTCAGGGGTGAAGTGTCACTCGTATTTGTATCAAACACATCCAGTACATCTTTGTCAGTTCGGTACTTACATGCACCAAACAAATCCAGTGTTGTTTTAAACCGAACGCATGAATCGTGTGTGTGTGTGGAACTAAGAATGTTCTGTAGCACAACTCCAAAACAAAACAGACAGGACTCCCAGCTATCACTGAACTCTGCTGTTTGGGAGCATAACAATTATTGGTACTAGATTAAAAATCACCTAACGTCCAAATCCAGCTGCCTGCAGCTTTCAACCAGTCCAAAACACTGCACAGCATAATAACACCCTGGCATTGTGGAGTGACGGCTCACAACAGCTGTGATTTTCTGGTGCATTAAAGTACTTCTGGTACACTAGATTGTCTAAATATATATATTTTTTAAACTCCATTGTCATTTAAAACATTTTTGAATTCTCAAATGTCTCCACATTTATTTTTCATAATTTTCAAGTGGTTTCATTTTTGTGTAATTCATCCGTCCTGTAAGTGGCTTCACTAACGTGTTCTTTAATTATTGGGATTTCTTCATCAAAATGAACCAAAAGCGTATTAGCATTAGACCCCTATTAGATATATTGCAGAGTAATGATTGGAAATGCACCAATTATTGGTCCAAAGAGCAGAATAATTAAGCAATCAGATCAGTAATCTGCAAAATAAATACTGAGCAACTCCTTTCCCAACTACAATTCCTGTCATTTTGTGTCTACATGCGTCATTTAAATGTATTTACTGTAATGCAGTTAGTCAGAGTAGTATTTAACTCATAAGGGTATTTTTCTGTTAAAATGATTACCTGTATCAAGAAACCTACTCCACATTTTCTTTTCTTTTTTATGAGCGATACTTCTCTGCACGCTAAACCTCAAAGAAACCAGAAATAGTTCCAGAACAGCCTAAACATCATGTCAAGTAATAACGCTTTTCAACAGGTCGTCACCCGAGCACCTTTTCAAAAAAGAGTTGAGCAGAAACTGGTGGATAATATTTCAAAACTGTTATTGTAAGGAAGGGAATTATAGCAGCTAAACTGATTAACTTGTATGACTCTGCTGGTGGTGTTTTACTGAAAAGTTCACCTGCTCTCAACTATTTTAATAAGCACATTTGGGGTAAAAGTTGACGCACATGTCACAAGGCTTCAGCACACACACATTGATTTTCCAGAGTGAAACCCAATCTCTGTGTGCAGTCTAATACTCAAATATTTGATGCTCCGCAACTGTAACGTGCAGGAAAATGTGCATAGAGTGTGCATGAAAGCAACTTTATCATTTATAAATGTGCGTGTCTGTAGGTCATAATCTGTTCCACATGCATCCAAGTATTAAAAATCATTTTGAAAATAAGGGCTCTATAAAACCCATGTGAAAAACATTTGTCTCCCAAACGGAGGAAAAATAATATATCCCACACAGTACGGGAGGAGCAGGCAAAAAAGTCACAAGAAAGAAAACAGTTCAGACATAAAGAGACTTTGTTTTTCAAACCAATTTTGTTTTATGCGCCCAGCCAAACCACAGCTGATGTTTCCACCTATCTTATCATCAGCATTCTGCTCAAGATGGATGAGAACGTTCTCGTAGGACTGAGACTAACCACTCAAGTCACGAAGTCATCAAGTGGAATGTAGAGAGAAAATCCCTGATCTGTTTTATTGCTTAAAGGTTTGTCACGCTTGATTGAATCAGACAGATCAAATAAGCAAAGCAGACTCTCAGAAGGAGAATTTGTATGCGTCGGATTCATAATAGAAACATATTTGCAGCTGATTATTCCTGAGTGACGACAGTGCCACCCAGGCATCCGCACAATTAATGAAACCGCAGATGTTTCAGAGGGGCCCTCGTGGCTTGCTTTGTATTTATGTTTTCTGGAGTGGCTGCCGAACGCGTTTCTCCCACAGAACAGTTCTTTCCACCATCAACTGGAGGTGTTTAGTTTGACCGGACCCTGTGGTGCTGGAGGCCCGACTCCTAATACACACCGACTTCGTTATTAGGATCTTGTTACAAAGAGAAAGGAGAGGGGCTGACGAGGACCGAAGCAGCTAACGTGTCTGACCTCAGCACGTTATCAAGTCTGGTGGTCTTTTCTCATCCAGACCCTAAAGCCTGTTCAAACCGAGCTTTGCTTTGGAGTGTAGTGGGTTTTGTGGTCCAGTACAGCATCTTGGGCAGCGTTCTCATCGACTTTATGTTTGGGAACATAGAGCAGCAGGGGGAAAATGGTGGAACTGTTAGGGGGAGCGGTAAAGGCTTACAAGAAAACATCAGCCATAAAATCGCTCAGCAGTGTTTGTGTAAACATGTCCTGGCCAGATGACTTCATTCCTAGGTATTTGTTTGTCAGTTGGAGTACCCCTCCAATAATAAATAGGCCACCATGCATTTTGAAACACTCTGAATGTGTGCGGCATGACTGATTTGAGAGGAAGAAAAAAAATGTTGGAGGGGGCTTATTTGTGGCAGAGCAGTGGGATGAAAAGATTTCAGAAGATATAATCTTTATATAACCACCATAATTATTGCCGCAGCTTTAGAATGGGCATCAATGCATGTGTGTTGTGCCGCAACATTCAACAACAAGGTAATAGAAAGTGCTTTGCATAGAATGCTAATGTAGCTCACAGCAGGTGGGCAAAGCAGCAGGTTAACGAGACTGAGACCCGAGTGTCATTGAGACTCGTCTCTTGTTTAACCACTTATTTATACACTTTAAGAATACATTTTAAAATGTTTGTAGGGATTTATCTCTCACACTGTGATCTCGCCTGTGCTCCCAACATAAAGTATTGACCAGCAGCAGATATACTCTCCATGCATACATCACAGTTAAAACTTAGTCTAACTTCAAATCAGATTATATATTTTTTCCTGCTTTAATTCTGTTAAAATTAACAAAATTATTTCTATTTGTTAAATACGAAATTTTTTTTCTTTACTTTCAAATTTTTTTGTTAAATTTTAAACTTTACATACATTTTCAAACGGTAGTGGACCGATGGCATGGATGAACATTTATTTGGTATAATTAAGTGGAATTTTGGCTCTTTTTGCTTGACAAACCTGTTGCACCTGAGGCCTTTGGGCTGCTTTCCTTGCACACACACCTTTCTAGCTAAGCATGATTTTTTTAAATTAAGATCAATGCCCAAAGACGAACCAGATTTGTTGAGCTTCTTAGTTCTCTATCTGATTTCTTTCCTGATTTCCTTTGATTTCCCAACGGTGTCACACATAAAGCACTATTTAAGGTTAAGTTGCACCCATAGTTGTGCCTCCAGTTAATTGAGATGTCTATCTGAAGTTCTACAGGACATGGTATCATAATTATGCTTTTCCAAATAGTTTGAAGGCATAGTAATCTAAGTGAATATACTGAATATACTCAATTTGAACTAAGTAATAAAGCATTCTCTCAATATTTTAGCAAATTTAAGTAATTTGAACCCTAACAGCTACGGTTCAGTCTGATTTAGTGAGAAAAACACAATGTATTTTCATACAGCCATTGTAAGTAAAAAGAGCTAACCCTTGTGATGCTTTCTAGTGTAAAATTCTATTTGCCTTCCTGATCAGTGCGACCATTTGCCACAAAGAACAAGAAAGAGCATCACCAGGAAGGATATTTCACATATTCAAGGCTTTCTCAACTGGAGGTTTGCTAATTTCCTTCAGACAGGCTCCCCGTTTATGAACTGTGTTAGCTCTGGAAGTTACAAATCTCGAATGTGTTCAGAAAGCGGACATGGGGTGCTTCTCTGTGGGTTGTGTGTATGGATGCAAACTGTGTGGGTGGTGGCTACTCGCACATCTGTGAGTCTTTGTGAGCGTGCGTTGCGTTTGCTCCCAGCACCCTGCAGGAAAAAAAAAAAAAGCCTTTTCTCTATTTCCCTTTCCCTCTTAAATCTTCCTACATCTCTGCTGTGGTCCTTTCCTTCACAAAGCTGCATGCCAGCCCCACTGAATAGCCCCAGATTCTACAATGCACAGTAAATTTCTCGCACAAAGAGAAAACAAGGAATGAAGCTACAAAAGGAGCCTGCAAACAATGGAGTCAGATGACAAAACAGCAAAGGAGACCACACTGGGCCGTTTGATTAAGCCATTGTTAAGGTGCACAATGTACACCACTCCATAGCGCTTTTCTCACATATACCTCATGTCAATCAAACAGGGCTCACAAGCTAACAAGCTAAATACGCCCCAGCTTCGATACAAATCAAATCTGAAACTAATTTTTAAAAGAATATTTAACAAACGTCTGAAACAACACAAGCGTATGTGTGACTTTTTTCTCTCATATGTTGTGTAAACAGCTGTTTCCAATCCTGAACATTATCCTATAATATATATATTATATTGTAATGTAAATGCAACCATTGAAGTTGAGTTATTTGTATCTCTTTCTGTGAATTTATCTGACCGACGTGAGCGCAGTGTTTCCTTTTTTACTCTCTCCCTATCACACATGCACCAGCCCTTCCAGAGTTGATAAATTCCCACAGTGGCTGTTGACCCAGCTGCCTTTGTCAAGTGGCGCTACCAGCAGGTGCTGTTTTCACAGCCTCCCTGGCAGCCGTACAGGCTGTTTAGCAGTGCTGCTGACCCCTGCCTGCTATTAACAGTGTTCGCTACAGACCCCCCAACTCTCCAGGGACTCTTACTCTTTCTCTTTTTCCTTCTCTTTCTGTTTTCTTCCTTTTTTTGCTCTTTTTTTTAACTACATGCAGCCTGCAACAACAAAAGCCAACAGGCATGGAGTCTGCAGTTGGGTGCTGATGGGATCATGGGAATCAGACCCCCCTCCGTCCCCACCTTCAATCGTGAAATTAAGCCATTACAGCACATGAACAGCCACTTTATTGTCACTGCTATCAGTCAATATGTTTATCAGAGCATTTGGTGGGTGTCTTTTTAGCAGGGAGGTGAACAGAAATATATTTTATCAAGGTAAATCATCTCTTTTAACTGACTGAAACCTTGAAGATACGTAGGTGAGAAAATGTGGAGTGATACGTGATTGAAGAGTGTAAAAATTCCCAAACCAATTCCTCAGACTTTTAAGACAGTAGGTCAACCAGTGATGGGCACACTTCGCTAATGCAGTAATAGTGGCGCAGATTTTTCGTTTAGTATGTTTGCTTACTTTGAAAACGTTTAACACAGTTCATTTTTCAGGACAAACTCTAACGTGCAAATTTTCTTGGCTGTTTTGTAAACTTTCTGTTGAATAAAGTTCAACATCTGTGTTTAAGTTTTGGTTATAGACTTAAGAACTCGTCAGGTGGTTAGACGTTTATATCCATGCTTTTATTTTGATATGGTGAAGACTATTTACGCAGCACTTCCATTTCCTCTCCTCACTTTGTCTTTCTTTCCCAAACATGAAACATACACTAACAACATAAATACAATATAATAGAACATATAAATTGTAATGTTAAAATTTATTTTGTACCCGATGATTGTAGTTTGAATTGCAGTTAGCGCTTTAGCATTAGCTTCTGCTAAGTATAATGTTGGTGTAGCGCTTTAGCAATAGCTAATGCTTATTATTAGTGCTTTAGGGTTGATGCTACTAACTTTTCTGGTAGAAATGCCCACAACAGAGGTGATTAGAAAAAATCAGGATTGTGACTATGACTAAATGCAGGTCAGTTTATAGAGTGCTAAAAATGCAATTAAAGCACCTGTCATGGTGGAAGGCCCACAGAAAAAAAGGAGAATATCAATCACTGCCTGTTTATCAGTGGATAAACCAGCAATGAAGTCTACTACTGTTGATCTTGCCATCATTTCAGTCAAATAATTAAGTCTTTATTTAAAAATACACCATGTTTGTCAAAATTGCAGCACAAGAATATTCTGAACAATATTCTGATAAATATGGATTTCACCACAATGTAAGAGAATTGAGCACGAGAGCAAAATAAAATGCTATTTTATGTTTTTTCTTTTATTAAACTTAAACAAGGCCACACGAAACACTTAAGCCGTCTTTTGGTCAGGTGAATGATATCAGCCACAGGTGGAAGTTATATTCATAAAGAAACTTTGGCTCGAAAGTCAGACATTTTCAACACTGGTCCTGAACTGCATCTAGTTTTGGCCTCTGCTGCTGAATGACCATTTGCTCTTAGACCGTGATTGATGAGGCTCGTTCTCTAATGGCCTAAACATCACACACACTGACTTCACCTCTCATGCTTGTTGCCTCTCATACCAGACTGAGTCGACCAGAGTCCAGTTACTCCGCTTGTGTTACCGTGTGTTGGGTTGTCCAGTGTTTGGTCCCTCAGCACAACGGAAATGTTAACGCAACAATATTTCTTTCTCTCTCCCCCACAAACAGACACACTCATGTGTTTGTGTGTGTGTGTGTGTTTGTGTGTGGCCCAGTGTAAAACAGACACTTCACATTTGAACTTGATTACGCACTCTGTATTATTTCCAGACTCATGGAGCGTGATGTGAAAAGATTCAGTTTCAGCCCATTTGCCGATGTGCGTGTCTGGATGTTTGTCTTAATACGGAACGGTCGCAGTGTGTCTCTTTGGTTCTCAAACTTGACACATATGGTGTGGAGATGTTTGTGTTTGTGTCTGTGTGAATTTTCCAAGTAATGTTTATATCCTAGAAGTGGCCTTGTCTTAGCCATATGAATTGTTTTGCTCCTCAGATTGGAGAAATATAAGAGGGGGAACCACAAAAAGACAGAATGTACAAGGATTGTTACGGTGCTCTGCACAAGTAGTCATTTTCTGCCTCATTATAGCCACAAACTTCAGTGTATTTCACTGGGATTTTATGTGACAGATTTGCTCAAAGTAGTATTATGTAAAAGTGAAAGGTTTCAATTTATAGTTTTACAAATAAAGATTTTGAAAGTGTGTTTTGCATTTGTGTTCAGCCTCCCTTTACTTTGAGTTTTAGGTCAAATTCAGTGCAAGAAGTGTAAATCTCGGCATAAATTCAGTTGTTGTGAAGGCTTCGGAGGTTTCTTAGAGAAGATTACTGAGCAAACAGCATCATAAAGACCAAGGAACACAACGGAAAGGTCAGGGGAAAGGTTGTGGAAAAGTTTAAATGGGAGTTAAAGAAGAAGAGTCTGGCTAAGTCTGGCTAAGTTGGAAACATACCAGGAGATGACCCAACATCTCTACCTGAACTGGTAGGCTGGACATCTAACAGAAATAGAAGTAACCAAGACATGCTTAGATGCAGAGGTTGACAGCTCAGGTATATGGATATATGGCACCAGAGGTTTGGGTTTGTCATGCAGCCAGTGGGTTGTTGGGTTGAACCCCCATGTCAGTCACTTTGCCATCGTTTCCTTGGACAAGACATTTGTTTTACCTGCTGGTGGTGGTTCTGTAACTGTGGCTGCAATGTGGCTTACCATTAGAGCCGGACTTTAAATAAGTTTGATCAGTTTATTTAATTTTCTGTTTTTGAAGACTACATTTTTGGAAAACTGGGATTTTGTTCCACCAATAAACATTTGGGTTTCTGTAACTCAGACGGATGTCAGTCTACCCAGAACCCTCCGTCTTGTTTTCCAGCTTATATGCATTTGCATTTTGAATTCAGGTCAACTTCAGACTGATTTAAGTAAAAGCAAGTTCTGAAAAATATGCTCTGTCATTACTAATTCTTTATAAGAAATGTCAGTGAGAAGAAAAAAATCCAGAAATTAGATTTAGTATGAAACAATCGTAGATTTTATTTTTAAGCCATATCGACCAGTTCTTCCTTCCACCACGAGTGTGTGAATGAATTAGTTAATGACTGATTATAGTGTGAAGTGCTTTGGAGTCCTCAGACTTCATTAAGCCAAAAAGTAACAAACTGCATCCTGATGCAGTGAGACGCTGAATTCCACGTCATTGATCCCGTCACACATGCACAGAAAAGGTGTGCATCAAAAGTGCCACGCATATTTCCACAAAGTGTCCTTCATTTTGTCAAGTTCAGACCTTTCTGCAAACCACACATCTCTCAATAGCCAGCACACATGGCAAGATAGGAAACAGTGTGACGGCAGCCTAACATTATTCATCCCCCTGAAAACACGATATCTACGGAGATCCATGGTGGTGGCAACATTATTCTGTGGGGAGGGGAACATGGATGGAACTCAATACAGTTTAGTCCTAGAGGAAAACATTTCAGAGGCTATAAAAACTTGTTCTGCAGGAGGGTAAACTTACACCAAGTCATGACTCAAACCATACGCCCACAGCTACGTTAGAGTGGCCTAGTCAAAGAATAAATAAAGTGTGATGGATATTATGTGGCAGTCAAATCTGACTCATGCCGGTGTGGTCAATTCACGCCGGGCTTTTATTTGTGAAAAGCGGTCATCATTTTCCATCCACTTTCCAATTGTGCACTCCATTGTGTTTGCCTATCAAAAACCTCCAAATGAAAGGTGCTGAATGTGTGCATTTATTCTGCATTTATTCTGCCAGATTGTGAGACTTCAAGAGATATGAATAGTTTTGAAAGACTTTGTAGTTCTTCATTGGCTGCTGCCCTGCATCTTATTGTTGTTATCCTAGTCCTTCACACTGATTTATAAGCTCTTAACATTTAGAAAGTTTATAGCTGTTCCTTCTGGGGCTTATAAAAAAACAATGGCCGCATGACTCAAATAAAAGGAAAATCCTCATAAAATGTAATTAAAAAAGCAAATAAATAGTTACTTACTCCTTTCTTGTTTTCAGCCTCACCCTTCGACGTGCAGCACTAAAATGTGACCGAAGTTTTCTTTCACTCACACTTGGATTTCATGTTTATAGACGCAGCATAAGGAAGATGGGTTTTAGGATTTATTACAAATGAAATCAGTGAAGTGCAGCGCGTGTTTGTGTTCTGTACCTCTGTACTTAGAAGAACCAACTAGAGTCACAGCTGCTGGTATCCCAGGGGGTCCCTGGTCCCTTCACCAGTTTTGCATGTGTAGAATTTGAAATATTCCTACATTTTCTTGTGAAATAGCTCAACTTTAAAATGTATATTTTGTCCATCTTTTTCTTATTTTTTATTCTATTTTCTTTTATTTTTTTCATATCCTGCACAGCAGTGTAGCACTCAAAACTGTTGTCAAGGTGAAGCCCACAAGTGGAACATCATAACTATCTAGGCAAACAAAGTAGAGTTGGATTAAAGCGGACTAAACAGGACTGTTGTGAACCCAAAGTGTCCAAATATGTCCACTTATTAGCATAATGTTTGAGAATTAGCAGATTGTTTTAGGTCTTCTGTGATCACGTCTGCTAAGTTTCTGGTTCATCTTACTGACTTTGATCTTGTTCTTCTCTGCAGGCCTCATTCCCCCAAGGAGTGTCAGCGCCCGGTGGAGCCACCAGAGCTACTAACGACAGCTTGCTCCAGAAACTGCAAAAACGGACATTGCACTCCGACTGGCAAGTGCTGCTGTAGCCCCGGCTGGGAGGGACCCTTCTGCCGAATAGGTTAGTATTATTAAAGGCTGTTAATCAGATAAGATGGCACATTCTTTTTCTTTTAAGCCTTTTATACAATGTTAGAAATGCATTAAAAGATGCAAATATACTAATAATTCAATTACTATTATTCAGTTGAATAAAATTTGTATTATTTAAAAAAGGCAACAACATAGCGTTTCTTTTGATGATCTGTTGCCAAGGATGCCTCTGTGGCTAAAACAATACTTCAAGCATCAACATGTGAAAAGCTCAGCCTTTTCTATTTGACCTAATATCAATACAGTCTGGAGCTGATCGTTTGATTGTTTTTTTGGATTAACAGATTAAATATCCCCCAGAATTAGAACCTGGTGAAACTTAAACAGGTATTTGTAGACAGTGAAGGTCATTTTAACTTAAATGCAAATATATATATATATATATATATATATATTTATTTTATTTTTTTTTTGTAAGTTTTAGCTTAATTACTGCTCTGAATATGTTGCTCCTCTGAAAATGGCCGTTTTTGATTCTGTATATTCCAGTTAATCAATTACTAAATTAGTTGACGATTATTCAATAGTTGATTAATCACAATTAATCCAATTAATTGATTAAGCTTTATTACCGTTAGGACTAAAATACATTTGTTTTTCCCCTCCTGACATGTGCAGTAGTGGAAGTTTTAATTTAGCTTAAGGCAAATTTTTGTGCTTTTCTGTGACTGTAGCTAAATGTGAACCAGCCTGTCGCAATGGAGGAGTCTGCATAGAGCCAAACAAGTGCCTGTGTAAGAGCGGCTACTCTGGCGCTCAGTGCGAGAAGAGTGAGCGAGGGATGCCCAACGACCAGGAGAAAGACGGCATCCTGGATCACATCATCGACATGACCTCGTACCTCTTGGACCTGACCACCTACATCGTATAGGGGCGCGCGGAGGGGCCTGCTCCCCGCCGCCACATTGACACAGATCTACCTATCACCGCCAGCAGACTCGTACCAAGGCGTCATTAACGTGGCTATGTAATCTCCCTCACCTGAGTGCAAACGAGCGCACACACACAGAAACACCACAGATACATCCGGGATTCCTTCAGACTGCTTTGGATCCACTTCCACCCTAAAGAAACTCTCCCCCCTCTCGCCTATAAGCTATTTGCGCTGAGCACCGGGCCTGGCATCCAAGCCGTGTTCACATTGGAAGAGGCCTGCAGACATTTCTTCACCCGCTCTCGGCTGTCTCCACAGCTTCAGGAACTTATCTGGAACGGACCCCACCACACCGAGACTCTGGCTCCTCTTCTTCTTTTTTTTTTTTTCAGGGGCTTACTAAGACCAGTTTCAGGACTTTGTTAGGGATTAAAAAGCCTGGCTCAGCTCGAGAACAAGTTCATTCTCAATCCATCTGCAAACGCAACACATTGAAGGAAGAGAAGCCACATTGAGCCTGCATTTGCAAAGATCATGTTGTACCATCTATGTTGTTATCTTTAGTTAGTGGGCACGTTGTCACGACAACTAAACCAATCTGCAGTCTGTATACTTTGTTTTCCACCATTCATCTATTATCAACATAGAGAAGATACGAAGAGGAGCAGCAAAAGCAAATGAGGTGGATTAGCAGTGCTAGCTAACAACTGATGGTGTCATCCAGGACATGTCACTGTGGAATATCGTCTGAACTGTTAGCATGTCAGAGGCCTCTTCAGGTTTGTTGCGAGACTGACTGCTAGTGCCCACAGCATCACCATCCACAACGGCTCTTTGAAGATGCCAACATTTAGTTTACCTTTGAGGTGAATAAAGTATTTTTAAATTGAATTGAAGAAGCAAAAACACAAAGAACCAAGCGAGTTTCAGGATTCAGGATGCGCATCTGGCTTTCATGCACTGTATTCCTTTTAACTTCCTGAAATGAATTTTAAGAGTGGCTTGACGTTAAACACCAGAAAAATCACAGGCTTCCACCAACAAACTGAGTTCATTGTCACACACTGAAACTAAAACCCAAACTCTAAACTACAAAGGGAAGAAGCAACACGGTGATGTATATTTCCAATAGAGCTTACTACTTAGCATCGCAAAAAAAGAATCTAGCATTACTCTCGTAGAAGAGAGTTTATTTTTTTAATCGTAATAATATATGGGAGAATATGGTGTTTCTAGAAGGCAGTTTTACACTAAGCTTGTCAGGTCATGTTGTACTTATATATATATTGCAGCTTTTAAAGAGACACGTGTGGATTTTTCTTTCTTTTCTTTTTTTTTTTGTCAGTGTAAACGTATTGCATGTCTGTGCCTGCATAGAATAACTCACCACAGTTGGGGGAGAACATCCATTTCCCCTGACATATGATTATATTACCACTGTCAAAAATGTGTCTCTGTTGTGAGATGATCAAAGATGGAGTCGGGCCTCCGAGTCGCAGTGGAAGTAGCTCACAGTCGGGGCTAGATCTTATCCGCCAAGTGCAGATTTCTGAATAACCGTAGGGAAAATATTTGTCGTGACTAAACTGTCTCGCGAGCAACAAAAAGTTAAACACAGCTGGGATTGTCAGGAGATCCATCAGTGCGTGTTTTTTAGCTGGCTCACGCAGGCATTCATGCATACGCATACACTCATTCCTTTAATTGATCGTTTTATTTTGTTTCCCCAAAAGTTATGAAAATGAGTCCAGTTCTGTTTAACAGTTTGGATGGTAAAATGTTTTTGTTTTGTTTTGTTTTTCTTCTACGTGTACTTTAAAAAGCAACTCCAATAAATTCTGTATTTGTCGTTCATCTCCTGCTTCGCTCAGCTCTACCTGGGTTTAATGCATCAGGATGGAATATTCATGCTGTAAAATGAAATTAAAAAAAAATCATAACTTTTTTAGCACTTAATGTGAAAGTTGCATTGTAGCTGCTGAGACGGCGTGGTGTGAATAGAATAACCGTTTTCATTATTTAAGTAGTTACACAAATAAAATAATTATTTAAGTTCTCTATTTTGTTTTTACCATTGTACTGTATGTGACATTTTTTTTATTCCTGTATTGTAAATAAAACTAGGGATAACTCTGTTTCTCCTCGGAAATATCAATATGTCTATTAAAGTTTATAGCATGTGTTCAACACTCGTCTCCTTTATTCTGACCGTTACTTTTGTACACTTATATGTTCGTTTTCTATTTACAAAAGCATTTTGTAAATAGAATTACAAAAACTTAGTGTAAAGCTAATATTTTAACGTTTTCAAGTTAGTGCACAGTACAAAGACAATAAAGCAGATAATAAATTGCTAGACATTAATTATTGTAAAAGTCAGATCAAGTGTAAGTAAGATGAGTTGAGCATCCTTTTCAGGTCCGACTGCGTATTAAATATTAAAAATAAGATTCTGTACGGCAGAATATTAAGGCCATTGTAGATATGACAGAAAATGTGGCCATTGAGGAGTATAATTCAACCAAAAACATTTCTGATATTACAAAAAATCTATTTTTTATATTTAAAAATTAATGGGGGGTTTTTTCTCAGAAATGTTGATATTTCAAAAGAATTCTAATTTTCATGCTTAAAGGCATTAATTTACAATATTAAACCTAAGATTCTGTCTTACAACTTCAGAAACTTGAAAGAAAATCTCAGAAGTTAAATGAAAACAAGAAATTATCAGACATTCGTGACAAAACGTTGCTTAAGACTTTGAGGATTCAAAGTCTGAACTCGGGTTCAGACTTGAAAGCGAATCGAAGCAGATTTTGATGCCTGAAAAGAGAAAAAATATTCCCTGAGGTTTCCATCTCAACTTACTCTCTGGCATATTTGTTGTTGCAAATGTTTTACTTTACAATTACAGAACATTTCTGAGTTTTTATCCTACAGATTTCTGAGTTTATAATGTCACATAATGATGGAAAGTTTGTATTATTTTCTCACAACTTTATGACACTTTGACAAAAAAATACATAATTTTCACAGTGTGGAAAAGGTTTTAGAAATGTTTGTAAATGTATTAAAAACAAAACCAAGATATCTCTTTGATTATTTACCTCTTTCACAATTTAAGACACGCGCTAGATCACGTCTCCCAATGGACTCACCTGATTGGTCCGCTGCTCCAGCGGTTGTTTTCCGGTTTAAAGATGGCGTTTCCCTCCTTCAGCTTACAGACACAAACAGAAGTCGCTAACTAAGATAAATCTGAGGTTGTTTCACATCATCGTTGTTTTCCTCGTCGCACCGTTTCGCTGGGTGGCTACACTCTTCGTAGGACAAACACAACTAAATAAAAATACGTCCGCTCCTGTGCTACATCCTCTACAACGAATCAAACCGGAAGTCCGGAAAGCTGATGACGTCATCGATTCAAAACTTGCTGGTAAGTTTTACTATTAATCAAAACTTTAAACTAGATGTGGAGACGCGATTTCTGTGTTCATTTGCTTATGGATATTTAAAATACAAAACTGAGAAACAATGTTATGAGGATGTTTCTTGTGTAAACAAAAAAATGTTTTTGTTTACACAAACATTTTTTGTGTAAAAAAAATGTTTCCCATCCTCTGGTAGCATTTAACTTAGCAATTAGCTCAGCTCATCTTATCTTTTAGCAGTTTGGGTCATTCTGCTTTGCAGTTCTTCTCCAGCTCCATTAGGTTAGATGGGAGACGTCTGTGCTGCCATTTTCAGATCTCTCCAGGAATGTTTGGCAGATCCGAGTCTGAACTCTGACTTTGCTCCACCACAACATTCCCAGACTGGATCTGAAGCCTCTGAGATCTTAATTTGGGCCATTGTCCTGCTGACAAATGAACCTTCAGCCCAGTCTGAGGTGAAAAGGCTCTGAAGCAGGTTTTCATCAATTATGTATCTGTCTCTATCTTTCCCTCTATCCTGACTTGTTTGAAAGTAATGGCTTATGCTGACTCTCAAAGTGTTGGCATGATGTTGCCAACACTTTGCTTCATTGTAGGAATGGTTAGGCTGTAACGTAACAAAATGTGGGGAAATAAACTTAAAATCTTACCATTTTTATCTAGTCTTTAGTGAAAATAAATACTTAAAATAAGAATAATAACTTAAAAGTAACTTTTTAGCAAGATAAATAAGCTTGTTTTAAGTCGTTGAAAATCGTTGAATATGGATTAAAACACGTAGGTTAGCTGAGCTGGTCAGAGCGTGGCGCTAATAACGCTGAGGTCATCTTATTTTAAGTGTACTAATATATTTGCACTATAAAGACGACAAATTCTTGGTAATATTTTGTGTTTTTGCAGTGAAATATCTATTTCACCTGGATTCTATGATACATGTTGCAGATGATGTCGAGGGTAAAAGTTTCCCACATATCATCATCAAAAAAAAAAAAAGAAAGTGAAATTAATCTCATTCTAGGAATTTTGTGGCAGAGATGCTGGAGAAAAGGATGCAGAAAAAGCAGATTGCGCTCACACACGATAGGTTTCCCCTGACGTGGAAAAACCTGCAGGAGCGAGTGGATTGATAACCTCCGCCGCCGCTCAGCTCCACGGTATCGTTTGGAGTTCAAGGTGGAAATTCTTGCGTTGCTGTGGAAATTCACTGCTCTGCTTCAGACATACACAAACACAGCCGCGCTTGGAAGCACACACGCAAGAGCGACTGCTGATGGCAATATTAATTTCCTTTTCAAAATACCAATGAGGCTTTTGTGTTGTATAATGATAAGTGAGCGGAGACCACCCACCTCAAACCGGTCCGACTCGCACATTCACACACGCCCAGAAGTGCTCACGCTGCCATATTTAGAGAAACGCGATCCCGAGTTGTCTATGCAACATTCAGGTCCAATCAAAATTGCATAAAGTGGAACTGTCCAATAGCGCTGCGAGGTCCAGCAGATATTTGAGTTTACACACTATCTGTGGCATGAATCATTACTTCTCATTTGGAATCGTTTTCCTTTTCCCTCCCAAAGGGCCCTCGCCTGGCTATCTTTCTGTAACAGTGTAATTCAGTACTTTTAATAAACATGAGGAGTCTGTATAGCAAATATTTGTAAAACTGAGAAGGCTGGAAGTGCATGCCATAATATTGTATACATGACTGAGAGTCAGCATAAGCCATACTTATAGGGCAGCGGGAGGAGAGCGGGGGAAACAATGGCTGTGTTTACTCTGATCCAGAACAAAGTGAACATTCATTTATTATGTTGTATTTACTCCTGATTCTCTTCTGTTGTGATATTTTTTCACTGGGATCTTTGGGAACTGTAATCACTGTCCAGTATCAGCTGGAATGATCAACCGATGCAGAGTCTCTGTGCTAAATATTAACAAATAAGATGGAGAAAAAAAACAATTCCCTTGATTAAACTGACACAAAACCTTACCACATACTTTATTGTCTGGTCTGTAGTGCAAATATTTTAGCTTGAAATAAACTGACTTAACTTTGTAGCAAGATATAGAACCTTATTTTAAGTAAATAATTCCTTAATTCTCATAAAAATACTACTTCCACGGGCAGATTATTTCACTTATAGCAAGACGTTTTTTGCGTGTTATAAGTGAAATGGAACTTGTATTTTTTAAATCAATATTAAGGAATTGTTGACCTAAACTAAGCTCCTCTATCTTTCTGAAATGTTCCTTATAAGTTAGTTTTGTTGTTTTTTTAAGTGTACTAATGTATTTGTAGTAGAAACAAGAGCAAAACCTGGTAAGGTTCTGTGTTTTTTGCATTGTAGGTTTTCTTAACTCCTAAATTAGGATTTATTTTCCATTCGATGATCAAGCAGCATGATCAGTGTGACCTAAAGCTTCTCCTGGATTCTCACTGAGGATCCTTAGAGATCTGGGTTAGAGTCAAACAGCTAAAGTGTAAATCAGCCTGCTGCAGGTGTACAGAATACATCACCTGGCTGCATATGTGTGGAAAAGCAGACAAACACAAAATAAATGTGCTAAATATATTGAGGAAAAGTTAATGAGGTAAATGAGCTGCATGTTGTTATTGATGGTTGAGAACATAACAGTTTCCGTGCGGTATTATGTATTTTCCAGGCACATGGTGCCGTTTTATAGCACAATCAAGCAACCATGTTACCTTCAGTTGTTATAAAAATGCTGTATGACTTTGCAATTTAACACCTTGAAATTGGGCCTCTGTCTCTTTAAGAAGCTCTGACACGCCCCATTCATTATGTCATCACAACGTTCCTCCTTATTGTTGCAAAGCAAGCTAAGCTTTTAGCTTCAAACTAACTATTTAGTTCGCAGGCCCAAAGCTAAATATTTAGCTTGCTAATCAAATATTTAGTTTGAAACTTTGACATTTATAAATGAATGGTGAAAATCTGACTTTGAAAAATAAACCTTCATTGTTTCCCTTATGACAGCCTGAATAACCCAAATATTATCATCTAAATATTTTACTGTGTAACTTTAATAACGCCTCCTCATGCTTGGAGGCCCTCAAGGGACCGTTGTATTTAAGATTAAAATAAAAACAGATGGAGGTAGTGGAGTTTACTTGGCGGTATTTCTGAACTGAGTTGAATTTAGTTGAAACACCGGACGTGTCCAACTTGAAGGACAATTTCAGATAAGAATCATCTTAAAGAAACATGGAAAAACTTTTTTTTCTCAGAAATGTTGATATTTCAAAAGAATTCTAATTTTCATGCTTAAAGGCATTAATTTACAATATTAAACCAAAGATTCTGTCTTACAACTTCAGAAACTTGAAAGAAAATCTCAGACGTTAAATGAATACAAGAAATTATCAGACATTCGTGACAAAACGGTGCTTAAGACTTTGACGATTCAAAGTCTGAACTCGGGTTCAGACTTGAAAGTGAATCGAAGCAGATTTTGATACCTGAAAAGAGAAAAAATATTCCCTGAGGTTACCATCTCAACTTACTCTCTGGCATATTTGTTGTTGCAAATGTTTTGCAATCATCTTAAAGAAACATGGAAAAACTTCCTGCTGCCTTTTGTTCAACGCATTCAGGGATGAACCAGCAGCAAACGGTCAAAAAGCAACCCGAGTCCACAGCCGCCGCTCTGATAACACGTTCACTGTGAAACACGTTCACACGTTCACTGTGACGTCTCTTTCAGCTTCGGTTGACTCTCCCTGCAGAATGAGTAACTGTTTCCACCATGATCTAACCGTACCAAACCACTTGACCACAACGCCACAGAAATCACTGCTGAATGTCAAGTTTGTGGTGCTTTTAGCTGAGCTTGATGTCATTTGTCAACATATGAGGTCTCTTTAACTGAGGCATCCCTGCCTGGCTCACTTTGGGGTTTTATATTTAAACTGTGATTTATGTGTTTTATTGGAAGTTGGACACGATGCTGAGGCTCTGCAGAAACTCCGTTCTCCCAGACTTCCCTAAACGTCTCAATCTTTGGGTTCCCACTCCGGTAAAATATTACAAATCTCAATTGATGCAATAAATGGGGGCGGATTTAACTGATTTAGAAAAATGGTAGAAATCTTTAATTGAAAATGAAATCCATTAGAAATTGTAAGGATACTTAACTATTTATTGAAAGAAGGAGTTTCAGTTTTTAAGCCTGAAAATAATGCAGACTTATTCAAATATTCGTGAAAAGTCAATGTACAAAAACATTATATCCACTATAAATAATCTGAAAGCCTTTATTTCTGTTAATTACAGTGATTTTCTGCTTGCAGTTTATGAAAATATGGCATTTAAAACTATAATATTACATTAAATATAAGACCCAAACCAGATTAATTTGTCTGAAAAGAAAAATATTTACAAAAAAATCAGGCAGAAGAACCACTTTTTTTTTCTTCTTCTCTTCTTCTTCAGTTGACCCAAATTTACCCCCATTTTTTAGACTCAATCTTCAACACAATCTGCATAACACAAACGGCTTTTTGAGAGCGATGACGTATTTTATTAGAATAAAATAATAAAATTACTCAAGTCTGAGATTCAAACTCAGACTTGTCAACGCTTAGTCTGCAGAAATATCTCTGTGCATTTATCTAAAAGTTTTCAGAAGGTTTGAAAACCTTCATTTGGCCATTTATTTCCTGTGCTGTAACCTTTGGTTGCATCCCTGCAGGAATAAACCTAAACCAAAGAACTGAATTACCCAATTAGCATATTAAAAATTCACATAATAAGGTCCAAGCTCAAGACATTCATTTGAAAAAATTGTTAAAATTTAACCAGAGACACAAATAATATTTAATTTTTTTGGTTTTGTATCATTTTCTGCATTTTACCTTCCTGCCCAAAAATCTGGGGAAATTTCATCTGTTTTCTCTGTTTCGTAATAAATTCCTTCACCTCCTTTCTTCATTGCTCCCTGGATTCAGACCTTGTTTACTCTCCCGGACCACAGCACTGACTCGCATCCATGAAATGATGCAATTAAGGTTCCTACTGGGGGCTCAATCTGTCATGTTAGCACATGCTAAACCCCCACAGAGGGCTGAGAGAAACGCCGAGCGTCAGAGCGACAGGTGAAACCGACTGGCTGGTTGACAGCGGCTTACTGACCTGCTCTGCAGCTGAAGTTGGATTTAAAACCTGGAAAAAGAGAGGAAAGTGTTGTGGTGATTAAAGCCTCAGAAAAACACATTGACCTTTTACAACGAGGGGGGAAAAAAATGCAATTTATGTTCTGGGAGGATCCATTTGAAAGTGTTTCACTTTCTCCAAGGTATGAAAGGATCATCGTCCTCCTGCTGTTTGGAGGGAACAACAAACTGGAGGTTTTTACGCTCTGCAGCCTCAGTGGCACTGAGCAGCTGAAGAGACTGCTGCTAGACGCCCTCAATAAACAGGTCGTCTGTCTGCTGCACAGATGGCACTGAATTTACATATTAGCTCGATATTTAGATCGGAGCTAAATACTTAGCTAGAACAAAATATGGAGCTCACAGCTTACAGGCTTACAAGCTAAATGTAAAGTTTGAAGCTAAATGTTTAGATTTCAACTTAATTTTTGAGCTAAATATTCAACTCAGTTATTTAGATGTTTAGCTCAGATCTAAATATCTAACATATTAAGATCTATGCAGATCTAAATATTTAGATCTGCATTCTAAATATCTAACATATTAAGATCTATGCAGATCTAAATATTTAGATCTGCATTCTAAATATCTAACATATTTAGATCTATGCAGATCTAAATATTTAGATCTGCATTCTAAATATCTAACATATTAAGATCTATGCAGATCTAAATATTTAGATCTGCATTCTAAATATCTAACATATTTAGATCTATGCAGATCTAAATATTTAGATCTGCATTCTAAATATCTAACATATTAAGATCTATGCAGATCTAAATATTTAGATCTGCATTCTAAATATCTAACATATTTAGATCTATGCAGATCTAAATATTTAGATCTGCATTCTAAATATCTAACATATTAAGATCTATGCAGATCTAAATATTTAGATCTGAGCTAAACATTTAGCTTGAAAGTTTGAAGCAAAATATTTAGCTTGAAGGTTAATATTTACCTAAGAGTTAAATATATACCATGCTTACTTAATATATAGTTTGACACTAAATATTCAAATAAATGTTTGGTTCAACATTTAACTCAACATTTAGCTTGGAGCTAATTATTTAGATCTACGATTAACTAGTTTTAAATATTTAGCTTCAAGCTGTGTGTTTAGCTTTGAGGTAAACTAAACATGCCGCCCTCGTTTAGTTTCAAACTAAATATTTTGCTTCAAGCGGTTTATGTATCTAGTCAGCTGTTTAGCTCTCAGCTAAATGTTTAGTCTCAAACTAAATACTTAGATTGCTAAAATCTAAATATTTAACTTCAAACTAAATGTTTAGTTCAGAGCTGAATATATAGCTTACTAGATAAATAGTTAGTTTGAAATATTTAACTTGCCAATTGAATATTTAGTTCGAAACATTTGTCTTTGTGAGATCAATGCTTTTTGAATGCGTAACTACAAACGGCTCCCAATGCACTGAAAATTACTTTTACATTTAGATTTTAGATATTTGCCACTTTTTAAACTTCAACTGATTTCACAGTAGTTTATTTAGGGGTATCACAATAAACAGGGCTGAATACAAATGCTATATTTCTGTAGGTTTTTACTGTATTTCCTGTCTGACATTACCTTGTCAGTCTATATGAAATCCAAGCAAAACACATTTCAAGAGGTGTAAGAGCTTTAAGTTGGCACCAGGTTTCAGTTCACTGTGTGCTCCACGCTGTCCACTCTGGTTTTTGAGGAACTGCCTGGATCTTTGGAGCAAATTAGCATCTAAATTTTCTGCGGGGTTTTCTCTGATCTGAACGTTCGTCTGGCTGTCAAATGCAACATGTCGTCCTTGGTCTGCTTCCCCTCTCTGATCCTCAGTCTGTCGTGCAAGATAAACAACTGATGTGGGCTGGAACGGACCACCAAAGTATAAGTTTCCATGCGGAGGTACATCCTCTAAGCAAAGCGAAGAAATTTTCCAAAACCCATTAAAAGAAGTTATGCAAATGGTTTACGGCAGCGTTGTTGCATTAATCTGCATACACTGCGGCTACGCTTGGCAGGAGCCTCTGTTTGTTTTCACTTTTAATCTGCAGGGCTCATCTTCAGTTTACATCACTTGGATGCAACAGAAAGAGACACCAGCCTCAGACTTACTTGGACCAAAGTTAACATGAGGGTAAACGTCTGGATGTGGATCAGTGCAGGCGACGCCTGACCACAGCAACAACATCCTGTTTGAGACGCTTCCTTCATTTCCCAGTTAGGCCGATTGTAACGTCTGATTTCCTTCTAGAGGTAACACGCGGTGTCCTCTGAGTCCAAACCAGTGGACTCCATCAGACGCCTGCTGCTTTGTTAGCTTCACAGGCAGGAAAACAAGCGTCATCCCACTGCAGCCTCAGGTTGACTTTCCTGCAGAGAATGAGCAAAAGCTCAAAAGTAGTAAAGCTGTTTTGATTTTAAACTAAAGTTGTCGAGTTCAGAAATTTTCCCCAATTTTTCTGATTCATATTATAAATTTTAGGTGTCGGCAGAGGAAATTGTAATCGAGTAAGAGTAGCTCTACTTTAACATATTTTTACTCAAGTAAAAGTAAAAAGTATCCCACTAAGAAATTACTCAAGAGTAAAAAAGTATTTGGTAAAAAAGTCTACTCACGTACTGAGTAACTGGTCAAAGTATAAGACATTTAATATTTAAAAATCACATCATCAGATGGGGCTGCACAGTGGCGCAGTTGGTAGAGCTGTTGCCTTGCAGCAAGAAGGTTCTGGGTTCGATTCCCAGCCTGGGGTCTTTCTGCATGGAGTTTGCATGTTCTCCCTGTGCATGGTGGGTTTTCTCCAGGTACTCCGGTTTCCTCCCACAGTCCAAAAACATGACTGTCAGGTTAATTGGCCTCTCCAAATTGCCCCTAGGTGTGAGTGTGTGTGTGTGCATGGTTGTTTGTCCTGTGTGTCTCTGTGTTGCCCTGCGACAGACTGGCGACCTGTCCAGGGTGACCCCGCCTGGACAGGCCACCAGGCGCCCAAAACATTAGCTGGAGAGGCACCAGCACCCCTCCCAACCCCACTGAGGGACAAGGGTGCAAGAAAATGGATGGATGGACATCGTCAGATGGACCAAAATATAAAGTTAATTGGAAATTTTGGTATTCTAAATTTTATTGTAAAACCTGCAGGCGTGTGTTTTAATATGGTGAGTTTTGGTTTAAACATGTTTGTTTTTCATTCAGTGGGAAGAAAATCCAGAAATTTTACTCAACTAAGAGTAGAAATACTTCATAATAAAATTATAATAATAAATAAATAATATAATAAAATGCTCCTAAAAGTAAATGGACCAAACTACCAAACTCTAAGAATAAAACCGGAATTTAGTTAAATTTGATTTATTCTGTTAACTCCTCACTCCTGGCGATTTTGCTGTAGGATTAATTTTGGTGAAACTTCTGGTGAGGCATCAAAAGTTCCAGTAAAATATTTAATGTTAAGTATGAAAATGTTTGGAGGTATTTTTCTAGATGCTGAGCAGAAACTGAGTGCAGATCAACCCTGATGTCTTTAGCAGCGCTGTTTGGGGAAGAATACAAGATTCACACTGTGTTCCAGTGGAAAACTTTAGATATTTCATGTGGAAACAAGCAACAAAAACAAGAGACTGAGGACATGATTCCAGTTTCCATCGCTCCATCATCATCAGGCAACGGTTTGCAACCCACCACAGGATGCTGATGGAGGTCCTCTCACCCTGATGCTCAGTCCTAAACCCCGTCAGGGAATTTTTCTCAGCATGGAGACGGAAATTTTGAAGGCTGACCTGTAAATCCTACTGCCCTGCATGTACTGATTTCCTTAAGGACGTTGTCTTATTGAGACGTTAGTTTATTTTTTATTTGTGTTCTGTTTTCTGACATCAGTCTCTCGTGCTATTGGTCTCCCACCAGGACTATTTTTTAAAACTTTTGCCATAGTTTATATCAAATATCCCTTAATATTTGAGGAATATTTGGTGCACTTCCAAATACACAGCTTTATTTACAACACGACTCATCAATTTGACTCTTTTATTCCAACTCAGTGAAACAAAATCTTGAAATGTTCATTGATGCAGATATTAAATTTTGACAAATAGACTATGGATTTTGAAAAAGAAGCTGGATTTTGTAGGTAATCCAGGCCGTTTGCTGTTCGTATGAATTGTTTTGAGAAATGCACTCACTGTTTTGCAGATGTGAAAAAATATTCAGGAAGTGAAGCAAAGTATCTCATAAAGGCAGTAATTATTTATGAATGGGGGACTCAGCATAGGAACAGAGGAAGTTTACTTCCAGGTTTAGATAAGCAGCCAAAATAAAAGACCAAATGTCTTTTACTTAAAATATTGTAAAGCTTAAATGCTTAAACAGAATCGGGCTCTTTGAACCGTCTGCAGTGGCTCTTAATTGACTAGAAAGGATTTTTTTTTTAAAAGTATGTTTTTAAATATGGGTATAATACCAAATGCAAGTTTTTAGTATTAACTCCTTTTTTGTCCTGGAATAATTGCACTGAATTTCCACAACTTTTTAGATCTACTTTTTGTCTTTAGGTTGGAAACACTAAATGTTTCTACCCTATTTTTACAGAGTTTCATGTTTTTCTTTATTTCAAAATGTAACAAGAGCTGTTGCCTTGCAGCAAGAAGGTTCTGGGTTCAATTCCCGGCCCCGGTCTTTCTGCATGGAGTTTGCATGTTCTCCCTGTGCATGCGTGGGTTTTCTCCAGGTACTCCGGTTTCCTCCCTGTCAGGTTAATTGGCCTCTTTAAATTGTCCCTAGGTGTGAGTGTGTGTGCATGGTTGTTTGTCTCTGTGTTGCCCTGCGACAGACTGGCGACCTGTCCAGGTGACCCCGCCTCTCGCCCGGAACGTCAGCTGGAGAGGCACCAGCACCTCCGGACCCCACTGAGGGACAAGGGTGTAAGAAAATGGATGGATGGATTTCAAAATGTAACAGAAATAATAATCTTGTTCTGTAAAAATAACAACAAAGTCTTGTAGTAGATGTGTATTTTTTCCCAAACGGTGATGTAACATTTGTTTTACATAGATAGAGTTTATCATGACTGTTTTCTTTTTCTCACAGTTTTCACATTATGACCAGATTTTATTTGTTATCTGCACATTTTCTGGACTTAATCCACATTTTCTTCATCAAGGACGCCCAAGTCCAGCTTTTAGATGCCTCTTTTCTCCAAAACCTCTTAACCAAACGTCTGATTTCCCTCATCAGCATGTCGTCGACTTTACTTAAAGTTTCACCGAAGTGCAACAGGAATCTAAACCCGCAAAAGAACAAACAAGGAAATAAGTTTGCAGATGAAACGTCTTGTTTGGTGGGACTAAATGCTAAAAAACAACAAGGCTAAGACAAATTCCAGCACCAGATGTTCTGCAAGATGAAATAAACAAATCAAGAAAAGTAAAACTATTTATCTCGGTTAGTGAATGATTCCTTTTCGGAAAGCACTAGCAGTTCATCCTCAGTGTCATAAAAACCAGGAAAGCAGAATCTTCTTGGCGAGCTGAGTGGCTTTTAGTCTCTGGTGCTGCTGCCTGAACCTTGCCTAATCCTTAATCCTTGCTTTGGTACAGAGACTGCCCGTGGTGCTGCTGTGCTGTGTGCATCCTAATCTCTCCACAGCTCTGTGTCTAATGGCCGCGCCGCCTCTCCGCTCTCCCTCTGCCTCCACTTCAGCTGCAGTCAAGCAGGAAAAACGAGGAGGATGGATGCAACACAAACTGCAAGGAGAGGAAGGGGTTAAAAGATCGGTTTTAAAATACACAGTTTGGACATTTCGGTTCATGTTGAGGTGAATTGAACATCTAAATAAGTTAGGAAGGTTTTTAAGCTTCATTTCAGAAATGTTTAATTTGCAGTCATCAGTTTTGATTTAGAGAATAGAACGGAAACAGACTTTCAGGTGGAACAGCAGCAAAAAAAAGCTCTTATTTTTGTCACACAACGCAACTAATTTTAACGTTAAATTCAATTTTACAACAGAGTATTATGGGTAAGAAAAAAAAATTAATTAGAATATAGTCATGCAGCAACGAAGTTGAGCTACTATGAGAATAAACTCATAATGTTACCTGTAAAAAGTCGTAATAGTACGAGAATAAAATGCTGGTATTTCCAGATCTTGATAACTTTATTGAAGCTTTTAACTTTTTTTCTAGTAATTTTACAACTTTCTTCTGGTATCATTGCATCTTTATTCTACTCGTATGAAATTATTCTCATAATTAAAAGAAAACATCTGTTTCTCTTTCCCGTTGCAGAGTCATAACCCACATCTGCCTGAGCTGGGCCGCGTGTTTAGAAACGGGTTCAGCGTCGCGCTGCAGCACCTGAGGCCACGTTTCCCTTCTTGAACCTTCCACATTGTCCTCCTGTCAAAGCCGTCCCAGGTGTCCTCATCACGTCCACGCAGGTGTCCCGCCTGCCGACCTCTGGCCTTTCAACCCTCCCACCTGGGCGACGCCTCGGCCGACCCTCTCTGAACTCTGACCCCGCGGACTGTGGATCATCCTGGGGGTCCCCTCTTAAAAGCATTTCTGCAGCGTTGAAAGTCTGAGCTCATAAATCAGAGCAGGAGGATGATGATGATGATGATGATGATGATGCACCGACGCTCAGGTCTCTAAAAACGACTCAGACATCAAAGAAACTCACTTTATAAATGACCAGAACTGTTTGACAAAGAATGCAAAACATTTTTATAACATCTATTTTCATTTTGATAAGAGTCGTTTATTTTTTTACACACCAAAATGTTTGCTTCTGTTTCATTAAAAGTACCTTTTTTTTATTATCTTTAAGCATGTGTTAGTCATGCTTTTCATTTCATATTAGTTTGATCTTAAATGTTGTGTTTTAATTTACTGTTAGCAGAAAGTCATGATAATTAAAAGAAATAAAGGGTTGGAGTTGCTAGGCAACAGCACAGTCGTTTATGACTTAAAACAGCAAAAAACATAAACTTATCACCCAAAAAAAACAGCTGGATGGTTTTTTTAAAGCAAGGTAACTTTATTTATGAAGCACCTTTGAGTCAGAAACTATTCAAAGTGTTTGTACAAGGAAGTTGAAAACAACCTACAATGAGAAAAGTAGATTAAATTTAAACAAGTTTTGAAAAAATACAATTTATTCTCGCTTGGGCTGTTTTTACAAGCAGTCGACCCAAACAGAAATACAAAAATGTGCAAAAATATGATTTTTTAAAATAATATGTCCCCTTAATTGACCTAAAGCAGGAAGCATTTAGTTTAAAGTCAGACAGTGAGACATAAAGCTCATATTTCTTCTCATCCAATGCTTGTGAACATTTGAACACATTTGTCTGGTCACTTTTGCACAACTCTGTTCTGGACAGTAAAGTGAGCTGAATCAGAAATCAATCAATTAATCAATCAAGTTTATTTCATCAGATTTCAGCCACAAGGCAGTGCAGCACTATCATTAAACATCATAATGTTGATTAATGTTTCATTTATAATGTTTGAAAAATTAGAAAACAGGTGGGATTTTAGTCTGGATTTAAAGGAACTCAGTGTTTCAGCTGTTTTGCAGTTTTCCGAAATTTGGTATTTATCAGTCACAAATGAAATTATAACTTAAAAGCATCAATTTGCTTTAAACGCTGTGCTAGAAACAGAACAGAAATACATCTGAGGAGTCATTATTACGCAACAACATGTGAATTTAACAGAAATCATGAAGCATCGCACTGCGTTCTGTGCAAATGACCACCAACAAATTTCCAGGAATCATATTTTCAACATAATTGGATTTGCTCGCCTTCCTCGTTTATGATGGATTCGTTGCATTTTTCGAGCAATTTGAGGTGGGGCGCGAGCCTTAAATGATATCTGATCTCGTTGTGGGGCATCCCTTTTCAGCTCGAGGAATCAAAGACCACCGGAGTGTTACACCTCTAATGTGGTCAGAGGAGGAGGAGGAGGAGGAGGGAGGAAGAGGGGGAGGATCTGCAGCTTTGGCCCCAAAACATCTCGGTTCTCTCCCACCCTGTCCACGCTGGCAGATGGAGCAGAGCTCGGCTCGACTCTCTGATCGACTCCTGCACTTGCCACACACTGAGCGGACGCCGGTAACATTTGTCATTCTGTTTTACCATTGACGGCCACTTTCTTTTCCCCTCGCCCCCCCACCCCACTCCTTCCTGCTTTCCTCTTTGGCAGGCGGGAGTAGGTTTAATTGTATTGTGTATGACAGGCCGGAGCTTGACACTAATTCGATACAGGCTGTGGACAGCTATTTTGTGGTTTCCTTCCACCTCACTCACTGATGTGTGGTGGTGACACGTTTGACAAAAACCATCCAAGGTGAAGGGTTGGGGTTCAGTTTGAGCCAGAGTGGGAAATGAACCAGAACCCAAACTCACCAAAGTACCTAAAAGCACCTTCAAGGATGACTTTGTTTTTGTTTTGGTTCCAGTAATCTTATAAAATGGATGTGAAAGAAACCACAAAATATGTCTTCAGTTGTTTTGAGGTCAGAAAAAAGTCAGTTTTTTTTTTTTTAAACTGACTAAGCTAGCGGGCTGCACAGTGGCGCAGTTGGTAGAGCTGTTGCCTTGCAGCAAGAAGGTTCTGGGTTTGATTCCTGGCCCCGGTCTTTCTGCATGGAGTTTGCATGTTCTCCCTGTGCATGCGTGGGTTTTCTCTGGTTTCCTCTCACAGTCCAAAAACATGACTGTCAGGTTAATTGGCCTCTCCCTCCCTAGGTGTGAGTGTGTGTGTGCATGGTTGTGTCTCTGTGTTGCCCTGCGACAGACTGGCGACCTGTCCAGGTGACCCCGCCTCTCGCCTGGAACGTTAGCTGGAGACGGGCACCAGCACCTCCTGACCCCACAAAGGTGTAAAGAAAATGGATGGGTGGATGACTAAGCTAGCATAAAAATATCTTATACTGGAATATTCTACCCTACAGAGCCCCCTAGAGGATATTGAGGGAATTTCTTTTGTGTTTTCTGGCTAAAGATAAGTAATGTTAAAGTTCTGCATTCCCATGCAAAACTTTTGCCTTACCTCAAAAAAATAAAAATATATTTTTTTATTGTATCTATAACAGTTTCATGACATAAGAAAACGTGTTTTGTTTGTTTTTTCTCTAAACTGACTAAGCTAGCATAAAAATATCTGACACTGGAATGTTATACTCTCTAGAGCCCCCTAGAGGATACTGGGGGAATTTATTTATTTTGTGTTATCTGGCTAAAGCGAAATAACGTGACTCACGCAAAAGTATTGCATTCCTATCCAAAACTTTTGCGCTAACTCGCAAAGGTTTTGCCAAACAATACTTTTGCACTGCCTTGCAAAAAGTACTGCGAGGTAATGCAGTAAAAAGTTATTTTATATGATATCATTTAAAAAAGGTTCTGGAAAGAAAGTCTCCAGGTTATATAAACTTTTCCCAAAGTAAAATTCAAGCACTTCTCAAGGCAAGTTTAAATTTGTTTTAAAACACCACAATTTGGAAACAATACAAATAAACTAAACAATCAAATAAGGTGAAATAATCTATTTTAAATCACTATCATATCATTTATTACGTTTTTAATGTCTTATGAAAGTGTTCTACATTGTAGAGCACGGACAAGGTAAACTAAAACATAACAACATTTTATGTTGTGAAATCTTTCTCACACCTGACTAGTCTGAGAAAAAAACCACTAATTTAACAACATAATCCCACAATTCTCATTTTAAAAAGTGTTTAATGTATAAAAGATTAGCAAACCTTTAATTCAGCTACACTGATCTATAAGTTATTGAGTCACTAGGAATGGCAAATATTCCTTACACTGAAACAATCCAAACAAATTGTGTTAATTTATTTTCATGCTCAGGTTAAATGCTTAAAAACAAGATACAAAGAAAGTCACAAAAACAATCAGAGAATTTTAGCGCTTCAGGTTTTTAGCAAATAGAAATTATTTTTGGTAAATCTAACTGACGTAAAACAAGAAAAGTTTAGTTTGATTTAACTTCAAACTGCGAGGAAACGTGTGTGTCTTTCTGTTAAGTGTAAATACTTGTAACGTTTTCCAGATTGAGGCTTTTAATCAAATGTTAGATTGTACTTTATTACAAAACTGTGCAAAAATCAAGAACTTTCCACACCTTGATTTGAAATCCAAGCATTTTCAAGGACTTCAAGCACCTCCTTTACTAGAATCAGTTCAGATTTTGTCGAAGGCTGTTTGCTTATAATAGGGACTTGATGTTCTTTGTGGGAAATTAGTACTCATGTTATAAATCATTACATTTTTAAAGTGAAAACATGATTTAAGGTTTGGATAATCTTGAGGAACTGCAAGCAGTGATTATGGTTAAAATTAGAATTGGAAAAAAAACCCTCCAGGGGGAGAACGCAGGTCAGAGAAATGTCTAATCTCTTAGATACACCACCATGTGTTCACGTCGCTCAGTGAGTGGACCACCGGGCGTCCAGACGCGGACTCCGCCTTTGAGCTTAATACAACTGATTGCGCTCTGATCAGTGCTGGTAATAGTTAAAGCTTCAAAGACACCACGTCTGAGGCTGCCAGCAGTTATTTCCGACCATAAGATCCCAGTTTGAGCCTTTAGAAAACACACTAAGCCCCAAGATTAGAGAGTTTTCTTCTCCTTGCATTCAGAGCAAAGAAATGCTTAACGACGATTAGAAATTATTGCCTCTTTAGCTGGTAGGTTACAGCACGAGACAGCTTAAAATTACAAAATGCGGGGGGGGGGGAAATAAGATTTCAAACCTCTATAGGAACAAAAAACGGATGAAGGCACAAAAACAGGGCTGTGACATCTGAAAACCTAGAAGCATATGTACACTGAGGCAGTGAATATTGATATAGAACAGATTTTATAATTAGGAAACAAGAACTCTGTGTGCAGCGTTCCAGACAAGCTGAGACAAAACAGTGGAAATAAGGAAACAAAATGACATAAATTACACCAAACACAAATTATAATGACTTTAACAAAACCCTAACATACCCATAAAAATGCAAAGTCATGAAAGACATAAGAAATCAAAAGCACCGCAAAACCTTAGACCATTACAGAATGAAGATGAAGGCGTAATTTAACAAAACCAAGCAAAACAAAAGCTGCAGGCTACAGCTTCATGTAGATCCACAGATCATCGGCAGAAAGATTCAGGGAGGAAGTCGTGAAGCGGTGCAATCGCCGGCATGTTTCCCTGATGTCTGGTTCTGCTGTTTGCTTTATTTTTGCACAATGTTTGCGACAAAGTTTGCACTGAAGACATGCAGACGCTAAAAGGGCCACCAAACGCAGCAGATGGGAGCAATTTGGACTTAATGCAGTCATCCACTGCAAAAGCACAACATTTTACCAAGCATTTCTGGTTTACAGTTTAGCACATGTATCTCAGTACAGATGGAATAAAACAAAACTAACATACAAGTTATTTTTCAGCAAGATATAGGAGGTTGTTTTAAGTAAACAACGCAGACTTTTTCACTTAAAACATGGGAAACAGAATCTCTGGACCATTTGAATAGAAAAACTGGTTCCTGAATCAAAAATGATTTCTCAATCAAATCGTTTCTGAATTGAAAATTGTTTCTGAATTGTATAGTTATCCTGAAAATCGAAATCCAATCGTTAGCCACTGAAAGATTCATGTCTTTCCACATTTACCTTTTGTCAACCTGAAAATGATCCCAATCAGAGCGCAGAACTAAAATTCAAACAATCATTATTGGGATTTTACAGATTTTTGCATCATTTACACACCAGTTTTTAAAATGTATTTCAGGTTTCTTATTAATTTATTCTTTCAGTAACACACTGGCCCCGTGAAATCTCATCATCAAATGGAAAAGCTGCGTCTGTCAGGGTATTTTTGTGCTCTCTTTGTGTCTCCTCTGCTTTTCTCTCTGCATGCAGGTAAGTTATCTATCAATTACTCCCAGCAGCCTGCAATTAGACCACAGAAACCTCCTCCGCTCTGCAGCCAAACTCTGTGTTTTGGAGACAACAAAACACACTTCTCAGCAGATAGAGACAAGGTGATGGCAGATGGAGGATTCTAATTCGAGCTATTTGGTTTTAAGGTTGGAGAAAATTAGCAAAACAGGAAAAATCTGTAAAAATCTTACATTTCTTCTGCTCTCATCAGCTCATCTTCAGAAAAGGTAAGAGTTACTTTAAGCTGTTTGTTTTCAAAAACAATTTGGATTTTATTGGACTTAATTTAATAAAATATTTACTGTATTAAGCTATAAGTAGTTTTTTCCCCTCTAAGACGGCCAAACCAATACGACCTAAATAAACGAGAAAGTCTCTCTGGCTGTTGGCAGACCGTTTGCTGACCCTTGAAATCAGTGTTTTGCAAGTGTGTTGGAATAAAAAAGGTGGTTTGCGTCAGTGCTGTTGTTTCCACATTAATGCAACAATAAATGCCCAATAAATAAATGTTACCAACCTAAATGACATAGATGGTCAAAAATCACCCAACACACAGGTTTCAGTGCCTAAAAATGTCTTCCTCTCACACTTTTCTCCTATTTCTGCTTTTAAGTAACACTAAAATATTTCCAATCATCAAACATCATGTGCAAGGCTATCCGATTCCTAATTCTTGTAGATGGTTTTGCATTTCTGTCTTTCTTTTTGTTTCTGGTGTGTCACTTTTTTTAAGGCGTTAGGAAGAAGACAACATACCGGAGATTATTAGCAGTGGTGAATATTTATACTTTTATCACATAAAATGCTCAGAAAAATGGCAGCAAGTCTTCATTAGAGAGTGGATGTGTGTTTTTAGCATCAAAGTCTTGCTACATAAACACCGTTCCACATCTTATTTCTCAAAAGTCTAAACAGTATTTTATGAGCAGACGTCTTTTCTCCATGTCTTCCAGTCGCTACAGGCTGGCGGAGGTCGCTCTGGGAGACGTCTGGGGTCAAACGCGGCCGGTTCCCATTGGACAAACTGCTTCCTGTTTTTTCGGCTGCAGGACTGCGAGCGGTACATCCCAACGGTACAGTTACATCCCAACCAGACTGACAGACTCCCTGATGTGGCTCTTTTACAAATCACTGCAAAGCTGAAACACAAACACCAACACAACCAAGATTTGTGCTAATTTCTGAGCCTGCCCCCTAGTGGCCACAGTTGACAGTCACCTAATAGGCCAGCATTAAAGAGGACTGATTATGTAAAATTAGCTTTTTGCATGTTTTTCACACAAATGCTTCTAGAAAGTCAAAGTGGCTAAAAAATGATGGTTTGTTTTTCTGATGGATCTCTCTGTTTCCACCAAATGCTGGATGACAAAAGGCTTCAGTCAGATGTTCTTCTAAAAACAACGTTTAAAAGAGCATTTTTGGTTACAGATACTTCAGCATCCTTTTTATTTGTTGTTTCCGTTTTGTTTATTTACTCTGGATATTTAAAATATCTTCCAGGGTTAAACGTACTGATCATTGAGAGGGCGTACTTGCATTATTACACTGCCAAAGCACAAAACATTACCAAGTATCTTTGGTCTCATTTCAAGAGCAAATATTTTAGTTTTGTCTTATTTCAAGTCTACTGAGATATTTGCACCGGAACCTAGAGCAAAAATACTTGGAAAGGTTTTATGTTTGTGCAGTGTATGCCATTATATCACTTAAAAATGGTCTTAAACCAACACTATTATCATTTACAGCAATAACTTCTGCAGCAGGCCTACTTATATATTCACACAGTCACCCTGCAGGTTTGTGATTGCTGCCTCTAATAATGGAGAGAATGAAGTAAAGTAATAAATCTAGATGTGAAGAAAGCTGCCTAATGCAAGCATGATTTCTAATATAGACGCACTGCGGCGTTTTGGTATCTGCAAGCGATCAGAGAGCTGCCATCTCAGCCCTCAGTGCTTCCCACTGCTTTGGAAACTGAAGCAACTGGACCAAGTTTAGCACAGGATGCTAACCTGATGGATGCTACTATTTTGGAAACATCCAAAATCCAGATATGCGAATCACTCAGCAAAAAGGTTGAAGGTTGAAGATGACTCTGACGAGATTGCATTGACTGATGGAGTCTTAGTTTCCAAAAGTATTTGAGTATTTTTCTGCTCAATCAGAGTTTTGAATCTGCTGGAAACTGTTAGTTTAGACATTTAGTTTCACCCGTCAGACTTACAATAAAGATGCATTTTATTTAGCAGCATAAAAACATAACAGTCCTCCTCATGTTAGGGGTTAAAGCTATGCCGGGTTTTTGCTCCAGTGTGCAGGAAGCCCTGCGTAAATGGAAACTGTGTGGGACCAGACAAGTGTTCATGCTCCGCAGGATTTAAAGGACCACACTCTGATGAAGGTGGAGTGCAATTTCTAAAACCGCTGCCAGGCTTATGTTTTCAATTTCTTAACCATTACCTGTGTCCTTCTGGATCATTTAGCGCAAGGATTTCTATCTACTGCGTTAATGATGTTCCGTATTAACTCCAGATGTGAATGAGTGCGGTTTGCTGAAGAGACCCTGTTCCCAGCGCTGCATGAACACGCCGGGCAGCTACTGTTGTTACTGTGAGCCCAGACACTCCCTAACTGCAGATGGATACACCTGCACCAGTGAGTAAAGTCCTTCTGCAACCACATATTTACATCTCCACAACGTATAGCCAACAAATTAAAATCAGGAATAGCTCTCACGGCCATATTTGAAGGCAAATGTGGAAAACTAGAAGTAGAAAAGTAGGTTTAGATATTGATTGGCTTCAGTTGTTGTCTGATTGTTGCAGACTGTGCTTCATGGCAGCACAACCCCTCTCTCTCTCTCTCTCTCTCTCTCTCTCTCTCTCTTTTTTAGGAGATACCACATGTTTCTCCCTGCGTTGCCAGTTTGGTTGCCAGTTGGAGAGATCGGGAACAGTTCAGTGCCTGTGTCCACCTGGCCTCCACCTGGCGACCGATAATAAAACCTGTAAAGGTAGGGGCCCCTTTAAAGAGACACACATCTCTGCATAACAGACTGAACATCTTAGTAATGCATAAAAAATGTCAATTTCTTCCCATTTTTCACCATGTTGATGAGTTACTGAGGTATTTTCTGTAGTGAAGCTTTGAGCATGTTGGTACTTTTGGGATTAAATGAAAAACCATGAAACTCGTTGAAGCCGTGGCTGCATTTTATCAATGACCATATCTAAAACTAAAAAACTTAGCATGCTAAATTAATGCTTACTTTAATTCACCTCAAGGAAGCGTTTTGTAACATCATAACCTAAAATCTCAGTACATTTTATTGGTACTTTTTACACTAACAGAAACTACAAAGAGAAAGGAAAAGGCGCACGTGGTTTTCAATTATTTAAAAAAAATTTAAAATAAGAGAAACATGCGTTTCTTTCCTGCCCCCTTTACTCAATGCACCACGATAAAATCCAGTCTTCCAATAAGTAAATAGAGTCACCATGTGCAGTTAAAAAGTTAGCTGCGCTAGCTTCAAAGCATGAATGATTAGCATTAGTCCTGCTAACGCTAAAGCGCTATACTGTCCTGGTGCTAACGCGCTAATTTCAAGCATGTTTCAGAAGCTTTGTTTCCATTGAGCATATAATTGTGACAATTATAATCATGAAAATTTATTCACTTAATGGAAACACGCCACATAAAAAAGAAAATCATGTTTTTCTATGAAAATGTTTTGCACTAGTAGAATAGCCGAATCTTCTGAGATCAAAAGTCAAAATTCTTTTTTTTTTTTTACTTTTATGTATTATATGTCCGAGTAGAAAATACAATACATAAGTGAACATGAGGGTTAAAGAGAAAAACTTCAGAATTTTGGAGAAAAGTCAGATTTTTAAATTATTTTTTCCCAGTGGCCATAATCCTCTTCTGTAAAAAACTAAACAGTTTGAGACCAATCCTCCTCCTTTCCTTTATGAATCCATGAGCAGAACTTTTTTCTGATCATAAAAACGTATTTAAGTAACTTTCACTTAAAATAACATTTAATTAGACACGTTTTGCTTTTATTTGAGTAACATTTTACATCTGTAACTTGAAGTAAAATGTGAGGAAAGTAACTCTTCTTTTGCATCTTCTTTTACACTAAAGTCGGTTTCTGGTTCTGTTCTGTTAGTGATTATATGTGTTTTAAGCCAGTGACTGAAAAAGGACGATAAATCAGTAAACCTATGAAAAATGTTTCTTTAATCCAGTAAAACTGTGTACAAACTGTCTCTAAAAAATATAATCCAACTTTTCCTCCCACAGGATGTTAAGGTCACTTTTCCATTGACCCTTGTGATCACCAAAAGAAAACCTGCACACAGAAACGTTTGCATGAATCATCTGCGTTACGTTTGTTTTTAAAGAAACTAAAGAACAGTTTTCCAGAGATGTTAGCTCCGCTCTCTGCAGCTCTGTTAGTCGTGGCGGTCTGCCCAACCAATTATCAAAAGCCTCTAATTAGTTAAGTAAAGAAAACTGCGGACTCTCATCAGCGTCCGGTTGTGACCTCCGATAACTCAGTAGCCGACAGCTCCTGTCCTGTAATGGGCCGAGACTCTCCCACGGCTGCTGGGGAAACATTCTCACACTGTGGGAGCAACTCTGGGTAAAATCTGAGCCAGAATGAAGTCACAGATTTATCCTCACTGCTGTGAAAATGTTTCTGAATTATTACTGGATAATACCGTGTTCTGGCTTCTTTTTTAGCAGCTTGGTTTCCTGGCAGGGGCTGCACAGTGGCGCAGTTGGTAGAGCTGTTGCCTTGCAGCATGAAGGTTCTGGGTTCGATTCCCGGCCCCAGTCTTTCTGCATGGAGTTTGCATGTTCTCCCTGTGCATGGTGGGTTTTCTCCAGGTACTCCGGTTTCCTCCTACAGTCCAAAAACATGACTGTCAGGTTAATTGGCCTCTCCAAATTGCCCCTAGGTGTGAGTGTGTGTGTGCATGGTTGTATGTCTCTGTGTTGCCCTGCGACAGACTGGCGACCTGTCCAGGGTGACCCCGCCTCTCATCCGGAACGTTAGCTGGAGAGGCACCAGCAACCCTCCCGACCCCACTGAGGGACAAGGGTGAAAGAAAATGGATGGATGGATGGTTTCCTGGCAAAAATGTCTTGTCTTTTGAACAAAGTCCTTAAATGAGTTCAGAAGCCTGCACTGAAAATACTTTTTGCTCTAAGTTCTAGTGCAAATATCTTAGAAATAAGACTAAACTAACTTACAAGTAGCTTTTCAGCAAGATATGAGAGTTTATTTTAAGCCAGTAATTTCTTAATATTGGTGAAAAATGATTAGTTCTACTAGCAGATTGTTTCACTTAACAATAATACATTTTTCCTGTATTATAAGTGAAACAATCTACCAGTGTAACTAATACTTTTTCATCAATATTTAGGAATTATTTACTTAAAACAAATTCCTATATCTTGCTGAAAAGTTACTTGTAATGTTTTGTCTTACATTACAAGTAACTGTAAGACAGTATTTTTGTCTTGCAACAAGACAAAAATACTTAGTTAAATTATGTGAGTTTTCCTTAATCCAAAATCAGTTCTGATGAAAATAAGCTGGAGAAACTACAATAAATAGAAAAATTAAGGAACATTTCTCCAGAGAATCTGAAACTAAAATATCGATCTTACCAGGCTAGTATTGATCCAGCACTGATGCAGACTTGGTATCGATATTATCGATATTTTGGACCAATCCGCTCACCTTTACTGTACGAAGAGAAGCATAGAACAAGGTGCTGGTTTTTATCAGGCAACTAAAAGCCAGATCTGTGTCAAAAAACAGAATTATCCAGATAAAACAAACAAATTCAGCTTTTAGAATCACTTGAGCTCAAAAGTCTTCGTTCCACATGCACAAAGTGAACTTTATCCCCGCAAACAACGAGCTGCCTGTTCAGGCCTGATCTCTGGTTTCTCTTAAAAGTACATTAAAGACAGCGACACGCTTTGGCGCCCTGTCCGGAGTTTGTTTGCTTGTTTGTTTTTAAAGAACAGTAAAGGTTGTTCTTGTTGGGCGTGAAAGAATCGCTTGTTGAACGCGTTTCGTTGCAGATGTAGATGAGTGTCAGGAGGCTGATGCTCGTCCAGCGGCGGACCTGCAGGAACACCTTCGGCAGCTTCGCTTGCGTCTGCAGTGACGGCTTCGTCATGGGAAGTCTGCAGGGATCAGTGGAGTGTCGAGGTACAACGTCATAAACACCAACATAACTTAAAAAATATATCATTTATTATTTATTTCTGTCAGCCTCTAACAACCTCAGTTTTGACAGCATGAACATATTATTTTTAAATTATGGAATTTGCTCTGATGTTGTTTAAGAAAAGTATTTTTAAAGGTAAACATTTACAATTCCTTTCTTTCTTAATAAAGGGAGAAAAAAATAAAATAAATTAGCCTTTCATTGCAGTTGCATCATCTTATAAACCTTTAATTTGATTACATTTATTCAGCGTATGTAAAATATTTGCACATTAACATATTTTATTAAGAAAATCGCTTTTGGCACCATTTTGGACTACGTACAAACTTTTACTGACCTTTTGTTTTTTTTCTCTCAAGGTCATTCAGTCCTTTCCACTGATTTTTTTATTTTATTTAATTAATTTATTTATTTATTTTACAATTTTTGTTCTGGGACTTGATAAATGTAATCTTTTGCATAAATTTAACAATTTCTGTGTTAATTTGGTCACGTGCAAGCTAAGGATTATAAAGAACTAACTAATGTTTTTAAATATAGACATATTAACAAATGTATGTCTTTGTTGTTTTTCAAATTTTGATAGGCAATAATTTTATTTAACTTCTACCTTTAGCTTAATTTATATCTACATCCTTTTTTTTTTTTACATCAACATCCCATAGAAGACGTTTACATTCTCTTTTTACAAAGGTTTTAAGTTTTAATTTGTTTTGAAATGTAAACTGAAAGTTTCCTTTTTTTAAAAAGAAAAAATCTTCATTTATCATTATTTACGTCTCTAAATAAGTTTTATTTAGCAGTTCCAGTTGTTTTCCTTCACCAACTGTAGGAATGAGCAAACTAAGAATAGGGCAGAAACAACCATCCATCCATTTTCTTTCACCCTTGTCCCTCAGTGGGGTTGGGAGGGTTGCTGGTTCCTCTCCAGCTAACGTTCCGGGCGAGAGGCGGGGTCACCCTGGACAGGTTGCCAGTCTGTCGCAGGGCAACACAGAGACACACAGGACAAACAACCATGCACACACACACACTCTCACACAAAGGACTTTGCATGTTCACAGGGAGAACATGCAAAGTCCATGCAGAAAGACCCCAGGCTGGGAATTGAACCCAGAACCTTCTTGCTGCAAGGCAACAGCTCTACCAACTGCGCCACTGTGCAGCCACTGGGCAGAAACAATTAATCAAATAAATCATGATTCATTTTTAATCAAAATATTTGTCAACTAATTTATCAATCGACTAATCGTTAACTGGAGGGTACAGACTAACAAAATAAAAGTTCTCAAATGAAAGATTTTTACATGTTATGTGAGGTGACATTAAATACATGTTTATTTTAAGGTTTTTCAAACTTACATTTAAAAAGATTCCCAATGAATATGTATTTAATCTGCAGGTTTTGCCCCAATTACACAGCAATTATTTTCAATTTGTCTGTATGTTTTCTTTAGCAAATGATTCATTGCTATAATATTGGATGATTGCAGCACACAAAGCAAATCTCACACCAGGGTTTCAAAGTCGATGATCAACAATTGTTTGGCGGGAGCTTTTCCTGGCGATCCCTCTTCAGAATCAAACCAGAAATGTCGAGATGACCGCCAGCGCTGCAGCTTTCGCTCACATCACATTCAGATGTGTTTGACATCAGGCCTGTAAAAAGACTGAAATGATCAGAGCGCGTCCCCAGATGTTCACCTCATCTGCGCTCACTGGCAGGGAGAGTGATCCTGTGAAGAAGAGCTTGGCAGCGGAGAATCCGGAGAGACCGTGTTTATTTGACGGCTCACCCACTCGGCTCTGGGATCGGCCACCAGCTCTTTCTGTTTTCATCTTCAACCAGAGCTCTGCTGAGTTATCTCTCCAACAGGATCCGCAGCAGGCGGTTCTGGACGGCTTTGCTCTTTCCGTTTTAACTAGTATTAAAGTGCAAAGCAGCTTTTCTGTGAAAAGGATGAATGACCATAACACAAAGTCTGTTTTCTTAATATTTAATTCAAGTTCATTAGTTCATCAGTTCATTATTCAAATTAGTTTAAAGGTGGCCTATTATGCTTCTTTGAACAGGTTTCATCACATTTATTGCACAAATTAAAACTAATATCTTATATAATTAGATTTCAGTTCTGCCTATTTTCAGCTGTTTTAGGGCGTCCTGTCTCTTTAAAGCCAAATACTCTGCTGCTGGCCACGCCCTCACGGAAATAGTTGCAAACAGATGTGCAATGATACAACCATACATCTTTGAAAAGTATAAGTAGGGCCTCCTGCACAGCCAACAAGAATGCAGCATTTTAATCTCATTATTTTATGACTTTATTCTTGTAAATGTTTTTTTTATTTCATTTTCTTATAGTGAGCCTAATACGCCGTCGTAGCTTGTAAGAGAAGTATAAAGAATTTCTGGTTTCGATCGAGTCGCCCCTTTGTGTTTTTAAGTGCGTAATTAATTCATTGCTCTTTTTGTCCCAAAGATAAAGACGAGTGTCTCGTTGGAGAGCAGAGCTGCAGCCGCCACGCTCGGTGCATCAACACCCAGGGCTCGTACTCGTGTCTGTGTTTAGAAGACCATTATGGAAACGGACGGTCCTGCTGGCCCAGCAGAGCGCCACTGTCCAAGGCGGCCATGTTCCTCACCTGCAAACTGTCCAAACGGACCAGACCCGAACACACCGTGTTCTTCTAGAGCTGCTTTTTAGAACCAACACTCCTCCAGTTAAACAGAAATAAATTACATGCTATAATACAGACCTAAAACAATAATAAATTTAGGCTGAACTGAATCATAATACAACTTAAAATTTACATTTACTGGGAGTTTTGTTTTAATCTAACAGTGGGTGTGTTCACACCTGGCACATTTGGTCCCATTTAAATGGACCAGAGTTTGTTTCCCCTGTTGGTTTGGACCTTTTGTGTAAATACACTTCAGCGAATCCTGGTGTGGACCAAAGAAACAAACACGAGCAAAGCTTAAAACGATCAAAAACTGTAAGATGTTGGGACACAAGAGTCTCTGTCTCCCAGTGAAACCAGTTTTACTTCAGCATGGAATGGAAGGGGGTTGATTAGGAAGAGAAAAACCCACTGAAAACAAGTTTTAGGGTGTTAAAAATGTTGCAGCTGCCCATGTTAGCCAGAGAAAACACTTCTGGAGAAAAATGCAGTAGTCAGACGAGGGAAAGGTTGAGGTATGTTAGTTTGAATGACACTGTACCAGCACGGTGGTGGCTGCATTGTGATGCGGGACTGTTTGCATTGCACAAAGTGGGTGGACTAACTTGATAAGGAGACTAAATATTGGAGGGAATATATGTTTACATTTGATCCTGTAAAGATAAGTTTGACCAAGTGCAAATGCAAATTTCCTGATTTGTTAAATTTCTTTTCTCATCCTAACCCCCACAAAAAGTTATAAAAGCCTAAAATGAATATGACATTCATGTGAATGTTGAGGGAAAGCAAACCTCTGACTGGAATTGTTTTAATAGAGAACTTTTTTGGGTTAATCTGATATATTTAGCTGTTTTTCAGGTTTATAATCAGTGTTTTCCCTCCTTCAGCCTCCTTTATGATCCCACCTGGACGTTAAAGAACCTGCTGGAGGTTTTTCCAACTATGGAGTCACAAATATGACACGCACCATTGATAATTTATGCTATCTTAGCTTTAATTTGGTTTTGCATGACTTTAACCCTCATAATTTGTTAATAAAAGGCTGACCTCTGCTGGATAGATAAAGGAAAATAATGTTTGTTGCAATCCTCTTAATTTCCAATAAGCAAAGGCAAAAACTAAATCCTGAAAACGAGGCTGGAACAGATGCGGCGCTCTCGTTGGCGCTGCAGAACAGACAGTTGTTTTCATATCTCAGTGTTTATCCACCAGCCTTGGCTTTATTTTATGCCTGAGGGGGAATGTTTTCAGACCCACTGAGTCACATGCAGGGCAGACTACCACACAGCAAGAGAGCACAGACAGGTCAGACCAACCAAATACCAGGAATCCTGTCTGTCAGCAGCTGTCTGCAGACCTCTTCCTGCATTGGGAGAGCTGCAGGAGGGGAAATTGAAGTTTGTTTTTGATGTTTCCCCTTGGTCAATTTCAAGTTTCCTTCCCGACGATTACGTCCGTGACCCCAGGAGAGAGAGAGGGGTCGCGGTGCTTGGAGATAATAACTGTAATGAGAGGAGATGATGGTAGAGGGCACTGTGTGTTGTGTCCTTCAGTTGTAGTCCTTTGATGCGCTGAGGGAGTCGGGTTTGTAGTGAGAACAAGCAGCTGCTGCCTGCTGAAGGGCCCTGCCACTGACCCCATTCATCCCAGCAGCAGGTGTCACACCGAGTCCCCGCCTCGGCCGCACGCACACACACACACACACACACGCTCACACACGTGCACACCGGCGTGGAAAAAAGCACCCGCGCGCTAAACGAGTGTGTGCGTGTGACTGTGAGTGAGGGGTTTCGGGGCGGAGGGGGGACCTGGAACTACTTACCGAGAACAAAGAGGGAAATCAGGAAAAAATGCAGCCTCTTAGAATAAATCTCACCACAATGCCGAGAAAAATCCCCAACCTCACCCCCAGAAACACAAGAAAAACCTGGTTTCTCTCTTTTCAAAGCAGTCAAAAGTGTCTTACAAAAGCAGAAATAGAAAACATTTTGGATAAAAGGATCCAGGCCCCCTCTCTGAAAGGGACCTCACACCAAGTTGTGTGTAATTCCAACCAGAAACTGGTTTATTTAGCAAAAAAAAATAATAAGATTTAATGCCAAAGCACTTAGGCTGCACATAAAGGACAACAAGGGGTGTACTGAGTTGAGTACGGGTGTAAAACAGGGGAAATTTTTTTTTGTGTTATTTTCCGCTTCTCTGTTTATGCAAAACATGAGATGTCATCCGGGAACCATGGAGGCGCCGGGCCGAGTGACCTCTGCAGGGGAGAAAAACGAAGAAAACCGTAAACATGTCAGAGGAATTCAGGCGAATCAAAGCCTCGACTTACCTGAGATAAAAGCCAATCAACATTTTCACCCAAAGGAGAGCAAAGGAGAGAGGGAGACGCTGACAAGTGCACCACAGTCAGTGACAATACGTCGGAGGAGATGCTCGGAACAACCGTGCCACCCACGTTGCTGGAAGGCAGAGCTTTCAAAACGCCACCACTGAGCTGTAAAACAACCAAAACCCCTGTCTCCCCCATACTGTCCTTTTCACTTGAGCTTGAATCTTTTCCGAAAGCTAATTCTCGCATTATGCTCCCATTTGGAGCCCATTCCCTCCGAGACACGATCCCAGAGAGAGGTGAAACACCCAGTACTGTTTCCATGAATGAATTAAATCAAGCCAAAACTTGAACCCTTTGGTATTTCAAATTATAAATCACGTTAGGAGAGTCCGCAGAAGGAGGTCGACAAACTCTCCCGCCTGCATGCAAACACAGCTAAGCGCATCGGTTCTAGTGTTATATCATCATCCCCTTGCATTTACAAATCTGTGTTTAAAAGCACAACATTGAAAAGGATATCATTTGTTTCGCTGCAGAAATGAAAGTAGAATCACATCACGGCAGCGAGTAACTCATTATTCCCAATTATGCCACGGGGATCGTTGAAGGCTGCTGATTAGCTTAAACGCAGCAATGTCCTCTCCGTCACTTTTAAATCGCATTATGGGCGAGAAACACGTGTGAATCCCAGTTTTTCACTGTGATGCTGACATGAAAAGAGCTTGTGGGCGCCCACACTCAATGAATTTCAGCTTAGGTGGAAAAAAAATATGAAATTGCTGCAAAAGCACTAAAACTGACCAAGGATTTTTGGTCTAGTTTCTATAAATGTCTTAGTTCACTTGAAAATAAAACGGATAACTATCATACAAGTGGCTTTTCAACACAATGAGCTTATTTTAAGTCAGTAGTTTGTGAATATTGACGAAACAGTTCTAGTCATAAATGAACATTTTAGCTTATAATATGGGAAATATGTGTCACTGGCAGATTATTTTACATATAAAGCGATTATTGACTTAAAACAAGCTCCTATTTCTTGCCAAAAAGTTACTTGTACGTTAGTTTTGAGTCGTGAATCTCTGCAGCTCCTCCAGAGTGACAGTGGGCCTCTTGGCTGCTTCTCCATGCCCAGTCTGTCTGCATCCGGATTGACCAGAGCTCTGTGAGACGGTTAAAGATTGGAGAATTGTTTTAAAGTAAATTCAGGTTCACCAAGTCAAAAGATGCAAAGCTTGCTCATACCTCAGGCCGGCTCTGCTCAGTGTGCATCTCTTTCTTTTCCAGTTTCATCAAGAACTTTGGAGACAATTTAGGTTTGGACTGTTTTTTCTCACGCTTATTTTTTCTAGCAGAAAGTTTAAACTGCTCTTTGCTCAGAGGTGAGATGCATTTTTACAACCTTCCTGATTTGCTTCAAATCTCCGTTTTGTCACACTTTTTGTTAATTTACCTTCAACTCTTTTTCAGTGTTTCAACAGACGGATGTCTTGCTGGTTTCAAGCTTCCCATCGATCAGCCAGCTGCCACAGCTTCTTATGATTAGCAAGCATTCACTTTGAATTGGAGGCTTAGTGGAACAAATAAACCTGCGTGAGTTTATTAATAGATTCCAGATTTTATTCTTCTACTTTCTCTGAATAAATGCGATTGATTTCCATTCAGTTTATTTAAATGGCACAGAAATTGTTGTTTCAAGACAAACAAATCCAAGTTATAGTCAGAAACATGTAAGTTAAATTCCAAAGCGATGACGGATTCAAATAAAATTTCATATGTTCCCTTTTGGTCCTGGTTATCTGTTAGGAAAACATTTTTCTATGTAAAGAAAACCAGGCGATTGTATCGAGAAAATGATTTTGCAGCAATTCCTCCTCCTTAAACAAACGTTTGGTGACTGTTGATTGCAGCGAGTTGTTAATTTTGCAAGAACTCCCACAACAAGCATGCATGTGGAGACTGTGGAAAGAAAAATAAAAGTCGTGTAATGGTAGCAGTCTCTTCTTTCTGTTTGGTTTTTGTTTTTGTAAAGAATCCTTTGTGATTAAATTTCTTCTGATGGTTTTGGTGAGGTAGCAGCCAAACTTCTTGCACTTCCTTGTTTATTTTATATGAGAGAGATTCAGCCAATCCATCAAATTACAATTTTAATCTTTCTATTTCCTTTTCTTTGACCTTTTCTATTGTCTCAGACAGGAACGTACATTACGAGATAAAAGCAGCGACCCGACCTGCGCCCGATTCGGTCTTGGTATCAGAGAAGTGCGGCAGTGTTTGAGGGATTATCCACAGTCGAACAGGAAAGATTTGCAGCTAATCTTTATTGGAATGCCCACTGAAGAAAAGGTGAGGGGAAGTGTTTGGGACCAAAGGTTCGTTCCTCCTGGAAGCTGGTACTCACAGCGGTCAGGGCTAAACGATGCCTGAGTCCGTTTACAGCTTCTTCCCTCTTACAGAATCAGGGAACTGAAGTCATGTGCTGTCTTGGATTTGAAACAAAGAAAAGATTTTATTGCATTAAAAGCTGCGGTGTGTAACTTTTATGATTTTTTTTTTTTTAATGCTATCACTATGTTATGAGCTTATAATATGAGACAGATTATGTATGAAGAGATCGAGCTCCTCCACCTTCTCCCAGTCAAAGTGCTGTCAATCAGGCTTGTTTACACGCTGCTAAATGTTCTAATGATTTAGAAACAACTTATTGTTCCAGCAAAACTGTTTATCTGCTGCCATTGTAGGCTACATGCAAAAAAACTAAACCTTACCAAGTACTTCCGGCCTTATTTCTAGGACAAACATAGTACACTTGAAATGAGACAAAGCTAACTTACAAGTAACTTTTCAGCAAGATATAGAACTTTTTTTGAGGAAATAATTCCTTAGTATAGATGAAAAAGTATTAGTTTCACTGGAGCTTTATTTCACTTATGACAAAACATGTATTACATGCTACAAGTGAAATAATCTGCCAGTGAAACTAATATTTTTAAGTGTTCAAAAACCACCCAGTTGGTTTTGGCAATGAGTTCATGGTTTTTTTGTTTGTCTGGAAAATGAGCCATTTCAAAAACATCCGGAATCTAACACCACAAGTCAGCAGGCACTGTCCCTCACCAACCACAGCAAAGCACAGCCTCGTAACCTAGCAACCATAGTGGAGCTCAGTCCACCACCTAGCAACCCAAGCGGAGTTCCAGCACATTTGGTCAGCTGGTTTTACCGCTGTATGTGCTGTACAATGGCTGCTGGAAAAGACAAGTATTTTGTTATTGACTCACCATCCAGAAACCACTTGCTGCATTCTTGTTGGTTGTGCAGGAGGCTCCACTTCTGCTTTTTAAAGATATATAGGAGTTCAAAATAGGCAGAACTGATCAGACTAAAATCTTATTGAATTATTATTTATTTATTTTTTTTTTTTGCAAAAAAATGTGATGAACATGTTTTGTATAGGCCATAGACCTATCCTAACCTGTTCAAGGAAGAAAAACAAGCCTCCTTTAACTTATTTTTAGGAGGTTGAGAACAAGAACTGGACAGAAATGGGAGAAATTGTTGCCAAAGTGCAAAACAAAATACATGTACCTCATGCACAGCACTGTATGAGTGAAAGCAGCTTTCTATGAGGAAATAGGCACAAGTTTAATAAGAACCACGCTGGATGACTGCAAACAGCTGTCACTCTGGGGATGCATTCTTCCAGATGTCTGTTTTTCTTCCCCCTCTTTCTCTGCTGCTCATCAGATGTCTGGGACAGTTAAAGGAGAACAAGTTGGCAGCCAAACAGATATCCGAGAGGGTTCGGCCTTTTTTCCCCGACAGCCATCAGTGATCTCACAGAAACACCAGACGCAGGCTGTGCGATGCCTCCCCCCTCTAACGGCTCTGCCCGCTGGACACAGATTTCCAGCTGAGAAATGAAAAGTCTGTGTTCCGTCTAAAGGAAATTGTTTGAGTACTGTAGTGTTTAAATTACAACTTTGGAGATCCACTTTGACATCCAGCTGGAGATGTAAAACAAAAGCAATATTCAGTATTTACACTGTTCACTTATTCCAATTTCCACCCTTTAGGTTCGATGTGCTGCTAAGGAAGTGTATCAGTTTCTCGTTATATTCCCAAACTCACACAAACGAGGCCAAGCCTGACCTCAATGTCCACTTAAGCTAAACTCAAGGAGGAACCAACAAACCACAAAACCTCGCCTCAACCCGACCAGGCCGCAGCCCCTGCTGGCACCCGCTCCCATCGCTGAGATCTTATAAACTATTGGTTGAAATATTGTTTTACTTTAGGCTTTTCTTTGTCCATTTTGGCAGCTCACGTATCAACACTGGCTTCAGCGCTAGATCCATGAATTACCGGCCCAACATTTCAGTTTGAAAACGGGTCTCAAACAGAAAAACGTGGTCTGTTTTGATTGAACCTTCAAATAATTTGACGTGGAATGTTTCTTGAAGCCTGAGTTACGGTTGGAGTTTTCCTTCCAAATGCGCCAAATGTTTATCTGTGAGGCAGGTGCTGCCAAAAGACTCCAAAAGCCCCAGTTGACTCAGCTTCCTGCAACATGGCGGCTTTTGCTTGTGCAACACTGACATCTCATGGAGGAGCAGAAACTCTGCACTCACATAAAGCATAAAAGTAATATCCCCTCTAAAAATACTGCAAATCTGCACAGATGTAGTATTATTGAGATTATAACTCTGTCTGTTTATTGGTGGACATTCAGTCTGAATAATTTGTCTTGCAGTATTTACTGTATATCCCATAAATTGTCACATATTTTGCCACATACCAGCCAATAACACAAAATCTTACCAAGTAATTCTGATCCAGTTTCAATTGCAAATATCTTAGTAGACTTCAAATAATACAAAACTAACTTACAAGTAACTTTACAGCAAGAAACAGGAGCTTGTTCCTTAATATTGATTTTAAAAAGTATTTGTTGCATTGGCAGACATTTTCCCATGTTTAAAGTGAAATAATTTCCAATGAAAGAAACACTTTTTAAAAAGAAATTATTGACGTAAAACAAGCTCTAAGCTCTTTCTGAAAATTACTTATAAATTAGTTTTGTCTTATTTCAAGTGTACTAAGATATTTGCACTAGAAACTAGACCAGAAATATTTGGAAAGGTTTTGTTTTTTCAGTGCACGTGCATTTTTACGTGAAAAACCGACACATTAACATAATTTAGAAGAATTTAGATGTTTGTTTGAGAATATTAGTGAACGGTGCGAATAATTTTAAAGCAGAAAACTAAACGCCAAGTCTTTCGGTGGAGCTCTATTCAATCCATAGGAAAACGAAAAGAAGCTGAAAACCCTCCACAACGTGGTTCCGCCATAACTGAGAAACGGAGCAAGAAGAGCATTAATCAGAGAAGAACTGTGGAGGAGCAGCTGAGATTCTGCTCACAGCACCGATAAAAGATGTGCACTCCACAAATCCGACCTTCATGGATATAAGTTACAAGTTTCAGGTAATCCATGGTGCTTTGCTGTTTGTACAAATTGCTTTGAGAAATACACTTTTGCAAATGAAAAGGACAATTTAAGAAATGCACAAAAGCGACTGAGAAAAGTTAAGTGATTTTCTTGTTTACACTAATTAAATTGGATTAATTTAAAGTTTGATTTTTTTCCCTAAAATTTCCAAAGAAAATTATGCTGTTGCTGTGAAATATAATGTTTATTTTAAAGCTTAATACAAATTTTCACCGGCGGTGCAAATATATTTGAAGTGGAGGTTTTTTGTTTATCCCGAAAGTATGTCTACCAGTCAACCAGTAGGGGGTGCTAGAGATTAATAAGTCTTTCCGTGTGGGCAAGCGATGGATGGATAAACTTCATTAAAATGGATTGAATATATTTTTATATGTATATATAGTTTTAAAAAAAGTAGAGTTAATGCACTACATCGAGTAAATTTATATATTCGACCAACATTTTTTTTAAATGATGGATAAAAACATTGTCTTGGTTTGCATTTTGGCAAACATTTTATATTTCGAAATATTAATTTCTGCTAAAGTCTGTTTAAAATGTTTAGCTTTCTCACCGTTGTGCAAAATGTGAACTGAGTTTAAAAGTTCCCATGTGTTGCTATGAAACATAATGCTTGTACATTTCTTTGTATCTATAACTGTAGGAATCAATGTAGAACCAATAGATGAAGCATTGATAAAGCTAAAAAGTTAAGTGGTTTTGTTCCATAAAAGTCCAGTTATGTTCCAGTTCCAGTAAAACCAATAACCGCCTGTCCTGTCCCCATTCTGTGCTGGTTACATGACAGCCACAGTTGAAACCTGCTGACATCATTTCTCACCCTCTGGGTTTCTCTCCCGGAGAGCTGAGGCATGAATTCCCATGTGTGTATTTCGGATCAGTTCTCGTTCATTCAAACAGTTTGACCTTCCAGTAACAATCTGATGTCAGCAGTTCAAGCACGTCATTTACAGATAATGTTGCCGCTCTGAAATAATATTTATTGTATAAGCTGCATGTGTCAAACTCAATCTGGCTTTTTAGACTCCAGAGGGGAACATAAACAGAGCCTCAGTTGTGAGCTTGAATATTGTATCAGTCAAATCAAAGCAGTTTTTATCTGTATATTCCCAAATTACACCAGTCAGTCACTCCAGTTTTTCACAGAAATTTGCGGAAAATCAACACATCCCCGCACTGTTTTGCTATGATACATAATTGTGAGTTTATTACAAATTTTAAGCAAAAAAGTGTGAAAAACATTGGGTTCTAGTGATACTAGTGCCAACCTGCAGGTGGCAGCTGTGTGAAGCTGACACCCCACCCACGTCAAAAAATCCAGCAAATAGTCTGAATGGTTAGTGCTCCGTTTGTGCAGGTTTGTGCCGTTAAAATTTTCGTTTGTGCAGCTTTCGTCTTTGAGATATTAAAAGTTATAATTTTGGCCGATGACGTCACAATCCCCCCATATCGCTCCAAAACAAACCAAAGTGGGCTAGTTCGTTAGTGCTAGCAACTACCAAATTGGCCGTTACAGGCTCATGTAATTTTTTTACACGTTTGCTGCATAATCAGCAGACAGTACATCAACAATGTGAATATAATTCTTCAGACCACCTCCGAAATCAAAGCAGTTGAACAGGTTATACACATTACGTTAGGGTCAGGCTGCATGTCCTTTATTAGCAGGATTCAATTATTGTGGAGAGAACGCTACGTTCGTGAAAAAACATTGCTATCTTAAAACATTTCTTGAAATGAGACACATTTTTTCTTGTTCTAAGTCTTTATTGAAGTTCAAAACAAAATGTACACATTGTACAACAGCTGAAAATCTGAAGAATTAAAAGAAGTAGCCCACACTTAGGTTTGATTTGGAACATGATAGGGTGACGGTGACGTCATCGGCCAAAATTATAACTTTTAATATCTCAGAAACCAAAACTGCACAAACGAAAATTTTAACGGCACAAACCTGCACAAACGGAGCACTAACCATTCAGACTATTTGCTGGATTTTTTGACGTGGGTGGGGTGTCAGCTTCACACAGCTCAACTTTGGTAGATGTCAAATTATGGTCCGTGATCAACACAGCGAGTAACAAAAAGTCACATTTACCGTCATACAGAAGCGTTAATATTGTAAAATACCTTGTAAATATTTCTAAGTTAGCTCCAAAAAAAGATACAACTGATTTTGATTGCAAAAGAAAAGAGAAAAAAAAAATGAAATCTTATCAATGTAAAAAGATGTTCAATATTATTTACCTTTACCTTTAAGAAGTATTAATCAAATGTGTAGACATATATTAATTAATATTTTCACTGTTTGCTTTTTAATGGCAAAAACGTGTTAGGGTTAGATGTCACTTTGCTAAGGAACAGTTTCCCAAATATAAGTGGTGGTTTATGTATTTATCTAAACCTGTATGAATAATTTTGACCTTTTATGGATAAGAAAAGATCCATGAAAAGGGAAACATTACAGTTGTACACAGTATAATAATTCCACTTTGTACAACTAATTATTCCAATGAATAAACAAATGCCTCAAATCAACATGTATGCTAATATCTAAATATTAATCCTCAATTTTATCAGACTTTTACATAACTGTACATTAAAAATACATCTGAAATTAAGCTTTTTTCCTGGCATTAAAGATGAAAACATAATTAAATTTATGCTGGTTATAAAATAATCCAAACATAAACTGCTGCTTTTTATCCATTTGACATTTGACTCATTTAGAAAAAGTCCATTCCCTGCCACCTGGCTCCTCATGTCCTCGTAGTTTGATCCCTTGGTGTAATCATTTTTCCCGTGTACAATCAGTCATCAGCATTGTTTGAGAAGCGGTTTATTTTTGCCCCTCGCTGCTCGGCTAAACCAGGAAGAGGTGATGTCATGATGGCTATCGCTTACAGAGCCACGGCTGCTCCAGATGTACAGACCTCCGCCTCTCCGGAGATATGACATCAGACTGAGGGTCAGCAGGGGAACATCTGCTTGATGATCTTGCTGACCTGATGCAGGACATTAAAAGCGCAAGATTTTTTTTTTTTAATGCTTTATATGGAAACATTAAAAATCTAATAGAAGAGGAGACAATGTTCGACTGAAAAAGCATATCGAGTTGGTAAAACATGTCAACATGTTTTGGTTTTTGTTTGATTTCTGCCTTTTTCTTTTGTATTTCTCATAAAGTTTCCCGGTATTGATTGTACAACAGTAAAAAAAAAAAAGCTAATATCTCTTGACTCTGAAGTGTTTCCTACAGCTCTCAAATTGGGAACAGTCCAACAATTACAGTTTTCGTGGCCCAGAGATAATAGAAAAACAGCTGTTTGGTTTCTACGAGCACTTTAGAATGATTTCAGGTCAGCATTAAATATGGAGCTCCACACGGGTCCATCCTTGAGCCCCTTCTTCTTTTTGAGTTCAGCTTGGCTCAAACATGTTGTGTGTCCTTCTATAAGTTTCTCACATTAGCTTGCTGGAGGTTTGGGCCGTTCCTCCTAACAGAACTGCCGTTGATAAGTCAGGTTTGTGTGCCATCTTGCTTTCACATACATTTTCAGCTCTGCAGTCAAGTTTTCAATAGCCACTTCAAAACACCGACTTTGTAAATAATTTAGCAGAATGATTGGGGGTCATTTGACACTTGGAAGGACCATTTGCACTTCAGCTTTAATCTCCTGAGTCTTTGGTTTTTGTTCTGGTCATTCAGCGAGGATGAAGCATTTACTTCAAAAGAAACATAAAAAACCAGATTGCTGTTTGCAAATGAACACAGAAACAAAGACATTCAGTTTTGGATACATGCTCTGTAGTTTTAGGAAGCTAAAGGGGAACTGTGTGTGTGTCTTTTTATTCAGTGTGTGTGCAATCTTCTGGTTCCAGCTGTATGTACAGATTGTTTTTGTGTGCATTTATTTTCTCAGTGGATATTGTGTTTATGTTGTGCACATAAATTATACAGAAGAAATGTTTCAATTATGAATTTTCCCCACCAAAGAAAAGAGGTTAAGATGCAAAACAAGTAAACCTTAGTATGTTTTTGTATAAATTACAGTAACAATTTAACCAGTTTTATCACAAATATCTGACATAACAGGCCGATAGGAGTGAGCAGGAGACAGGTGTAGAGGCAGTTGGATGAAGTCTAACATGTCACCCTTTCTTTGTGCAAATGACCTGCGACAACTGTGCTATCGAGGGTTAATTGTCCTTACTAACAAGTGACTGTGGCAGCTGCTGTCAGGCTCTGGCTCTTCAGCTCAGTAAACCATCGCAGGCCTGCCGCCACTCAAAGTTTGGTTGGTCTTGGGAGCAAGGCGCAATTTCAGTTTACACATGCTAAGAAGACAAAGAGATTCTTTTTCTGGGAGAGGATCAAAACTAAAACTGCAAATGACAACAGTTGACTTCTTTACTTTTTATGTTTCAAACACAGATGCTAATATATATATTTTTGGGAATTTTTTGTGCTAGACCAATATAAAATGCTTCATATTTGTGAAGCAGGATGATAAGGATACACGGTTTCAATGTTTTTACAAATAAAAATTGGGAAATTGTGGCACACCTTTGTACTTAGCCCCCCTGACTCTGCATATTCAAACCGCACCAGAATTCACTCAAATCGAACTGAGACCGAGGTTTGTTGGCCGACCAAAGTTTGCTTTTTTGGTCTGTATCAGAGTTCAGTTCTGCATACACACCTCCCCGAACGAACTGGACTTCAATCAAATCAGAGTTTGATTAAAGCTGACTAAACAGGGCTGGTGTGAATACACCCTTAGTGTGTGAGTTCTTCCATCAGAGTAACAGGGGCTGAATGTTCTGTTGTTCCATTGCATGAAATCCCAATGAAATGCATATTTTTTGTTGTAACATGACAAAAGATGAAATGCCTTTAGGGTATGAATACTTTGAATACGTTGTTAATACAATTAACAACGCTCAACTATGAACACTGTGTAAGGCCCAATAAGCAAGAAATAACAAAGCAGGAGGAGGTGACTGTTCTCATCCTCCCTCCTGCTGCAATGTCTGCCACCATGACAGGTGACGAAAACAAAGAGCAATGAGCATGCTCTGTGTTCTTACGTTGTTGTTTTATTTATTCACCAATTAAATATAAAGATATTTTAATAAAATAGCTACTGCAGTGTATGCAGAGCATTACAAGGACAAAGAACGGCTCTCACTGAGGCTTCAGTACTATAGGACTTAGTCAAGATCCGTCCAGAAGAATCGGATCGTCCGTGAATGTCATATTACAATATTGCACTTTGGTCACAGCGTTGTCCCATATCTGCGACATGTACTTTATTATGCATGAGTACCTCATTTCTCAATACTTTGACCATAAAATGAAAGAAATTGTTAGAATAGAATAGAATCAAATGTATTGTTCCCTAGGGTAAATTTGTCATGGACTAAGGGTGTTTTATGAATATTAACAAATGCTTAAACACGCAATAAATACACCTAAAACACATAAAGAGTAAAAACAACTTCACACACAGCAATTTAAAAAACATCATAACACAATGTTATTGCACACCTTCCAGATCTCAGCTTACTGTTAATTCGTTTAGCCTGAATAACTACTGACAACACCCTCTGATTGGTGCGTTCACTGTCTCTGTGCAGCAAACGGTGGAAGAGGTGCACCAAGATCCCCTGGAGACAGCATTCAAATATTACCACCCTCAATATTTCTAGAAGGACTCGCAAAGCGGGAGCCAAATGAGCCACCCGTTTGAAATGAGAGCTGGCTTGATGCACTACTGTCATGTTTTGCAATGCTGCAAAAAAAATTTAGCGTCACTGCCAACAGCCCTCGTATGACAAAATGAGTAGCATGCCCGAAGGAGAGGCGGCTCCGCTTGTGTGTCAGTCATCATAAAGCGTTTGGCTCTAGTGCCAGTTTATGGAAGTCCAATGTTGTAATCGGCCGACTCTTCCTCCGGCTGGTCAGAGACAGGCAGTTCTCCAAGGTTTCCGAATGGCTCCATCTCTGTGTGAACCCTGACCTAACAGAGCTTATTACCATAATACTAATGTCCCATCTGCACACTTCATAGTGTTAGCATTATGGGGTTGTGGAGTTTGGCCTGTTTTGGGTCAAAGCAGAGAAGTAGATGGCTGTTTGAAAAGCAACTGGTTTGTGTTTACATGAGGAAATCTGCCTGTTGGAATCAAATGTTTCATTATGATTTCTGTCTTCCACAGCCCAATAGCATTAGTCTGAAAGAAATACAATTTTGGCATTAAAAATATCCTTTTAATCTCTTAATAAGTTAACCTCTTCAAAAACACAGAGTATTTTTGGTGTAGTTCCTGGTGCAAACAGGAACTTTCCAGCAAAATAACAAGATATTTTTAACGTTATAAGTGAAGTAAGCTGCTGCCAGTTGAACAAATACATTTCCACCATTAAGGATTTATTGACTTGAAACAAAGTCCTATATCTTGTTGAAAAGTTACTTGTAAGTTAGTACTGCTGGATGAATTTTTCAGACAAATAGCAGATGTATAAAATACCAAACATGAAAATCATTTGCATTTATTTATATCACGATGAAACTGAAAATAATAAAAGGTATTCAAATTACTTCTATATATTATCTCACCATCAAAAGCAAATTTAATTTATTTTAATTTGGGACTAAGATTTCCATGAGGCATTGTTTTTGAGCCTGGAATGATTAAACTCCATGCAGTCATTTGTATTTATTTATTTTTTTCATCTATGCAGGGTTAAAATGATATTTATAGAAAATGTACATAATATATGGATAAGCTTCTGGTGTAATTCTGGATCAAGATAAAAACAAATGTTCAAGTAACTTTTCAGCAAAATGTAGCAGTTTGTTTTAAGTCAATAATTCCTTAATATCAATGAAAATGTACTTATTCCACTGGCAGCTTATTTCACCTATAACATGGGGAAAATGTCTTATTATCAATGCCAAGTCCCTGTAGACAAAAAAAAAATGCAATATGCATGTGTAAGTGTGGCAAGCTCTCACTAGCCTAGCCCCATCGAAGCTCTTTCGGACGCGACACGTTTCTTCTAGAAAAAAGAGGTCTTGAATCAAAGTTATTCTTCAGTCTTTACTGAATCCAAAAGGAAATAAAAATAACAAACAGATTCAAAAAACAAATAGAAAGTGAATGTCAAAAGACTGCGTTCCTCTAAGGGTGCCAGACTTCTACAAAGAGCATGCTCCAATCTTTCACAAACCAATTAGACAAAACAACCAATCAAAAGGCACCACACAACAGGCTCAAGCACAATACAACCACGGATGCCCATCTCTTTCAAACAGCAGAGCAAAACATCAACTCACGCCAAAACAAAACAACATTCTGTACCAAGCTCCAAAAATGTACATATGGCTCCTACATTTTCCGGCCCCTAATTGACTATGTATTAGCATATCAATTACACATTCAACTTAAATTGGAGCCATAAATATTCCAATAACTTAACAAAACCTTTGTTTCTCAATTTGGGTACAAAACAGTCTTTTAATAAAACCTCTATTGGTTCATTCTTCTTGCAATAAACACAACTTAGTAACTGGTCTTTGGATGATGCTTATCTTAGTCTTGACTTCTGCACTCCAGACTGTCCCTTTGGAGTCTGGCATGACGTTTACAACCCTGCCCAACATCCAAGAATTCTCGGAGATGAATCAGCAACTAGGACGACATCTCCGACTTTGAAGTTTCTTTTTAGGCCAAGCCATTTTTGTCGCTCCTGCAATAGAGGCAGGTACTCCTGTGACCATTTTCGCCAGAACAGATCTGCCATGTACTGGACTTGTCTCCATCGACGGCGAGAATAGACATCCTCCTTGATAAACGTACCAGGAGAAAAGGTAGGTTGTCCCTTCAGCAGAAGCAGATGGTTCGGCGTAAGAGGCTCAAGATCATTAGGATCGTCTGAGTTCATGGTTAATGGTCTTCCATTAATGATGCTCTCTACCTCACATAAAAGAGTCTGCAGTCTATCATCCAGTGTCTGTTGCTTAACAACAGTACTTATGACTTTTCTGACGGTACGTATCTGACGTTCCCAGACTCCTCCATGATGAGATGCAGCAGGTGAATTGAAAATCCACTGTACTCCTTTTTGCATCATGGCGTCATTAATGCGAGAGTGGTCCAGCTCTTTCAATGCCTCCCTTAACTCTCTCTCTGCTCCAACAAAATTTGTTCTATTGTCAGAACAAATGATGGGAACTTGTCCTCTTCTGCTTTGAAAACGACGCAGGGCATTAATACACTAATCTGTATCAAGAGACTGGGGAACTTCAATATGTACAGCTCTGACAGTTAGACATGTAAAAAGCACTCCGTAACGTTTGACCTTGACACGTCCTCTTGACCTCAAAAGGACCAATATAATCCACACCTGTGTTGGTAAAACACGTGACACGTGATTCACTATCTTGACTTCGGCTGACTGGTCCATTTACCACCCAACCTAGGGCTGTTTTCACGGCATATGGTCAGTCATTCTGGCTGTTGATGATCTTCCATGGCTCCATAGCCTTGTGCGCATTAGCACCAATGAGAAGTCCAATATCTGACTCCAATCTTGGAAGATGAACTTGTTTCAGGTAAGGCCACCTTTCCAAATCTTGCTCATTTGGTATATTACCCTTCATTGCAGGAATGTCTGGTTGAGTGTACACTTCTGGCAGCATGACGAAGTCTTGTTCGTCAAGTCCACAAACCTCTAAATCTGTAAGGACATAACTACAGACTTTCTGTTTGTTTGTCATGGTTCGAAGAAGGATTTCTTTCTTTTTTCCTCGTACATTCAACTTTCTTGCCAGCTCTTCGGTGCAAAAAGTTGCTGTGCTACCTTGATCCAGGAATGCATATGTCTTGATGATGTTTCTGGTTTTCTTGTGTCTTATCTGCACAGGCACAATCGGAAGTATGCATTCATTTTCCCCGGCCCCAGTGACTTCACCTTTTTTACATCCAGTGGACACAAGAGCACTTGTAACTTCGCTTGTGTTTTGTGGGTTGTCATCCACATTGTTTTCTTCTGAACATTCTGCTTCGCCACATGTAGAATAGTTGGGTGCTTAAGAGAACAGTCAGAACATGAGGCCTTTTTTCTACCTGCCGTTAGACATCCAAAACAAAGACCATGTGACTTCAGAAACTGTATTCTGTCTTTCAAAGGCTTTTCTTTAATTTTGTTACAAACTGTCAAAGCATGATTGTTCTTGCAATAAAGACATGGAGTTTGAAAAGCACTGATCATCTTGCATGAAGAAGTTGTTGTATCACGTTGATTCTTGGTGGTATCCTTTTCAGTGCAAGATATATTCACGGCAAAACTGCTTCTCTTTGAAACGCCTTTTACTTGGTCAGATTTTTTCTTCGAGCTGCTCTGATTAGCTGGTGTGACATCAAGAATATCTCCAAATAGCGGATCGTTAGCAACCTTTGTTGGTAGATGAACTCTACGAGATCAGGAAATTTGGCTCGTGTTCCTTTTCTTTCTTGAATGCTGTAAGCATGGTTTCTCCATTTTTCCTTGAGTTTATACGGTAGTTTACACAAGATGCTTTTCATGTTGGTTGGATTGTTCATTTCGCTCATAGTCTACATCATTCACTGTGTTAGAGCATCCAATCAGAAATAGGGCAAATGCATTCAGTCCTTTTCTGTCATCTGGTTTTATCTGAGGCCATTTCATAGCCTTTTTGATATATGCTGTGGCAATGGTCAACTCATCTCCATAGTGTAGATCAAGCAAAGCCCTTGTTTCTCTGTAAGCTCTGTCTGGCTTCATGTGCTCACAGCTGCGTACAAGATCTAGTGGTTCTCCGCCCGTGAACTGTTCTAGATAATATAGCCGATCTTGTTGACTGTCAGTTTGGTTCTCACAATAGCATGTTCAAAAGCTCTTATGAATGATCTGTATGAAAGGGGGTCACCTGTAAATACTGGAATTTCTTTGTGAGGAAGTCGAGATATACTATGTTGTTTTATGAGCATCTCAGTATGGTGATTTTGTTGCTGCAGAACCTGGTACAGATCATCTGAAAAAGAATCAGAACATTGAGCATGCGTTGAAAAGCCTTTTAAGCGGGACTTCCTTGATGCTGGAGGATCAACATTTGCCTGTTCATCATCCGAGAACATTTCTTGCCTTTCTGATTTGATCGCAGAATGAACAGATCTTGAAATAGCTTGTAAGGAATTAATCTCAGACTTCTGAGCATCCTCATTCTCTTCATACACCTTTAATTTTGCATCTGAAATGGCAAGCTTCGTTTCAATTTCTAGTTGCTCTTTTCGAAACTTAAGACGGGCTTCTTCTACTTCAATTACTTCTTTCTTTTTCATCGCTGCTGCTTTTGCTAAAAGCGCTTCACGTTCTGCTTTAATTTTCAGCTGCATTGAACTTGTACTTGATCTTTGCGATGTACTGCTTGCAACCGAGTTAGCCTTTGAAACACTGTCGTGTGGATGCACATCTTCCTCAGGAGAGCATTTTGCATCTTTTATCCATTCTTTAACACTTTGTAAGAAAAGTTTAAACTCAGAATGTCTACTCTCGAACACATCTTGGTCTTCATGTTTATCATCTTCACTTATCAGCTCACATAGTTCGTTATTAATGCGTTCATACTCTCTCAGACATTTAACAAATATTGGAAAAGATTCTTCGTTTATGAAATCAGCATTGCACTCATTCTGTTTCAATCTTTCAATGTTGTTCTTCTCTTTTGTCAGCTGTGACAGCTTTCCTCTTCTTTCTCCTTTTAATCTAGTGATTTTGTCATCTCGAGCTCGTTCTGTGGGTTTTGGCTCCCTCTTCTGTTCAACATGCGCAACTTCACTATCTTCTTCCATAGTCCCGTTTTATTTTATTTTTAAATCTTTACACATAAACTGTGAGTCTCCAAACAGCTTCTTACTCTTCTAAAAGGTCCACAAACATGTGTGCCAAGAGTTCCTATATGTGCTATCATAACTCTAAGTTTCAGGCTCAGGATTTTTTTTAACTTTAAGCTCTGTTTATATCACCGTGTTATCGTTGTAGCAGCCACCTTGTTTACTGTTGAGGGGAGGGAGAAAAATAAATTTTAACGCCTTTCCGCTTGTTTTGACAGGGGTCTTTGCGACCAGGAATTTCGGCAAGGGCTCCGTGGTCTGTGACTACCACGGGCGGCTCATCACCGCTAGCGAGGGCCGCGAGATACTTGCCACCCTGAAGGAGGACGATGGCTCGTACCTCTTTTTTTTCAAATCAGGCAACCAGAACCTCTGTGTGGACGCCCAGCCTGAACACTGCCACTGCCATCCGGAGATTTCCACTTTTGGCCGGTTAATAAACCACTCGGCAAAGAGAAACAATTCAAAGTGCGTGGTGGCAAACCTGCCAGGACTGGGGCAAGCGACGCTCCTCATCAAAGCAGTCAGAGACATTGTAGCTGGAGAGGAGGTCCTGATGGTCTATGGGGTCAGGAGGAGATCGTTTGGAGGAGAAGGGATGGACCTTTTGTGGTTAAATGAGTGAGCTGGACTCCATGTTTTTTTCCTGGACATTTTTTTCTTTTGTAAATTGTTTATTATTGGTGTTATCATTAGTGTTTTCCTTGAAGATTTAAAATAGTTATTTTTGTAAATATATATTGTTGTTGTAAATAGTTGTTGTAAACAGTTCTCCTCTCCTCGGGCTGCCACCTTATCGTGGTGGAGGGGTTTGAGTGTCCCAATGATCCTAGGAGCTATGCTGTCTGGGGCTTTATGCCCCTGCTAGGGTCACCCAAGGCAGACAGGTCCTAGGTGAGGGACCAGACAAAGCGCAGCCCAAAGACCCCTTATGATGACCCCAGCAACCTTGGATCTAGCTTTCCCTTGCCCGGACGCAGGTCACCGGGGCCCCACTCTGGAGCCAGGTGTGGGTACGATGGCGAGTGGCCGGGCTCAGCGTCGCCTCTCTGGTCAGGTGTTCCGGGCACGTCCCACCTTGAGGACGGCTCAGGGAAGGACACGCTGGAGGGACTATGTCTCTCTTGTTTATTTTCCCTAATTGTTTGTTTATTTATTTATATTATTAGTTCCAGTGTAAAGTGTGTTGCGATTTATTTTCCAACTTAGTTTTTTTTTGGCGTGTGTTTTCCTGTGTAATGTAAAACATTTTTTTATTGATAGCCAGACCATGCTAAAATGTCCAACAAAAGATGGGAGTCGACGGTAGTAACACTTTTTTTGTATTGATCTTGCTCGTTGTAGTAAATAATTATCATTTGTAACTCATCTTTCTACAGAAGAATGCTCGACTGCTTCTCTCCAGTCTTTGGTTTTTGCACTATTGTTTACAGTTTTTGCATGCAAAGCATGCCTTCTCCTGCCACCAATCAAATGCAGGTTCCATGGTCTTCGAAAGGGTGCAGGATTTCTTATCTGTAGTTCACGGGATCTATCGAGTTGACATGTGCTGGCTTAGTTAGCAAGTTAGCTTAGCAACCGCGCTGATGCAAAGGAAGCTTCTGTCGCCCTTGATAACAACGTACTTACGGATTTTATTACTTCAGCTCCGTCGTTTCCTTCAGCTGAATTGAATATCCGTTCGTCTGTAAGTCCTCTTTTCGTTTTACTTGGTCTTGAAAGAGTCCTTCCTTGAGAAAGTCTTTTGACTTGATGTAAGTGCGGCAAGCTCTCACTAGCCTAGCCCCATCGAAGCTCTTTCGGACGCGACACGTTTCTTCTAGAAAAAAGAGGTCTTGTATCCAATAGTTATTCTTCAGTCTTTACTGAATCCAAAAGGAAATCAAATTAACAAACAGATTCAAAAAACAAATAGAAAGTGACGGTCAAAAGACTGCGTTCCTCTAAGGGTGCCAGACTTCTACAAAGAGCATGCTCCAATCTTTCATAAACTAATTAGACAAAACAACCAATCAAAAGGCACCACGCAACAGGCACAAGCACAATACAACCACGGATGCCCATCTCTTTCAAACAGCAGAGCAAAACATCAACTCACGCCAAAACAAAACAACATTCTGTACCAAGCTCCAAAAATGTACATATGGCTCCTACAGCATGTGTGTTTTAATATTTTAACTTTATGTGAAAATATTTACAATAATAAAAAGACTGTATCTGTCCCAGTCTGGATTAGCTTCATAAAGTACTAATATCTGCAGCTTCAAGTCACTGTGGTTAGCTCATAAAACTAAAATCCAGAGCATAACGACAGCAAGAAGCCAGTCTGTCCTTTTCAGCCTCTGTCAGCGGTTGGTGTCCTGCTGTGTGACGGCTCAACAATAAGGATCGACCGTTAGTCCACAGTAGACTGCTGTCTGAGCTAAATCTATTAGAATATTTATAAATATTTATGTGAACAACAAATCTGAACAACTCGTTTAAGGGATGAACATTTTGGATTTTTTTCCCTCTGATATTCTAAGTAGAGCAGCGTAGTAAACCAGCAAATGCAATACATTTTCCATAATCTCAATTCATGCACGGCATATATTACCTGAAATGTAATTTCTTTCATGTTAGATGCTTTAAAGATGCAAATGTTTGCCTTGTGCCAGCATTATGCTCAATGAAAAAACGGATGCCTGACACTCTTCTGCCACAAAATCTAATTTGTCAGCAAATCTTTTAAGCAGCAGCAGCATTCTCTTTCTCCCAGTTTTCCATGATAAAACACTGCAGAATGACTGATTGGGCTCTGGAAGTAACAGCTTTTCTAATAAGTAAATATCATTTATTAATATTTTCTGTGTTTTTGTAACAGCATTCCAGTTTGTCTGGCATTGTTTTCCTGGATAGTCTTCTAAATACCAGTCAACCTGGTTATTAGAAGCTCCAAAAGGCCCAACATCTATCATATGAACTTTGCAGGCAATGGCTGATATTGCATTTTTTTATTGTTTTTATTGTTGATGCTAGCAAGCATTGATAAAGCTACATTATCAGATGATCTACAGCTGACTGAATGCCAGAAATATTTACAAGGATTGTCCTTGATGCTTTATTGAGCCTTTTTTTGTATATCACGAAAAAAGGCTATGAAAGCACAGTCAATGAGATATCATGAAGAAAATCAGTGGTGGAGAAAGTACTCAAAAAATTTACTTAAGTAAAAGTACAAATACACAGTCAAAAATGTACTTAAGTAAAAGTCAAAGTACCACATTAACATTTTACTTAAGTAAAAGTAAAAAAGTCCTGGCTTTTAAAAATACTTAAGTATTAAAAGTAAAAGTACTCGCTGAATGCATTACCTAATCGCTAATATCATAAAGTGTGCCGATCGCATTTAATTTTAATACATCAGAAATGTGCCATTTTAATTAACACTACCACAGATTAAACATGTTCTTATTGTGTTTATTCTCTGTAACAGTTTAGACTTAGATATGTGATTCTATGAATCATAATTTCAGGGATGGAAACATTTTGTCTCCTGTCCTAACATAGCATGAACTTCATTAGTCACATTTATTTAGAAAGAAATCTAACTGAAAGGGGATGTAAAGAAGGTGCGGGCGGGGTGGAGGACATGCAACCAAGGAGCCATGTAGCAGAGTTGTAGTCAAGACCACCGAACCCGAGACCAAGACCAGCGCCCCGCGCTAAATGACACAATAACATTAAGTTTACCTATCAAAATTGGTTTTCAGATTGATCTGAAAGATCCACATTCCCATAAAAACACCTAGATATTAAATACTTAGAGCTGAAATATATTTAACCAGTATCAATTAAAACTAATTTCATTCTGTTTTGCTTTCATCGCTGTGCTATAATCCGCAGAGGTCTCCTGCTATTCCTAGAAAAATAACGCTCTGGGCGGTTGCCCATATTGCACATGTCAGAAACCACAACTAAAACATCGCAATTAACGGTAAATAACGTTCAACTATGAACACTGTCCAACGTTCAACTTTTACTTATTCAGCGATTAAATGAATGTCTACCGCACACTGTGTACCGCAGTGTACACAAGAACAAACGGCTCTCAGTGAGGCTTCAGTCCTTAGGACTTAGTAAAGATCCATCCAGGAGAATCGGATCGTTCCTGAATGTCATATCACTATATTGCAGACTTTGGTCACAGCGTTGTCCCATAAATGCGACACCTCAGTCAACACCTCCACACAATAATTCAGAGCATGAGTGACAACTTTTTTTCATCAGATGCAACATGTGTCTCAGTACAGCTAGCTTAGCTAGCACAGATCTTACCTTTCTTTAAGCTTTCCTTCCAAGTGACGCTAAAAGTTGGACGAAGTCCCCCCGTCTGTGAAAGCGAAGCGCTGCTGATTTTACATGTCGCCATATCAATTTATGCAGCTATTATATTATAGACAAACGTCTCCTCCCGCTCAGAGGAAACCACTGCGCATGTCTGGAGCTGCGCGTGCGAGTAAAGGTGGAGCCGATGGGTGACAACAGACACTAAGTCACGTTATTGCTCGGATTTTACGGCGCCACCTTAAATCCCTGAACTTCACATTTTAACGGACAAAAAGAGCAACGCGACTTGGATGTAACGAGTAACGCGACAGTTTTGTAGAAATGTAGTGAAGTAGAAAGTACAGATACTTACTGTAAAATGTAGTGGAGTAAAAGTAGAAAGTCCCCATTATTAAATCTACTTAAGTAAAGTACAGATACACGAAAACTGTACTTAAGTACTTCCCACCACTGAAGAAAATTTAGATAAAGCAGTAGTAGTAGAACATAATGTTATTTTTATTAAACTTGATTGTTTTATCGGTAGCAAAGCACAATGTCTCCCTGAATTTCAACATCTGCACAAAACTATTGGAGGATATTTTATAGCATGTTGACCGTTTTTACTGCTGGATAAATTCCCCAAAGTAGCAGATGTGCAAAATACTCTTGGACTTTATGTCCTGTCTACATGTGGTATTCCAAAAATGAGTCCTGTTGCATATCTGAAAAAAATTGGGTTTATACAGGAGAGAAAATGAGAGCAGATGAAAACACAAATGGCATTGGAAACAATGAAGAACGTTCTACAAGCGTAACCCTTGGCTCATGTACGCTGCAAAAATACAAAATCATACCAAATAATTTTCGTTATGTTTCTTGTGCAAATATATTAACACTTCAAATAAGATAAAACTAACTTACAAGTAACTTTTCAGCAAGAAATAGGATCTTGTTGTAAGTCAATAATTCCTTAATATTGATGAAAAAGTATTAGTTATATTTGCAGACTACTTCACTTATACCAAGACATTTTTCCCATGTTATAAGTCAAATAATCTGCCTATGGAAATAGTACTTTCTCGTCAATATTAAGGAATTATTTGTAGTCATAATTCCAACTTTTCAGTTTGACAAATCAACTGCAACCCTGGAGAGTTTCAATATGGCCGCTACTCGCATCCGCAATAGTAAGCTGTGGCGAAAACGTGTTTATTTTACAAGACACACATGTAAGAGCTGTCTAAAATCAATGTTACATGTAGCAATTCTTAACTGAACAAATTAAATAAAATTTGAGTTTGCATGTGGAAAGTACAGCTTATAACGATGTTCATAAGAGGTGCTGCAAATACTGACTACTTGGGCGTCGCCATATTGAAATTCCAACTTCTCCGAGGTAACTGGGTAGGTTGATTTGACTGACGTCATCATTTCCAAACGTTTTCTTTTACACAGACATGATTACCGTCACGTTTTGCAAAACTTCCGCTTTGGAACCTGTTGTCAAAGGCTTACTGTGTAAACGAGAGACCAAAACTCAGCAAAACATCTCCATCTATTTGTCCTGGCATTGTCATCAAAATGGAGCCTTAAAATAGTCCCTACAACTACGATATATATATATTTTTATTTATTATTAAATGATAATAACAAACAGTATACAAAGACTCGTTGAGGTACAAAGAACATTGCAGCATAGTTACATAAAGAAATAAACAAGGCGTGGGGCTAAAAACTAAAGACAACGACACTAAGGCATATGAATTAAAAAGTAAGAGAAGTTAAAACAAAAGAAGCGCAGAGATACTTGCAGTTACTTTTTTTGCATAAACAGACTTCAAAAGTTTCAATGAGGTGTAATACAATTTAAATTGATTGAGAAAAAAAACAAAACAAGGGGTAGAACCTCTCCATTTACAGCAGTGTATATGATATTTAACAAGCAAAAAGACAATATTGACCATATCAGATATTTTACTATCAAGACCATCAACATAGTATAAAACATGGCTGATGTTAATCTCAGGAATGTCTTCAATTTTAAGGGACAGCCACCTACAACTACGATATGCTACCTATAAAATGTTGGAATAGCACATCAAACTTCCTTGAGTGGTTAACTTTGTCAGTCTCGCGAGATTAACACGATTTTCAGTGGTTGCATCTTCAGACGTCAGAACGGGTTGTGACAACTGCGGCAGGTTCTTCTGCATAGATCCAGTTTAGGTTCAAATCAGTTGATTCAACTTTCGCTCAAACCGAGACGTTTGCACGCCATAAAGGTCAAATTAACCTAATTAGAGTGCTACAGGTTTATTGCAAAGTTATTGTGAGATAAAATGCCACAACGCCTGATAGTGTCTGTATAAACTCAGTGGGTTCCTCTCTCTGTAATGGGACGGTAAATCTGCGGTCCAATGAATGCACAGCTGCCGCGGGCGCGCGCGTGTGTGTTGGCGTGTGTGTGTGTAAGAGAGGGAATCCTCTAGTTAAAAGTTAAAGAAATCTTTCTACTGTCTCCTCTCATCACCACCACCATCATCATCATCATCATCATCAACGTGAGATTACCCCCACCCACTCCGTCTTCCACCCTCTCTACCTTCCATGCGCAGTTTTCCCAGATTTATTCACGTGCAGCTCGCACCCGCCTCACTCAGACATGCTGCCGCCAGCTCTGTGACGTCACGTTCGATAGCAGTCGCCACCGTTTTGGAGCGTAACCCTCCGCGAGTCCTCAAGACAAACTAGTCCCTCTCGTTGTGGCAGGCGCGAATTTGAGAGATTTAGTCAAAAATATATTTTTGACTAAATAATATATATAGTATATTTTAACTGTTTTTCTTCATAAAAATATCTTCTTCCTGATAGGTCGTTTTCTTCATTGCACCTGTTTTTTTTTGTTATACACTCTAAACGTGATTTTTGCTTCACTTTAATGTGTCCATGAATTGCTTTGGTAACTAAATTCCTTAAACTGATGTAAGTATTCAAGATATTCCGGGTTAAAAATGATGTAATCAAATACTTCTGCAGAATCATAAAGTTTAAAATTTGGACAATATGAAAAATAGGCACCAAAATAAATAAGTAAATGTTTCATACTTGATGTAGAGGAATAACCATGCATGAACTTTGATGGTAACATGTGTAAGACATGGCTGTGTTCTTGGACACAATATTTCTTAAATAGGACCACTTTTTATCACATTTGATCACATCAGAAGAGTTTCTGTTAACTCTTCTGAGAGGAAGAGTTAACAGAAACCACCTAAGCCAAATCTAAAATTACAGAAAACAGAACTGACTTTATCAACGGCAGACATTTTTAAGTTTTAAGAATAAATTTATTACCAGGCCAGGAGAGTTTAAAGTAAGAGTTTTGTCCCATTTGAAACTGTCATAATACAAATAATAGGATGTGCTTCATTTGATTGGGAGAGGGAGAAAGCAACACATCAAAAAGTTGTCAAACTTTTGTTTATGACTGCATCAACTTTACCTGGGGGAAACAATCTGAGGAGGAAAAAAGTCTCCCCCTTCATGAGAACCTCGAGTAAATTAGCGAGAAATCTGCATTGTTTCACAGTTACATAATCCATGATTGCCCTGCTGTGAATGAAGATGTTAATGTAGAAAAACAAATGTAGGTCCTCTTGTTGTCTGGGGTGATGCTGCATCCCGCGGCGTGATACTGGCGCTCAGCGGAGAGTGAGGCGGCCCGCCGACTCTCTGACGCCAGGTCGAGCTGCAGACTCAACTGAGGCGGTGGGAGCGCTGAGGAGGGGCCCGCATACAGACCCAGCGCCGGGGCGGCAGGGACAGGAAAGGTAGTGTAAAACTTTTATTCATTTATATTTAAACACAAACGGAACGTTTCTTCATCTAGGTTTTCTTTTTGGTAAACTCTGCGCGGCTTCGTTTCTGAGAAAGTAGATCCCAACGGTCAGCAGCTCTCAGCTGTGTGTCAGTTGGAAAGCTTCAAACTTTTCTTCTTCCTTTTTGGCTCACATCGTCACACTAGAGCCGTATTTAGCTATGTTTTTACTACAACTGTTGCCTTTTAGCCTTCTAAAACTTTAATTTTGCGGTCTTTCAGTAAAATATATATCGATTCAGTTCTGATTCCACTGTTACTTAAGTTTTTTTTATCTTTACCAATGTTTATAAGGAACCATTCCAAGTACAAACTAAATGTGAAGCTTTAAAAAGAACAATTGGGAATCAATGCATGTTGAGTTACAGGATGTCGATAAATTGGTGGTGTTACTGTGTTACACGTCTATTTTCTTCACATCCAAAATGACAATTTGTCTTAGTAACTTATAAATATGTGCTAAAAAGGCCCTAAAAAATAAAGAATGTGTCTGCAATCTGAGGTGGTAATGTTTAATTTATTATTATTTAAATAGTATGAACACTTTGGGGATGAATGACTGAACTAAGCCATGTCTCTGTGACAAATGTAAACTCACTGATTAATCCTCTGAGGTTCTGATATGCAAACCTTGAGTAAAAATATCCCAATTTTAGGGTATCATCATATTTACACAGATTAAAACAGAAGTGCATCATATAGTCTAATTGCTTTGATTTCAAACATAAAAGCAACAATTAATACCACTTCTGCAAACGTAATGAAATATATTGATTACTACAGTTATAATAATGCCATGTATTGATTCATTGATTACATTTTGACACAAAATTGTAGGTAGCAATATACAAAATGCTCACCTGTTAAGTGTTTTGTGTGCAGAATATTACACCTTTTTTGTTTCCGCTCCATATGGAGTAGCAATCAAGTATAACGAGCTAATTTAAGCAGGTAAATTATCATGAGTAGAGCCTGCAGTTGGTTGTTTAGCAGCATTAGTTTCAAACACCTAACAAATTTGATGGTTTTCCCTAGATTTTCATTCTGGGCCTGAATAACAATTTATTTGTGTTTAACAGCAAGAAAAGAAATAAGTAAACACGAGTCAAACTTCATATTTCCTGTAATTATTTGTAAACAAAACAAATAGGGTGCATTATATGCAAAATATAAAAATAACAGTCAAGGCATAATAGCTTAGAAACGCTGACACATTTTATTAAAGAAAACCCCAAACACTCAGAATTAGCATTTTTCCACTGCCAACAGATTTAAGGTTAATTATGGGTAATTATTATATTTTTTTCTATGTCAGTCTTGTCATTCATGAAATCTTTCAAAAATATTCCTCCTCTTATGCATCTCTTCATAATTTTTCCACCGTTATCATTAGTATTTTTGTACACTCAGCTCTCCTAAGACCTTTTCAGGGACTTTACATCATAGGATATGTTTTGTTGTGTTGCTGTATCCGTGAATTCATATGTCTTTGCAAGAGAACGGAGGAAAACAAAGTGAGGGACCTACAGCAGCTAAGCCTAGATCTGCTGACATTATTGAGGATGACATATCAGATTACCCAAAGGACAGGAATTTGTCCTTGTTCATGCTACAGTTCCAGTTGGATCATTGCTCTGCTTTTTCAAGCATGGGAGCATTTTTAGTGCTTTTTGAGACTTGTTTCTTTGACAAATTAGACGTGATTGTTGTAATCTTTTCAGTTTATATCTGTGCATGGTAACATGGTAACAAAACAATCTGCAGAGAACAACGCTAAACCAATGCCAAGTTGCAGCGCTTCTTGTATGTCTGCATGGTGTTTGATATGGTAGACTGGATGTGACGGGGTGAGGTGTCCTCTCTAACATAACACTGAGTGCCAAGCGTGTTTGACATGGCAGCTTGAAAACCCATGTGTTTGCTAGTTATGTCTGCCGTGGTCATGTGTGGACAGCTGTGTCTGGGATGTAAAGAATCTGAATCCAGTAAGGCAAAATATGATTTACCTCCAAATAACACAGAAAAACATAGTGGTTTTGCTATTGTTCTTTGTTTGAAGAGACATGATGGCTTTATTTCATCTTTACCGACCCTGGATCTGTGTTTGTGTTCATGTCTGTCAGGAAGAGTGACCCCAGCGGCTAAAATGAGCCTCCTGGGTCAATGCCAGGTCTAGTCAGGGAGGGCAACACCTCCTGCCTGTCTGTGGTTATTTCTAAGCTCTGCTCTTAGACTGCCGGATTGACTTGAGTGGCTATGGCAAGAATCTGCATCTGCTACTGCATTACTGCTTGTCTGCAAGGGATGGCTTCCATAGACCAAATGAGGTATTTACTGTTGAGTCCGCCACCTCGTATGGTTGTTTTTTTCCTTTTAAACAATCAAACATCTTTGTTTTAAACTCTTTTAGGGTACACCTGGTGGACTCGTTCAGTTGTTGACCAAAGTTGTTACATTTTCAGTTGGTGCAGTTTGCTTTCACATTGCACTGTGACAAATGAACCAAACCCTTTGAAAAACTTGAAAAGCAGAGCAGCTTTCATTTAAGCAGCTGACCAGCCGTGCGCAGCAACAAGTGGTGCTACTCTCCTCCACACAGCCGGACAAACTCACATCACCTCAGCCTTTTCTCTGTAATTTTGTGAAAAATAGTTTAAGATGTAGAAATGATGTTAAATATTAGTTATGCCATAAAGCTCGTTAAATGTCAGCCGATGACATTTAGTGGGTAAAATCAAGACATTAAAATTAAAAGCTGTTTTTTTGTAAGAATAAAACTCATGCATGGGTTTCCCCAGTGTGATGCCTTGATCTCCTTCTCTGCTATTTTTTTAACTGAATTGTTACCATTTTATAAAACACAGTGTCTGGTTCGTCAGTAATGAGCCCTGATTGCAGATCGTCTGTCATACATCTTTGGCTGCACAACTCGTACTTTCTCACTCTTTTTCTGTCTCTTCATCTTTTCCCCCCATTCTTCCTTGCTCTTTCTCTTTATCTATCACCCTCTCTCGCTTCCTGCTTTTCTCCGTTTATAGCCGCTGACTCCATTGAGCGAGGGTTAATGGACGCCCCATCTAGGACCCTGCTGATAAATAATGTAGCTTCTTCATAATGCCCTGTCCCTGGGGAGGGTCCAGAGAGCATCATTACTGCCTCCTCATCCTACACAGCGCAGGCTTAAATTGATTAACAGATATTGGAGCGGTGCAAAGTGATCCATGTGGCTAGTGTAGTGGCTAGCAGCTTGCACCAGGTGGGTCAAACCCCTCGCCTGCCTGTGTCGCATGATCCCACTCTGTGCTCCCATTATCTCCAGTCTCTGTCCAGTGGGCTAACTGATGACCATAACATGCTACCGCTAAACTAATAGGGAAGCGCTGCGCTCAGGCTTGGCTGTAGGGAATGTCAGGGTTTTTTTTTTTTATGGGTCTGTTGCGTAAATGATTGTGAGTGTTTCAGGTTTTATAGGGAAGAGAGCAGCTCTAAAGACACTGCTGGCATCTGTTGGTTCTTTGTTGACTAGGAGGAAGTTTAAAGCTCCATGGCAACATATAGGAATCACTTCAATATAAGCAGTTAATTTAAAGGCTTAACTATGATATTTACTATTTAGTTTGACTGAAAACTAAATATAGCATATGAACATATTAAAATATTAATCAGAAATTTTAAAAATATTAACCAACAGTTATTGCGCTCCAACAGTCCTTTGTGCCATGTATATTGCACATATTGATATCGCAATGACAATATATTCAGAATATATTGTGCATTCCTGTGTGCTGGGATGTAGTGAGATTATTAAAAATTTGACCTTTTTCAGACCAGATGGTCCAGTCAGCTTTAATGGTTGGTAAAACTTCGATGTGTCATCACAAATAGGATTTCTGCTCACAGCCAAACAAACCCAGCAACAAGAATGTTGCATCAGAGATCTGGCGTTACTTTTCAGAAAACACGAATTGTATTGAAATTTATCAACCAATAGTTCTGAAATAAGAAAAAAAATACTAAATGAACCAAATGTAGAGGACTCTACATTGGCGCCGTTGCACTTTGACTATCCCTGATGAAGCAGTAGAAGAGCATTGTCCTAATGTGCATCACAGTGCCACATCAGGCTCTCTGAATGCACTTGTGGTGAGACAAGCAGTCAGATATGATTGACTGTCAGCGATGGAAACATCCAGGAAACATGGCCTCCAGCTGCAGCTGAATCATAGCAAAAGATTGTGTTAGTTTTCTTCCAGATGTTACAGTCCAAACTTCCATATGAGACGGGGAATTGTTTTCATGCGGCTAGTCTTGAATTCCTCTGAGAGCGTTGGCTGTTACTGAGAAGCCTTCAAAACATGTATATTAGCTGGATGCTTCTTAAAATGTCTTCTTATGATACAATATACCTGTGACATTGTTTTAAAACTTGAACTTTTACACTTCATGCTTAGCTGCTTCCAGATGTGTCTGTTTTTTCTGTGATAATGTCACAATCTGCTTTTTCATTTGAAATTGAGGTCTGACAAAGCAGAGATGGTGTCAGATTTTGTAATAATATTTAAGTGAAATGACTCAGTCAGAAGTTTATTGAAGCAAACCTCGCAGTCGGTTGGGGTGAAAGGTACATGTTATTTTTTTCAGGCAGAAAAATATGTTGTAGATCCAAGGATGCTTGACTGCGAAATACCAAAAATGGATAAATCATGTGATCATTTTATTGGCTCAGAACCAGATTCCACATGTGGCAAAAACATGGTTTTAGTGAATTGTTTTGAAAAGTTTGGTTTTATTTTGGGGACTTTGTAATTTGTAAATATATTAAAATGCATTTTCCACAATATTTTTCTTGCTAAAGCCACAAACTTTAATATATTTTCCTGGGATTTTATGTGATAGAGCAACAGAAAAGTAATGCATAATTGTGAAGTTCTAGATTTATTGTTTTTATTAATTTTTGTTTGTATTCATCCCACTGATAGCCTTAAATAAAATACAGTGTATTGTTTTGAGAAGTAAAGTAGAAACTGCTGGAATGTAAATATTGCACATATGGATAAAGTGATGGTTGCAATTTAATCTTTTGTGCAGCTGTAGTATAAATACAGCTGTTCTGTGAAGGCCTCAGCAGTTTGTTAGAGAGCTTTAGTAACAAACAGAGTCATGCAAAAACACTGTGTGGAAGAAAGAAAATGTTGCACATCCCCCTGAAAACACATTATAGTGGTGCCAGCATCATGCTGGGGGGATGAGTTTCATTAGCAGGGATAAAGAAGGCTGGTCAAAGTTAATAGGAAGTTGGATGAAGCTAAATACTGGGAGGAATGAGCAGAAAATGTGTCGGCGTGTGCAAAGCTAGGAGAGAAAACTTTAAAAGATTTGAAACTTTCCAGGGAAAGTTGGTTCTACAAAGTATTGACTCTGAATAGAATCAGATTTTTATTTGTCAAAAGTAAAAATCCATTTCATTTTTCAATCCTGCACTTTTTTATATTGAATTCTGTGGATATTACTTATACTTTTGCAAAGCATGTTTCTAGTTCATCTTGCAGGTTATTCAGCATTTGTTTACATCAGACTGCATTATATTGAGTCTTGCACACCCTGATGACAAAGATAGAAAACACATTAGCATGACGGTCAGAAAGCTAAACAAATAACCCGAAAAATAATTTAAGTCTTTGAGCTGCAATGTAAGACGCTGGTTCTGCTCTCGCTGTTGAACCGCTGCTACGCTACAGGTAGTAATATTTCACAGACGGAGCTTCGCTTCTGCTCCACCTGGTAGTGACTCTCACACCGAACCTCTGTTTAAAGCTGCAGCATCTAGCTTAAAAAAATACATTTTACATATGTATTAAAACTTTCGCTGTCCTAACATGATATAAATAATCTCAAAAAAAAAAAATCAATCTCCTCCCTGCTCTGCATAATTACTCCGCTCAGTCAGAAACAGCCAATCAGAACTAGCAGTAATCAGCTAGCCGCCATGCTATCAGGAAGTTTTCATTCAGTACCTAAGGATTGTTTATTGTAATGGAACCTGTAGTTGCCTTTGAATGTTAAGTTTAGAATTTTTTGGCAATGTTGAGAAGTTTTATTTTGGCTCTTTGCATTATTTAGCCTCTTCAGAGACTTCATATGTTTTCAGTCTGTTAAAGATAGTATTACTATAGCAGTACAATTTGCACAATGCCTGTTTTGTTTAGTCTTCTTCTTGGAAAAAGGCACTTTTTTTTCAGGGGTCCACATGTCACTTCCCTTTTATTGTCCTACACAAACACATGGTTGGTGTTCACAGGTTGTGTAATTTACTAAATTAAAGCTAATCTGTTTGCTAAATAAAAAAAATGAATTGAGAATTTACTTACAATTACTTGTCAAATGCTTGGTGGTTTACAAGCCTGCAAAATATTGAAGTCACAACAGATTAAGGCTGAAATGATTAATCGCATTAATCACGATGGATCAGTTATTTAAATAATTGTCTACTAATTTAGTAATTGATTAATCGTTGACTGAAATAAACAAACTCAAAAAAGGTCATTTGAACGACATATTTAGAGCAGTAATTAAGCCAAAACTCTAATATATATTTTTGTCATGTAATGACAAGTTACAAAAATTCTAATCTCAAAATATAGATTTTGCATTTAAGATAAAAAAAAACCACTGAACGTGTTCTACCCAGAACACACCTCATGTGATGCAGTTTTTGCTTCATCTGATCCTATTAAAAATCTCCTGTTAATCACCTTTTGCTATTCATTTATGAATCAGAAAACAATAACTAACAGATAAGTCCTAGATTGTATTGATGTTAAATCCAGCAGAGCCGTCTGATCTTTTCACATGTTGACAGAAGTATTTTATTTTGGCAGCAGACACATTCTTTGCTACAAATGATTAACCACACACTAACTTTTAGGCTTCTTTTTAAATTTTTTTTATTAAAGCAATTTAATTATTAGTTTATTTGTAATTTTTATGCTTTTCTATTATTGTACAAAATAAGCAGAAGCAGTCAAATGAAAATCAGCAGAATGTGCCAATGTTTTTATCCAATTAATCATCAGAAGAATCATCAATAGATTAATCAATAGCTAGAGTAATTGTTAGTTGCATCCCTACTGTGTAGTGGAACATCAAGAGGTGCTGAGTATGAAATACCTCATTCTGCAGGTTGTGGAGGTTGCAGTATGCAGACTTCTTCCTGTAAGTGACATTAATAATTGGTGGTAATGTGACAAGTCATACGGACAGGAAGCTATCTGAAGAATGTCAGGCTGATGTTCACAGAGCGGTGCCACTTTCCCCGAACTCATGACTGACAGCTGTGGCTGCAGGAATCACTTTTAACTTTACCTTTCTGCTGTAGAAAAGAAAACTACAAGATTTATTTATTTATCTTTCAGTTTATAGCTTCATTCTAAAACCTTTTTTCTTTCTTGCAGGACCTTGGAAACTTGGGAAGTACTTGGGGGAACAAAAAAGAAATCCAAGAATCAGACAATCTGTCCCTCTTTTCTAGCTCATTCTGCTGCTTCTTTTGGCGACTTCAGGAGGGAAAATTAGTCACCATGAATGTTACTTCGCTCTTCTCCTTCACCAGCCCGGCCGTCAAACGGCTGCTGGGCTGGAAGCAGGGCGATGAAGAGGAGAAGTGGGCGGAAAAAGCTGTGGATGCTCTAGTTAAGAAACTGAAAAAGAAGAAGGGAGCCATGGAGGAGCTGGAACGGGCGCTCAGCTGCCCCGGTCAGCCCAGTAACTGCGTGACCATCCCTCGCTCGCTGGACGGACGGCTGCAGGTGTCCCACAGAAAGGGTCTGCCACATGTCATTTACTGCCGGGTGTGGCGCTGGCCTGACCTGCAGTCCCACCACGAGCTGAAGGCGCTGGAATGCTGCGAGTATCCCTTCGGCTCCAAACAGAAGGACGTGTGCATCAACCCCTACCACTACAAGAGAGTGGACAGTCCAGGTGAGAAATATCAGTCTCAAAGCGGCGGTTGAATTACAGTATTTTGGGTTTGTCACTTTTTACTCCCCAACAAGTTTCAATACAGAAGCAGAAAATTTACAGAAGGGTTGTTTTTTTTTAAATTATTATTATTTGATAGTGGAGAACCAATTGCAGTTTCCTGGTCAATCACAGATTACCGGTCATTAAAAAGCCTGGACCTGCCGGTTCCAATTTTGGCTGATACCAAATATTTTTTACCTGAAATGTTTCTAAATATAGAAATAAAGTTGCTGAGTTGGCAACAGTGGGGAAACTGTTGTTAACTGAAAACGTGCAGACACGACCTGGTGCGCCGGTCTGTCAGTCAAACTGTCTCAGAGCAGAGCAGAAGAGGACAGTTGTTGATTTTTAGGCCTTTGCTGAGATAGATGAGATCTGGGGATAAGATCGGCCGATCACCGATCCCCCAAAATGAAGGAAATCGGCCCTGATAAATCGACCCACCCCTATTATTCATTATAAAGTACTAGATGTTTTTAGAAGCACAACAGATTTAAATCCATATTCCTACGACAATCGAGCAGAAAATAAAACCAACAAAAATTTACTAATGTGATTTTAATGTAACATTTCCTTTAATTTCCATTTAGAATACTTTAGTTGGTGCACTTGATGGTTAACTGTTTTCCTTTATGTTCTGAACTATTTTTGTTGAAAAATGTAATGACAAAAATTATAAATCAACAAGTTTCTTCATACTTCAAATGAGTGAGTCAGATTTGTTAGCTTTTAAAGTGATGTTCCTTTTCGCTGGACATTGGCTCTTTTATCCCTTATTTTCAGTCCAGTACAGCATATTGTACTGCCTAAAAATAAAAATGTCTAAGTGGAGGACAGAATATTGTTATTGTATGAGTCACTTATGTTAAAAGACATCAAGTCTCTGGTGTTGAAAGAAGGCGTTGGTGTTAGTAAGAAGCTCCCCAAAAGCGTTGAAGTATGATGAGAACATAACATCTCCTAGCAGACGGCTTTCTTTGATATCGCCAATAAGTTGAGTACAATTAACTACAAATCACGCTAAATCGCCTTGAAACGCACTCCTCTGGTGTGCGCTTTCCTCTACGTTCTCACCGTTTTACACAGTGTTACTACCAGGTGTGAAGTAACAGGATGTGGGCTGGAGGTGAGCAGCCGTCAACAGAAAGAAGATGTTTCTGTAGACCCTCAGCTGCTAAAGGAAGGTTCAGCCCAAAACTTGGCGTTCCGATCCAAAAAATGTCTAACTGTAATAACATTTAACTGCAGCATATACGGAGAGCCAAACATGCCACAATTCAGTAAGTCAAAATATCCCAAAACTGATATTTATACATGTGGAAATCTGAATAAAACTTGAGTCTGATTTGTTCATTAAAGTAAAATATCTTAATTATGATAATAAAAATATGACTTAAAATATATTTTTTATTTATATTGGAAATTGTATTCATATTTTTACTTAATGGCTGTGTGCTGAAGGAAAGGCAGTTTATTTGTATAGCATATTTTCAGAAACTAGGCAATTCAAGGAGCTTTCCATGATTAGGAAAAAGGAAAATAAAACAACAAACAAGAAAAAAACATGACAAAGTGGCAAAGTAAAGGAAATGATGACACTTTGAAAGATCGACTACAGTTTATGATGTTACAGTTATTAACTGAAGGCTTCTCTAAGCAAATGGGTTCTTAGCATTGATTTAAAGGAACTGCGTTTCAGCAGTTTTGTAGTTCTCTGGAAGTTTCTTCCAGATCAGAGAAGCATAAAAACTGAATGCTGCTGCTCAACGTTTCAATTCGACTAAAGATAAGCGCATGGATGAGTTTTCTCAAGATCTTGTTGAAAAGTACAAGATCTCATGAATTTATTGTATCTCTCCAACTTATGACTACTTTTCCCAGAGGTCCTAGAAAAGTAGAGTTCACCCCTCTGAGATATTTTGATCTTTAAAGCAGTCTACTTTAAAGTTGCTGTGCAGTTTAACCAGTCAGATATTAGGGTTTATTTAGTGAGACACGGATGAATAGAAATTATTTCATAATGTACTTCATAACACTTCTTGAATCAGTGACCATCTCTCCTATGGTCTTTTTAATGTCTACAGTCTCAGATCAATACAGCCATGCCCTCCAGCACTATCAGCAGCAGGAGCAGCAACAGCAACTTTATACCCCATCAGGTAAAACATAGGCTACTTCTGCTTTACATACCTGAGGACAATGGTATAGATTCTATGTTAGATTCTTGATAAACATGGGTTGTTGTAGTTGTTGTTTTGTAAGTTTGGTTTACAGGTGTGTGAATTAGGCTTTGGTTAAGGTTGGCATAGGAATGTATTGGTGATGGTTAGTGTAGTGTGACACTTCAGAAGGTCAAGTGTCGCACTAAGTGAAGAATGCTGGTTCTGTTCTGAAGATTGCTGTAGAACCTCTGGAAGTGCAAAGAAAGACTCTTCATAAAAATCAAGAAAATAACGGACAATTAGAAATGCAGAAAAAAATGTATTCTATAGAGAATCATTCTTAAAAATCGATTTTTAAATGTGTGCAACTGTCTTTACAGCTGCGGAAAATGCAGTATTTTGAGTACTGCATTTTCCGCACTATAAGGCGCACCTTCAATGAATGGCCTATTTTAAGACTTTTTTCATATACAAGGCGCATAGAATAGACGCTTCAGTTTGGGTTGCCAATTTGTTCCATACTCTATTATTACACATCCACATTTATAAAGAAATTGTCCCCAAGTACTTTATATAGTAGTCTGCCCCAGTCGTTTCACTCACGGTGTTGGTGTTGTGATATTGCGCCCAACTGCTTTCTGGGTAACACAGACCAACTGACACGCTGCCTGCAGCCTCTGTCTCTCTTCCCCTCCCCTCCACCCCCCCTGGCTTTAAATGTATTATCAAACCTTATTAACAAACCAGAGTTCTGACAACTATCCCAGCATGCACTGCGCACTTCTTCTTCTACGGGGGAAAATGAAGTCGTAGTTGCTAGACCTGTTGTGGCTCAATATTGGTCGATATATAAGGCGCACCGGATTTTAGGGCGCACTGTCGGCTTTTGAGGAAATTGAAGGTTTTTAGGTGTGCTTTACAGTGCGGTAATTCTTTGATCTATATTTTTTATTTAAGAAAAAAATCTGACAGCTAAGCTAAACTAATACTGGTCATTTATGTTACAGTGTTTTATGCACAAACTTGTTTGTAAACTGATGGAATTTGATGCAGTATGCAACCTTGTAGAGTTGTTTTAAATAAATGCTATGGTTACAGTCCTTTCCTCTTCTCAGCCATTGTTTAATAGAAAAATTGTTTACTGTATTGAATTGTGAGCCTAAAAATCTAAATCAAATTGGCTGAAAGATTTGCATCTCTACAGAAAACCATCAGCTACTTCAATCATCAGACTTTTATAAAACAGCAGTATCTTCAGTCAGGGGCTTCTTCAGAGCCACTGTAATATAAACTGCTGCAGGAAATCCTCCCTACCTGTAGCCATCAGCACCTATAGCAACTTTTTAAAGAAAATTACATGAGTTTTAGCAGCAACATTTCATTTCTCTTTGGGATTAATAATGTAGTTTTGAATTGAGTTGTAATTGTTAGGATTAGGCAGTTGATGCAGCTACTAGAATGAGTCAAAGTCAATGTGAAGTTGTAATATAGGTAAAAATGTGTGTGTATGCGTGTGTGTGTTCTTTGATGTGTTTTTGTAGCAGGAAATTCCATGTCAGGGAGAACGGGGGGCTTTGTTATACGCATGCTTCAAATTGAAGCCCCCTTCTTCTGCACACATTGATACAAAGGCACACGTGCTCATTCACTTACACACAGTCTAGACTCACCAGATCTCTCTTGCGCTCACACACACACACACACCCTCACACGCATACACACACGCATACACACACACTTGATTCTTGATTGCATGAGGTTTTGTGAGGAACAGGAAGACAGTTGCTCACACACAAAGGGAGGAAAGACTCGCTGCCTGCCTTGCACACGTTTAGTTTTAGCGGCGAGTAGCTCAGGGGATTCAACTCCAGACTACCTGTCTGTTCACGCCCCCCATCTCACACACACACTAGCAAACACACACCCCGTCAACCTCCTCTCGCTGCTTGAACATCAATTTTTAACCTTTAAAATAACTTCTCCTCTGATGTATCAGCCTCATCTAAAATGTCAGCTCCAGCTTTCTGTATCTACCCAGGTATTTATAGACGCAAGCGGATTGTATCACTGTGGTTTCCGCTGCACCTGAATAGCCATCAGCCGGGATATTCACCACAAGTGATGAATTCCACAAGAATGCCTCATCTCGCACAAACTTTCAGGGCAGAAACCTGAGAGTCGGAGCCAAATACTGCTGGCTCAGACCAACTGCCTGGAAGCTGACATTTGAAAAATGCAGCGACATCTGCGCTCAGAATGTTGGATCATGGAGAGCAGCAGAAAGACATCAGGGTTTAATCTGAGCTCGCATGCATGTGATTGTAAGTCACGTCTGTTGTGAACCGATCAGGACTGGCCCAAGCCTCCATGGGGCCCTAAGCGAAATTTGGTTTTGGGGTCCTCTAGTTCTACTAACAATGTTGACTGGCTGCGATCAGCAGCCCGATCATTATTTCATTCACACACTTGCTGTAAACTGAATGCATCTCTGGCATTGCTGTTTACATCATATACATGTATAATATAGGATGCATTTATTGTCCAACTGATTTCTGGGCGGCGATTTCCTTAATTTTGGGGGATCATGATTGGCCGATACTTACACATGAAGCCCATCCCCAAATCTCATCTTCCTCAGCAAAGGTTTAAAAATCAGTCTATGTTGTTGAAAAACGAGATATTTACTACCTGTTGCTCGTTGTTATCTCGTCTCCCCAGGTCCTTTAATGTCGTGTTTAAAAGTGAAACCACAAAAACAAAAGTCACTGTTTAACTTCACAATCATCCAGAATTTATTCAAACAATTAAATGCATAAAGTCACATCATTTTCTTAGATATAATGATCACAATTTTATAGAAATTTGTCTAATTAGTAGTTTTTTATATACTGATTAAGTTATATATTGATTAAACTATCTAAGTCTAAATCTAACCTAAACTGAGGCCTACTCAAAACAATCAGGATCAGTCTAATATTTTACCATGTGCTAAAGTTAAAGCTAGCATTAAAACTAGCATAATTAAACTAATATTTCCAGCACTGTCCTCTTTTGCTCTACAGTAAGAGGTGTGACTGACAGACCGGCCCACCAGTTCAGGTCTGCACATTTACAGTTAACAATATTCACCCCACTGTTGCAAATTCAGTAATTTTCTTGCTATATTTAGCAAAATTTCAGACAAAAAAAATTCATATCAGCCAAAATCAAAATTGGCAGGTCAGGTTTTTTAAGCATCGCTGCAGTGCTGATGCATATCTGAATGCTAAGCAGATTGGAGATTGAGCCAAAAGCAGGAAGTGGACTACAACGCAGGGCATTCTGGGTAAAAATAGCCAAAACAAATGTTTTGGGAGAAGCAACTCTTGGCCTTCTGCCAGTGAAAAATGTTAAATCCTACAGCCACTAAAAACCGAGTCTACAGTGTGAAAACACTAAGGCTGATGCTAAGTTTGTGGTACAACATGACAAAATAAGGGAAAATTAAAGCATTACGAATACTTTTGCGAGACTGTTGAGCTATTCTGTGTCTGATTGTGATGACATACATGTTTTCTTGTATTTGTGGAGTCTTTTCAACTACTAGGTTACTGAACCCCCAACTTATCTGATCTGATTTGATCTGGTCAGCACTAACACATTGATCAGTGTTGGTACTGACCAATGTTAGAATGGTGGCATCATTGTTCATTTATGAAAAAAATTAAATGATACACTGAAGAGGAAAATGTTATACCTTGTTATTGTAGATCTTTTCCAAACAATTGGAGCTCTTTACTTGTAGAGAGATTGTCGGCCAACATTATGTCATCAACAGTGTACAAACTGAAGTATTATTTTTCTTCTCTCAGTGTTGCCTCCTGTTTTGGTACCGAGGAACAGCGAGTTCAACGCCAAGCACACGATGCTGCCTCGCTTCCGCAACCCGCTTCAGCAGAACGAGCCGCACATGCCCCAGAACGCCACCTTCCCAGAATCCTTCACTCAGGCAAACACTGTTCCTTTCCCTCATTCTCCGGGAAACGGCTTTCCAAGCTCACCCGGAAGTGGCAGCAGCACCACCTTCCCTCACTCGCCATCCAGCTCCGATCCGGGAAGTCCGTTCCAGATGCCTGGTAGGAGCGATGAGTCTCCGTTTCCTCCACAATGCGCCACAGTTAATCACTTTTCACATCATTCTGGGTCTTTTTTTGCCTCATGTAGAGACCCCCCCACCTGCTTACATGCCCCCAGAGGAGCAGATGACGCAGGACTGTCCTCAGCCAATGGACATCAACCTCATGGCTCCACCTTTGCCTACAGAGACAAACAACCGGGCAGGTAATGATGTGCTCACACATCCTTATGATGTGCAGGGCTCGTACATCGTTAATGAAAATATTTACTTATTACCTCTACTTTAATAGCTTGGTGCAATAATCATTTATCTTAGCTTAGTGGTTTTAATTTTCCACATAGTAAAAATAAACTGAGTTTGTTTTAGCTTTTAGATATTTATGTCTATCAGCAACGAAACTACATTTTGGGTAGGTTAAATTAAAAATATGGATTTTCATTACTGTAAGCACTTCTTACACCTCTCCATTAGAGCATTAATAAATATCAATATCTTTAAAAATATGAATAAATGAAGTGTTTTTCTATGCAGGTCCGCCATGACAACAACTTGCTGGAAATTTTCCCAGAAATTATGATTTATAGTAATATTGTTGAAATGAGACTATTTTCAATTAATATAATAGTAATAATGGCATAATATTGCTAGTTTGCCTTCTCAAAGAACAATAAACTTGAATTTTGTACATTGCAACTGCAAGACATTGATTTAAATATCGAAAATAAACGACGACAACCAGAAACAATAAATAAAAACCACACACAACCAAAACCATAAAAAATGGATTAATAAGGTCTAAACAAAACTTCCTTTAAAAAATATTGATCATCAGAATGGACATTATTGAGCTCATTTTACTTTATCATGCAATTAATTGATTCATTGCTTATTGATATGCAGATAAAGCCATATAGACTTTTGCCAAAGAAGACTGCAATAAATTTTTTATCATCACTTTTATCATCATCATAACAAATACCACAAAATATCTTAAGTAAACTAAAGTTGATATCACCCACCCCAAGTAGCTTTATTGCTTAAAGCCAGTGGAAAATAAGTCTTTACCCGATTCATGTTTTACTGTTTTAGTTTACGCCTGAGTTGCCACTGATTTTGAAAATAATCACTGATTTACATTATGCAGCTTGTTAACAAACGCTTCATGGTCTTAATGTTTTAGCACACAAAATTAGAAAACATTTAGGAGTTGGTTTTGAATTAAATCTGACTCACCACAGACTGGGCAGGGAGTGTATTAAAACCTTTGTCTGAACTTTTATCTCCTTTTTATGGCCCATAAAGTACATTATTTGTACTTCTGTATCATCATTCACTTTAAGCTCACAGATTTGTCCTCGTCCGGTTGCAGCAGTAGCAGGAAGAGGCGCTGAAAGTTTTGTTAGCTGGTAACGGGAGGTCGGAGGAGTGTTGATGTTTTTCTTTTTTTTCCTTTTCCACAAGCTGCATCCTGTACGGTGGAGCAGGTTTCTATTGTAGATCAGCTCTGGGAAGGAGAAAGACAAAACACACCTGCCAGCCTGTGCCACACTGGAGAGGAAGTTTGGGAAGGGGTGGGGGGGGGGGGGTTGCACCTAGATAAACATGATTTATTCTTCTTTCCATAAGGGGGAGGTCATCCTGGAATGGCCCAGAACGCTACAGGATCACACCACAAAACACAGGCTGCACCTTTTAGAGCGCAACAAGAATGACAAAGCTACTCATCAGCTTTTGAAACTTTAATCAGATTCATTGTGAAGAACTGATTATTCAAATAATTAAGTAATCTAGTAATACGATTAACTGCTAACTGTAACTGGAGAGTACAGCCTCTAAGAAATGCCATTTGGTGAAAGAACAACAAATTCAGAGCAGAACTTGTATTAAAAACTTCCGCTCGTAGTAATATCCGGTTATCATTCTAAAGTCAGTAGAAACAACTTCTGAAACATTCCTGAGAAAGTTTGGAATAATTACGTGGATGAGCTGGAATTAAAAACAATCTTTCCAGCTCAGAGAAGTCTCTCTCCCTCTGTGTCTGGCTGTTCTCTGACCTTGGCTCCCTCCTCTGACCCTCTGCTTGCGTTTCCTGTGCAGATGTGCAGCCGGTGGCCTACGAGGAACCAAAGCACTGGTGCTCCATTGTTTACTATGAGCTGAACAATCGTGTTGGCGAGGCCTTTCAGGCTTCCTCCACCAGCGTTCTCGTCGACGGCTTCACAGATCCCTCCAACAACCGCAACCGCTTCTGCCTCGGCCTGCTCTCCAACGTCAACCGCAACTCCACCATCGAGAACACCCGGCGGCACATCGGCAGAGGTGAAGCATCTGAACAATCAGTTCATCATTCAGCTGTACCACAGTGCTGGTGCTTTTTGAAATTAAAAAGCCCGTTATCACGTTTCTGTCAGGCGTTCACCTGTATTACGTTGGAGGGGAGGTGTACGCAGAGTGCTTGAGCGACAGCAGTATCTTCGTCCAGAGTCGTAACTGTAACTACCACCATAACTTCCACCCCACAACCGTGTGCAAGATTCCCAGCAGATGTAGCCTGAAGATCTTCAACAACCAGGAGTTTGCCGAGCTGTTGGCCCAGTCCGTTAACCACGGTTTCGAGGCCGTCTATGAGCTCACCAAGATGTGTACCATCCGGATGAGCTTCGTTAAGGTAATCTGCTGTAGATGTCCCTCTGAAAAAAACAAGTTGATCACTAAAACTTGTATTGAATTTGAGGGAGTCACTTTCCTAATCTTTTATGTGGGCCTAAGAAATACATTGATTCTACTGATTAATCAAATTTTCTGTTTTGAAGATTTAATTTTCAGAAAATCTGGATTATTTTTTTTTTCACCAATGCACTTCTTGAGTTTCCATTTTTCAAAGTGAGGTTTGCTCACCCGCAGCAGCCATCTTGTTCGACTGTGTTTCACAGCTTCCATCTATTTACCCTTTAATCCAGATCAGCTCACAGAAGCAATAATTGAAATGAAAACAAGATATTTTTTGTCTTGGTTGATTGACATCACTAAAAACAAAGTGACAAAATGTGAAAAAGTTGAAGGGAGATGAATGTTTTTAAGCGATGCTGTCTGAACAGTTCTACTTTGGAAGCTTTAATACAATCCTGCATTTCAGGGCTGGGGAGCCGAGTACCACCGTCAAGATGTGACCAGCACGCCCTGCTGGATTGAGATCCACCTGCACGGTCCGCTGCAGTGGCTGGATAAAGTCCTGACCCAGATGGGTTCCCCCCACAACCCCATTTCCTCTGTCTCATAGGCTCCAGTAACCCCAGGCTCCTCAGCCACGTGGCTGTCCGCACCCCAGCATCTTGGTCCAAGTAGCGAGAATAGCAGCTAACTGGTCCCAGACTGGTTTGTAGTCCAGTCTGTTGTCTGTAACTGATGGGAGTTTAAGCTGGTCTGGGACCAGTAAGGTTAGGTGGATTGTTACACGGCGCTTCTACTTGAAGGACATCCGAGTTGAACACATGAACAGGTTGGGAGAGGAGGAAGCAACGTGAGTGTGACGCAACTGGAAGATACTTGATCTTTGTGACCAACTGTAATAATTGAGGCAAACAACTCCTCTGGTATCTTCCTGCTACAAGTGCTTTATTCATTGTTCTGTTATTCTGACCGAAATCTAGTTTGCATTTCAATATTCCCTTAACAATACAGCTGTATTTGTGTTGCTGCAACAGTTCATCATTCCAAGTCATCAAATTTGCAGTTTTCTGATGTTTTCTGCTTGAATAAGTGGAATTGGCATCAAATGTACCAACGCTGCAAAAACACAGAATCTTATCAAGTGGTTTTGGTCTAGCAAAAATATCTTTGTACACTTGAAGCAAAACTATTTCAGCAAGAAATAGAAGCTTGTTTTACGTCGTCATTTCCTTAAAAAAATATATTTCCACTGGCAGATTATTTATCTTATAATATGGAATAAATGTCTTGTTATTAGTGAAATAATCTGCCAGTGGAACTTTTTTTAACCAATGTTAAGGGACTATTGACTTAAACCAAGCTCCTAAATCTTGCTGAAAAGTTACTTGTAAGTTAGTTTTGTCCTATTTCAAGTGTACCAAGATATTTGTTCTAGAAAGTAGACAAGAATACTTGGTAAAATCCTGTGTTTTTGCTGTGCAGAGTACAGTGGTGGATATTTTTGGTAAATGAATTGATGCTATGCCATCAGAAATCATAATTAGTCACACAAAGACAAAATGAGGGGTTTAAAAGTGCAAAGTGTCTGGTTGTGGGTGGAGCATGGGGCTTAAATAGTATTTCACAAGATAAAGACAAACTTTCATCGTCATCTTGTTACACTTTGTTTACTGTGTAGATGTTTTCACCATTAGAATATGTGCTGTCTGGATTTGCAGAGCATCTTTTGGTTAGTGTGGCGTTGCATAAGAATGGTAGCTGAACATGACATGAAGTTGAGACAAAACACAAGAGGAGGTTTAGTTTTTCTTTTGTGGTTTTAGCCTACAGCAGAATGGTGTCTGATGTGGGAGCACTGGGGATTCACACCGTCATTCAAAGGGTTTGGAAACACTTCATGATCCATTTTAGCTGTTAAATATAAAGTTCCATCCTGGAGCATTTTACCCTCCTGGTACTGAGAGTAATTACATAAACACTGTTGATGAGGAGTAATGATGTTTCGTTTTTCATAAAATGTTTTTTAAACTCTCCCTGCAACCTAGAGGTTACTTTAATGAAGTTTACAGATTTATTGCTCAGAATCAAAGATTCTGGTTTGAAAATTTAACCAGAAAAGTATTTTTGAAATTTGCAAGTTACTTTCCAGTAACTCTACTGTACCTCCAGGGTTTCTTTCTTTGAATTTACAGGTTACTTTGAAGTAACTTTTCGGTGCTTACTGGGTTTCTTTCCTGGAACTTACAGGTTACTTTCCTAGGACTTACAGGTTACTCTTTTCTGAAATTTAAAAAGTACTTTTGAAACTCAAGGGTTATGTTACTGGAACATACATGCAACTTTCTGGAGCTTACAGGATTCTTCCTCAGGCCTTAAAAGTTACTTTTAAAGAACTTATAGGTCATTTTTTTTAGCTGAAAATGTATTTCTGAAATATTCAGGTAAGATTCCCTGAAATGTATGTTATTTTCTGATACGTGTTGAAAAGTAACCTGAAAGTCTCAGAAATCCCCTGTTATTAATTAAGAAAAACGGAAAAGAATACACTTTTAAGTGTTAGCAATGCAACCTGCTGGTTCTGGAAAGTATCCTAAAAGTTGCAAAAAAGTAACATTGTGTTAAATATCTCTGCTACTTTCTTTACTTCCAGAGTGGCATAAGTTTTCCTTAGATGCTTCAAATGTTTATTTTCTGGTTGCCTCGGTTTTTACCCATTCTGAGCATAGTTTATGCTTCTACTATGTCAACATGGGACTGATTGTCACAAAGATACTGCAGCAAATTTTTGATTTTAACCAAAATACCTACTGGATTTATGTGTATGTAATAGCTGAAATTTATGTTTGAAAGCGCTCTTTGTTTCCACCCACCTGTTTCATCCTGTTACATTACTTACACATTTTTATTGAATTGCTAGTACGTCTGTTTTAATTTTTAACTCACCCTTTAGTCCTCCTTCAGTACCATACGGTCCCAACTGTTTCTTTTTATGTGGTTTTGTTCTGAAGGCTGGTTTTTAAAGCTGTTTTTACACATGAACTCACATAATTTTCTGCATCATTTGACTTCAAGTTTCAATAAAACCTGTAGGAATATTTGTTTTGTTTTTAAACACTTTTGAAAGGTTGTGTAAATATTCAGTGACTGCTCATTCTCTTATTAAAGTTACTGAACAAAGCGTATTGAAATAATGTTTAAGGGAAAATGTTGAGCATTCAGATTTTAACCAGTAACTGAGAAAAATATGTTACTGTCCCATCGTGTTTTTTATTAAATACAGATTTTGCTATTTGTTTCTTTCTTGCTTTTAGCAATCCTCTTTGCAACTGAACTGATTTACTCATAACATTCTTTTTTTGTATTTTTTGAACGTGTTTCGGTTTGTCTGCACTTTCAAATTTTTCCTCATTGTTTTTTTTTTTTCTGTTTTGCTCTGTAAAACTCCCAGAAAAGCAGTTTTATTCCATGAATATCAAGTCTCTACTGGAAGATTGAATAAAATTGTTTCATTAATCACAAAACCGGTTTCCTCTTTAGATGTGTCAACATGTTTCTGGGCAAACTTTCAGAAGTTGAAAGCTTTGTGTGTCTGCCTTACAAATAGGCATTATGTTTGTGTGAAGGTTGGAGCTCACTTTGGCTACCAATACTGCATCTGGTGTAAATGTGTGAATATTTCGGTCCAGATGGGTCAGTATGAGTAGAAAGGCGCTGAAAGTTAAGATCGTTAGGAACACTGCAATAGTCATAAATAAATCTCGGACATACTTGTTTTTATCATTACTGTGGCATTTAGCAAATATAAAAGGACCTAAAATGAGAAATTTGGTCAGATTTCACTCAGTATACCCGAACATCTGGTTTCAACAGTAAATAAATAAAAATAGGAGTCCAACTGACAAAATCTTTTGAAGTAGTTTACAAAGGCATTGGAGTAAAATACAATAAATAATAAAAAAAACATTTAGTTTGGTCACGAACTCTAAAAATTGGGAAGCAGTGCTGTAAATTTCTACAACAAATCCAAGTTATTTTTTTTAATATGGCGCTTTAGGTATAAAGTTGTCAGGAAGTGTCCTGGTTGCTGCACGTCGTTTTCCTCTGCTGCCATCTAGAGGTAATGATTGCGAATTGCATCCATTTAGATATTTGGACTTATATATTTTTGCCTGTTTATTTAAGACATTTAAAAAAAACTAATATTTTTTTACAAATGAATCATAAAAGAAAGTTTGATTATTTGAAAAATATATACTTTATAAGTCATTTGTTCGCTTTTTTTTCCGGAGCATTAAAATGACGTCACCGGAAACCGGAAAAGAATGAATTAAACGGGACCGACATGTAAAGTGTTGCACCTCTGAGCGGCTGGTGCGAGGTCACAGTAAGTTCGGTCTTTGGTGTTTATTGATATTTCATCTGGGAAAAAAAAAAAAAAAAACACTATCACAGTTTCTGTTAACTCACTAACGCACATGCTAGCATTGAGCTTTAACCGTTAGTCAAATGTGAGGCGCATAAGCAGCCGTTAATGAACATAAAGCGACTGTTTTTGGAAACTGAGGCGGTGTTTGGTAATATCGCCCAGAAAATGTGATGTTTACCTTTTTTCGGTGAGACTTTCATGTGGTGGTTCATGTCCCATTTCCTTCCAGACAATGAGACGGCTAGGTGTTCGTCTCCTCCGCCACCTCTACCGTCCTCCGCTCACTGGTCTTAAGCTTCTCCATCAGGGGGGAATCTTAACAGGTTCCCTCCCGGGTCACAGCAGCACCATTCCGGGTTCCAGCTGCCACATCCACAGGAGTGCGAGCAGCACTGCTGTCAGCCAGCACATCCAGGACCTGAGTGGGCCCGAACAGAGACTGTTGGATAAACTGTATGATGGACTAATCTCTGGACAGAGGGCCTCCCTGGCGGAGTCCATCACGCTGGTGGAGACCCAGCATCCCAGGAAGAAGGAGCTGGCTCAGGTGTTGCTGCAGAAGGTGCTGGTCTTCAGGAGGGAGCAGGAGAGCAGAAATGGAGGAAAACCAGTGGCCTTTAGAGTAGGTGTGTGGTTACAGAGGCAGCAATGATGCTTTTCCATGCCAACACGTAAATAAGAAATAATGTCCTTAACACCAACAAAAATGAAGGAAGTTTATTCCTATTTCAAGAAGTTTAATATGACGACGGTGTATTAGGGCCAATTATATAAAAAAGGAGTAAATTTCAGTTGGAAAAAAATTGGCACATTCTGCAGACTTTTTATTTATCCCTTAATCTACATTTCTTTAATGCAGAATCATTATGTTTAAAATAAAATAAAGCATTTTATTATTTGTATTGAATTTACAGTAATAAGGCGTGTTTTATGTAGCTTGGAAAACGTTCTGATCTATACCACAGCATTACTATAATGTTGATTAATTCTCTACTGGTTTTGTGTTTAGGTTTATCTGGCCCTCCTGGAGCTGGGAAGTCGTCATTCATTGAGGTGGTGGGAAAAATGTTAACTGGACAGGGACACAAAGTGGCGGTGCTGGCTGTTGACCCGTCCTCCTGCACTTCAGGAGGTGACGAATAAGAGTTAAAATATGGTCCTTCAAAATAAAATTCAAGCTCTAACTAACAGAGTTCTGGTTGCAGGGTCTTTGCTAGGGGATAAAACTCGTATGACTGAGCTTTCTAGAGACATGAACGCTTTCATCAGGCCGTCGCCGGCTTCGGGGACGCTCGGCGGCGTCACCCGGACAACCAACGAGGCCATCGTTCTTTGTGAGGGAGCAGGATATGACATCGTTCTAGTGGAGACTGTTGGTAAGGCAATTTATAGTAAAGCCGCCTAAGAAATTGAAGCATAATTGTCATTGTAATTTGATTTGGTGCTGAAACGATTAATCGATTAATTAAATAATTGTCAACTAATGTAGAAATCAATTAATCGTTAACTGAAGTGTACCCATTTGCTGAATAAATAACACACTCATAACAATATTTAAGCCAAAACTGTATAAAATATATTTACTTTTTTCATTTAAAATAAAAACACATTAGTCTGTAAATATGTTTCAGTCAAAACACCTCAAATGACAGTTTTAGCTTCACTAAAGGAAAGCTATGCATTTTTTTTTTTTTGCGTCTGTCATGGGTAAGTGCAAATTTATTTTTGCCTGAAAGTTCTTACATTTCTGTGCAGATATAGATCTTAAATTCCATGATAATGGTCTTAAAAAGTATAAAATTTGATTTGGTGAAACCTGTAGAAATGTTTTTCATGTTTTCTGATATGATGGCTGTAGGTTCATATTATTAGCCTGAAAATAGTTTTCTTATCAGATTAGAGAACACCTGGTATAAAGGATACTGCAGCAGATGGGTGACGTAATTATGCAAACAAAAACTAATTGTTTTGTGTTATATTGATTTGGTGAACCTTTTTTTTTGGTTCTTCTTGTGCTGCAGAACAAAGCTAGCAGTGACAGTCACAGGAAGTATTTGTAACTGTTAATACACACTTTTCGATCTTTAGTGATACTTGGACAGTTTGGTCATCAGGCTCCTGATTTGCATATCAAGGGTAAAATTTATTCACTGTGAGGAATCTCAAGTTTGTTCGACTTCATTAATATTCATGTATGATTCACCCAAACAATTCCTCACAAGAACTTTTTTCCTTATTCACTTCTTCATTTGCTATTAAGGCATTTGAAGTTGAGTTCACAATGCAAAAAAAAAAATCATTTTTTCTCTGTAGGAGATGTTTTTATGACCTTTTGGCTTTTTTAGTGAAAGCTAACGTTCTGGTCTTGCATTACTGACTGAAACATTTTTTGCTGTTTCAGGTGTCGGCCAGTCTGAGTTTGCGGTGGCAGACATGGTTGACATGTTTGTGCTTCTGATCCCACCAGCAGGTGGCGATGAACTCCAGGTCAGTGAGGAGCAACACACTGAAATATCAGAACATTATTCATATGTTATCTGGTATAAAATAAGTTTTTGGTTGTTGTCGTGTTTTCCTAACAATTAGCAAACACTATGGGTTCAGAAGTTGTTTTTTACAGTTCTTACAGATTTTATGTCGCTGCATTTCATCCCTGATTATAATTTGTGAGTGACTTAAACATAGGATGTCTCTTGTTTTAGGTCAGTTGTAATTAACCAGGTTATTTCTATTTGCTAAATGCCAAAATAATGAGAGAAAAAATATTTCAGCCCATATCTACATTGAACTAAACACAGCAATAGCTTCACCAGTAGAAGAGTGAAGTTTTAACAGTTTAGCCTGATGTATCTGCTTATAATCATAATTTGACAGATTTGGAGACATTTTGCCAAATCAAGATGTGAGATGTTGACTTATCCTACCTTGAATGCTGAAAATGTATTTAAGGTTGTTTACCTTTAATCAATCAGCCTCCAGAAGATTTTGTGATTTATTTTCTTACTGTTGAATTATAATGGAAAACATGGGATTTATTAGTTTTTGTCTATTTCATTCGTACCAAACGTGTTAAAATTGGAATGCGTGTTCATCTTTCCTCCTGGAGAGTTAACATTTTTGTCAAAACAGACAAGTTGATGATGTCTTCTTTGCGGAAGTCTAGGTTTGTTTTGCTGACAAAAACTATATGCTAATCAGTTTATTAATTAGGATAATTAGTGGCTTCATTAGGCCAGCTCATTATGATTCATATTGTTGTGATTGAGGTTAGACAGGAAGGTGAGATGACATTCGTTTTGATTATAGTCGAGGTTTTTTCATTAGAAACGTGATGCAGACTTAAAATCAGATGGAAGAATTTAACAACACTGAAACAATGTTAAACAGTTAAAACATGTTTTTTAATGACATAATTTTAATGCAGTTTAGTCTAATTGCCAAACAACTGTATGTTTTTTTTATTATAGAGAACTTTAAGTGTTTGTTGGGCAGTGTTTGCTATTTTTAGATCTTAAGAAGACATTAAGTTCTTCTGATTAAACTTATTAAAATCTTTCTATGAATGTTATATTGTGGCTTAAGTCCTAATTATCAAACAAAACTCAATGTGTTGCTGTGTCCCACCTCATATGTAATTAGACATATGTTGGGGTTCCACAGGGCTCCATCTATGGGACCTTTTATAATTATTCTTCACAGGTGATGCTGTGATTTTCATACACGGAAAAAAATATTTAGACAGCTGCTTTGATTAAAAAATGCTAAATTGACTAAAAATATATTTGTCAATTATTGAACACTATTAAAAAATTGCATTACGATCACTAAGCAATCTGTACCACTAAACAACAGTCAGTGAGGGGATCCTTTATGTTTCTAGAGGGAGAGGAGCTGGAGCTAGTCACCATTTTAAATAAATCTGTATAATTCTGCCCTCCTGTCTCGTGTTTAAACAACACATACAAAATGATAATTCAAACTATTTAACCTGCAAGATGATTTTAAACTGATTAGGCCTCTTATCTTAACAGAAGCTGGTAAATCTCCCTGCATGATTTTATCACATTGAATAAAGTTTCACAACACGGTCATTTGCTTGTGTCATTGCATTAAAAGGCAAAAAAGCAGCTTTACAAAAAAGCTATAAAAGTGTTTGATAGGAGGCCACAATCATATATTTGCCTAAGCGACCCCAGAAGGGTTTTATTATAAAGCATGATGGTATAAATAGAAGCAGGTCGACCTCCAGGGGAGGCTGCTCAGTTCAGAAAATCCTCGTTTTCACTGAAGGTTTTTATCTATTAAAGGAGCTGGAATACATTGTCTGTCACCATTAGCAGTAGCTTCGCCCATTTGTCCTCAAAGCGGCAGCTTAACTCCTGCTTGGTCAGTTATCAGCCCTGTGATCGTCGAACCTCAGGCACCTTTAAGGAACTTCCTGTTTCCATTCATATTTTATGGCAGATATCGTCTTGTATACACTTTAAAACATAGTAGTATTTTAATATAGGTATCTTAAAACGGGTTTAACCCAACATTCTTGTTTTTTTTGTAATTTTTATAATTTTGTACTTGGGTTTTGAGTAGATTTTTATGGGGGGAAAAAATAAAAGAATAGAAATATCCTTGCCTCACGCTGGAGAAATTGAGGTGCAACAGCAGCATTGATAAATGTAGGTTCACACAAAAATCCAAAGGTGTTGAAAATACATATAATGAAACAAGATTATAGAGTAAAAATACAGAAATACTGTGTTTATCAGAAATGGGACACGCCGATCCAAAGGAAGTGAAGCGGAGTAGGATAACTCTTTATGTACTTAATGTGCATTAAAAAGACAAGACTTAACAATAAATGAAAAGTGAATAGTTCAGAAAAAATGCAATGCCAGTGGAAATGTATATATGCAAAAGTCCTTTTTGTTAGAGTAACAATTAATTATATCAACTTAAACGATCCTGAAAATCATCCTTCTTTCAGTCTGTGCACAGATCTGTCAGAGTTTATTTGTTAATGACCTCCTTTATTCAAATAATTTTCTGTCCAGGGCATCAAGAGGGGCATTATCGAGAGAGCCGACTTGGTGGTGGTGACAAAGTCAGATGGAGATCTGGTGGTGCCAGCCAGACGGATCCAGACCGAGTACACCAGCGCCCTGAAACTGCTGAGACGACAAACCAGATCCTGGAACCCCAAGGTGAGTCTGAGTGAGGAGACGATGGCTGCATGCATGTTAGCCGACACAGGAGGGCGGAGGAGAGATTTGACAATAACGAAGATGTAATAATAGTATTTTTCATGCTCCGTCTCACCTTGTTCCTTTCTTACTAAAATCCTTCATTTTCAAACAAAAGCTTCATCACTTCTGTCAATTTTAGCGTTTTTCCAGACTTTTTCCCTTCAGTGAGTCTGTCAGCCATCAGTGGAGTCTGATGTCTTCTCTCGTTTTTAACTCGCTTCTCTACATTCAGCTTTGCTTTGCATGAAACCACAAACATCTCAAAGGTGCAAAAAACAAGAAAGAAAACCATCAAACAAAATCAAAATATATTTTTTCACTTAACAAACATTATTTTGTGTATTTATTTATTATTGTAGAGGTTTCATGTTGGGCTAAATAGCTTGGAAATGTTTTCATATCCTTAAAGTTTTTACACATTTGGTCAGATTACAACCCTAAAGTTTTTATGTGATAAATCAACATAATATTGTGCACAGCTATGTAGTGCAGAGGTCTGCAAGCTTTAAAACCCTAGGAGCCACATTTGCCTTCAGTCCAGCTAAATAACACATTTAAAGCTGCAAATGTTACAACACCTTTTAAGAAAAGAAAACTTTATTTTTAAAGATCTCCACTTCAGTTTTTTAAATAAAGAAAAGCATAAAACTGCAGAAAAGAAGGACACGTTTCTTTCTGAAATTTATAGAAAATGAAAAATGTACATAGCTGATAGAAATTAATATTAAAATAACAAAGATTGTGTAAAAACGAGAGGTCTCACTTTAGGTTTTTTCTCTCTGGTGCCTTTTTGGTTAAAACAAAGCTGTTCATTCAGCAAAGTTCTTCACTCTGGGTGGAGTGTCAAGAAATTTTTGTCAGGTAAGAGTAGCTATACTTTACATTACTCAAGTAAAAGTAAAAAGTATAGTACAGTTAAAATGTCCCTGAAGGAACATTTCAAAAAGTTACTCAGGTAACTCACTTTTTTTGTGCTACTCTGCATATTTTTCACATAAAATCACAACTAAACATGCAGACTTGTGTGCTTGTCATGTGAAATAATGTAAAACAGTTGAATAAGTCTGGGTAGTTCTTCATGGCGATGTGTGGAAGGAGGTTCAGACAATTTTTTTTAATTTTTTTTGTCAAACCTGTCAGATGAGTGAGGGTTTTAATCCACGTCTGTGACCCGGTCCCACCCCTCAACAATCCCCTCCTCAGGTGGTCCGTGCCTCCGCCCACACCTTTGAGGGCATCCCAGAAGTCTGGGCCAAGATGGAGGCGTACAGGGCCGCCATGCTGAGCAGCGGCGAGCTGCAGGGCCGGCGGCGGGCCCAGCAGAAGGTCTGGATGTGGAGTCTGATCCAGGAGAACGTCCTCTGGCATTTCCAGAACCACCCGGCCGTCAGAGGGACTCTGCCCCGCCTGGAGCAGAAGGTCACCAGGGGAGAAATCTCTCCAGGACTGGCTGCTGACCTGCTTCTCAAAGCTTTCTCAGAGACATCGTAACATGGCGGCCAACAGAACGTTTGAGTTGAACAAATCCCTGGTGGCCATCGTCGCTGCGCCCCCTCTGGTCAAGGAGGGCAGGACGGCGTGAACGGCTGTGACTCTTTGATTTGCACAAACAGTGTTTATGTTTTTAACCTTTCTGAGAAACAACCAAATTCTCATTCATTTTTACTCTTAAGTATGACGGAGTATGAAGGCCACTCTAAGAAAATAAATAAATAAAATTGCAAGAATTAAGTTGTGTGAAAATAGTCATAACTTTAAAAGATTAAAGTCATAGTACTTTGAGAATACTCATATGAGAATAAAGACGTATAACTAGAATAAAGTTGGAATATTTTCAGAATAAACTCAAAATAATACGAGAACAAAGTTGTGGTGTTACAAGAATAGTCATTTTTAGAACTATATGTAATTCTTGAAATATTACGGCTTTATTCTCATATTAATACAACTTTAAACTTGTGTTATTTTGACTTTATTCCCTTACGACTTCTTGTAGTATGACTTTGTTCTCGTGATTTCATGACTTTACCTAGTTATTTAATTTTATTTTATATGTTCTTAGTGTGGCCCTAAAACTTCGTCACACATAAGAGGTGGTGAGCGAGGTGTATCGCTTCATCGCCATGGCAATAAGGGTAAAAAGTGACTAAATAATGAATTTGATAGTTTTAAAGTCAGTCCTGGTCCAGTTTTCACTACAGCATTAAAGTTTCTCAGTGTTTAGGATAAAGGTCCAGATCTAGAGGTTTTTCTGCTCCCACCCTTTTTCTATTCATGTTTACAAATGGGGTTATTTACTAGAGCAGCTTTAAATTGAGCACAATGGAAATCTTTAAACGACGAGCTAAACAAAAATACATATAAATAATTATGACCCTGTCGGAGCTGCTATGGACATTGTTTTATTGTGAAAATCTTTTACAGATGTTTTAACTTGATTAAAATGGTTACATAAAAGACAAATGTGAATCTTAAATCGATTATTTAAGTGTTTGTAATAGAAATAGACGAAGCTTTTCATCCGTTGTTGTTGTTTGCATTTGAAAGAAGGGGAGTGATCAAAGTTACCTGCAAGCATTTTACTCCTGGGTTTTGGCTTTTCCTCTTTTGGCCCCCTGACCCCGGGGGCCAGAAACACCGAGGTGAGGTTCTCTATAAAAGACTACGGCGGACTGATCCTGCCAAAATTGGCAATAAATATCAAAATAAATGAACGGATTCGTAAAGTAACTCATGTAGGAAATATTAGATACAAAAATGACTTACTTGATTGTACAATGACAAATTATTTCATTTTCAACAGTATTATTTTAACGTTGCTATTTGTTTTTAGTTTTTTCTAACCGTTTTTTTTCTTAGATTATGTATTTATTAATAGATTTTATTTCATTTGCAGTTGCATCTTATTTCACTAAAGAGAAGTAAACTTAGTTGCACTTCCTGTAGATCGAAGTTTTATCTCATTAGATGACTTTTTTTGAAAAAAAGATGGACCCAGAAACATGGCGGTGGGTTCAACACTGCAGCTTCAGGCTTAAATTAGAGTTTAACCTGAATAAATAGGGCGATGTATAAAAATGGGAAATGTGTGTTAGACTGAATGATTTGATTGGCTTTTTAACACTAGTTCTTGGTTTAGTTTGAAGAATAAAGAAGATAATATTAAACACAGATATAAATGTATTTATACGACAAAGTATTGATCAGAAAACTCTGCACCAGTACAGTATAGGATAAAAACAACAACTTTAATTTGTTCAGTCAGTAAAGTGTAAAAATAAATTGAAACTGAGAAAAACAATAAACTGACAAACCTTTGAAATAGTTCAGAAAGTATAAATTATTAATTCTGAATATAACGTAAAATAAATAATAAAGGACGAGTACAGAATTTATCGAATAGATCTGCTGATCCAGAACTTTTTTCAATATCAGGACCAAAGCAGATATTAATATTAACATCTAGGTTAGGCCTTTTTTTCCTGAATTAGTCACGAAGCTGTGCGATTACTCCACTTTTCAACACCTGGTTCTGTATGTAAAGTCCTTGAAGCTTCCCCCCACTAGAGGTCTCCCAAACCCCACCCAGCTCTGGGCTCATTACCCTAATGACGGGGCACACGCCGCCCTCCCCTCCCAACGCCTCCTGTCCTCCATCCATTCTTCACTGAGGTTGCGCAGGGTGCCAGGTCACTCGGGGGTGAAGACATCAACAGCTGCCACTCTCCTGGAGGACAGGCTGTGCTGTAGCCCCTGCTCCCCTCCTCCTCCTCCTCCAAGAAAAAAAAAAAAAGTGATTCCTTGAACAGTACAAAGTAGAAGACGGCAGCTTTTAGCCTGTCTGTGTGTATTTTAGGGGGAAATCATTGGGTGCGTTCGGTTATCTGTGCCCGTCCTTGCCAGGCTGCTGGACAGACTCCCAGGTCGCTGCTCGTTTGCTCCCGTCTGCGTACGAGAGGAAGAATGCCCCCTGAATGCAGATGGATTCATTAGGTCTGAGTAACTCCCTTCTCCTCCATCATGCTGACACAAACGCATACACACTGTGACTGCTCTGGCTTTGCAACAGGGTACAGTGAGTTCTGCAGCTGTCTCTCACACACACACACACACACACAGGTATACACACAGTTATCTCCAGTGTAAACAACACCATGCGGTTTCGCTAAGAAAGATTTAATCAACTGCTGCCGGCTCGTGTTCGGCCATTTTAGCCTAAACACAGAGTCGCTGCACATGTGTTTAGCATTTTGCTGGATCTCTTGAATGTAAGCAGAGGGATAGAGACTGCCTCTTTGATGAGGTTTCTCATGTTTAATGGACAGGATTAGAAAGACGGTGTCAGCAGTCTGTAGGACAAATCTAAACAGAGCCTTTGTGCTGTTTTCATTCTAGGAACTCTGCTCCCCTCACAAAGCCTCAAAGTCTGGAGAGAAAACCCCGAAAAACTGGATCTGCTAAAAATGTCAGAGCTGGCATGTTGTAGCCTGGAAACACATCTGTGTTTGTCTTCCTGCTGCTGGTTGTATCAGTGTTGGAGTTTAGTTGTTTTCTGCTCAGATCAGAGCGTAAGGGGAAGCCTGACACGGAGGGAAATGTCAGAGCAGCACTGCTACCTGGTTGATTTGGGAGGGGGGGGCAGTGACAAACTGGCCATGGACTGCTGAGCTGCACAGCTTCAGCCGCCCCTGCTGCTTTGCTCGTTGCACACATCACACCCAGGCACCGTCCGTTCCCTCCTTTCACACACACACAGAGACACACACACACTCAGCCGGATAAGCTGCCTGGCTTTTTACTAGGGGTCGGAATCCAATCAGACTAATTCTGACTTTAATCTTCTGAATTTGTCGGACTTCTGAGAAAAAAGTTGTAATTCTGAGAGAAAAAAGAAGAATTCTGAGAAAAAATGTCAGGATTTTGAGAAAAAGGTCGGAATTTTGAGAAAGTTGGAATTATGAGGAAAAAAGTCAGAATTCTGAGTCGGCACTCTGAGCATCAGAATGATGAGAAAAGGTCAAAATTATGAGAAAAGAAGTCAGAATTTTCAGGGGAAAAAAAAAAATTTTGTGAAAAAATTATTGGAATTCTGAGAAAAGTCGGAATTCTGAGGTTATAGTTGTAATCCTGAGATTAACATCGGAATTCTGAGGGGAAAAAAACTGAATTTTGAGAAAAGCCATAATTCTGAGTTTAAAATCTGAATTCAGGGTAAAGTTGTAATTCAGTTGTAAAAATCAGATTTTTTTTTTATTCATTTGTTTTTTCAGTGACCCTAAATCCTTTTCCGTATGCGTGGCTCCAAACTTGCGTTGGGAATCGTTTACCGTCTCATGACTCAATTCCGACATTTTTGGAGGCCCACAGTTTGACTCAAAGTTGATCTTTGAGTCAAGACCAGAAATTAGTAGAGTACAAAAATGTAAAAATTGGAAATCAGAACTGGCTTATAATTCTCCGCTCCTCTAGCAAACAGCATGTCCTCCATCGATCGATCGATCAATCGATCAATCAGCCTTATTTGTATAGCACATTTCAGCAACGAGGCAGTTCAAAGTGCTTTCCTGTCTTAAGAAACGTTGGAGTAGGCCTCTCTCTCCTTAATGGCGTCGGCGAGCTGCAGCTCGGCTCCCCGGCACATGTAGCGCCTCGCTCATTACGCGGCTGTGATGGGTCACGCTGCTGCCTCTTCACAAGAAGACCCTCATGGCGACACGTCTTATTATATCAACCGCAGAGATGGATGTTAATACCAGGCTTCAGTGTGCGCGCTGCGTGCTCTCTAGCCTGTAGAGTGCGGAGCCGCAGTTGGTATTCAAAGTGCATCTCGTTGCGCGGAGCTAATTCTATTTAACCCGGTGAAGTCTGCTGGATGGTTCAGTGAGAATATGCCCCAGGGGAGTCCAGTATGTACCTCTGCTTTATTACACACCTGAGGAGGCCCACTCTCCCACACATGTACACTCCGCTGTTTGCTGTGTGTAATTTACTGGGTCGCCTGTGGGCAAGGCCTTCATCTGCAGGAAGGCACGAATGGAGCCTTGGCGCCAGTAATTGGACTTTAGAACAGATTGGGGAACTTGATTGACCCCCGGTAATGGATTTGAGTGAATAATTATTTGTAGTTATGGTTGGAAGATGATATCAGGGAGAGAGAGACCAATCCCACCAGTGTGACTCACCCCTGCCGCCAGAGCGGAGCGCTGCCAGCACTCAATTAATGAAATCCAGCTGCTCGGGCTCCCAACGTGTAGGAGCTGATCAAAAACACACACAGGGGTTCTGGTCAGAAGACGGGTTATCTTTATCCAACCTTCCCCTTTTTTCCGCAAGACTGTCTGCCTGTGGCTCATCACAATGGTGGTTATAAAATCTCCTCCACTCCCGGTACAGGACATTAACGCTGATAATGTCTCCATTATTTTTCTAACTGCCCGTGGCCCCGCTCGGCGCGGCCCGCGGCGGACATGTTAATGAGACCCCTCAAGATGGCGGCCAGCGCCTCCTCAGGACCCAAAACGCAATCACTTTTAATCCAGAGCTTTTAATTGCCGGCCAAGTTCCTCAGAGTGAATTTGGACGGTTGGACGTCTGCAGGCCAGCGACGGCACGACGGCCGCCTTTCAGTGGCGAAACAAGCGGGAAGTGATGGAAGTGGGTTCGGTTCTAGTGGGAAATGAAGTGAGTTGTTGTTATTTGAGACTGAAATGAAAGATTTTCTTGATTTGATTTGTAGCTGTGAAGGATAACTGCATGCCTTCGCTCCTTGATTGACCCGTTTTACTCATTATTCTCACTGCAGTAAATGTTTTGCCTCCGTGTCCAAACAGAACATTTCCACAAAGTCTGGTGGAAAAAGTCTGGAATACGGATTAAAGGTTTTCCAGGCCTGAACAAGATGGAGGGAAATACGTTGATATTTACAGATTATAATCCTCTTCCCATTAAAGAAACATCCATCCATCCATCCATCCATCCATCCATCCATCCATCCATCCATCCATCCATCTCTTCTATAAATGTATAGAACCAGTAAAAGTCTTTAAATTTGTCATGGAGTAAAAACTGCATGCAGAATCCTCCTGTCATATTCCCCTATCCCTTCTTCCTCCTCCTCCCTGTCTCTCCCTCCATGTGACCCCTCGTTGCCCTGTTGCCAGTCTCTATTATTTCTGGCTGCCCAGTGGCCTGGTCAGGCTGCTGCTCTGGGCCCCAGGCAGCCCGTGTTATGACAGGTAACACTGGGCCACACACTCTCTCTGGTAACACGTGGAGGTCAGCCTGTCATACCTGTCCACAGCTCATCCGCGCACACACATATTCATCCACACACACACACACACACGCACACACACACACACACACACACACACACACACACACACACACACGATTCACTGTATGGACAGCTGCCAGGCGCTCTGGCTGTAACCTCACATTCGGCACAGAGCAGTAGAGATCCACCGCTTCCTGGTTCGCTCTTGCATAACGACGTCTAGTTTTTTATAAGGTCCAACACGATGTTCTTTGGCGCTGAGGACGGAGCTGTTGTTGGTGCTTAGCACCGATGAGGAGGATTTAGCTGTTAACTACTGCAGGAGTCCCCTCTCTGCTGCTCACCGAGTTAATGACCGCTCACAGTTGCTGCCCTGAGGGGCCTGCAGGCCCGAGTCAGCCAACACCAGAACCTCGCTGCACCTCCTGCACCATCTGCACCAAACCAGGCTAAAATCCTTCCGTTTAAATGCAGCGTTTTTAAGATTTGGAGATTGCTTGATATTCAAGCTGCACAGTTTTGTAATAAAGTGCAATCTAAAAGTTTGATTAAAAACGTATTTACAGTTGAAACCAGACACTTTTATTTTCCACTGTTTGAAGTGAAATCTGACTAAACTCGGTTAGAATAATCAAAATTATTTCTATTTGCTAAATGCCAGAAAACGTGGTGAGAACATTTTCAACACATTTTTTTTGTAACTGTTTAAGCATTTAATTTGAACAGGAAGGTCATTTAACTTGACGTAATTTGTTTGAATTGTTTCAGTAGCAGCATTTTCATTACAAATGTAGGCAAAACTATTGCTAATGTCTTAAAAACTATTTTACAATAGTTTTACCATTCAATAAAATAATCCATATTAAAATCATATGAAAATAAGTTTGTTCACACGATGTCATTAAAAAACTTGTTCATCCTCCAACCACTTCCTGTCGTCGTCTTTGTTGTTTTTTCCACCAATAGTAACATCCAGTTGTTGGTCATGTGACTCGTGACACAAAAAAAGTGTTTCCATTACAGTTCAGCAAAATAAACAAATTTCAATAGTCAAAAAACATCTCATCCTAGAGACAAAATAAGGTTGTTTTCCCAAAATTTGCATGTTTTCATCAAGTTATTTTAGTTTACCTCGTTCCTGCTATAGTTTAATACTATGACAAGATATTAATAACAGTAATAAATGACAACATGTAACAGTGAGTTAAAACTAATTATTTTACTTCATTTGTTTTGTCTTAATCTACCAAAAGTGGTCCTGGAAAAGTTTAAAACTGACCTTGAAAATGCTTGAATTATTTTGTGTGAACAAACACTAAATACAGCAACTTCTGCATGTTTTATAGTCTGTAACTGTTAGTTTGGGCTCAAGACAAGATTCTGATAAAAAACATTTTAAATCACTGCAAAAACACAATGTTTCTAGTGCAAATATCTTAATGCATTTAACATAAGACAAAATTAATTTACAAGTAACGTTCAAGCACAATAAAGGAGCTTGTTTTAATAAAGAATTTCTTTATTGATTTTTTAAAAGTACTTTTTCCACTAGCAGATTTTTTCACTTTGAGAAAACTGTCTCTGTATAAGTGAGATAATCCACCAGTGGACCAAGTACTTTTTAATCAATAAGGGATTATTTATGGAAACAAACTTGTAAGTTAGTTTTATTGCTCAGAAACTGTACAAAAGTACTTGGTGAGATTTTGTTCCCTGAATGGATTCCCATTCTCATCCGCTGGCCTGATGTCCTGAAAAGGTTCAAGGCCTATAATGAGAACAATCATCCTCCTCCCCAACCCAACAAGCCGTATTCACCCCGGACAAGATGGTGGCGCCCCAGCAGTCCATCAGCGGTGTGTGTTACCGTGGCATGTTCCTGGCTCACGCTGCCCGTCTGATGTGGGGCAGCGGCCCGCGCCGCCAGGCCCGCCAGGTCCAAGGGGCGGCGCGGGTTTGTTACGCCAGGTTGACATTTCAGGGAGCTCTGCCAGGACACCGCAGCACGTTCCGTCCTCCGGAAACAAGCGATGTAAGAGCAAACGTGTCAACTCGGGCAGATGGGCGGCAGTCGATGCCAACAGCACCGGACTGTAACCTGCTGCTGGCCTGGAAACAGCCGACCAGCGAGCACAACGCTGCACTTCCTGGCACAGAGTGGGAGGCCGGGTGTCTCCAAGTTATTTAAACTTTGAAGAGGCAGATAATTCAGCATTTAGCCTGGAGGGGAGAAAACAAACCAATTATTTTGTACAGTTTCTGGTGAGTTCCTTGGTCTTTGTGATGCTGCTTGTTCACTAATGTTCCCTAACAAACCCATAGGCCTGTTTATACTGAGACTAGGTCTCACACAGTAGACATCTTCATATAGGTTAGGTGACATTTCATTTAGAGGTAACTGTGTGAAAGGGGATGGGGGTCTGAAAAGATGTGAGATCTGCTTTTAGGGCTGGTTATTTTAGTTATTGTGACGATTAATCGGATTTTAAGAACTTGCACCTTCAACTTTGTACAAAATTAGAAATACATGAAAAAATGCAAATAATCAATTCAATTCCTTTCAAAGTAAGAGAATAAACATTTCTTGACATGCAACAACAATGCATTAAATTAGTATATGCTTGATGCATCTGCAATGCAAAAACACTAACAGCATCATCCATCATGTGAACAGCTCAGTCTTTTCTGCACTGTTTTGAATTCAGTGTTTGGCTAATCTGGTATAATTTTAATTGATTGATAACGGAATAGCAAAAGATAATTGTTTTTTTTTCCCTTTTTACAGAATTTGAAAAGGAGAAGCTAAATTTGTCACCTGAGCAGTTTGGGTAGAACATGTTTACAGACAAAGGATTGTTTTAATCCTAAATGCATTTTTTTGTTTGTTTAATTAGCATATTGTTCTTTAGACAATAGGCTCAATACTCCAGTTAACGATCAATCGATTGCTAAATTACTTAATTAATTGATCATGATTAATAATTTCACCCCTGTTGGTTTATCACATAAACCTGAGACTGTACATAATATAATGTGAAAAAGATTCAAGGAGTATGATTACATGTCCAAAGGGCTGGATGTGACATTATCAGTTTTGTAGTTTTGTTTATTTCTCGTTTCTTGACCTGTGGACTCCTTCAGCTGCTGGATGGATCGTTGGGTGGTGCTGCACATCTCGGTTGGCTGTTGGGAGACTCATTAATCTCAGCTAATCAAATAAATCAAGTGCACTTTAGAAAAGCGCTGTCAGAGTAATTGTTGCGATAGTCTTTGTCCTGCAGCTCCAGGGGGAGCTCTGTTGAAAAATGTGCCAAGGAACGTACTCTCCGTCCAATCCTAATCCTAAATGGGAATAAAAGCGAGAGCCTGAAAGAACCCTTCTGAGTGAGATGAAGTTGAAGTTTGCGGCCGTGTTTCAGCCACAGATTTGATCATGGTGGGGTGCTGAAACGGGGCCCGCCGCAGTGTAGCCGGCCTGTGTTTGTGTTTGATCTAACCCGCGGTTAAATGTGACCAAACCAGCCCTGACGCTGCGCTCTGCAGCTGGGGGACTGCTGTTAAATTATTTTTGCTGAAAAGAAAGGCGCCGCGGCGATAAAACATCAAACCTAATCTTCGGCCCCCGTCCTGCGCGCCTGCACAGAAAGAGCACAGTCTGGTATTTCCCTTTAACAAAATGCTAAACCCTTTCATGGACACCACATTGCTGGGTGAAGGGATGAGACGGAGGAGATAATGGGGATGGAAAGAGCAGCATGTGAAAAGGCTGCGCTGCCCTTGGCTTCCCTCTCAACCAATGAGGGTTAAATGACTATCTGGGCACCTTGGCAACCATTTCTGTGCTCCTTCTTCTTCCTCCTCTAATTCAACTCTGAACAGGCTAAACAGACCTGAGCGTTGCTGACAACAGTTGCAGAAATCTCTTTGACGGTTTCGAACATTAATGTTTAATTTTTTACCAGCCTCTTTGTGGGATTTTTGCTTTAAAACATCTTAAGAAGAAACTTTCTCTGTGTTCCAGAAGATGGTGCCAAACGTTTCCCGCTATAAACTCTTTATCTTTACATTCTTTAAACGCTTAAAAAAGAGATATGAATCAAATTAACGGCAAATATCAACATTATTAGATCATATTTGGCATTGACATGTATGGCAGGAATAAGTGACTCTTAATTGCTGTTAGCAAGAAACGTAAACTTGACAAAATGGCATCCAAAAGAAGTTTAGTAGCCTGGAAAAACAGAAGCAAAGCAAACCAGAGGAAATGGAGGATAAAGGTGACACACTTGTTGGGGACGTTAGCTGGATAAGAGGTGAAATGTCTTTTTAAAATTTTGTAAAGTTTTTTTTTGTCATGCTAGCTAGCCTTTCGTAATTATTATTTAGCTGTAACTTGTTCCTCATAAGCTCAGCTTTGTCACATGTGAATGAATAGTTTGTGCTTCCATGTGAATAACAGACAAGCTGAGTTTCCATTGACCATATTTAAAAATAAATTTGATTAAAAACAAACTCTTAAAAAAAAAAAAAAGGTTTTGTGCCAGTTTGAAATGGCTTAAATTGTCATTGAATAATCATGACTTTTTTCACACAAGTCATGATTAACAAACAGATGTTACTACTGGTGGAAAAGACGAAGACGTCGACAGGAAGTGGTCGGAGGATGATGCTGTTTAATGGCTTATCGTGTGAACAAACCTATTCATGTGTGACTTTAATTTATTATTTAATGGAAAAACACCACAATTGCAAAATTGGTTTTTGACATAAGCAGAAAATTGACAAAGTTTTGTGCATGTTAGTAATGGAAACAAAGCTACTGACACTTTACCTGTTAATTTAGATTCTAGCAGAGTTTTTACAAACATTCAAAATTGGTATTTTTATTGATGTATAAAATATTGCCATTTTCCCCTGTATTGTAGTTTTGTATTGTTTAATTCACCTTTAGTTTTTTTTTTGTGGAACATCTAAATGGTTATTAATCTCTTCATTGTACTTTTATAAACTTGGGGCCCCAAACAGCATCCTGCTCAGGGGCCCCACAAAGCTAGAGGATGCCTCTGGAGGCATTGCTGTTATTTGTTGCTGCAGGTTAAACTTATTAAACACTGGGTTGATATTTGTAAAGTTAAAGCCACGCAGCGGTCCACATCCATCCCAAACACATCAAAAGTAAACAGAATAAAGGTTGGAATATGTGAAGGAAAAGATGAGAGGACATAGATGGATGCAAAGCGTTTTTAATTTGCTTGACCCGCTCCCTGGACAAACGAGAATGGATGGAGGGATTTCTGATGTCCTGATCAGAAGATGGATGACTCTGCTGCTGTAGCTTTAATTGATTGAAGACAGGAATTTAGTTAGGGATAATTGAATCATGGAAATCATTAAAAGCTCAAGTGCAGAAGATAATTAGGGGAGCTAACCCGGTTATAATCAACTCTCGTCTTTTGAATGTGGACTAAGAAGCAGCTTGTTATCCTGTCAGACTTTACATTTTATGGCAGAAGGTGCAGAACATCAAAGCTAATTCTTTTTCAGCGCTAAAGCGTTTCAAAGTCTTATTTTACAATGCCTCAGATCTTATACACTGTCTTGTGTTACCGTATGTCGTATATGTTTGTCTATTTTAATATTTCAGTTTACTTTTGCCTAATTAGTATCCAGGACAGATTTCTGCTCCAGATTCTCCCGGTCGGCCAGAGGTCAGGATCTTCTTCATTACTCCATCCAGGGAAATAAGCAGGCAGATTAGTCTGGGCTCGACCTTGGGCCGCATTCTCTTGACTACTTCTCTTCACTTTAGACGGCAACAGATCCAGAATCGCTAAAATAACCGCAATAAAAACACAGACTCAAGTGTGCTTTGTTGTTTTAAAATGAATATCTTTGAGAGCTTTTGCAAGCTGTTGAGAATCAGTGGGTTGCAGCAGTAAGTTCAGTGTCACAGTGGAAGTGAAGTGCAGTGTCGATTGTTACCCATAGAAACTAAGTAACCTATGGCTGGTGGCTGTCACTGAATGCTATGGTAACAGCAGAGCCTGACAATAGGGGAGTCAGCAGGCTTGTTTCTTATCCATTTCCAAGATTATAGTTGGAAAGAGCTGTATGGCAAGTTAATTTGTAACATAAATTTCAACCGAATCTAATGAAAAGATGCACACATTTCTGGATTTTACATTTCCTTTGGTCAAATTGAACATTTTTCTTGCAGAAATGAAAATTTTAGACACTTCAACCATCATTCTTTAAAGCTCAAATTACAGAATCCTTTGCATTTAAAGAGTTAACTACCACATGTTTTGGTTTTCATGTCCCAGACATTCATATTCTTGCTATTTAGTGTGAAAATATGGTGTTTTTAACTTGGGTTGGACTTGTCCTCTTTGGGTGGTTAATACAATTAAAGCAGCAAAGATTAATTACAGTATCAGTTGGCATGTTTACATAAATGCAGCTAGTTATACAGCAGGAAAAATAAAAATGAAACAGTTTAACCTGAATACTTCCTGCTAGCATAAAGACCAGTATTCATGTAGCAGCACAACTGGTAGTGGAAGCTAGCATCAGTTAGCTTATAAATCAAGCTAGCATTAGAACTGCAGTAATGCTAACTTTATGTAGCATAAATAGCTACCGAGGACGTTAGAGTTAGCACAAGCAGCTGCTAAAAAATGTTGGCATGTGCTTGTTAAGCCAGCTAGCTGCTTAAAGTTAGCATTAGCATTGCAGTTCAGCTACCTGTGAAAGGTGCGCTAGTACATTTAAAACAAGACAAAACCAACTTACAAGCAGCTTTGAAGCAAGAAAAAAAACACTTGTTAAAAATTCCTTAATATTCATGAAAAAGCTCAACTAGCAGATTATTTTAGCTCATAACAAAGCGACTTTTCCCATGTTGTGAGTGAAATAATCACTTACAAAAGTGTAACTATACTCCCCCCCCCTCAATATTAAGGAATTACTGACTTGAAACGAGCTCCTGTATCTCACTGAAAAGTAATTCAATTTTGTCTTATTTCAAGTGTGTCAAGATAAAATTAGACCAAGAAACTTTGTGTTTTTGCAGTGTGGACATCTATAATGCACATCAAGAGCAGCTATAAAGGCCATTAGAAACTTTTAGGGTTTCAAGAAAATCTTAGTTTCACTTTAAAGCTGTGTTTTTAAATAACAACATGACTTATATCAACATCTTAGACAGTAAATATATAGGAGAGGATGGTTTGATTTTATATGGCAATGGCCTGCCATATCGCTGGTCTCCCGGAGCCCATTACCATCCTCCTCCTGGTCCTTTAGCTCAACGATGTGTTTGTCATTCAGTTGGAGTGGCCCAGCATTAGCTTCATATCTGAGGCGGCAGCCAGCAGGGGGGGGAATGATCTGTCTCCCCTGCTGATTCGGGCCGCCTAAAGTCTGGATACGCCTGGCCCACAGACTTGTGGGTAAGCCGTTCACCCCAAACACCCCCCGCAGTGCCTCCCGAATCAGATTGCTGCTGACCCCCGCAGAGTGATGTCTCACCCCAGAGATTGGGGAGCGGGCGCAGCGGGGGAGCGGGCGGCCACTGATGCTATTTTCCTGGGACGGGCGCTGATAATAACATGCATGTGTGTCCAGCTTTTTTTTTTTTTTTTTTAGTAAATGACAACAAGCCAGCCCATCAGATCATGCAACGTCTTGGTGTAAATGAGGAATGCTTTTTTTAACAAGCTGGAACATGTCATCTTCTTGCCCCGCTGCATTGAACTGCATATGCTCCCTGCAGGTCGGGTGAACTTCAACAATCGTTTAAGGTCTGAATAAACATTGAATTTCACATTCGCTAAGTTTCCTCCCCCCCATAATTTTTTTTCAAAGCTGAATAGATTTGCAAAAATCAACAAGCTGCCTTGGCGGAGCTTGTTTCAGCCCTGACTTCAACTCGAACCGAATCGATACCAGAGGTCATTTTCCTTCCCTTCATTTTCTCCTTCCTGTGCTCCGCTGGTCCTGCTCTGCAGACTTCACTGAAGGTTATCTGTGGCAGGACTGTGTGTTTATTTTCTCTGTTAGAGAGAGGGAGGGCAAAAAAAAAAAGCTAGATCTGTCTCCACTTACCAAAGCCGTGGCTCAAAACCTTGATGGAAGATGAATAAGCGGCGAAGAGGGCGAGCATTGAGGCTGAATGAAGCATGCGTTGAATTTACAGACAGAGGAAACAGAGAGAGAGAGAGAGAGAGAGAGAGAGAGAGAGAGAGAGAGAGAGAGAGAGAGAGAGAGAGAGGGGTAAGATAAGACATGCAGTAAAAAGATGCTGCGAAGGCAAAAAAACGGAGTGAGGTACATGTTGTATAGAGGCCAGGCAGCTGGGAGCTCCCACAGACACACACTTCTGTCTAAGCAGCTTTCCTCTCAGGGCAGGGTTGCAGCAGGTCACGGCGGGATTACACTTTTGGCAAACAAGAGGGAGCTCCACTCTCTCAAAGCGTTGCATGGCTCCCCCGTGACTCTCTGCAGCTGTAATAAAGCCAAGGCGGCCTGAACCTACAAACAAAAAGCTAACATGCTATTGATCGACAGCGGCCAACTTCGACGAGGTTGTGACGAAAGGTCGACACGGCGCAGCCAACTCGGCCTGGGGTGAAGGGCTTTTATTGGGATGTGGGAAAACTCCGCCGTTTGGTCTCATCGCAGAAATTCCTCACTTAGTTGGCAATTTCACCAAACTGTTGGCGCAGAAGGGGCGTTATTGGGATTCAGGGAATGAATACCATCATTCCCGGTTAGATGCCTGATATTCAAGTCCAAAAAAAAAAAAAAAAAATCCAAATGAGGTTTTTCTATCCCTTCAATCAATAGCCATCCCCTGCAGTGCCGCAATGTCTCTTTACTTCCTAATCAACACTTCCACTCGTAGAGAGGTCGGCTGAGCAGGCGCGCTGTGCCCCGAGCGCTGCTTTGAACTTAATTAAGCAGCTTTAAACACAGCCGAAAAGATTCATTAATACACAGGCAAGATGAGCAGCTAGATGAGAACATGGCCCCACAACAGAGGAGATTCAGCGTCGGATGGCTGTTGAACCCACTAGGGTCAACGTCGGGGGCGCAGTGATGGCGGTCCCGCAAGGACTACCAAATCCTTCAGATCTGATAAGGGTTCCTCTAAAACGCTCTTTTCTCTGTTCCACCCTCCTGCTGAATGTGTAACGTGTGCAGATAAGATGGTGTGGGTGTGTGCAGCACAATGCGAGCATGTAAGGAATGACAGAGGAAACGGAGGCGAAGATGGAGGGCTGCATGCGTCTGGGAGGCTGCAGAGCCACTGGGGTGCTGGGAGGCAGCGCCTGTTAGAGGAAGGCTCCAGACCAAGGTGTTCTGTAGCTCCAGGCCTAACGGTGATAAATGAGTCCCTTAATGTCGGCAAACACTTTATCTCTGCTTCATCTGTTTTCATTAGGCAGGGCCAACCTTTGGCTGGGCGAGAACGTGCTGTAACTTTCATTACTGCAACACAGAAAGGAGAGGCTGAGGGACCTCCCATCGCTCTAATAAGAACACCAGCGCGACACAGTGACAGATCCTATTCCTTATTATTATCTCGGCATGCTTTTGTTAGAAATTAGAGAACGCCTCGTCCCTCATAGATGATTGGTGCTTCTTGCTTACCTGGTGCTGCCGATGGATGATTGAGACGCTCTCTGTAGCCTAAAACGGTTCGCTGTTGACCGTTTGAGGTTTTTACTAGGTTGTGATTGAGGAGTTCCCATCAAACTGGATTTGGGGTGAATTCACACCAGCCCCGTTTAGTCCACTTTTATCAAACTCCAGTTCGTTTGCCTAGAAAGTCTGGTTCGTTTTGGGAGGTTTTGGGACCTCCCAAAACCTCCAAAACCGTTTGGGAGGTTTTCTTTTTCTTGTCTTGAAAAAGACAACCTTGTTCAAGACAAGGAACCAAGGCAAGAAATCCTGTCTTGGTTCAGTTAAAGTGAACCCTGGTGTAGTTTGACTGCACATGTGGATGCAAGCGCTCCAAAAGCAGCTATAGCGCAGGGCATTCTGGGTAAATGCAACCAAAAACAAAAGCACAAGTCTAGAGGGAGAAATGGATTGTGGCCTTTTACCAAAGACAGAACAGAAACCCTACAACTGCTAAAATCTGATGCTACTCCATTTTTGTTTACATTTTGAATAGAAGGAAATTGTTCTCATGTCGTCTTCAGAGGTTTTCATGTCGTTGACATAATTCAGTGTGAAAACGAAGCAGCTGAAATGTTGCAGTTTTACTCCCCAAATCGAATCGACTCCACTGGACTATCAGAGGTCAGAACATCCTGAAACCTCTTCCACGTCTTTGATGATGGTAGACCAGACTGAAATGCAAAGCTCTCCAGGATCTGGATGGCCAGGGAACCTTCCCGGTCTGGAAGGGAGGCTAGCGCTTCGTAGTTGATCTTTGGCTCCACCTCCTCAACAGGGAGGTCAAGTGTAGCACAAGCCAGGTGGTAATCCCATTCCTCCTACTCTGACAGAAGCCTCTTTGATTAAACACTTGATTTGGATTTACCGTTTCCGAAAGAACCTCTAAACAAGCGACGAAGCTGTTAGTTAATGGTTAGCTAGCTTTGCTAGTTGATGATGTAAAGCGGTAGCAAAGGCGTTTAAGGTGAAACTACTCCTGCAGTGCCTTTGAGCAACACTGGGAGCAAACAGACCGGCTACACTCCGTCAGCAGTCAGACATCCAGGGCGAAGGATGTTATATTTAAAAATATAAAAGTGTCCTTTTTTTAAACTGGTGTTTTATCTTTTTACTCAGAAAATATCTGCCACACATTTTGATGTCAAGCTCCCCGTGGTTATGACATGATTAACAGCACAGAGCTCGTCTTTGCTACGGTATGATGAAAAGGCCTCGTCAAACAGCCTAAAAACAAATATTTCCAATGTTCAAAATACCCATTTAAAACGATTTGCCATGTAGAAGCAGTAGTAAATTTTCAAGGTTTTTTTCTAGTTCATTATTGCTGTTTTGTTTTTTTTATTACCAGGAGTGGAAAGTCTCCATTTTTAATCCAGTTTTATTACTGGAGCTTCCATTTCCGAGTCAATAATAAAAACAACAGCTGAGCAAAAACCTGCAGCAGTTATAGGATTTCTTCCTCTATGATTTGGCCAACAAAATCTTTACTTGATATAATCAGCTGGGCTTCTATGGATGAAAAAAACTTTACCTCATTCTTTTTGTAACCAACATTATAGAATCAGTTGCTAAATTTGTATTAATGTTTCATAAATCCTTCAGAACGGCTGTAACATTGGATTGTTTTACAGCAAATTAGAACAAATTGGACTTTTTTGCCTTTCAAGGAGCTTTGACTGAACATTAAAATGGTTAAATTGACTTTCCCCATCATTAAAAACTTAAACTTTGTATTTTTGCATGTGTAACAAACAGACATTTAAAACACTGTTCAACAACAACCAAAGAGACGACAGACAACGGACGTAATATCTGATGTAAGCTTTACTTTCAAATCCTGTTACATTTAGATCTGGCAAGTTGAACATAAAATAAAGTGAAACAAGAAAAAAAATAAAATAATACAAACCCAAAAAGAAAAAGTACAAATGATCTATTTACCAGTTATCGTCACAACCCTGTACAGCCTTAACAATGGAGTAATAAAAAAAAGCTTTGTACAGCACATACCAATCTTTACCAAGTGCCAAAAGTTAAGATAGTTGAGCCTTTTTTTTTTCCTTCTAATCATGACATACAGCCAAACTTAAAGCTAACCGACTGTAGACAGTGCATCTAAATGCAAACCCCGGGAGTCGAGTTGGAAACACAATTAAGTGCTGAAGGACCAGAGAGAAAACGTGTCATGCATACTTTGAAGTGCTGAGAAGGTAGTCGAGCTGAAAAGAAGGTCATTGTGCTGCGGACAACTGAGCAAACCCCCTCCAGTCATAGAAAAACAAAACACAAAAACAAGCAGGATAAGTGCTTTAAACGACTTGATCCCCGTTTACCTTTCCAAACATCAAACTCAAGCTAAAGGGGGCGAGAGGAAGTGCAGAAAGTCACGATTCCGCTGTAAGAAAAGACAGAAAAAGCGCGGACACATTCTTATCCTACTCTACTGGACCCTGACAATTAGTTTGACTCATTCTCAGAAGTCTCAGGTGGTTTCCTTCCACCAAGTGGCACTAGAGTATAAAAGATAAAACAGTTGGGAAGGATGCTCCTTTCTCTCAGGAAACAAACGGGAATGGAACGCGGGGGGGGGGGGAAGACGATTGCGGCGTCGCTCCCAGAGCGGGACGTGACGGATTCGATCCTAACATCACATCCGGTGGCGAGACGCAGGAACGGTCCAAGATCGTTGAAATTTCAAATTTAACGAGAGAAATTTAAAAACAACAACAAAAAAACCTGTTAAACAGAGATAATAATAATAACAATAATACAAAAACATTACAAATAAGGGAATTTGGCTTGAAGAACACTTAGGAACACAAGCGCAATCGATACATAAAGCCTTTTAAAAAAAGAAAATACTGGAACTACGCTGCCTGATGTCGCCAGAACAAACCTTTCCTTCAGCATTTTTATGGATAAATACATATTCTCATCATCAAAAAAAGTGCAGCACTGTGCAAAATTGGCCAGAACTATTTAGTCTGGGACCTTTAGTTCCCAGGAGGGGAGCTTGACCTCTACTGTCTAATTCCTGCAATTTGTGTTCATTGACTTTTCTCCGATTTCACAGAGGCGCAGCCTTTTGCACCGTCAGAAACGAGCAGAAGCTAAAGGGAAGGGGGGCTGATTGAGTCCCATTATGGATCCAAGTTTGCTCTAAAAAAAAAAAAGAGAAAAAGAATAAAATAAAACGTTTAAGTGCTTTTGGCTTAAAGAGTAACAATAACGAGTGCAATTAAAACTCAAAGGTCGACAGAAGGGGGGAAGTTGGACGAACAGCAGTACCAAGTCGGCCTGCCTAGCCGGAGCCGCTCAACGCAACGCCGTACAAACCATGGCTTCTCTTCTTCTCTGCACCCTACAGGAGCTTCTCGGTGAGCGTTAGTAGAAAATGCTGAATATGATGTAAAAGGCTCAGTAATAAAAAAACAAAACTGAATATAAAAACACAAAAAACCCAACAGAAAAAGACACAGAAAGGCCACCAGACACACCAGCTTCCCCCCCCTCACCGTCTCTACCAGAACTCTTCACGCTCCTCTGTATCGCATCTTTTTCATGTACATAAACAAAAATACATTCATTCAAGTCATTTTGGAACAGTTTTTTTTTCCTCTTTTGTACACAAAAATTACAAAAAGCTCCAAAAAGCACCATTGAATCGGCCTGTGGCGACTCTGGCTGGCAGGGAAGCTCGCTAACCCGCAGCAGGTCGCCTCCACAAAACAGTTTTCTCATATATCTCTTCTACATATGGATGCGTGATACATAGATCTGCATATCTGCTGCGCTGATGTCAACCTGGTCTCAGAAATAATAACAGGACGTTTGCTTACAGACACACGTAAAGGCAGGGATCACCAAACACCAGGCCTCCCAGTGACTACAGGAGACTGGGGGGCTGCACTGCATGCATACGGGCGAAACATCATGATTAATTACAGTACTGTGCAAAAGTTTTAAACCCTCAACTTACCCTTAATTGCAGTCATTCCTGACTTTTTTTAAAACTCTTTTATACGTTTTATTCATACCTTGGCTGTTCTTTTGATCGCAAATTAAGATTTTTAGTTTTTCACTAGAAAAGTTGACAAATGGAGGGAAAAAAATAACATGTAGTAATGCTTTTAAAACCAGGTTGACGACGTGTAGCTAAGACGAAATCTTTGGTCGCGAACTTAAACTGGCGGTTTGTGATCTCACAGGATAACATTTGAGTCATAATATTTAAATAAAGGTGATCTCGTCTCTTAATTGACACTGCTGCCAAAATAAGCCAAATAATTAGAGTTACACCATATATAATATTGATTTATTATATAAAAAACTTGAATGAACTCCAGCTAAACTTCTTATTGCATAAAATATCTTCCTTTCTGGTAACTCTGCTCCCAAAAGCTGTTAACTAGCTGGTTGGTTAGTCATGCTATCAGCTCCATCACTCTGATTGTAAATAGTCATTTGATCGTTTGTGTTGTAGCCAGAGCATTTTTGTCCATAAAGTTAAAAATAAAGCAGCTTCCAGCTCAGTTTTCAGTTCAGACGACCCAATTGGGTCCAGATCCACTAAAAAAAACAAATAAAACGTGTTTATTTGACTGCGGATGCGGTCCAGTCGGGTTGGTTCCACCACTAACAATACATCTTTGTCTGTGACTAAGAATTGTGGATCCATCCCTTAAGTTTTAAGGTTTTCATGCCTTCATAGGTAAGAGATGAACAATTTAAACCTAATTAGTAAAAACGTGATAATTTACTGGTAGGAAGTCGAGGATAAAAGCAGCTAAAACTAACAGATTTAAAGAAATCTTGGGAGAAAAGAACCGAAGGTGATGTTTTTGCACAGTACTGCACGCAGCTGCAGCGATGCATATATTGCTATATTTTTTTAAACACTAGCTGACGTGTTGAGATGACCCCCGCTCTGTAAGATTTTACTGCTTATTCCCCTGGGAATATGAAAAAACTTTAATATTTAGCTTCTCTGATAATAAATGCATCTTTCTCAATTATAGTTCAGATTGAATATTTTCTATATTTACAGTCACTGCAAAAACACAAACTCTTACCAAGTATTTTTGTCTAGTTAATGTTGATTTTACAAAAAGTACGAGTTGCTTTGGCAGATTTTTTCACTTACAACAAAATTTTTTCTGTTATAAATGAAATAATCTGCCAGTGAAACAAGAACTTTTTCATCAATACTAAGAAACTACCGACTTAAAACAAGCTCCTACATCTCACTAAAAAGTTACTTGTAAGTTAGTTTTGTCTTATTTTAAATGTACTAAGGTATTTATTCTAGAAACTAGACAAAATTACTTGGTAAGATTTTGTGTTTTTGCAGTGTAATCAAATCTTCCAAGCTTACAAAACAAACAAACAAACAAACAAACAAACAAACCTGTTAGCTTCATCTGATCCACAAAACCACATTGATTCTGAGACAGAATTGAGATCAGTCAGCAGCAACGCACGTCACGCCGTCACGTTATACAAAAGAAAAGCAACTCAAACAGACGGGAACGGGGCGAGGGGCTACAAAACTATGTACAAGGTTGATAAATAAGTAAGTAAGTGCATGGTCTGAGGCGTCGCTTTGGAAACGTGACCTTTCAGATGAAAAGCTTTCCCGTCTCATTGGTTGCGTCCGAGTCGCAGCGGTTAACACTTCGGGATATCTGGAGTTCAGCTTCCTAATGACGTCACAGCTAGCTGAAACACAGAAACAGGCATGCCATTTCGATGCATAATAGCAAAGGGACATAAATGCACTAAAATGTAGCACTTGCAATGTTTGTCTTTTTTTCCCTTCCCCCTACCCAACCGTTTTTTTGTCAAACGACTAAAGAAAAATACCTATAAAACCGCGAGTTTCATCAGATAAAGCGACTGGGTCCAGGTCATTCAGATGCTTACAAACAGAAAACAAAAAGGTAATAGAGTGTAGTACTTGTAGTAGTAATAATTCAATTGATAGAACTGATAAGAAAAGCAGCTTTTTGATATAAATGCATTTTAGCATGTACAGCGTTTTTCTCTTATAAATGTTTTTTTTTCTTATTATTTTTCGTCCTTTAATATGTTTGTCTGGTCCAGCTTATTCTGCTGGTCTGATTGGAAAAGACGTTGCTCCCGCTGCACTGGTCAAGAGGTGGAGGTGGGTGAGGTCACACAGTCTTGGCCCTCTCCATCAGTCCCAGGTAGGCCAGGAAGGAGTGTTTGTGGGAGTGGGAAGGCGAGGCGAAGACGAGGGGAGACGTGGCCGGCCGCCATCTTGAGTGGAGGTGCGAGTGGAATGTGTAAAGGGTGGTGAGGGGGATCAGGTGGGCCTGCTCGCCGTTCCTGTACTGCTCCAACACGTGGCGGGAGGAGGGAGGGAAGAGGGAGGGGCTGCTGATGCTGAGGCTCGCGCCGCCGTTGGTGCTGGCCGTCTCCGGTTGGCGGGACCGGCCCAGCGTTAGCGACAGCGCGACGGACTGCAGCGCCTGAGACGCTGTCAGGCTCATGAGGGGGCTGCTGCCGCCGCTGCCGCCACTCTTCTCCTCCTCCTCGTCCTCGCCTCCCCCTCCCACGCCTCCGTCCGACCCCCCCGGGCCTCCGCTCTGATGTTTCTTGAGGTGGCGGCTGAAGACGAAGGGGTGCGTGGTGGTGAAGGGGCACTCTCGGCAGCCGAAAGTCTGGCGCGGCGCGTGCTTCAGCTTCTTGTGCAGGTTGAGGTTGTCCTTGCGCTTGCAGCTGTACGAGCAGCGGTCGCAGTGGAAGGGCCGCTCGCCCGTGTGCACGCGCACGTGCTCGATGAGCTTGTTGGCCGTTTTGGACAGGTAGCCGCACCGCTCGCACTTGTAGTGGTTGCCCAGGCGATGCCCCCGCATGTGCGCCTCCAGCGAGGCCTGGTCCGGCCACAGACCCTGGCAGATGCGGCAGCGGTACTCCACCTTACAGTGCGTCTTCAGGTGGCACTCCATGGCCGCTGGACGGTTGGTGGAGTAGATGCAAAAAGGGCACCTGGTTAATGCAACGAGAGGGGAGGAGGGAGGACGGACGCCACACACAGAAGCAGAAGACAGCTGAAGGGAAAGTGTACGTTCACAAACCTGAGTGGAGTTACTCTCCCCTCTACCGTCTTCAAATCAAACTAAATTAGTGTCAAACGTTTGTGCTACGTTTGTGCTGCTTTGAGCAAAAAGTTTCATTTGGGCAGCTTTAATTTTTAAGAAATTAAGGTGATCCATCATACTTTCTTAAACATGGTAGGATAGGACTATGGACTACACAAAACATGTTAATTACTTTTTTTTTTTTAACAAAATCTATGAGATTTTAGTCTGGCTAATTCTTTCAGATTGAACTTTTTTAAGGCCTCCTGTCACTTTAAATCCAAATCAGCTGCTGCTGGCCACGCCCCCCAACTCACGTGTGAAAATGGCTGCAAACAGATGAACAATTATACATCTGTGCATCTTTGAAAAGCAGAAATGGAGCTTCCTGCACAAACAATAAGAATGCACCAAGTGGTTTCTGAATGATAATTAAACAATTAAATATCCGTCTTTTCCAGCAGCCACTGTAAAACCAGTTGAGCAAACGTGCTGGATCTCTGCTTGGGTTGCTAGGTGACAGGCTGGACTCAGTTGGGGTTGCTAGGTAACGGTCTGGGATTTCCGCGTGAGGGTCAGTGCCTGCTGATTTGTTACGTTACATTCTGAAGGCTCATTTTCCAGACACCAAAAGACGTCAACTTATTGCCAAAAAACTAACTGGGTGAGTTTTTAAGAGCTTCGGCTGCTTTTAGTAGTTATAGAAATCAAAATGGAAGCACACAAACGTGCAAAATGTGAATTGTGTTCCCTTTAATACTAGTTTCTGGAAGCCATAGAAGGTCAACCAGCCCCACACATTTACTTAATTTAACAAATTTGGTGTCAACCGTGAAACATTTACGCTGGTAAAATGTTCGTTTTTAGTGCTTTTGTTTTCAATGTCTTAAAAGCTCAAAGGTCCAAAATTAAATCCATATTCCCCTAAAACAAAGACGGTTTTTCTATGTTCGTCTCAGCAACACAAACTAAGAGAAGCTGTGTCTCCATTACAAATGTACGTAAAACTTGTTGTTAAATGTCCAAAAACAGAATTTCACAATTGCAGTGTTTCCATTAAAGAAACGCAATAAAAATCACATTAGAATAAGTTTGTTCACAGGATCAGTCTTTAAAAAACATGCAACGCCATCATCCTCCTTCCACTTCCTGTCGTCTTCTTCGTCTTTCCCTCCAGTAGTAACATCCAGCTGTTGATCACATCACTCTTTTCCATTACACCAATTTCAAGAAAGCTGAAAAACCACCTCATCCTTATGCAAACACATCTCATCAAAGAACTAGATTTATTTATTTTTTCAAAATTGCCATGTTTCCATTAAACAAATGTATTTTAATAATTCCAGTTTGAGCAATTATTCAGCTAAAGATGATTAACGCCAATTGGGGGGGAGCTGGTTGACCTTCTCTGGCCTCTGGAAACTTTCATCAATATCTTAAAAGATGACAGCGGCACAAACAAAACTTGTTGCTGCACAAACCAGCACAAACGTAGCACGGACCCTCGACACCAATTTAGTTTGAATTGAAGACGGTGGCGGGGAGGGCAACTTCACTCAGGTCATTCACAACCAAGTAACACAGCTTGACATTGATTAACAGGAAGTGATGAAGAGGAGGAGGACGGATAAAGGAAAACTGTGTGGAAAAAATGCTGGAGATGTGTGTCGGTTTAATGGTGCAAGAATGGAGGTGAGCAGGTGTGAGTGGGGTGTGTGGGTGGAATAGAGTGGGGGGGTGAGTGACAGGCTGGAGGAAGATGGGAGCAGGAGGACATGATGGGGGGAAATGAAGGAATGAGTGGCACTTACATTTAAATAGCACCTTTCATCTGCTCTGGGCCCCAAAGCGCTTCACAAACCCTGCAGAACAGAATCACCTCAGAAAAAAACCTCGAAATGATCAAGGCCCTCTTCTCTCCCTCGCTCCGTCACACAGAGAAACACAAACATCTGGCTACACCCGTCTGTCTGTCTGTCTGTCTGTCTGTCTGCGCACACGGCCACAAGTTTACATACACTCGTCACGGACAAGGATCCATTTTGGGCTTTTATTATTCATCTGCACTGCAAAAACACAACATTTTATCAAGTGTTTTCTAGTGCAAATATCTTAGTACATTTGAAATGAGACAAAACTAACTTACAATTATTTGTTAATACTATACATATTATTTCACCTTTAACAAGACATTTTCCCATGTCATAAAATCTGAACTAGAACTTTTTAATTAAGGAATTAATGACTTAAAACATGCTGCTGTACTTTGCTGTGGAGTTATTTGTAATAGGCCTGTCGATAAATTTTGCTTGATGATAAATTCCCCCAGAAATTATTGTAATAAACGATAATATTGTTGTCTTGAGACCATTATCAAGTAATATAATGCAAGAATGCAATTATTTTAAAGTTTAATTTAATTTCTGATGAACAATTAACATTGAAACTGGGTGACATTTTAAATATCCAAAATAAACAAAACAATAGAAACAACAAAGAAAATGGATACTGAAGTCTTTGTAAACAAAATTTTCCTAAAAAAAAAAAAAAAAAAAAAGCTAGTTGAGACCAAAACACCAAAACTGAAAACTTTTGTTTTCCAGTTTTTAGAAAAAAAGAGAAAAACTACAAACCATGCTAATGGAAATGATTGAGTTTGTTTTAATTTATCACGCAATTAATTGATTTATTGCTTATTGTTATAATTTAACAGTAAATTATAACAAGTTAGAAGTTAACTTACAAAATCTACTTGTAAATTAGTTTTATTTGAAACTTAAAACTAGACAAAAATACTTGGTAAAATTTTGTGTTTTTGCAGTGTGGAAGGAATGTTCTCCTTTTCCAGGTTGGAAGGATTTTTACAGCAAAGAAATAAAAAAAAAACAAGAACTAGATGTTAGAGTTGGACTCAACCGGCCTCGTTTTGTCAGCCGGGTTCCTGATGACGACTGAGGGCAGCTGGAAGGTTTTTGTTTGAATTCGTAAAGTCAAAGGAAGTCGGTTAAGGCATAAGAAGAATTAGTTTTAGTTTGGGAAAGTGTTTTTGGAGACATTTTTTAAACAATGAGTAGAAATATTAAGAGGCCTAAAAGATTTGGATGTTGAGAAACAACAAGTTGATTTGATGAGTTCTAGCAGCTGGTGGTCAAACCACAAATTAAATACTGGTGGATGTTTGTGTAAATATTTTAATCAATATATATATAATGTTGACGTTGTGTGGATTAAAAGCTGCATTTTAAAACTCTTTGCAGATGTATTTTACAAAAGGTTTATTGTCAAAGATGGTGGTGGCAGCATCATGCCCAGACATTTTGCCACGGTGAAGAGAACTGTGTTTGGTGGAGTCGTTGCAAGGCTTTCCAACCTAAACCATATCAACTGTGAAGCACAGTAGTGGCAGCATCATGCTTAGAGTTCCATAAGTTAAGAAGAAAAATAAAAAGCCCAAAAATAATGACATTTATACCCAAAAACAGTGTATGCAAACTTCTGACCCAAACTCTACTTCCTGTTTTTGATAATAAAGTTTAAATACTGTTTCAAAGTGTTTACCCACCAGTTATATGTACATAAAACTGCTCCCTTTGCTTCCCTTAGTAACCTCTGTTAACTTGTTAAAAGTTAGATTTTCACTGCTAGAAATTTGAACTTGAAAAACATTTACAGCAGACAGAAGAAACATGTCAAATATTCCAAATACAGTTGATTTATCCACACAGCGGCTGCAGGAAATGTGCCGTGTGGAGACTTTGGAGCTAACGAGGGGCTTCCTATGCATTCATGTTCTGATCTCTGCAGTAGACGTCGGTGCAGCTTCCTACTCTGATCCAGTGGCATGTGATGGATAAATACATGCTAACTCCACTGATGTCTGCACAGAAAAACACATGTTGAACACAGATTCCTGTTCATGACATGATGAGGCGGCAGTCGTAGTGACACTTCAATGATTCTGCACATGCACAGACTAGACGAAACAAAAACATGGCTCATGTTGCTTGAAATTAGTCTGGAAACGTTACTTTAAAAAACAAAATTCACTTGGATGGATTGAAACTTGAGGCCAGCGTCTGTGTGTGGGAAAAGGTCAGTGGATGGATTTGGCTGAGCTTGAAATGGTACAAAATGTGGAAAAGTGGATTCTTTAAAGTGTGAAGCACTTCCAATCAGAATATTATGAATAAATGTTTAAATATTTGAACATTATAACCCGTCTATAGTAGAAAGAGCAACATTTTCAATAAATAAAGGCAGTAGGAACTGAGATATCTGAGCTAATAAAGTGTGTCTGATTATCTTTCAGGGGTGCGCCAACAGATTTTATATAATCAGCCACTTGGTGAACCAATCCAAGTGTCTGTGTATTTCTGCTGGAATGCAGATTTCAGCAGATATTTTTCTCTGGCATGGCTGTTAGCTGTGGGCAGAGGAACAACAGACCCCGAGGGGAAGCCCATTTCCAGCTCCTTTTCCACTCTCCCTTCTGTTCAGAACAGCCACTGCAGACCCACAGACCACTGTCTAATAAGTCAGACTTGCCAAGGGAAGCTGTCAAGCAGTGAAACTACAGCTTGCATCGTTTGGTTTTCCTGGCAGCAGATAATGAGCAGAGAAGTGAGGTTAACTGATTCGAGCCACATGGCTGAAATCGTCCTCAAATTGACCGCGCATCTGCGATTCTGCCGCTTACAGGTGTCATCTGTGTGGCTCTCGCGGTTCACTTCTTATTTCTCAGCTGTCATGTGTCGCCTTGATTACAAAGATGGTGGCAGATGAAGTGCCTGATTTCGTATAGGAGAGGTTTACCCAGTTTTTGTTTGAAATAATTGCAGTCTTTAACCAAAATTAGGTGAAACTTCATTGAATTGTGCAGTCTTGATTATACCGTATGGAGAGATATTTCAAGGCAAAACAGGAGAAAAATATGTCTTTCTGTAAAGAAGTAGGCTTGGAAGAGTTGAGGCTCACAAACAAGCATGGAGGTGGCAGCATCATCCTCTGGGTTTATTTAGTTAGAAAGTGGCAGAAGTGGAGGGAACTGTTTTTTATTTATATCTTTGTTAAATATAAACGAGGTGCATAAAGGGCGGCACAGGGGCCATTTGTGGCTCTCTAAAATGATTTTGTGTGGCCCTCAACTATATTCTGCAACAGTCCAAGTCTGCTGATTGATGCACACGGACTTTAAATACAAATGTTTTTTTTTTATTATTCATCCAGGGTGACATTTTCACTCAATATTTTAAAACATATTCTTAATTTTTACATAGGTAAAACAAATTATCTGGAGTAAAGGTTTCTGGTGAGGGAAGTGAAAGTTGTAGCCGTATGTAAGAGCCAAGGCTTTCACAGCTAAGACGTCTTTTCCGGATGTGAAGCATGGTGAAGGCAGCATAATGCTGTGGTGGAAATTTTACAGCCAGAGATTCTGGTGTACTTTGCATAAACTGCAGGACTTTATTTTCAGACAGTATGTTAATCTTGTTTTCTATATATTTCTTGTGTGAACCTTTATATCTTTGGCACCTGACCTAAATCAGGTAGAGATTAAATAATTCAGCTGGCACATCTCTGTCGTAAATCTGTATTTCTGGAGGTTCTTGTATGTGGTGAATTGGAACGACGATGGAGAGGAAGGACTGGTGGAGTTAGGAACCTGTGTCTGTACTTGCTTTCCTTACTTGAGCCCTCCGGAGGGGACGGTGTGGCACTTCTTGTGCTCCAGCAGCTGCTCAGGCGTCTTCAGGAACTTGTGGCAAACGTCGCACTCAAACATCCGCGTGATCAGGTGGATCTGGAGGTGCCGTTCGTACATGCTGCGCGTCTTGCACACAAAGTTGCAGAAAACGCACTCGAAGCCTGGAGAGAAAAGAATGACAGAACAAAATGAGTGAAGAATGAGCGAAGCAAATCCAGTCTGATTAGATTCTGGATGTGATCCAGACTAGATTTTAGCGAGACGGCCTCCAGAAAACAATCAAATACAGTAAAAACAAAATGTCATGCAAATCTCATCATTCTGACACATCTGTGATTTTATTGGTTCTTGTTTTGTGAATCAATAAAAAGCTCTCAACTCCATTTCCAAATAGGAATATTATTAAATTAATTCATTCTTTAGGTCCCAGTCTTGATTAAACCTTTAACAAGCTCGATAAACAAGGCATTTTGTTTACCTTTCTGACCCAAAAAAGGTAAACAAAATGCAAAAGCCACAACAAAAGTTATGCTACCATGTGTTAGCATAACTTCCCTTAAAGCATAATTACCATTTTGGCTTTTTGAAGTAGTGTTGTGCTTTCATGGAGACTTCCTTTCAGCATGTTTCAACTTTTCAGACAAAAAACGTGTATTGGCCCAGTTCAGACTAGGCAGGTCAGGTTTATTCATTCATTTATTTATTTTAAATTGGTGATTGGACAGAAATTCACCCTTTGTTCTGATGTTTATCTTGTAGTGCGGAAGTCACTACTGAAGGAAGAACACGAAAAGGTCAGCATGTTTAAAAATGAAGCAGGAGGAATCAGAAAAGGTGGAAGAAGTTATTTTCTACATTTATCTATATTTTTCTGTAATTCATTCACAGATTATTCTCTCTTTGAAGAGCCTATTTAAAAAAAAAAGTTTGGGGTGACTCATTTATTACCAAGGAAATATTTATGATACTCTGCCTGTGGAGTTAACATCTCATTCCCTCCTGAGCTCCTATAATTTCATTTGGCATGTATGGACTAGATTTTAGTGGCTGATTGATCAGAAAAATCCAATTCTGCGTGGGCCCTCCCCCTTTGCCTGTTCTCTGTCTCAATGAAGGAGCTTCAATGCTTCGTGTCTTAGTTCCTGCTGCACTTGTTGAAAACGTATTTCAAATATAACTAAACCATAGATTAGACTGATTTTAAATGTTAATAAATATTATTTTAAATGAGGGAAAAAAAAAAAAAAATCAAACGTGATGTCAAGATTTTACTTTGTTCCTAACCTTTGTCCGACTTGTCCTCGGTTCCTGATCCCGAGTGGCTTCCGCAGCTCGCCTGGCTGCCCGCCGACAAGGGCGGGACCAGCAGGTTCTTCAGTTCTTCGTTGCCGTGGGCAACGTCCCCGCCCTCCGAGCTGTTGAGCGAATCGCTGAGGGCCGAGAGAGACGATGAGGTGCTCTTGGTTTCGCTGAGGGGACTTCTTGAATTCAAACCTGGACAGAAGAAGGAAGGGAAGTGAGAGTTACGTCTTAGTGAGACGACGAAACTGAGAAATAATAACCAAAGTAAAATTCAAGCACTTAAAACAAATCACTATTACTATTATCATTAATAAAATCTAGCGATGGTGTTTTACCTTCTACAGTAGAGGTCAACTAAAATATAACACAATTTTCTGTTTTGAAATTTCCCACACACCTGAGTGGTCCCAAGAACACTAAAAAAAATGTCAATAATGTTTAACATATAAAATATAAGTCACTGTGTCACTAGCAATAATAAATATTAATATCATTGACACAATCCAAGCAAATTGTGTTGAGGTAAATTACCTTCCTGCTCAAATTGCATGCTTAAATACAATATATAAAGAAAAAAAAAAAATTTGCCAAGTTTTTTGGCATTTAGACAAATATTTTTTCTGATTCCAACTGATCTAAAACAAAAAAGGTTTATTTGGATTTCACTTCAAACAAAGTGGAAAAAATGTCTGACTCTCTTCGATGTATGAAAATATCTGGTTTCATCTGTAAGTAACGTTTTCCAAATTTAGGCTTTTAATCAAATGTTAGATTGCACTTTATTACAAAACTATGCAGTTTCAATATTAAGCACTTTTCCAACATTTTCAAGGATTTCAAGCACCAGTATGATGAACTCTGAACATAAAAACGAGACCCAAAAATAAATCTGTGGGCTGCATACTGTGCAGAAAATCTATTTCTGGGCACTGCCATTGTTATCTGCATGCACACACACACACACGCGCGCTACCAATACACACGCAGAATAAAAGCAGGCAGCCTGAACTGGGAGCCCTGCTGCCAGTCCAATCAAGATGCAGTGGGCTTTTATTGATCCTCTTCTCTGAGTCCACAATTCAGCAAGAAGAGAGGGGGAATTAGACGGAGGAGGGGCGGCAGCAGGGAGGGCCGGGGAGCGCGGGTCACGGCCGAAGGAGCTAAGATGGCGGGAGCATCTAGGGGCACAGCGCAACAAAGGGCATTCACTCAGGAGGGAGTGAATGGAGGCAGGAAGAAGCCTCCAAATGGTTGACCTCTCTCTTTAATACAGGCACACACCAATGTAGAAACGCAGCGGGTCTGCTCTTTCAGGCAGGGAAATTATTCTGGGATGGAGGATGAATGATTACCTTCCATCAAATCTATATATAGCAGGTCATTACAGCTTGGTCTTTGCCGCATTTTTAATAAACTCAACCAGCTTCCTTTACTGCAGCCGCTTACCTTCTCGCATGGAGAAAGGAAATTACACCACAGTTTTTTTTCCCTTTTTGGGTATCAGGAGATTAAAAATAGTCCAGCTTCTTTTACCTGAAGTTTACAATAATTCACAACAGGGAATAGAGAAGATTAATGTCAAAAACTAAGTACTCTGTGATTCAAGAGTCCCCTCTAGGGATCTTTTTACAAAATGCCATCAGATTTCAATCAGAGTCAGATCTGCACTTGAACTAGGCCATTACACTGCAAAAACAAATCTTACCAAGTATTTTGTCTACTTTCAAGTGCAGATATCTCAGGACTATTGAAATAAGACAAAACTATCTTATAAGTAACATTACAGCAATATTTAAGAGCTTGTTTATATATATTGAAATGCACTTGTTCTATTGGCAGATTTATTACTCATAACATGGGAAAATGCCCTTGTTATAAGTGAAAAAAATGGTGGACCTAGTACTTTTCTCATCTATACTGAAGAATTGTTCATTGTTTTTCTAATTTTCCTGTTATAAACTAACTTTGGCCATGCAACTGAAGCCTGAAGCATCTCAACACTAACCATGTTGCAGCATCGCAGATGAAAAAAGGGTTTTTGAATTGAAAATAATGCTTATTTTAATAGTTTTTGATTAAAATGTAATTAATTAGTTAAATCCCCTGTAATTAGCTCTATTAAAATTTTTAGTTCAGTCCCACCATTAGAAAAAACCACATAAAACAACCTACAAATGGCTCAAAACAAAAAAACAAAAGCGATCATTTAGCAGTATTGCTTTGTTTATGACTAAACTAAATTCTGGGATGTGATGAAACCGATGCAGCAGATGCTTTTTAAGCTCAGTAAACTCAGCTGCACCCTGACAGATGAATCTTCCCGAGGATGCAAAGGCGTTTGCTTGTGCAGTTTAAGGTACTTAAAGTTTTTGCACATAAAACGGTGGAGTCCGTCTTGTTTGAGACAAAGATAAATGCCACAGCAGGCTGTGAGGTTTAAAAGTCGTCCCCAGAGCAGAACCCAGCCTGTCTTCTCAGGACCCGAGGCCTATCGATTCCTCCCCAACAGGCACGATAACGGCCAGCCTTCTCAGATAAACAAGGCCACCACGGACTGCCGAGGACCCCTCAGCTGTCTGCGCCGGACATTCCCACCCAGCAACACCATCACCCACAACGAGGGGCAGAAAAGAAAAAAAAAAAAAAAGAGGAAAAAACATCAGCAATAAAACTGAACAAAGCCGTTTCAGACAAGAAAACGCGTATCGACAACCTGGGACTCAGGGCCGCGGCTCTAAAAGTGAGGACGGTCGATCGGACCGGGCTTGTTTGTGTCTTCCTCCCCGTCCTATGAACTGACCTCTGACCCCGTGTTTTTAAACTCCTGCATCACAACGTTTCTGCTAACAATTCTAGCTTCTTTCACACAGAAATGAAAAACACGGTCAGACCCTGAAAGACGATTACAGAGCTGTAAAAGTATTCCCTCTTCATGTTTCGCCACAATGTAGTGCATAGGATTCTCAACTGGATTCAAATCTAGCCTTTGACTAGGCCTTTCCAACACATAAAAAACATTGCGCTGTAGCTCACAACTAGGGTTGGACATTAATTATATCATTTATAAGAATTTTGACTAATTATAGTCACAATAAATTCCAGTTTAAAATCCCCTAAACTTTGTATTGCTGAGATTATTTTTATATTCTTCTTCAGCTTGTTCAATAAGAGTATCAAATATCAATAGATTTTATGTGACTGGTGTCCTAACCAACCACATTAAAATGGGAATGTTTTTCAAGAGCAGTATTTATGTTTGTGGGGTTATAATTGACGTGTCATGCAGTCACAGCCATACAGTTACCTAAAAAAAGGACTAATAAGTAATTTTAGATCTCTGAAGCTCTTCCAAATTTCCCTCTCAGCTGTTTTTTACTTCATAATTCCCTCCAGTTTAGGTAGGTTTGCAGTTGTGCCATAATCTTTCTGTTTTCAGATGATTTTAAAATCTATGGAGAGAAATTTGTTCCAAAATTATAAGAAAATACAAGTTTCAAAAGTGAGACTGTGGAAAACTTCTCAAACAAAAAATATGTTTAGTGAGGAAAATACATAATATGTACACAATATTTGAACCTATATTTTAATTTAATTTTATTTTTCAGGGGGTTTTTTTTGGAATTACTTTTTCAGATTTTTATTAAATTTTTTTCAAATTTCAATTTTTTTAAAATATTTTCTTTACTTGCAATAATATTAGAAAAAATTTCTCCACATAAAAAGCCTGGTATTTTGTTTAATAACTAAACTCTGCTTTATGAGTTGCATTTGGAAATAAGATGCTTTCTGAAGGTATATTTGGTTACAATTGATTTAAGGGGAATCAAATACAAATGCATGCCACACTTTTCAGATTTTTATTTGTAAAACGTTTGTTCTTCCCCTTAATTATAACCTAACGTGTGTGTTGGTCTATCACATAAAATCCCAAATGTTGAATTTTGCTCATTGTTTAAATTCAGAACCAGATCAAAATTATCGTCCAAACAAGTTTCCACCCACTCTTACGTGTGAAAAGTTTTCCAAAATAACTCTTTTTGAGAATCAGAATTAGCAATAACACATCTTAATTTGGCTTTTTACGAGTTGATTTTTTTACTACAACATCTGACGGGACAACCGAAGCCGGCGTCTTTTGGCCGACAGGCGTCATTACCTGCGTGTCCGGTGCTGATGTGGCTCTTCATGTCGCTCTCCTCCATACAGACGTAGTCACAGACGCTGCAGCAGAGCGAGAACATCCACTGCTCCTTGTCCACATGAAGCGACATGTGGCTGACAAACTGGGCATTCAGCTCCGTCTGGAAACCGCACACATGGCAGCTGGACAGGGAACAGACAGCAGAGAGGGGCGGGAGGAGAAATGGTGAGAATGAGAAGAGGGAGACAGTCAGATTCAGTGTTACATTTGCCTGCATAAATTACCAAATGTATGGTGTCTCCGCATTCATTTTAGTTTGAATAAGATTATCTGAAAATGACTGGAAAAACGAGTTTACAGTGTTGAAACACAGAGGGAATTTCTGGAGAACGGTTTAATAAAAAGAGGATCAGTCCAGGTGAGTATTAGATAAAATGTTAAACCAGATGGGAACTGGTTTGGTTTCACATGGTGAAACGGTTCAGTTTGTATCAATAAAAATTAAAACCAGTCTGGGTTTGCTGCATGAGACAGAGAGAAAAGCAGCTCATGCAGAGTCAGAAGTTTAACTTTCAATCGTTTGGATCCTTTTCCAGGTTGGAGTGATTACACCACAAACACCTTTAGTGTGTTTTAAAAACATTACCTAAACCAAATGTTTGCATTTATTCTGGATTTTCAATCAAAATAGTTTATCCTGCAGGTAAATTAAACATTGTAACCCATATTATTCAACCATTTTCAAGTAAGCACTGTGGCTGGTGATGCTGCGGGCCGGATAGATCCCCAGTAGCAGTCAGTCTTACAACTCAAGTCCAGTGGCTGTCTTGACAAATTATCAGTTCAACTTCCAAACAGTAGAAACGATATTTCACACCAACATCATCAGTTAGCACTGCTATTCCGCCTCATTTGCTTTTGCTGCTCCTCTTTAGATCTGACCTGATTGTCAGAGAGTCAAGTTGGGGATACAATCCTTGCCCATATTCAAATTGAGAATGATCCAAATGTGACCCATTAGCACAAGTGGAGACTTTTCACTTTCCTTCAGTGAAGAGTTATTGCAACAGAAAACTTTAAGTCCAGAACAAAGTATTCATTTCTTAATATGTAGGATTTTTGCCTTCACTTTAATATCACAGTAAATATCTCAAAAGTAGACATTGGTGTATCCAAATCTGCTTTTAGCAAATTTATTAAACTAACTGAAATAAAGCAAACATTTTTAAATTTAAAATTTTTTACAATAGAGGTAAAAAAAATAATTGAATAATTGAATGTCTTTCTGTTAATAAGCCAAATTGACAAAAGTATTTTTAAGTTTTGGGAGTTTGGACACCAACAGTGTATGTAAACTTTTGACCGGATGCTAAAACGTCTCATATAAATCACGTGTGAATCTGGAAATATAAATATATGATTTCTCAAGTTCATCATCCAAAATGTTAGGACGAAAATCTAAATTTGACAAATTTCCTCTATTTATTTCACAATGTGAACCTGACTCACAAAAGTAGGTTATATGGATCTGTAATGTAAAGATGAATCTGTGTAGAACCTCAGTGTTGTCCCCCCCTGAGTGTGTGTGCGGTGTGTGAAGCCTACCTGTAGTAGTACGGGCAGTTCTTGCGCTCTGCGGAGTCGGCGGTGACGGCGCTGACGATCTGCTCGGCGTCCGTTTGGACCAGCTTCACAGAGTGGATGGTCAGGTGCTGATTGAGGTTTGCTCTGCACTTGGCTGCGTAAGGACACAGGTGACACTTGTATTTCCTCTCCTCTGCAACATACACACGCACGCACACACACACACAACCCGCCTCATTTTAAACTTCACTCTGGATCAAACTTTTAAACCTGGTCAATTAATTCCTGACACGGTCCAATTTTCAGGAAGGTAAAAACACATAAATATAGATTTGATACCCAGAACATTCACCTTTTTTTCCTCACCATCTGAAGCTAAATCAAACAAAACCTCTCTTGTTTTAGGTCACTTAGAATTTCCAGAGTTATTTCCATTTGCTAAATGCCACAACATGTCAGTGATTGATTTTTTAATGCCTTCAAATTCAGGAGTTTTCATGCTTTTCCTCTGTATTTTGATAGGGCTGCCTCTGAAACGTAAGACTTGGGTCAAATCTTTTGCGTTTCCTCCAACAAGCGTCTCACCGTAGTTTACTGGAGTTCTGGTCCATTCCTCCTGACAGAACCAGTGGAACTGGGTCAGAGCTGTAGGCCGCTTCGCTCACACACGCCTTTCCTGATCTTCTCTTTAGAAGCTGTGGGAAGATCAGCTCCCCACAGCTGACATAGGCATTGTGATGGCTATGTCAAAACATTGACTGTGTTTCAATATTTCCACATAATGTTCTTTCCTCACTTCATAAAGTGCACCAGTTCCTCCTGCAGCAAAATAGCCCCACAGCATGATGCTGCCACCTCCAAACTTCACATTTAGGATGGTACAATCTGACTTTTTATGTGTCTTATGGAATAATGGCTTCCTCTTTGTTGAGCGGCCTTTCAGCCCATGTTAGTACAAGTTTCACTGGTCTGTCTTACCAGCTTCAGCTGCATCTTTTCAGTTTTTTGGCTTTAGTTCTGGGCTCAATCTGCACATTTTGGACCAGAATCTGTCTCCTGAGCAGAAACACGTTTCCTGAGCGGTCTGATGGTCCGACACTCCCCTCATGTCTGAACTTGAGTAGAAGAACGCGGCGTCTTGAAATTATTTCCAAGGATGAACCAGACTGCTGCAGCTTCACGATTCTGTCCTCTTCTTGGCTGATTGATGTTGACTTTCCCATCGTGTCAAATCGGAAAGCAGGGAGTTCCAGGTGTGGCCTTGAAACGCATCAAATTAACTAAAGTGTGTCAGTGACCTATCAGAAGTTTCCAAAGCCATGACATCATCATCTGGGCCTTCCCTTATTGCTTAAAGGGACAGTAGTAATTCTTTATGTAAACTTTTGATCTTGAAGACATTAAAAAATAAATCTCAGAAATATTATTTTATTATTGTGTCATTTAGCAAATAGAAATATTTTTGGTGATTCTAACTAACCTAAAACAGGAGATGTTTGGTCTGATTTCACTTCAAAATAGTTAGGAAAAAAGATGGACGTGTTTATTCGGTGTATGTAAACTTCTGTTCAATTTATAAGCAGTATAGAAGATCTGCAGAAACACGTTTCCTTTTATGCAAAAACAAATTAGCATAACAACACGTCTACTCCCCCCCTCAACAAAAACACAAACACTAACTCTCAACCCATTTGCCCCAAGGACATGAAGCCAGGCAACCTTTATGTCGCCGGGGAAACCAAAAAGACCATCACAGTGACATATGCCCCTGCTTCTGCTCTCTGTGGTGTGGCCAAGCTGTTCGCAGCCAACACTCTCAGATGGTGTGTGTGTGTGTGTGTGCGTACCCTAAATGTGTGAGCATGTTCGGTTGTTTGGGGGGCATTTGGTACACAAGTCTCAACTTGTGAGCTGTGGTGTCCCAAAAAGGCTCCATTTATCTGGAGTCCAGAGGAAATGTGCCTTTAAATAAAACCGGGAAGGTGGGATTATTATTAGATTCTTGTAACTAACGAGGACAGAGAGCGGGACAGTGGAAGACGGGGATGGGGTTGAACGGATCAATGGAGAAAACGCAGAGTAATCAGGTCACCAGGGAGTGAGGAAGCCTCCCAAGCCTCTGTGTGTGTATGAGTGTGTGTGTAGGACAGAGAAACGGATGGAGAAGACCAGTCGGACCATAAGTGTGTGCAGCATCCTTCAAGCCGGGTAATTAGACGGCAGTTTTCCCAGAGAGACTAATCACGGTAGTAATCTTTTTCGAGGAAGGGTAATCTAGTCCGGTCAACCTTATCTATTTACAGCAGGCGCCACAAACAACATCTATGCATTAAAGGAAATAAGAGGACTCCGGCTGCAAATAACGATTATTTTATCAATTATTCTGACGATTAATCGATTAGCCTGACGATTAATCAATTAATCTGACGATTAATTAGATAAAAAAATGTAAGGTTTTAATATACAATGTTAGAAATAAAACACAAATAATTTGAATAATTTGTAAATAAGAAATACACATTTTACACATTTGACGTAACAAACGTCCCTTTAGTGAACACTTGATCAAACGTAGCAAAGGATGCATCTGCAGCTAAAAAAAAAACTATCAACACAGTTTATGACCAACCTGTTGATTATTTTTTTGGATTAACTGATTAATAACTGATTAGCAAAGGGGGCTTAGATTTGTTTTTATATTTACAGAATTTGAACAGGTGAAGTTAAATCTATGATACTTGAGTTCTGGGTAAAACAGATTCACTAACAATTTTCTTTTTTTTTTTTTTCAAATGCAAAATATTTGGTTTTTACACTTCTGACTTAATTACCGCTCTTATTGTGTTGTACATTCAGCAAAATGGCATTTTTAGAGATTCTAAACGAGTATGTACAGACTAAATTAGTTAGCCATTATTTGAAAAATAACGATTAATCTAGGGCTGTTGTAAACGATTATTTTAGTAATTGAGTAATCTATAGATTTTTCTTACAATTAATCGAGTAATCGGATAAAAACAATTATGAAATAAAATATTGGTAAATCTTCCATAACACCAGTGTTACTATCGGATATCAACATCAGTCTATTTTTTCCACATTTGAGCTTCCCTACCAGTTACTTTTTTGTAGACCGGGGGAGCAATACGGGATATTTACGGCTCCTCCGTTCAGAAACTCATCTAGCCGCCATGTTCCGCCTCCCGTTTGTTCAGACCGGGATGATATAAGTTTATTGTGCGGTTCGTCCGTAAAGCTGCTCTTACCCTGTAAGCATCAACCCTCAGCCGCCCGCCGTGTTCAGTCTCTCCGCTCACCTGTATAAATCCTCCTCAGCTTCTTCCCGCCGTTCAACCAGCAGCTCCGGAGCAGAAAGGCTGCCGAACTCCCGGCATCGCGCCGGTCATTTTAAGGATGTTTATTGGTCCCACAAAAACGATGAAAACCCGGAATTATCACCAATCAGTAAAATCCCCGCGGGCCGAACTTGAAGATTGGACGTTATGCCGCTAACACGTAGCTTCCGTCAACAACTCAGAGGCGGAAGTCAGAGCTCCGCGCAACGCAAATAATGTTCCGGCTGAAACACGGTGCGCTAAATGATAAAACATAAATTAACGAAGCTTCGAGGCAGGTCAATTTTCCTCGAGGAATTTTAATAATTGAGGTACTCGAATCACTCGAGGAATCGTTTCAGCCCTAGATTAATCTGATTAATCGTTTCAGCCCTATAAAGGAGACCAAGCTTCTGTGTGTGAGCGTGTGGTTTACCTGTGTGGAGCGACAGGTGTCTGGACAGGGTCTGCTGCCTGCCGAACACCTTCCCGCAGACGGGACAGGGGAAGAGCTGCTCGTGTAGCTTCCACTGGGCGAGGCCGTTTCCTGGCTCGCCGTCGTCCTTCTCAGAATCTGAAACAAAGACACATGTCCATCACTCACTGCCTTCACACACACCACCTTGAAATGTTCCACGTTTCTGTCATATTACAACCCCAAGCTTAAAAGTATTTAACAGATTTTATGTTATAAAACAAAAGTAGCACGTAACTATAAGGAAAATAATAAATGGCTCTCAAACATTTTCACTTAAAAGTGACCTTTCATGCTTCCTTGAACAGGTTAGGATACGTCTGCAGGCGATATAAAAACATATTCATTACTTTTTTGCACAAAGTCATTCTCAGATAATGAGATCTTAAGTCTCCTCAGTTCTGCCTATGAACTGTTTTAGGGCCTCTTGTCACTTTAAATGTGAAAATGGCTGCAAACTGATGCACATTTATACAACTTTGAAAAGCAGAAGTGGAGTCTCCTGCACAACCAACAAGAATGCAGCAAGTGGTTTCTGAATGGTAAGTCAACTTCCAAACAACTGTCTTTTCCAACAGCCATTGTACAGTGCATACAGCAGTAAAACCAACTGACCAAAAGTACTGGAACTCAGCTACGTTTGCTAGGTGACAGCGAGGGAGGTTTTTGAAAATTACACATTTTCCAGACACCTAAAAACATGAGCATATTGCCAAAAAATGGCTGGGTGGCTAATTTAAGCACTTGAGCTGTTTTTAGAAGCCACTGAGACCCAAATTGGATTACAAACACATACAAAATGTGAATTTTATAGGTTCAGTTTAAATATCCAGAATAGTCGTCCTTCTTTAAGGTTTCTTTCACTTCTCGTTCAGCCGTGAACCCAACACTCTGAAAGCTGCCTGCCGCCGTCTAAACGACGCTCCTTATCTAACCTACAGGAGGGATGCCGCTTAAACGCATTCTTAATGTCAACATCAAACAGGAGTCCTTTTCTCTGCCGCCTCTGATGGTAAGTACACCTCTGCGGCTCCTTCTCACTGTATGCCAACTCAAAAACAGAGATGGTGCTTTTAAAGAGCTGAAGTAAAGAAAACATGCAGTATTTTTTTCTCCATTGTGCTGTTCAACCTCCATAGAGTAAATGAAGACTTTATTCCCAGAGTGCATTGTTCAGGCTGCACAGTTTGGCCTTGAGCTGCGCCTGTATGAGATTATGGAAGAAAACCTGTGTGTGTTCCACTGGTGACAAATGATGTGGTATTTATACAGCTCTGAAAACTTCGGGAAAAGAAAGCAAATATCTTTTTCTTTTTTTTCCAGGCATGCAGGGGGAAGACTTTGTGGCGAGTCCCTAAAGAACAGATGGTGGTGTGAGAAGACGTTCAGCTGCTGTTGCACCGACTCAAGCAACCTTGAGCATTTTTCCTCTCTGTGTCAGATATTAACTTCCTCTTTGACCCCCAAAATGCAAACCAGCTTTGTCGTGCTGTGTGCAGTTTGGATCGTTGTTTTCATTTGTGTCAGAGCAGCTTTTATGGACTTCTTGAAAAAGCAAAGCAAGAAAAAAAGATGCAATTTAAGTAAAAACAACCGAGAGAGATTTTACTTTACTGCCCTGTTTTTATTTCTTATTTTTAATATTTTTTACCCCAAAATAAATGATTTGAAGCTGAAGAAAAGTTTTAAACTCTTTTAAATCTTAAATCTTATCTTTTAAAAAAAATGTCATGTTTACAAATATCTATTTTTACTGCAATCAGAGGTGATTAGTTGCTTATAAACATTTTGTAGAGCCTCATTGTACAGAGAAAGAGATCTCTGACCATCACCTTTGTTCAGCTCAACCACAGCTTATCTACAGGATTAAAGCCTGAGGACTCGGATAGCCGTGACTGAAGGTTGATTTTTGTCTGAGTTTGAATCCTTATCCTTCTGAAAGGTTCATAACGACTCATTTTATATTTTCTGGAAGAAGTCACTGGATTTTTATTTAACATGTCCTCATGATACATGAAGGCGTGTACTCTAAGAAGAGTTTTCACAGTCTTTGGATATATTTATGAGTGTACTAAATACACAGGGTATTTATCCACATTTTCATTGTTTCTTTTACACTTGAATCTCCAGGAGGTTCAATCTTTTGTAAAGCAAGCCAACATCAATGGAGGCATGGAGTAGAAATCATTAGAGTCAGAATGAAGCATAATGATTAATCATTAGGACATTCAATGATTAATGACCAAGAGTAGTTTAAATTTGAGCTTAAAAACATCTCAAGATGAATTAAGTTTTGATGCATTTGAGAGCAACTTTTTTCTGTGCACATCTTTGCCAATAAAACGTCTAGAGAGAAATGACAAATGTACAAACTTAGAGAAAAAGTAGTGTCAGGTGTGATTATTATATTTCATTATCCGACTTCCTCCATGAGATAAAATCCGACTGAGGTGAGTTGATTTCACACTCAGCTTTTAGTCCAAACTTAAAGGATTTGTGGCTGAAGCCGAAGAAGCAGAAGAGAATTAAGTGTCCTGATTCGGAGGAGAAGAAGGAGGAAGAGTCGGTCACTCGAGGGTCTCAGAAGTCTGACTGCAGAGACCCAAAGCCATGACCCAGCAAATACACTCATGATTAAGCCAATTAAAGTGGATGGCCTTGAAGTGGTTAACGCCTTAATTAGTGTTGTTAGAGCCGAGAGGAGAGACGCAAACAAGAAATGAAGGAGCGAGCTAAATCCAGACTGGAAGAGGGGAATCACATGGACCCTGATGAAATCTTTTCTGTTTGAACTGAAAAACTTCTCTACGGAGGGCTGAGACTGCCAAAATTAAAACTAAATATATGTAAAAATGACAAAAATGTGAACAAATAATTTTAATTTGGACATTTTATTTATTAAAAGTAATCTAAACTGGTTTTTCATTTAAATTTCTTGGTAGAAATTTATTTTTACTTGATTTATTAATTATACAGTTTAATTTTGAGTCTATATGGAGGACTGACACTGCCAAAATTAGGAGAAAAAAAAATTCAAATTTATGTGGCAATATTTTAATTCAGACATTTGATTCATTACAAGTGACAATTGACTTGTCATTTAAATTTCTCTAAGAATTAATTTCCATTTAAATATTTTTATGCAATATAATCGAGTTTTGATTAATTTTTTTGTTTTATTTTTAATCCACATATTCATTATTCAACTCATTTCTATAATTATTTAAAAATTTTTATTTGATAATTCCTAATGTATTTCTTGTCAATTAACATTTGAAGGTCTCTTTATACTCTAATAATTTTTAAATAATTTTTAGAGGTTAATTAATTAGAGCAGGATATTCAGAATTAATTTTCTTTATTAATTTCCATAATGTCTTTAATTAGGCAGTGTTTGTCCGTTGTATTTTTTTTATTCTTTTTGGTACATCTGAGTTTGTATGAATTTAAAATTCACGCAGTTTGCTACATTTTAAGATAAAAAAAGTTGTTTTTAAACAAATATTGTGGGATCCCAGGACCTGTACCAAGGCAGTCGGGTAAATATATGTGATTACAACAGTTATTCCATTACATTATATCTGATTGATGCTCCAATATTTGGATAAAGAAGAAATAAAAAAGTGAGCAAATCCAACTTGAAGACAGAAAAATCTGCTAAGCAGAACAGAGGTGATAAAGCTGAAAGCAGCAGAGGCCGGATGTAAGGCTTAAACTCACAGGGGAAAGGCCTCGACGAATTAACTTTCAGGACACTGTTGACACCCAGAAGCCAATCAGATTTTCATTAACTGGCAGAGGGACAGAGGAAACTGGCACAAGCTAATTAACCTCTGGATCCCTCACTGTCAAAGACACACCAAGGGAAGCTGAGAGATGCCAGGGATGAAGGGGAGTCGGGCGGGGCAGGAGGACGCTCCGGGCTTCAGAAAGGCCAACTCAAGGTAGAGGGCCCTGACCTCAGTTTATACACATATACATATATAAAACAAAGCTCCAAAAATGTGCAAATACAGTTTGTGTGTGTGGAATCAGAGCATCACTGCATTATGAAGTATGTCAGAGCTACATCTGGGATTTAAGGACTTCCGTTTAAAACTTACCCAACTTTGAAAGAGTGTTTTTTAATTTGAGCCTCTGGATTAATGAATGCTTACCTGTTAGTGACGCCAACATAATATATTTCAAAAGTGTTTTAAAACACTTTGTAAAGCTCAAAACTCTAATAATAAATCTAATTTATGAATAAATGTTCTGCACATTTTGCTCCAAATCAAAACATAGAGATGTGTAGTAATTATTTGCTCTGCAGAAAGTTAGAAAAAGTGAATATTATCATCAGTGGTGAGTTGTTAGCCTTCAGTCAGAGGCCTCATTATCCCTGGTATGGGTTTTATAAGTACGTCTCCATAGTGTGAGAAACATGCCCCTATCATGATGCCTCACCCGCCGTGCTTCACAGTCTACTGTAACTTCCTTTTAGGTTCATCTGATTAACAGTTTCAACAGTTTCACACAAACCAAACACTAATTTAACAAAAATTTCCCACATTTAAATAACTTTGCTGAATGTATAAATTATAAGACAACCTTTCTTTCAGTTACACAGATCAATAAGGCATTGAGCCATTAGAAATAATAAATATTACATGGAAACAATAAAAACCAGTTGTGAAAAGGTAAAAGACTTTCCTGCTTAAATAACATGCTAAAGCACAACATACCAAGAAAAAGTTACAAATTAATCTCTAAACATTTTTTGGCATTTAGCAAATAATAATAATTTTGGTAATTCTAACAGACTTAAAACAAGAAAAGTTTAGTCTGATTTAATTTCAGTGGCAAAAAATTTTCTGGTTTATATCTGGCTTCAACTGTAAATAACTTTTTCCAAATGTAGCCATTCAGCTCAGCATCAGGTTGCAATTCATTACGAAACGATGAAGTTTGAATATCAAACACTTTACAGAAATCAAGAACTTTCTAAACCTTGAAAACGCCTGATTAAAAGTCAAGCCTTTTCAAGGAATCCAAGAACCCGCACAAAACCTCTTTGTAGGTTTTTTAATCTCTCGTCAGTTTTAAACATAAAAATGAGCTGGTGAAGGATTTGCTGTTTCAGAGTGTAATTTCTACAGAAACGCATTGATTGATCTGGTTAATGATGTTGGACTGCTGTGATTTTGAGCAGCACACAGTAACATTTCCTCACCGTGGAACGGCGCCCTGGTGGAGGAGCTGGCCTCTGCGGGGGACGAGCTCTTGGAGCGCGAGTTAAAGGGTGATTGTCTGAAGCACTCGTCCAGGAATGAACTGGAACAGAGAAGCAGCGCCGATGTTACCAACACTTACACAGCCACTAAAAAACACCCACAGGTTTCAGTCGCACTCCAACTATCACTGACCATTTAAAAAGCACAAATAAAAACAGAGTATTTCTAGAGAAACTGACCTACCTATTTATTCCCACCATGTTGCTGTCTTTGTGGTTGTTGGCTTTGCTTACTTTTTCTGGAAAGAAGAGAATACAAACTCATCAATGTAACATTATTCATGCCAAATACATCTGTTTCTTTGTGTTTTCACGGCAGATGTCAGATGACGACTCAGACTTTAAATTTAAAGGGAAAATCTGCAGCAGCTGTGAGGATTCAGACTCTTTCAAGTTCATGTCAGCTGCTGTCAACGGATCTTTACTAAAAATATGACAAACGTGATAAAAGTGATCAAACCACGCTTCATTTCTTTGCATTTCTCAGTTCTTGTTTTCATCCTTAAAAATAAGCCAGTTTTTATTTTTAAGATTTTTTCAAAACCAATATTTCTCCAGACTTTCTGAAGGTCTTTTCAAGTTTTTCCTTCAGGTGTTTTTCACTCCTTTCAGCCCAGTCCTTGTAGCTGACCCTGACTGCATACCGCCTGTTGTGAGCTTTTAAAAAAATGAGCAAAGTGGATTTATCTGTGGACAAATAAAGACGTGTCAAAAATTAACTGCAGTCGTCTTTTCGTCAAACAGCAAAGACTCAGCATGAAACCTGAGAGATAAAACCTCCTCAGTTCATTCATTGTATGCAAAGTTTTTAAGTTTTTCTGCTAATAGCTGCTAAAATTCGTACCAAATTCAAAATATTTTCACCTAACCGGTGCTGATCTACATTTCTTCTGTCAAAATGTTACATTTGATTACTTGTATTGATTCAAGAAAATAAATGGAAACTGATTTGTGACAAGCTGCAGCTGAAAGATCTGATTTAAAGTTGGTTCCTTACTTGGCAGGATTTTTAGAGGATTCTTAAGCCTTAAAAAGGTTCAACATGTGCAGGATAGAAATAGAAACAAAAAAATGATTCTGAATTTATCGTAAGTTTAGGGCCTGAGTAAAACCGGCCAGCAAGTGGCCCCCAGCTGCAGTTTGGACACCCCTGCATGAGTTAAATCTAAAATGATATTGTTGATTCGGTTTGTGTTTGAACAGATGCTGTTAGTTTGAAAACTGTGACAATTATTGCAGCCATTTAATCCAGAAACATTGGTCCAACCTCAGGTAGGTGATTCTTCACTGAACAGAGATCTGTTGGAAAAGTTTGTGATCTGTAAAATCTTTAGTTTATTCAGTGGAAACACACATGATGATTTCACAGGCACAATGACCGCACTAAAGACGCACTAAAAGGAGTCAAACCAGGACTAAAGTCGACTATTTAAAACTCAGTTATGACTAAAGAAAAGTAACTGTGAAATATTTAACATTTCATTTATGGCATTTTTTGGTCCAGCAGTTCGTCTTTCATTTTCCTAACTTGCAAAAAAAGATTTTTTTTTTATTTTTATTTTTTGCTGACTCAGCTTAGTGCTGTTAAGATTAATGGCGTTGACGCGGCTGCACATTGTGATGGATTCATCCATCAACTGCTGACATGAGTAAAGACACCATAAGTAACACGCCTAATATTACTTCTTTCACACAAAAAAATAATTGGAAGGGTTTCAACGACACAGAACCTGCAAAAATATTCACAGCTTTTGAAGTTATTCACATTTTATTACATTCCAACCACAAAAACTCCCATGTTTTTTTTAAATTGGGATTTTAAAGTGACAAACCAACACAACGTAGCTAAGAATTGTGAAGTGTAAAGAATGGCTTTCAAATGTTTTTACACATAAAAATGTGAAGTGTCAATTCTGGAAGAGAGCCAGAAACATATTCTGCCAGGATAGTTCAATCCAGGAGGAAATCTCGTTAACCGGCTGTAAAACGAGGCTGTAAAAGATCAAATGGTTAAGATCGAAACAGAATTGTGTGTCAGAATAGTCCAGTCAAATGTCAGACCAAAATACAACTCAGGAAGTATTACGTTGGGATTTTATGTAATTTTTATCTTGGGGTGTTCATTGGAAAATAAGGGTTAATTAATTAAATACATAGATTTCAAATTTTAACTCAATTAATTGCTTTCTATCAGCTTTCCATTTGAATTTCCGTGTTTCTGGCACACCCGTAAATGAACGACATCGGCGAGCAACAGCAATGCATGACCAAGCTGCTTCTCTTAGTCGTCAGGCAGATACATTTAGTTTCCAAAAACCATCTGATGGGAAGCTGGAAAAGACTATTGTTGTGTTTAAATAATGCTGAAGGTTTCAAATACACACTTGCACAGTAGAGGTGGACGGATAGATCGGATACATTGATAATACCAAGTTAGTATCAGTACTGAATCAATAATTGCGTGGTAAGATTGATCATTTTCTTTCCTCAGAGGATCTATACTGTACCACACACCTCAAATGTACTGAAATCTTGCACTCATGCCTAATAAAGCCAAAAGTTTCAAACACACAGAGACTTGAGTTTCTGGCAACTTTTCAACAGTGGTGTAAAAAAAAAGGAGGTGAAAGCAGCCAGAACCAGAACCAGAGCTCAGAGCGTGTAGTTCCCCGTGTTCAGAAGTAAAGGCCACTCCGCTAAATGAGTGAGAGAGAAGACTTGCGTGTGAGTTTCAAGGCGACGTACTGAAGTGAATTTCAAAGCTGCAATCATCTCAGTGTTCACAGCGACCTTGCTGCTGATGCGTCTCTGAGGTCCTACTGCTCTGGGTAATTCATATTGATTGCTCATTGTGTGACAGCAGCCCACTCTGTTCCAGCCCCCCCTCGACGTTCAAAACAACTTCTGAGAGGGTGGCGGTCGCTGCTGCCAGGGCCGACGATGCCCCGGCCTCCCTGGGTGGGCAAGCTGTATGACCCCCCCCCCCCCCCCCCGCCACCACCCTCACCCTTCACCCCGCTGCCGCCTTTACAAAACGCCACTACCACCCCCGTACCCGAAACGCCCCGCTCCGCCACACTGTTCGCCAAGGACAGAGGTCTCTTTTCACGTTGCCATGGAGATGCCGCACAGGAGAAATGTAAAGGGGAGGGAGAGAGGGGAAGTGATGAGGAAGGGGTGGCAGGGTAGAGAAGAGGAGGGAGGGGGGGGGACATGTGCAGCCAAGTGTGCTTGAGCCGGCACGTCTGAAAACAAGTCAGGGGAGAGAAGAGAAAGAAAGAGAGAGAGAGAGAGAGAGAGAGAGAGGAGAGCGGGAATTTGTGCAGACGCCGATTCCCGTGGGGCCTGGTGCGAGCGTGTAAAGGTGTGCGTAAAAGACGATGTGGGAAAGAAAAATTGTCAACGTGTGAATATGTGTAAAAACAAACAAACAAAAAAAAGCTGGATTTAAGCGACAGAAAGCAGACGGACAGAAAGAAGCCTCGGCCACACATGGACTTGTCTTTTTTCTCTCTAAGGGACGATAAATACACCCCAACTCTTACCACACTTTCTGGAGTAGAGAGGCACCAATTCAATGTTAATAGCTATATTGGTCCCAGTATTGAAAAACATTCTAGATCGGGTATCGGTGACAATGTGCCAGATCCATAAGGGCAAATCGTTCAGTCTAATTTTATGCTTTGTGCTCCGAGTGAGGTCATGCTTTATTCATTTATTTTACATTATATTTAGAGTTTCTGAACCATTTGAAAGAAGGCTTGTTATAGTTTATTTTTAGATGTTTGACATGCAGCCAACCCATTACTTTTATGTGTTTCTTTATCATTTATTTCACATTGGCTGTTATACTCCTAATTGCACCGACTGAACAAATTAAAGGTGCTTTTACATGTTTGACCAAGTAAACATGTAATGGTGTTATCAAATAATAGTTATAATTCAAACTTGTAAGTCAGTACATTTATGTCTGTGACATTTTTAAGCCAACTCAGCACTGTTCCTCTGCATCAGATCGGTATCGGCTGATGCTAAACCTTCGATATCTGTATCGATATCGGAAAAAGTCAATGAGTGCATCGTTACTCTGGAGTACAAATTTTTTATAAATTTTGATCTGTTGCACTAATGACGACAAAAGTAGTTCCTCCCCTCGTGTCAAGTTGACTTGGATCTTACTAAACGTCTCAAATGATTATATGTTGACAGACCGTCTATCAGATGATGGGAACTTTTTCCATCATATTTGCATGTTGTACTTTAATCTCAGAATTAGTCAATTCTGTATTCATCCATGTCCAAATCTAAATAAATGACTACACATTCTTGGGTGTATGTCATTTATCTTGTTAGCAAATGCAAAAAAAAATCACATAACTGTTTATTCTTTGTTGTAAGATTTGCAAACCTTCACTTTATCCTCTCTGAAAGTCTGGGTTGTATTTATTTGGTAGATTTGAGTCTGAAGACTAGGTTTTGTGTCATTCAATATTCTGAGATCAAAGTCAGATTTTTTTGACCCTCTCTCTTCCTGTGTGTGTGGATGATGTGCGACAGTGTTTGTGTACCTGACAATTTAAACAGCAGCTCAGAAGCCATTTTGACCGATATGTCTTGGGAGAAGAGGTCTTTCTGGGGGCAGGCCAACGTCTCTGGGAGGTTGCTCATTGGCTCGTTCTTCTCACTCGCCCCTAAAGTGCTGAAGGTCAGCAGGTGGGAGGCAGGCGGGGTTCGTTCTGCAGGGGGTGGGTCCACCTCCATGGGCTCGGCCTTTACCTTCACCTTCTGGTACTGGGCGTCTTTGCTGTTCTCTAGAGAGAAGACAGCAACTCCTGGTCAGAACAGCATTCTTTTAAATCCTGGAGACTTTCTGAAAAGCTCGTCTTTCTCAAATAGAAATGCCAACAATCAATCTTTCAGCTTTTTATGGATTATGAAATGAATCCAGCTTCTGTTTTTGGCTCCTGAACACAATGACATGATTCTGCAAACACACTTTTATGAAAGACATAAAGTAATTACAAAGCAATAAGAACGCCAATAAAAATTTAAAACACAAATAAAAAGAAAAAGCAAGTGTGCCGTCAGTTACAGTGCTGAGCTTAACGTTCTGAGGAAGGTGTAGGGCAGAGCCCAAAACTGGAAAATCTTAACTACTGGGAAGCAACGAAATTATTTAAATTAAAATGGTCAAAATGAGTTTATTGTGATTTTTAATTAGTTTTACCTGCTCCACAATAAACAGGAAATCTGCTGGATCTTTAAAAAAATAAAAAATTAAGATCCAAAGCATGAAAAGGGCTTTGGACTGTTGCCTTACTAAAAGAAAAATAACTAAATCATCAATTGTTTTCTATTCTGTTGGCCACATTTTTAACTGTTTTGACTTCTAATCAGGCTGAACTCCAACCGGCTGGGAAAAAGAAATCTTGCTGAAGACAATTTCAACCTTCCCGTATCATGGTGCTGCCAATAACAGGCCTGACCCTGGGGATGGTGTGTTCAGGGTAACATGCAGTAATGCTTTCTCCCCACAGCGTTGCATATATATGCCACTCATTCTGACCAGAAAAATACATTTTCGTTTCCTTTGTCCTTTGCAGGTTTACTAGCAACAATTACCCGTTTTTCCCCAAAGTGTAAACTATAAAACTTGGGAACAATAATACAAATAAAATCTGTCAATTTTGCTATTTCCTTTATACCAGTCATCTACTTATAAGTCTACAGTTTAAAAATAGATATAACTAATTCTATTTACTCTCCAAGAATCACAGAACTATAGGAAGAAAAATATATTTGTAGATCCATCAAATTTATCAATGCCTTTAGAGGGGGATTAATTCCCACTCCAAACTGTTTATTTAGCCAAGATTTATTAAAAATTAAACTGACTCAAACTGCTAAGCTAAAAGATGAAAAGATTTTTAAAAAAAGGGCAGAAATTCTACAATCCAAATAAATCCTAAATCAGCGGTTTCCCTTCAGAGCTGGAGCGGCGTCAGCTAGCATGTAGCGGGGTGATTATTAGGGCAGGAGTGCACCGAGAGGTCACGCTGTTGCTTGGAGGAGCGATCCAGCAGCTCATGTGGGTTCACTGAAGCAAACAGGAAAGGCAGTAAAACACTTTGAATGTTAACAAAGGGGCAACAAATCTGCTTATTCAACTGAAAATTGTTTTTTTTTTTTTTATTATCGTTTCCTAGCTCACAAAAACAGTGGCGCAAAAGGTGAGAACAAGCCGTTGCTTTAATTCCCTCACAAGTTCAAACTGTGTGCGAGCTAAAAATAAAACGGCAGTTTTCAGGAACGTCTCGGTCTCGTCTGCAGAACCCCGGCCAGATCCACCTGGAGATATCCAAAAAATATTCAGTGCCGTAAAATTACAGATTTATTCTGTTTTGACTTTTTTTCCCCACATAAACATTTCAGGTAATTCTTCCATAACACACAGGTAATCTGACTTCCCCCAATAGGGGGATAACAGGTTGAGGAGATAAGGGTTTTAAAGCTTGAAGAAATATTTTAAGGTCACACAGCAAATACAGACTTTGACTAGGCCACTCTGAAACAATGTGTTTTTAAAGCCATTGAGAGGTGAACTTGTTATCAACTTATGATGCATTCAAATCAGTCCTGTTTGGTCTGCTTTAAGTCCTAATCGTCTGGTGCAGTTCGAGTGTATATGTGAACAGCAAGCAGATCAGAGACCGCTCCAAAAGCAGGAAATGGACTATAGCGCAGGGCATTCTGGGTAAATACAACCAAAACAAATGCAGGAGTGTAGTACTAGCAGGAGAAATGGCTTGTGGTGTTCTGCCAACGACAGGTAAAATCTGACACCACTCCATTTTTGTTCACATTTTACAAAGCAGGAAGTTGAGCTCAGTGACTTTAGAGGGTTTTCTGTCGTTTCCTTCAGTGGTTTTTGTGCAGTGCCAACACAGGTGAGAATGGGATTTTTATATATATAAAAAAACCAACAACAATAATGGCACAATAATATTATAATATCATATCCAGCAATGATCATACGTTTATATAATAATTTGAACAGTATTATGCTATAAAACTGTAATCAGGATTGGGCTTCATTAATATATATAAACCCCCCAAAAAATTGACAAGGGAGTAGAGCACATGTTCATAAAAATGTAATTTGAAAACAGTTTAAAAATATTTACTCAGGTTATTGTTGTCTGATATTAGAATTAGTCTGATGATGTGAAATATTTAAAAAGCATAAAGTGCAACAAGACAAACACTGTTTCATGGAGCTGCAGAACTGTGACAAACAAGAGCAGAACATGGACCGCGGCTGGTGTCGCGACTCCGCGCAATTATGGGATGTATGAATTTGGCAGGTCACTGGGAGCACTGGGAAGGGTGGGGGGAGGTTATAGGGGGGTGGGGAGGATAGAAACCAGAAACCTTATTTTAACCCCTGCCTTGACTGCATTCTCTCCTCGTTTGCTTGATAACTCAAGACAGAAGCGCTGAACCTGTTTGGCCGGAAAAGAATCTACTTAATCAATGCGCTTGTTTATCTGGCTGCTTATAGGGTTGAATTAAAGCACAACCATCCCCCCACCCCCTCTTTCTTCATCCCTCAGAGCCAGGTGTCTGGGTTATTGGTAGCAACCAGCATGGGGGGGGTGGACACTGACAACCATCAGCCTCACTAATCCTTTAATCAGGTGGCTTGAGTTGGCCGAGTAACCTAGGAGAGGCTGATGGAGGAGTGGAGTGGGGGAGCGGGGGTTGGACTGCACTGTAAGGGTCAACCAAGGGACACGCGAGCTTCCATCAGTAGATCACAGCTTTAACAGCAGCGGCGGCCGCTCTGCACACACACAGACAAAAATCACACATGTGACGGACAGAATATGCCGCAACTAATGTTTCCTCTGCGAAGAGAGGAAACACAGACACTGGAAGCGTCACAGCAGGCCGGAGGAAACGTCTACCTGTCACAAAGTAAAAAACATTTAAATATAGCCCCTCACTCCCACACCAATAGTAGATATGGCTCTTTGGCTCGGGTCATGACCTAATGTTCTGCAGCCATAAAAAGCAGCGTTTAGTCTGTGTGCATGTACAGTATGTGTCAGCCCCTTCAGTGCAGAAGCACTGCCTTGCATGTGCTATTGCCTCAGTTTCTAGTAAAAGTCATAAAAAACACACATCAATATGAAAGTTTCACTGCAGGGGTCCAGTGAGCCAAAATCTTTAAGTTAAAAGAAGAAAACAACAACAAAAAAAACTAAAATCAAGGAAAGGAAGTAGTCAGAATTGTCTTATTTGTTCTTTGGAAAGGGATGCTGTTCATCATGAATCCACAACTAAAGACTGTTTTGCATGTTGATTGTATTCAAATAAATATATGTAGTTTCCAGTTTCTTTTGGAGTCATTTGAAGAAATTAATTTTAAGTGATAAAACATTCAAAATGCTCGCTGCATTTAGCTTAGTTTAATAAGTTGGGTAAAAGCTGATTTGGGTGCAGCAAAGTCAGTTTTTATAAGTTTGTATATTTACTCTCCATCTTTGATTTTATGCAAAATTTTCAACAGCTACTTGCAACCCAGAGTGTTTGTAATCCATACACCACTAGTCAACACTAGATGCTAGATAAACACAACTATTCTAATAAAAAAAGTTACCCTAACTGTTCCTGTGGAGGGTTAGTATTTTGTTTAAAAGATGTGAAACCTGAGTTTGGCCAGCAAATTTGTTTCTTTTTACCTGTGGGGAATCATGACCCAAAAATCAGGGCACGCACCAAATGGTAATTTATTTATGCCATAACACAACATATATTATTATTCTTTATAGCAGAGTCTGCAGCATTAATATTTGAAATGCAGCGCAAAGATATGGAAACTTGTGGAATTGTGTACATTTTTTAATCAATGAAACTCATCGTGTCTTTATGTGATAGTCTAAAATATTATTTTGTTATTAGTTATTTTATGTTCAGCATATCTGAGAGATAAAATAACTGAACAAAAGAATCTGTACATTTGTATTAGATCAGTTTCTTTCACACCTTTTTGCTTTAATAAGCTGTCAAACTTACAGCTTCAGTCAGAGTTAGTGAAAGTCTTTCCGTTTCAGTCAAAACTTTAGTAAATGTGAGCATTAGCCTCAGGAATGGGTGGAAGTAAAGCAGAAATGTGACGTCAAAAGCGAATCCTTGTTAATAGAAAGACATTAGATCTCTACCTTTGGCCCCTTAAATAGCCCTTATTAGCTCAGTTTAATGTGAAGTGATGAGAGTTTACCTGATGGTCAACTTTGACCTGATGAACATCTGTGAACCTTTAACTCAGGGAAAACTTTCGGCCGTAGTTTCTAATTACCCTTAGATAAAGGATGAAAAAAGTGAAGACGCTGCACCACATGGATGCATCGAAAGCAGAGGGACAAATTCTTGGACTGACAACCAATGAGGAGGACAGGCAGCGAGGCAAAGTGGACGGGTGAAGAGAGAGAGAAAAAAAAACTGTCAAAGAGTGCCAGAAAAAGAACACCCGAGGGTAAGATAGAAACGAAGACAGCAGGATGAGAATGAAGAGCTGGGGGAGGACAGCGCGATGAGAGTTGGCCAGAGCCTAAATGACATCTCTTCACCCCCCCTCTACCCCTCTTCTCTGCTCTGTTATTCCACATCTCTCTCTCTCTCTCTCCATCCCTGCCCCCCTTCCCTCGCTCTCTCAATCTCTCTATTCTGCTGCTCTCTAGCCGACCTGCTCAGACAGGGGTGAAGAGTTCAGGCGCTTCAAAGGCTGCAGTGTGGAGACTGGATGTCATGTGGGAGCCACAGCAGCCTTGCCTGCAGACTTCACAGACAGCTGCTGCTACAATTGATCCTCAACCAGCTAGAGCGCCGTAGTTAAGCCTTACAGGAGTTACAAACTGCAGCAAGATGCAGAGCGGCGTGCCTGATAAACGACCAATAATTAGTTGGATACTGTCTAAATAGAAGAAGGAAGAAAAAAAACAACAAAAACAGCCAAATCTCTGGTAATAAATGGAGGTCAAGACAAAAACAACATAAATGACATGAAATCACCAAGAATATCAAAACTGGTACCAAATGAAAAGCAAATATACCAATAACAAACAAACAAATTCAACTATAGGAAGTGATGAAGAGCCAGAGAGACAGAAGGTACGGAGGGCGGGAATAAGAGAGGTCAGCGAGCGGCCACGCTGAGGGGTCACGGTGAGGACACTGTCAGAGCAGAGCACGGCTTAATATGAGGTAATACCACAGAATGACGCCAATGTTGTGAACCACAACGGTGAACTGCTTGGACAGTGAGCTGCGATAAGCGATGCTCAAGAAATAAACGTCTTTTAATGCAACAGTTGAATATAAACAGCATTGTACTGACTTCAGAGGTTAAAAGGAGATTTTTTTTTAGAAACCTACATATATACATAAAACATTTTAGACTTTCCTAGAAATATATGCTAAGAAGCAGGGGAACTGAAGGTTCATACTTACTGCCCTGTTTATATTGCCAGAAAAATGTCATGATTTGCTGAAACATGTTACCACTAATAAAATATTTATTTCTCAAATTAATTTTTTTTCGCTTGGTGGAAAAAAAAAAAGAGGAGAAACTGTTAGAATAAAGGTAGTACATGTCTACTGTTACCAACGTGGAGACAATCAGGCTGCTCACTCTGCATCCCCAGAACCAAACACGGAGAATCAGCGTTCCACAAATCTGGAATAAAGTTCCAGAAAATTGCAAAACAGCCAAAACACCGAGTACCTTTAAATTAGAGTTGCTTTTGAAACATAATCAACATTCTGACATGTAATGATGGCACTTGACGAAATGTAATGTTTCAATTGTTGACTATGTTTTCTATGACTTTGTATTTTTATGGCGTAAAGCACTTTGAACTGCCTTGTGCCGAAATGTGCTATACAAATAAACTTGATTGATTGATAACGCACCCCACACCAAACAAATGCCACAGGAGGATGCGGTCTGCTTTTTCTAACCTGTAGTGCACAGAGTGGGTTCAGGTTTTCTGGTGGGAGTGGTGAGGGATCAGTGAAAATATGGCAAGCCCAATAGCCCTATAAAATAAAACTTATGGCAAACCATTTGTGTGTTTAATTAATACTTTTAGTATACAGTCATTTAGTATGAAAATGAATAAATATCCTTACCAGACTTTCAGTAAATGCCACAATGTTCTTAACAGCTGCCACCTAGTGTTGAAAATGAGTCAAACGTGGCGAGTGGAATAAATATTGCCCTAGAGGCCATATAGCAGTGAGTTAATTGTTTTTCTTTAAATTACAACCAATCAACTTGGCCTCAACATTAATTCAAAATAAAGGGTAGTACATCCTATATAATACTTCTCAGGGTGGAAACAGAAAATAATAGGGTTTATAATGGCTCAACAGTTTGGATATTTTATAACTCATAGTATGAATACTAGTAAACAAATCCTGCCTTGATGTGCATAGCTTAATTCAGAGTCATTACACTAATGAAGCAAGGTCAACACTAAAGTAGTAAGAAGATTGATAGCATTTGGTATTTCCTTTTCTTTTTGCTGATGTTCTATACCTACACCAACCTGTGACCCCAAAAACTGATTTCATCCTTACCAGGGGTGGAAAGAGCAACGCTGGCCATTTATGGGTAAATCCGCCAAATTTTGGGTTTTTCACATCTGATAGTCTAGAGGATTCGGTTCAATTGGAGACCAAAAAGTTGCAAGGTGTGTTACATTTTCAGCCTGCACTGTGCCAAATGAACCAAACCCTTTGAGCAGCCTGTTCCCCTCCTCACCTGAGGTGGCGCCGCAGCAAGAATGACACAAGAAAATGACACAAAAACCTCTTTAGGAGACACTAAGCACAACTTCTTCACAAAATAGAAACAAAAAAGTGGCATCAGACTTTAGCTGTTATAGAATTTCTCTCTTGTTGTTGCAAAAGACCATGAGTCTTGCTAACACCAGACACTTGTGTTTGTTTTGGTTGTATTTACGCAGAATGTTGTGCAGTATAGCTTGCTGCCTGCTTAGACAGACCAGAGTTTGCTTTCTTGATAAGCATTAAAGTTTGACTGTGCATTCACACCTCCACAAACAAGCCCATCTTTCCAGCGGTCTAAGGTTCAATTAAAATGGACTAAGCAGGGCTTGTGTGAATGCAACCTTTCACAAAAAACACTAAAGGATGAACTTGAAGTTAAATTTGAGGAGTAGAACTGACAATGACAAGATACGTGACTGCATAGTTTTTTGGCAAGAACAACCAGCCAATGTTTTGCTGCCAATGTTGCCAGTAAGTGCTAAAGTCTCAGATATGTTCATGGAGGTTCACTTTCAACAAAATCTGCAGACCAAACCAAAAAAAAAAAAAAGAAAAAAAAGAACACACATTAAAATAAACTCGAAGAAGAAATATTTGTTGTCAGTTCAGTTGAAAGTTTCTCTGTGTATCTGTCAAAGTTGCTTCGTCCAACTTGAATTAGGAAGTTAAGGAGCCCTGCGGAGGGGAGTTAAGTGAACACAGAGTGTGATTTCACACCTATGGAGAGAGGGTGGCTGGATGGTGAGTGGGTGGCACGGCTGTTACCCACACGATGCCAGTCTGTCAGGGCACCACCTTGCGCCCTGAAACCCCAAGCCCCCCTCACTCTCCTCTCTTCCTTTGACGCCATGTTCTCCTTGGCCCACAACACCAGCGCCCATCTGCTAGGACACGTTAGCCGCTGGCACCGGGGACTATTTAGCCCGGCGTAATTAGCCCCCAGACACCAGCAGCCTGGTTTTAAACAGATGTGGGGGAAGTAACGCGAGCAACACCGCCGACAAATGTTTGATGAAGAAGAAAAGACGAGGGGGGAGCGAGAGAGAGAGAGAAGAAGTGACCTAGTTAAAGGAATGATGCAACTCATGTTACAGCACAATGGGCAGTAATGATGACATCCCCAACGCCACGGTCGAGCAGCAGAAATTTAATTAGGCTCTGTCCATTTGCAACGATGCCAAATAAGAAAAAGAAAAACGCTGAGACTTGACTCCTAATGCGCTTTTCCTACCCAAGCTTCCTTACCAGGGCCGACCTTTGCAGGAGGACGGCGAGAGGTTACAGTGTACGCGCCCTTGAACCTCACGACTGTAATCACACGTGACGATAACGGCGCCGACCTTTCCATGGCGCTCTCACCGGCTCCCCTCCACCCACCCCCCACCAAGGTCATTTGAGGGTCCAGACTCTTGTCAAGGCTGTCACTCCAGACAGCCCTCTCCATCTACTCGCCCCCACTGTTGCCACGGCAACGGACAGCACCGCGCTCCGAAGGGCTGCACGAGGGGGGAGGGTTTGTGGGGGGGGGGGCAGCAGGATGAACGCTGCGGCATCTTTCCCTAACCCGGGTCAACCTGGCAGAGCCGGTGTGAGGAACAGAAACGAGAGAAAGAGGACAGAAGGAGGAAGGGGAGGGAGTGAGAGTGAAAGATGCAAAAAGGAAGAAAAGAGGGAGGAAAAAAAAGGACAGAAGAGGAGATGCTGCGATTCAACAAAAGAACGCAGGTAGAGGCGATGCATGTCTTTGTTTAGGGCCCCTCTACGCCGACGTCTTACATTGCTGCCGCACATGCACGCACACAGGGAAACGTGACCCGAGGGCAGGCAGCGGAGCAGCACACGTGTAGAACCACCGAGCTACCAGCCAGCATGAGTCACTGCGAACACCAGTCGACCCAGAGAGAACAATGGCCACCGGTGTGCAAGGTGTCTGTCAAGCGTGCGCACACTGGCACAGGATGAAGAACTGCAGATGGAGCAGCGGCTCACTGCAGCACCATCAAATTACAACCAACCTGGTGTGTGCGTGTGTGTCATGTCATTTTCTGATCAACTATGAGAGTTTGCAACAAAAAAATTATGCTCTAAAATCTTTTTGTCAACTGGCAAAATATTTGTCAGAATTAAATCCTGCAGTTCATTCTTCTTCAAAGTTTTTATGCTGCGTTCCAGTTGGACTCAGAAGTGGGTAATTTCAACTTCCCAGTTGGACAAGTCAACTGGAACTAGTTTAGTCATATTTTGATATGTATTGATAATTTCATTGAACAAATAATCCAAAAAAATATGGACAGTTTTGGGTGTGTTAACCATCAATAATTGGAATTAATATTCCGCAGTATCATTATTTATGAGCTAAAACTGAAGATAAAATGTCAATTATGAAAACAAAAAGGAGACAACCCCATGAGTCAACAGCTTGTAGAGCAATTTAATTCAGTTGTCATTTTTATTATTGAGAGAATTTACAACACTGACGTATGTCAGCTGAATAACTAACATGTGGAACTGCAGGTTGGGCGATATTGACTTAAAATTTTATTGCTATATTTGTGGTACTATTGTAATAATAAAATTGACAAGAGCTATATATTTTTTTCTTTTTTAGGTCACTGTATGGCTGTGACTTCAGGATCCACCAATCACATCAACACAATCCCAAATTCTGCTCTTGTATTTGTGATGCGCTTCTTTATGACCCCAGTCACATGAAGAAGCGTGATTTGTCTCACTAAACTACACATTTTGAGATTTATTGACGCTTTTATTGAACAAACGGGTAATAAAATTGTGATACGCACAGTTTTTTTTTAAACATTAATATGTATAAATGTATGTATGACAATAAATGGTAAACAATCAACTATACGATAAATGCCGACCCCTAACTGCATTGTCCTCTGAAGTTGGATTTTCCACTGGGAAACTGGAAGAAACTCCAACTACCCCCAGTTACAACTTGTAAGGCGGACTTTATGTTTCAATATGGCCGCTCCTCGTATCAACAGTAGGAAGACGTGGTGGAAAAGTTTATTTTATAAGTGTGGTGTCTAAAATCAATGTTAAATGTAGCGCCTGCAACTACAAGCTGTAGCAGCAGATGTTTATGGACTGATTTTAAAGTGATTCGGTAATGGAACAAAGACTTTTTGTGGATTATTGACTACAGTTTCTGTAGAGAAGTTTGGATGTGTAGTCAGAGCCAGGAGTCGTGCAATTGTGATGTGACTGACAGACTTCTTTCATAAGTTTGTACTCATTATTTTCAGCCATTGATTACATCCAGATTTACTGGATGTAATCTAGTTTCTTCTGGTGCAGAATCATGACTCAGAATCATGTCAGAATCATGACTCATGTTTCAAATCATTGAAATAAAAGTCGCATAAAATGCAACATGACCGTTCAGACATACGGAAGTGGCACAGATTGGATGTTTTTGGAGTGAAAAGATGGGAATTGAGCCGTTCAGACTGCAGTGAAACAGCTGGATAGTGGTCAAATATAGGCAAGAAAAGCGGATTTGAGTCGCATTCACCTGCTGTGTGAACGTAGTCGAAGTCTCATGATTAATTCATTCAGCAATACAGTCCTGAACTTCAGCATTTTTCATCTGAGATATATAGAGCATGAAAGGTAGGTCTGTTTTTCTCTGGTTCTTCTATTTGTATGATTGGCTGCTGACATATAATATATTCCAGATGTGAAAAACCTTTTTACTCTGAATTACATTGAACAATAAACTGAATTGGATTCATAACACTGATGCTCTTTACAGGAAGCCTAAGAGCAGACTCTACCTGTTGAAGAGGCTGAGGTCTTTGGAATGCAGGAGGCGGTCCTGAAAACCTTTGACCTTTGGCACCTGCCATCTTCTCTGGTGTAGTATATTAGAGTAGCAGCATAACTATAGCTGAGAGAAAGCGGTCTGCAAAGCTAATTAAGTAAAGTGACAGACTACTGCATCCTGAGTCCACAAAGGAGCATTACTACAGGTCCTTCCTCCCAGCAGCTGCTAAAGTAGTAATCTCTGCTCCCAACAAACTCATTTATTTCACTTGTAAATATTTTTTTATGCACAAACATACATTCATTTATGCTTTTTAAATTACAGCAGTCAGTTGCACACAGTATGCTATTTTCAGTAATTGTATAATATTGTCTTATGTTGTAAATTTGCCTGAACTGTAGAGACAAGTCTTTATTCTTTTTTGCCTTAGTTTGAATCTGCGTACTTCCATTTACCTTCAACTTGCAGCTGGTGCACCTGAATTTCCCCGTTGTGGGACTAAGAATGATGTTTCTATTGAATAGATCGACTTCATTTTTTTTTCCCTTTGCTGATTTGAAGCAAACAGGTGTGTTTACACAAATACACAAACTTCCAAGCTGTTCCACAAAGCTGCTGATCAGTGAGACAGTTAGCAGCACCTGGCAGCTTCAATATCTTTTTAATCCTTTGGAAGCATCAATTGTAGTCTTAGCTTTAAGGATGCGATTTTTTCATTTTGGCATTTTTTAAAATCTGTTATTAATAGTAAAATTAGATTTAATAAATTCAGGAACAGATTGTTTTAGTATGTCCGTATCTTTTCACCGTGACTGTATAATTAAGCTGCAAAACAGTAAAAACTGAAAAAAAGAGAATAGAAGCCATACTTTAACTTTTCAAAATTCAAATCCAAAACTGACAATTTCTACGAACACTAAAAACAAATTACACATTAAGGTACTTTATGTAAAATAAGAGCGCAATTTACGACTAATTTAAAATGTATTTTACCAGGATAAGACAATAATAACCGCTCACATGTTTCACATGCAGCCAGTTTCCCTCTCAAATGTTTGAGAACAGCTCTTCACCATCCCACAGACAAACACCTGTCCTTGCTGCACTTCAACTACACCTGGCAAAACGAGCACCTTCTTTACAGCTAAATCTGGCAGCAACACAAAACACAAACATTTAAAACGAACCGCAGCAGCAGCAGCAGCAGCACATGCATTCAGCTACAAAAGTTAAGAGACAAATCCGAGTCCCTGGTTTAGGAGTTGTTTCCAACGTTCTTGTCAAGTTACAGTAGAAGATGCAGAGGCTAAATCCTGATGCACTGGAAGATGTCAGAGTGATCCAGGTAAGTTCAGACACGGCACACACTCACACACACACACACACACACACACGCAGAGATGTGTCTCTTAAAATGACAGCCAGGTTTGAGTTTTCAGTGTTAAAATATATGATTTAACTGGTTTAGGAGGGGTGTCAGAACATAAAACAAACACAAATCACATAAATCTACTATGTTCAGAACAAGATGCAATAAATACATGTTAGAGTACAGCAGAGCACCATCATTTAGCATTTAGACAAAAATGATTAATCGTGATTAATCGATTATTGGAAAAAAAATTCAGCAATCAATTAATCGCTAACTTGAATGAATAAGTTTTATTTATTTTGAACATGATCGAAGTATAAAATCACACACATGAACAAGGAATGCAAAAGACATAATCTTAACAAGCTCGAAAAGGAGAAGGAAGGAGTACGAAACTTGAGCATACAGGCTCAAAAACAGTTGTTAGCTGAAAGAACAGAGCAGTAATTAAGCCAAAACCAAGAAAAAAAAAAGCCTTTATCTGGAAATATTTTCTACCTAAAACTCATTTAGCTTCACCTGGTAAAAAAAACAAAACAAAACAAAAACTTCTTCTAAGCACCTTTTGCCATCTAATTACTAATCAGTCAACAAGATCAACCCTACACTGCTTTAATGTTAAGTTGAGCAGAAAGGGTTGGGATTTTCACATGCTGATTTTAACTTTATTACATGCATAATGTCATAATTACATACTATACGATCTGAAAGAAGAAATAGAAATGCAGAATTGTTTGCATACTTTTTTTTTTATCAACCATCACAGAAGTCTTAAGAGCACAGCCTACCTGACAGCTTGATCAGCAGCTCAGAGGCCACCTTAACGTTGATATCCTGGCTCAGCAGGCTGTTTTTAGCCATGGGGCTTCCTTCCCTCGGCTTCAGGGACTCCATGGCTGCCGAAGCCGCCGCCCCCGTCGGCCCATCCTGGCAGAACGACCCAGGGAAGCTTGGCTGAACCTGGCTCTGGCACTGCGAGGATGGTCTCGGGCTCGGTGCCTCCTCCACTTTGGGCTCTTCTTTCAGGTGGAATGGAGACTTGAGTGATTCCCTCTGGTTGGCTGCTGCAAGAGGGAGAAAAACGGCGAGATTAAAGGAGTGAGTTGGATCAAAGGATTCCTGGTGAAGCTCAAGTTAAACCTGGGTATGTGATAGCAAAGGATAGGTTAGGAAAAAAACATTATTATCTCAAAGAGAGGCATCCAAACATGCAGAACAGAAGATGATTAATAAAGAGAACAAATAAGGGCACAGGTAACCATTTTTAAATAACTGATTATTCCATCAGTTATTATGATAATTGATCGATTAATCATAGCAAATAAAAAATTGGAACATTCTCCAGATTTTTCATGTAACCACTTAGATTTTTTTACATAAGGGAAATAGATTAGAAATACAGTAAGAGATGCAAAAAAGAAATCAAATAATTTCTTACTTTTTAAATAAGAAAATAAAAATAGAATAGAAAGTTTTGGCTAAATTACTGCTCTGACTGTGTTGTTCTTTAAGTGAATGGCCATTTAACGATTAATTGATAAGTAGATGATTGTTTTAACAATCTAGTAATCATGAATAATCACGATTAATCATTTCAACCCCAACAAGCAGCTTTGGAGTTTTGAACTGTAGCTGTGGTGCATTTTCCTTCACATCACACTTTGGCATCAAAATGATTTATTTATTGTTTCAGACCCAGATAGAAAACCAGCTTCACTCTACTGTAATGCAGCCTAGGTTAGAAACTGAACTGTCACATGGATCGCTCTGGTCCGAAGGCATCTCGAGGAGAAACTGGGCCACATTTAATCTGCCTTAGATGAATAATTAATAATTAGACATGGAGCAACAACTAGCCGCCAAGAAAAGAAGAGCAGGCCAAGCTGCTTTCTTTGTGTCCCCGTGAACGTTTCATTATTTTATCTGTTAAAGCGAAGGTTGGGCACATTTTACAATGTGATAGAAACACAGAACAAACACCGGAGGAAGCTGTAAGATCTGTCCATCATATATTTCACTTTGAAGTGCAGCAACAAGGGATTTACCAATCACAGCACATTTGAATACTCAGTATCCGAGTTAAACAACTTCCTTCTTCATGAGACAAATAAAAAGGGAGTGGTGTCTGATTTTAGTGGTTGTAGGATTTCTCTTTCGTCTCGAGAAAAATATCACAACCCATTTATCCCTTTACAGTTATTTTCTCGTGTTTGCTTTGGTTGCATTTACCCAGAATGCCCTGCGCTATATTCTACTTCCTGCTTTTGGAGCGGTCTCTGTTTCACTTGACATTCACATCCATATTTAAACCACATGAACTCAACAATGACCGAGGTTTTCAGGTGAACCAGGGTTCACTTTTTTGGTCTGCATCAAAGTTTAATTACGCATTCACACTCCCCAAATGAACCAGACTAAACAGGTTTGGTGAGAACGCATCCTTAGAGACCAGATTACACCAAACAGGGGAGCAGAGTTATGTGAGAAGTCCTTTTACCATATTTGGATGGGTTTAGGCGAGTTTTTGTGACAAGCAAATATTTACTCATGCAACAGTGTAAATTACACTGTGTAATCCTACCAAGAGACACAAATGATGGACAAGAAATACTGAATTTTTACACTGTTGCATTAGGGTTCTTCCTTAATGTGTTAGGATGATACTTGTTTTTTTTTGTACATTTGTGATCTATGTGATGTTAAACACATAAAGGTCATTCAATCTTCCAGGCTAGTAAAGAAGTTCTGCCCGCGTTTTAATAACAGTAAACGTCTAGAGTAACTCTTGAAGGCCCGTCCCCTGACGCCAGCAGACATAACTCCCAGGTAAGCAGACTGCTGTCCATTCTCCTTTGACCCCAGCAGAGATCTGCTCCGGTCCTTACCCTCCCATCACACCTAACATCTCAAACCACCACAGGCCTGCCGCTGCCAGCCATGCGCCATCAATCTGTGCCGCCTCTGGAGCTTCTGATTAATGATGATCCATGGCCAAGAGCTCCAGGACAAGAGACGTGGGGCAGGGAAAGGGGACAGGTGCGGGTGTTTTGACCACCCATGTGATGCCACAGAGTCAATGGCAGGGCAGGTTTGGACTGCAGTTCAAGAGGGTGAAAAGGACGAGGTTAAGCGGTGAGGAAGAGGAGGGGTGGCGGTGACCTTCAAGTTCGGGGCCAGTGGCGCGGGGCAGCACACGGCACCAGCTGGAAATGTCACACTGTCGGGTGTCAGCGGGCAGGCTAAGTATAACCTGGTCAGCACCTGGAAGGACGTCCTCTAATTAGAAGCGTGTTGAGGCCATGTTGGATCAGATGCGGACCGCGCACACAGCCACCGCCGCCTTGCAAACGAATTCTTAAAATACACATTTAACCAATCGGAGATGGAATCATCAGCAGAAAAATCCTCCTTAGTGGAGCAGGAAGAAAGAAATCAGCTCCAGGAAAGTCACCGTACTCTCTGACCTTTGTGGACTGGTGCTATAAATAAGACATTTCCACTCAGAATCTACATTACAGAGCACAATTAATGATTTACACTGGGGGCTGAAACAATTAATTGGATTAATCATGATGAATCAATTATTGAAATAATTATCAGCTAGTCTACTTATCAATCGTTAACTGAAGTATACAGACTCAAAAATGGGCCATTTTCCTGACAGAACCGTCAAGGCAGTAATTAAACCAAAAATGTACAAACAATATATGCATATTGCGTTTAACATAAAAAAAGAACTTTATAAAAAGAACCGTTTTAATAACTGATTAATCCAAAAAATTGTCAACATGGACGATGGCATTTTTAAAAATCTAATGTATAAAATGACAAGGATTTTTTATACAATATTAGAAAACCTTTTAAATATTCCAGGAAATAATTACTGGAATTAATAATTGCTTTAAAATAAGAAAACAAACAAATATTCTGCCTAAAATGAAATGACACAGCCGTCCTTTAACTTATGTTTTATCGTTTGTATAAAAAAAATTAGTTTTCTGCTTAAAATATCCTCAGGCCTTTCTTCTGGAATTAATATCATTACACTGTCATTTTAAATTGTTGATTTTTTTGGGGGATAAATAGAAAAAGGTGCTTAATAGGGTTTTTGTTTGATCAGTTTTGACTTTATTGAGTATGTTGGAGTTTTTTCAGCAAATTGCAGTCCATACTCCAATTAATTAATCAGGCAAAAAAGTCATTTTTAATTTAAAAAGCATTTTTTAATGCAATGCACTAATTTTATATCAAAAAGGCTTAAGCGGTACCATGTAAAATCTGCAAAATATTTCAGTTTTCTTATCTGATCATCAGAATAATCGCTAAACTAATCGATCACTGAAAGCCCCATTTAGACCAATCCAAAGGGCAAGTTTCTTTCTTCCTGCAGGCAACAAAAAGGCAGCATGGAGCGCTAACAAGCACCCATACTGCGGCACATTTCAGCCAGCAACACCAAGCTTACACTTTGGTCTTTTTGTCTGTCAAAGTTTCACAATTGTAATCGCATCATGACTGTCCAGTCCCCCGGCGGATCATTTTGTGAAGCGAGTGCAACTCTGCGGAGGAGATGGGCATCTCTGGGTGACTAAGCTTCTGTTCTGTGAGCTTCCTGGCAGGGTGGTTATGTGCTAACCAAGGCCGGTGACAGCTCTGTGTGCACGATACTGTACGGCAGGCTCTAGCTCAGGATGGACGATGCTATCAGTTTGTCTCCATGTTATCACACCCTTCTGACACCTGCCACCAACGCTCCTTTCCACCACCGTTCCCTCGCTTGCTTCTCTGCCTCGCTCTCTCTCGCCTCATCCGTCTCACTGCCAGGCGCTTGTCCGCTGCACCTCACCTCTCGCTCTGTGGTCAGGGCTGCCGTCAAATAACTTCATTAGCTTTCCACCTCTGTCACGCCGGCCTGCTCCCCCTCTAACAATCGGCTGCTGTTTTCTCCCAGAGAGGAATAAAAAAAATAAAAAAAAGAGGAAAGCACAAGGCTGCGTGGGGCAGGTTGAGAACCCAACAACAGCTGACACTGTGCTAGACACTGGACAGTGATACTGATGGCTGCAGAGGGGATGTATGGACCAGAGGTCACGCACAAAAAGCCAGAGCTGGAAGGAAAGAAACTCATATTCACAAAGAAGAAAAAAAAAAGGTTTCGTTTCAAAAGAATCTGCAGTATTTCTACGTCTGGACTTAAATGTAGACAAATCGAGCTATAAGGAATGATTATTTTAGTAAATCGATTATTCTGATGATTATTCAGATAAAGAAATTGGTATCTTCATTTAACTCCTTTTGTGTACAATACTAGAAATACATTAAAAGCTACAAATAATGACTAGTTTTGGGTGAAACCCATCTACAAACAAAGGTGTTTTTCTGAAATGCAAAATATATTTTGTACAGTTTTGGTTTAATTACTGCTCTGAATGTATTACTTCATCAGCAATTGGCCTTTATTTGAGTCTGTGCACTTTGCCAGCTAATCGTTACTGAATTAGCTGACGATTATTTCAATAGTCGATTCATCATGATTATTCTGATTAACGGTTTCAAATGTAAATCTCAAAAGTGTGGCATGCTTTTTCACTCAATCCCCTTTCAACACAATTTCAGTGCGACCCTTAGCTTTCAGTAGTAACATAAAAAGTCTCAGATGTTTGTTAGAGAACATTAATGAACACATAGCATCAGGAATGTGCCAAAAAAAAAAAAAAAAGAAATTCACATAAGATTTGCGATTCTCATTTACTACAATTCGAAATCAAAATTAAATGTCCCAAAAACAATAACAACAACAAAAACAAATCCAGGCAGACACGAGCTTCATATTGTTCAAGTTTTGTACAATGAAGAGTGAGCACTTTGGAAACATAGAAAATGGGTCGAGTAAAGTCAAAGCGCCGTGACAGAACAATAATCCAAGCTGCTCGTCCATCTTTAGATCATCTGAAAATGGAAATAGTCCCCAACAAGACCTGGCTGTCCCACTAAACTCACAGGTCAGGCAGGAAGAGCAATAATCAGTGGAGCAGCCAACAGGCTTACAATACCTTTGAAGGAGCTGCAGAGATCCACATCTCAGGTGGGAGAATGTGCTGACAGACAAGCTTTTATCAAACACTCAGCAGATCTGGCCTTTATGCACAGCAGCTTAAAAAAAACAACAAACATTGCAGAACGATCGCCATAAAAAAAATCCAGTTTGAATGCCAAACTTTTTAAAGATTTTCTTTTAGTAAACAAAAGCCAAGTATCCTTTTCTTTTCACTTCACAATAAAGAATCCCAATAAAACACAATTACATCTCTGTTTCTAATCTGTCAAAATCTGTCAAAACATAAGAAAGTTCTTGGGGTATGAATACTTTTGTAGGGCCATATAAGGTGAATTTTTACTTTCCAAACTACTTAACTAGAAATCCCATTAGTATGATGGGTTTAGGAATCAATTCATAACGTTACAGGAGGAAAGGAAGACACACTGCCAGTGGAAAGATAAATAAGACAACTGCAGAAGCATCATGACAGATGCAACACCTCCCACAACCCCCTGCATGCCAATTATTCACACCCAGCCGGGGTCAAGCTCGCCGCGCCTGTGTCACCGCAGCGGGAGTGGGGGGAGTGGGCTGCGTTGGGAGGGAGTGCAGTGCCCACTGTCATTATTAACTCTGAGTCCAGTGGGCTCAGGAGAGGCCCGTGCATTTCAAAGCGCCTCTGTGGCTTTCATCTGCGAATCAGAATGTGGATCACACTGGACGGTGAACGGTTGTGTAAGTGTGCGAGGATAAAAAATCAAAGCGTATCAGTGTATCACTCGATGGAAAGCAGGGCAGCCCAAAAAACTGACACGCTTATTATGTCAGGGGTCAGTAAGAGTTCAGATTTTTTTATTTTTTTAAGGCCGGGGGGAGTCTATGCAACTCCCTCTTTCGGCTCCTACTATGTCTCACTCGATCGCTGTCACTTTGTTTTTCTCCCCCCCGCCCCGTTCCTTTTGCAGCTTTTTAAGCATCCTCCCTCACCCCTCTTAAAGGCCTTGTGGGACTGATGCGCTGAGACATCAGTGTAAAAGCAGGAGGGATGAGGTGCTTGTGTACGCACTAAATCTGGGTTGGCAGGGAGGTCAGAGGAAATGGAGTCTAGAGGTCCCAGGAGGAACTTCCTCACCTCCGTCTGCCTGGCAGCTACATGTCATGGCTTCGCTTCAACAAGCCCAAAACCGCCCTGTTACTCCGACAAACTAATAAAGGTTTAGCTTCTAATCACAGCATTTTCACACAGTAAAATTCAAGCAACTTTCAAGCATTTGCAAGGTAAGTTCTCAAACCTTTCCAGCACCACACTTTGGAGTTAAAAACAATACAAAGGATTGAAAAAAAAAAAAAAGAGTTTAAATTCAGGATCAGAAAATTGTACTCAGGAATAAAACAGTATTTGGTAAAAAGGCTACTAATGTTCTCTAACAAACATCTGAGAGTAACTGATTAGAAAAAAATTACTTCATATTTAAAAATTACATAATCAAACAGACCAAAATATAAAGTTATGGGAATATGCTGGTATCTTAGAAACCAAAATGAAAATAATTCATATAAACAATATAACTACAAAAAGAAAATTTTTTCCTAACCAACTTCTTTCAGTATAAAACGTATAAAGCTTTAACAAAAACTGCAGGTGTTTTGTGTTTGGTGATTTTTTTGGTTTATTACACATTCAAACAAGTCGTGTCAATGTAAATGACCTTCTTGCTCAAATTAAATACTAAAAATGACATAAAATGAAAGCTAAAATTAATTATTGAAAAAAAAAATTCTCAGTAAGCTTTCTGGCATTTAGCAAATAGTTTGCATTAGCAAAATTATTTCTAACATAAAACAAGTTTAGTCTGATATAACTTCAGACAGATAAAAAATGTCTTATCACATCTATGAAAATATCTGGCTTCAACTGTAAATTACATTTTCAAAATGTAGGCTTTTAATCAAACATTAGATTTCACTTTCTTACAAAGCTGTGCAGTTTGAATATCAAGCATTTTCGAAACTTTGAAAACATCTAATGAAAATTCAAGCATTTTCAAGGATTTCCAGCATCCGTATGAACCCTGAGCAGCAGTGTTTGTTGGAAAGCCACGTTTTCCTTTTTAATCCCCTTTGCACAATGTCCTGACTAAGATGTCCGCCGCTTGACACTGGACTGACATTGCGAGGAGCCACCTCGGCTCCTCCGGGAGCGGCCTGGCCTTGATTGTGCAGTCTGGTGGTGGAGTGCGGCTGGCACCCGGGGGGCGTCGCGTGGAGATGGGGCGCGTGAGATTGAGGGGGAGTTAACTAAGCCGTCCCAGTCCCCGTGCATCCTGGAGGGGTCACAGGATGGCGCTCGGGGCGCTAATCATTTCAAATTATGAATTCCTTTTTAATTATGAATTATGCATAAATTTTTAATTAATCTAATGTTCCCAGGGTTTTTTTTTTCCTTCACATACTCGCTCAAGATCTCAATCTAATTACACGCCATCAAGCGGGAGAGTGGCAGTTGTAGCCTCGACCCTCGCTCACGACCTCGGTCAACCTTTCTCCATCAATCTCACCGTCGTCTCCAGACTCGTTCTTTTGATATTCTTCAACACGGATAAATGCATCTAAAACAACAACCGAATCATTCTACACCTGACAACAGCAGAGCTGGGAAAGTTAAAGAATGTTGCAACTTCATGGAGGATGGATGAATGGATGGATGGACAGACTGATGTCCATATATCTATATATATATATCCATTTGATGGACAAATGGATGGACGAAAGGACGGATAGATTGACGGCTAAATGGAAGTGGGGATGGACAGATGGATGGACTGAAGAAAGGATGGATGAGAGGAAGGATGATTGATAGCCATAAGAATGGATGGATGGATGGATGGATGGATGGATGGATGGATGGACGAAAGGAGGGATAGATTGACGACTAAATGGAAGGGGGATGGACAGATGGATGGACTGAAGAAAAGATGAATGAGAGGGAGGATGATAGCCTTAAGAATGGATGGATGGATGGATGGATGGATGGATGGATGGATGGATGTACGGATGGATGGATTTTCATGTGCAGACATAACTCTTCACTTGTCCGAACTGCAGCGGATCTGATCAGAAAATGCAGTAAAGCCTGTATGTTTATTATAATGCAGAGATCCCACCGACGGCCCTACAGCAGACATTTTCTTCATAAATCAGATCATTAATTAGGGCTGCACGCCGTTACATAAAGTGGCTGATTTCCATATTTTTAGGATCTTCATCCCATCCCACTGCTACTAATCACACATCACATGCTGGGAGGCTGATGGTGACTTGCACTTTACCCAATGAAAACAAAACACGCAGGCCTAAAAATTGATGTTAAGAGCCGCTGAGCCACAGACGCCACGGTTTTTAAATAGGGAAAAAAACATCCATGAGTGGCTTAGATCGACAGCCAAGATCGTGTTTTCCCCTCCGCCTCACTCGGCAACAGCATGACAGAAGGAGGGACTGACTTAGATGTGTCTGGACCGGCCGTACTCAACATGAACTGACCACTCAGATGTGCCAAGTTTTGTAGACGGGTTTGAAGAACCAGATCTCCCCCTCCTGTGCTTATTCCAGTGTTGCTGTGGGCCGGCGGGGCGCTGCAGCTGGAATATTTGTACCGTTTTTATCATGTTGACACTCTTACCTGGAAAGCTACCTGCTCTTATATAGCTAAAAAGAGTGGTTGAATTCTCCAAGTGTCAAATCAAGAATTTGTTTTCTAAAAATCAGAGAAATATTTCTTATTTAATCACAACAATAATGGAAAATATTCTAAAAAGCAAAGCAATTAGTGAACCTTGCTACACCTGAAGGTATGTGTGAAATGCTTCAACAGTCCTTCATTTCAAAAACAAATGCATCTCATACAATGCGATCAGGTCTAAGCACCTTTTATTACCTTTTTTTTCCCCCATAGAATTTTCCCAGATTTGCACCAAAAAACTGATTTTCTGATCTTTGATTACCTTCAAAATCAAGTAGTAACACATCAAAACTGCAGTCCTGACCAAAACAATGAAGATTAGAAAAACATGTCTCCCTTTTCTTATGATTAATGTTAAAACTACATTTACTTCATTAGTTCTTTAAAAGGAAACGATTACAGTAATTACCAACAACAGAGTACACTCTATTAGCTGTAGGGATATATTTATCTGGACATAATACAAATTATCTGGCCTTTATCAGGTCATGATTTAGAGCTAACGCCTAAAAAAATGAAGCATCATTTTTCCCTCTGTCATTACTTATTTAAGAGAAACAAAGCCATTGTCCGTCAGATCGTTGTGTCTTAGGTTCAGGGGGAACAGTGCAGTTTTCCCGCTTGTAAATCATCTTTCTCTTTTCCGAATAACCGACTGCAAATAATTAGAAAATTGTTTTCCAATTCTTCTTAGCTTGTTGGTCCTGCAGCAGTTGTTTTTCTAAGGCCAGTGCTGTCATTTTTAATCTTGAAAAATCAATTAATCAAGTGGAACCAATCAGCAGCAACCACACATTCAAATGGGAGTATGTGGTTTTCACCAGCTGCATTTCCATGTCGTCTTTACCTTTGTACAATAAATAAAACAGAGGAACTGATGTGTTGTTTTGTGACATAGAAGTTAGATTTGCGGAAAGGTTTCACCAACTTTTTAAGACCACTATGAATGAAATTTAAGACGTATAACACAACAGAAATGTAAAAGAAAAAAAGTTGTATTTTATATAGAAGCAGTGCTAATCTTATTTTGGACAGAATGCATGTAGCATTATTTGAGTTGGCAACAAATCCAGTGACAAAGACACATTTATTGCCACCAACCTGACATTAAATATATATGTGTTCATGATAGACACAAAAACCTAGCCATCTTGTTAGCAATGGTAAGTTAGAAGCTAGTTAGGGAGTCTCCACTGATCGCAACTCAAACATTTGCCTAACAGGAACATCCCATGAGAAAAATAAACTACACAGAGAGAAAAAAATAGTCCTGACACCACAAAATTTAAGACCTGTGATTAGCGTATTTAAGGCCAACTTATATTGTAGCTCATGGATTTAAGACATTACTAGGCCTTAAATTTAGACACATGAATATAAGACTTTTTAAGGACACCCTACAATGATTTCTACCCCGTGCAGAAATTTGTAGAATCTTTTTCAAACATTTATTGTTGAATTGTTATGTTTTTGACACATCTTCAAGATAAATATTCTCAAAGTAGGTTTCAGATAGTGAAAGCTAGTAATAGGAATGTCATTATAGCCACTAAATGTCCCAAAATAATACAGAAGTCATTTTGGTAATGCATTATTGTTATATTACAAAAGAAAAGTAACTTCAGCTCACCTGAAAGCTTCATAAGCAGGTCAGTCGCCGTTTTGGTAGTGATGTCAGGGCTAAAGAGCGAGGCTGTGGTTGGACCACTTGGACTGGATCTCATCCCAACTCCGATGCCGACTCCAGGTAGGTCTAGGGAGTTGGTACTGCTGCCAGGTCGGTCTCTGCAAATGCTGAACGGAGAGAGCACGGACAGATCCCTCTCCTGAGGCTCCTCCTTGACGTGGACGTGATTAGAAGACGCTTCGTTCGGAGGGGAGGTTTGCTGCTGGGCCTCGGCCTGCAACGGCGATGCCTCGGCCGCTCTGAGGTCGTTGGTGCTGCCGTCGCCCAGCAGGGATCCCTCGCCCTCCGTGTCAGTGGTGGGCTCATCTTTCACCTTGACGTCGGTGCGAGGGAAGTGCTGGTGGCAGCGCATGTGAAGCTTCAGGCTGAAGTGTCGGGAGGAGGTGAAGGGACAAAGTTCACACTGAAATGTCTCGCCCCGATCCTGGTGCTGATGTACCTGGAAGAGGAAGACAGAATCAGGAAACAAATTAATGGAAAGGAGCAGTTACTCCTCATTCTATACGTCAAAACTCCACACTTTTCTTTTTGTCCTCATTGCTTTTTCAGCAAATTTTGTTGACATGGCAGGATGGATGGACTGATGGACGAACGGATGAATGGATTGATTGATGAATGGATGGATGAATTGACTGCTGGTATGATGGATGAACTGAAAGATGGATTGATGGATATCCATCTACTAAGATGGATAAATAGGCAGATGAATGAATGAATGAATGAATGAATGAATGAATGAATGAATGACAACTAAATGGCTGAATTGTTGGGTGGGCTGATTAATGAATGGATGGACAAATGGATGGATGAATGAACAGATGGATGGATCTCTAAAAAGAATATTAATTCAAACATTTATTATTTGGCACCTTGAAATAAAAACACAAATAAATAAGAAATCACTCAAGACTTCAGCAGGTAGGGAAAAATTAGAACAATCAACGGCAGCCATCAGATATTACACTGGCAAACATATTTAAATAATCTCACTGGCACCAATTTCAGATCATTTGAGATAAAAAAAAAAACAGAAGATCATCCAACCTTCATGTGAGACTTGAGATTGTCTTTGCGAGCACAGCGGAAGGGACACAGCGGACACTGATGGCTTTTCAAGCCTGTGTGAATGACCATGTGTCTCTTCCAGTAGCTCTTGCGTTTGATGACCAGTCCACATACAGGACATTGGAAAGGTTTGCCGCCATCCTCAGGAGAGCCTGAATGGAAGAGAAGAACATTGTTGGCGTTTGCAGTCGACATGCAGTGAGCTTTGTTGTCTTTTTACTGCTGCAGAAATGCTATTTTATTTTTGCAAAGACATTCTAGTAACCAGAAGCAGAACCAAAAGGGTGAAGGTGTTTAAAAGTCTTTACAAACTGATTAATGTAGAAGCTCTCAGACTTAAAGATGCAGAAAAACTAAACCGTTAATGAAACCAATTCGTGGAAAAGAAAATCCTATATTCTGAAATAATTGTTTTCAACAAAACCGCCAGTGGCACAATCACCCGTAACAATGCAGGAATCAAGTTTCTAGGAACATCTAATTAGTAATCCATGACTTTCTGTTTCCCCGGGGAATAAATGTGACACGTCAGAGACCCATTTCTCTCTCGATCCCCTCTGGCCACAGGGCTGGATGATGACCCAAGTTTATCTTGCCACCACACAAACAGAGAAGGATGATAAGGGAGGGGGAAAAAAATCATTTCTGAAGATCCTGAAGCAAAAAACATCAACCTGGGGTCACCAAGTACCACCAACAACCACATCTACAGGTTGTTTAGGTGTCCTACCATCACAAACTTAATGAAGAAGTGTTTGCTAACTGGATCAGAGAGTGCGCAGTGGTTCATGCTACTAATTAAATGCAACCACAATCAGACTTCTGTGTGAAGGGTTTTCAACCCCAAAGCAACCTGCATGTGCAGAAGACGTCAAACAGCAGCGCACAAATCGATGCCACCTTCTATGGATCGATTTGTTGAGCGATGAGAGCATACAGTATCACCACAAGACCGTAGCATGACATGGATTAGCACAGCACTGAGTTATTCTTTACATTCACGTTTACAGCATCCGGTTTCGTCTGGAGAAGAATTATTACGCATGTTTCACGTCATTGACGTAAAAGACAAACAAAATGCGACATTCATTCTGATCGACTTGAACATTTTTCTATATGTATCCGATTTAGTACCACAAATGGAAATGGGTGGCATAAATGTATAACTTCATTTGTGTTGAAGTTATAACACAATTTCAACACAAATGAAGTTTGTGTTCTCATAAAATTGATTCTCATGTTACAGCAATATCCTTGTAATATTATGACGTTATACTATTAAATAAGTAAAAAAAATAAATAAATCTTTGCCTAACCCTTATATCTGCTCTATAGTTGACCTGAATTCAAAGTCCGAAATACAAAATAAATATAAAACACGCTTGTCAAACAAGATGGCGGTCTTGGGCGTGCTGACATCACTCTGAACTATGCAATGGTGAAAAAAAAGTCCTGATTTTCCAAACTGTTCATCAAAGGCCCCTCTCCGTGTTTGACCTCATGAAGTATTATAGGAGAAAACTGAGAAGGGCACCAATAGTTGTGGTAATTGTGTTATTTCTAATCAAATTAAATAGGTATAACGCAATTAAAAGTTGGGTCTTTCTCAAGGTTTAAGTGTGAGATCTTGCTGTTTCAATAAAAGGTGAATATATGAGAGATTTTTTACATTTCTTTATCAGATGTGCCAACAAATGAGGCCGGCGCTGTTTGTAATGAAGTAGGAGAATGCGTCTGTACACCTCATGATGGGATGCATCAAGGGAAATGCCAGCTAGAAGCAAATGGAACAATGAGAGAGAGAAAACTCAGGCATGTTTTAGTGTCTCGATTATTGTTGTTGGCTTCATATCCGGCATCCATTACTGTTTAATTGGTCTTATTAGAAAGAGGCATGATTGCATTACAAATTCTACAAGGGGCCTGTCAGGATGGCTTCATAAGTATTCCAGCGCCGTTCCTTGAAAAACATCTGGTAATCAGTGTTTGGTGAAATTACTGCGCTCAGCCATTCATTGACCTGAGGTGTAAAACCTCGAGACTGCCTATTTGCAACAATAAACCGCCATCTGCGGCCCAACCTCTACCCGAGAGAGAATCAGGATGCAAAAAAACAAAACAAAAAAAAAAGAGGGAAAGAAGCCTTGCTTTCTTAGAGTTAAGGTGACTGCAGCAGAAATAACACAGGAGGAGGAAAGTTTGGGAGTTTGGTCCTTAACATGTTTGGAGCCATAGCATATCAGAGGAAGAAACGGTGCGACACGGTTTTACAGTCAAACTGGCGAGGGGTGACAGTAAAACAAGATACGAGAGTCGATAATCAAGGTCACATTTTTTCAGTCTGGCGACCAAACGACTACCTACATTTTTACAGCGCTGCTCGACCTTGACGGCAGCCCGGGTTACAGCAGACCCACCCCCACCCCACCCCTACACCCTTTTTAGCATGCAGATCACAGAATATTACATCGATTCCTTCATCTGTCTGAAGTCAATTTGATCCAGCCATTTTGGGTTTGGCGGGGTTGCGACACAATCCCTCAAAAGTGCCCATCAATCTCTCTGAAAGCATTCGGTTCTCCCTTAAGACTACTTAGAGTCCCGAGCGAGATCCTTGTATGCGCCATTGTTTGGGTTATGTGTCTACATCTGAGTGTACGCTTGCCAAGTATACTGCAAGAGCAATACACACACAGAGAGAAAGAAAGAGAGAAAGGGGAAGGGAAGAGAAGGCTGGGGAAAGAAAAAAGTGTGCATGCATCTGTATCCAGTCAGTGGAAAGTATGATGTGTTTGGCCTTAAGTCTACTGTGCTGATGAGTGCAGAGGGCTCTGGTAAGAGGGGGGCTGCAGCCAGGAGGAGGCTGCTGAGATGGATATGGACTCCAGGGCGCCCCGCTGTGCCGAGCACACACTGACGACCCCCTTTTGGCAGCAGGCACATCCGAGCGCAAACGAACTGGTTTAGGGGAGGCAGCGAGGTCTCAGTCGGAACCCCCCGTTGCGCCCGCAGACCATTTCCCATACTGTAAGGCCAGCCAGGGCTGTTTTCTCTCGGTTGTGCTCTCTGCTCGGCTGACAGTTGAAGCTGAGGCTACACTGCTACTGCGGCGCCGTTGAAGTGAGAGCAAAACTATGACAAAACACGAGAAAACATGTCAGAGAAGTTCAGAGCTGTGCTTTCTGTGGGAAACGGATGACAGTTTTCGTAGGAGTAAAAAAGATCGTCATCATCTTGAAGGTAAAGTCCATTTTAGATGGAATCTAACATTAATAATATTAATAATAATTAACTTCTAAATATGTTAAGTCAATGAATAAACAGACCAAAGCAACTCAGACCAAATGATGCTGATTTGTGTTGCAAACACATTTCTTCTTACTGAATGTAATATTAATTATTCAGAGTCCTGACTTGAATCTAATGAGATGGACCTAAAGATTAGGATGACAGCAAGGGGACCTTCCAACTCAAAGTCCTCGAGCTCATCAACACAAATAATATATATTTTTTTTTTTTAAAAACAGAGGAAAAATGCAAAAAAACCTAAGCAAAACAAAAAACTTTTGCAAAACTTATTTGAATGATGTCTCTATCATTTCCAATCACATTTCAAATTCAAATCAGTAATGGATTTAAGGTGTAACCCAAATAACTTTGGGTTAAACTGTGTTTAGGTTGATATTGTGAAGGATTGGAAGGTAGAACATTTTGTTAAACCATAGAGACGATCTGTAAGGCAGATTCTATCCATAGCTATTCTATGATCTTGCACAGACTATCTGGAACAGTAATTCCCAAAGTTGGGGTCACATTTATGTAAATGCAGGGTCTTGAGATTCTCCTGAGACAATAACCTACATACTAAAAATAGCTATGTGTGTTTTATAAATAGTTTAATAGACAATAAAAAAAGAAAATAAGACTTGAACAAATAAAAGCAACATATTGGTCAATATATTGGGTGCTGTTGCTGACTGTGTTTCCCCTGAACCACTTTTTTTTACTGACTCAGTAGGAATGCTTGTCTGCTAAACCAAGAGTTGAGGTCAAGGACCTCTTACATTTTTATTCTGTGGGTCACAAGGCAGAGAGTTTGGGAATCAATAATCTCGATCATTTCAACATATAAATACGCTTTGAGCTACGCTATTACAGCTCTGGTTGTGTGTTCAGCAGCAACCAGCTGGTAAATTAACATTTAGCCCGATATATGGGGGATTTATTCTAGTACAGTTAGTCCATTTAACTCAGCTTGGACTACAGGGACTGTAAATGAGGGTCAACTTACACTTTAAAGTATTTAAGTAAGTGCACAAGGCTTTAGTTAGGAACAGAAAGACTGGTGTCTCTTTAATAAAATCAACACAGCAGGAAAACAGACAACTTCCTTCTGAACGTCACAATAAGAGTTTTAGTGATATAAAATGGGCAGTACTGAGTATACGTACATAAGCGCTGGTTTTAGCTTCCACTGAATAGTGTATTGGTGTAGCAGAACTAAGATTTATGACTGGTGCTTTACAGGTAGCACAACTAACTTCTCAGTTGCAGTGCCCAACACGGCTACTGGGCTTGGTGCTTAAATAAGGCGCTATGAAGCTTGTGATCTGTACAGTTACATCTCCAAGGGTGGGACTCACACGCTTCTTAGTGAAACTACTTCAATGAACACAACAGCCTCTCTATCATTCTGGATTTACTGCAGGTGTCTCCGCTCTGCTGTGCACTTCACCAGCTACGGTAGGAAAACCTAATGAGGTAGCACAGATTGTCAGAATACTGGTGGAGCGGAGTCGTTCCTGACCCAGATGTAGACCATGGACACTGGTGAGTCAGAAACAGCCAGCAGACTTCCAAGTCAAAGCCAACAGGTCCCGTACGCTTGTTAGCTGAACACAATGTGTCACTGGAACCTTTCAACATGAACGAGGGCTCCTTCACATTTGGCAATTTCTAAATAAATGCGACTTATAATCTGAAGCGACATAGTCCAGAAGATATGGTAATATTTTGCCAGATCTTTTACCAATAGCATGCATAATATTATTTTACATTCTGATTACCTGCTTGGTTGTTTGGTTTGCCTCTGCCCTTCGGCGTAGACGGTAACAACAACTCTAAGCTCTGCGTTGGCGTAGTGGGCGTCGGTGCTTTCTGGTTCTTGTCCAGCAAAGGCTTCACGTCCTCTTGGAGGACTCCTACAGTCGACAAAGGGGAACCGTCCTTCTTCTCTGCCAGTAGATTTCCCGCCGCTCTGGCTGCCACCTCTTTGAGCAAGGCAGCAGAGGAGGTCGTAATTGACACGAGCGATAGGAAGGAGCTCGCCGAGGTTTGGTGGTCCGACACTGTGCTGGCTGTCGATGAGCCTTGGGTCCTCTCGCTCACTTTCTTGGAAAGAGCGGCGAGGGTGGAGCTCGCCGACTGCGGGCTGAACGGAGAGTTGAAGGCATCAAATCGCACCACATCATCTCCTCGACCGCCCCCACCCAGCGCGGGCACTGCGGATGAGGCGGAGGTGGATGAGGAAGAGGTCGTTGAGGAGGAAGCAACGGCATTCTTGTCTTGAAGCACGGCGTTAGCTGCCGCTTTTAACTTCTGGATTGCAGAATCTGGGGACAAGCTGGAGCCGCAAGGCGTAGAGCAGGAGGCCGGCGGCCATTTGTCGGCCACGCCTGCCCACACAAAGCCGCTTCCATTGGTGGGCGTGACAGAGTTAAAGGGGTCAAGGGGCTCTTGCTTTATGTTGGTGACTGAGGGTGCCAAGGAGGCTGGTGAGGCTGAGCCGCTGTTGTTGTTTGCCAGTTTTCGAGCAAGAGCACTTAACTGCTGGGCATGATGAGAAGATGGAGAAAGGGTCAAAGGTGGAGCTAAGGCGATCGGAGGGGACTCTCCGCCAGCATTTCCCCTAGAAGACCGACCCAGGACCTCTCCACCATCAAGTTTGAGTGAGCCTGCCTCTAGGAGGCGCCGCAGGTTGCTGCTGAGTGGTTTCCCCAGAGCTCGAGATGCTGCCTCGCCATATAGCGATGACACAACAGAGGAAAGAGTGTCCTGGGCCGAGAATGTACTTCCATCCAGGCCAAGAAGTTCCAAAGAGGCACGATGGACGGGTGTCGGGCAGCCCAATGAGCTCTCGCCTCCACAGGTGTCATGATCCACGGAGCCGCCGCCGATCCCGGACTGGTCCTCAGGAGAGGAGCCTCTGTGCAGCAGGAGCTCGTCCTGCGTGTCGCCAAACGATGAAGAGTCGGAGCGCGTGTCGGAGGCATTCCCAAACCAGCCTTCCTCCTCCACTGCACCGTCATTGGGGCCCTCTTCTTCATCGCCGTCCACATCTGCAAAATGACATAAAATAAAACCATTTTACCAGATGTAACAAGCAGTTTGTTGGGAAACTAATTTACAACATGATAAGCTTCTTTGAATGCGTAAAAAATGAAATAAAATGTATTATAATTAATTGGGCTGGGTGATATGGCTTACAATGTCTTTTTCATGCAAGATCTGATTTTAATCTATCATTTCTCTCTTTCATCATGTCCCACTCTAAAATTACAAGAAAAAAGTTGCTATAATGAGAAAAAGTCGCTGCTGATAATAATTTGATGCTGATGTGTAGTATTTCCTCATCTGTAAAAACAATACCAAAGGATAACTTTACAATATTCCTCATTTTAGTTTTTGTGTGAGTTCTTATCAAGTTACTACCATCACTCTCATAATACCATGACGGTATTCTGCTAATATTGTAACATTATCCTCATGTTACTTCTACTACATCTTAATTCGACTGTATTCTTGATTCTTGTAACATTATGGGTTTATTCTCTTGTATAAAGAGGCATAAGTGGTTAAATGAAAAAATCTGCAGAAAGTGGCAATTTTTTCATTCAATTAATCATCAGAATAATCAATAAGAATAATTGATTACTAAAATAATTGTTAGCTGCAGCCCTAATTTCCATCTAGGAATGTTTAGACATTGTAGGTATTTTGTGATTAATTGTACAAATGTACATAATTCCTCAACGTATCCTCAAAAATACATTTGAGACATAAAGACGTGGTTTTACTAAGTCAGGGTGGTTGCACACCACACGTTTCTGATTTTTTTAATATCAAAAACCATGCATCGTTTTCATGCCACTCCACAAATTACTACTTTCTGTTGTTTTCAACAACATTGAATGCCGATACAATATAGTAAAGGTTGTGGTGCTTGTTCAAAATTCTGACGCCAACATGATTTTTTTATTAAAATCAAAACAAAATTTTACCTTTTAGAAACACAAACAGGTTAGTCGTATAAAAGTATTCCAGATAGCACATTGGAGATTTTTTTGTGTGTAATTGAGTTTTTTTCAGTTTTTTGTTGTTTTTTTTAAACACATTTTTCCCACCCTTGGTCAGGAAGAGCCTGGTAAAGGGGTTACCATGACAACGGGTCCTTCTGGGAGGCTAGACAGCGAAGATTAGGGTAATGGAGGTTACAGAACCAGATTAATATTCATGAGCCTGCAGATACCACCAGGGAGCCAATAAGGATAGGGTTAAGGTCACCAAGGGTCATTAATATACACTTCATGTATCAATATTCATAAGGAAAACATTACAGCTTGCCAGACAAGGGCGAACAAAGAAAAGTGAATATTCCTGATACATATTAACAAACCTCCATAAGAATAAGTCAAAAGCACCTAGTCCGGGTGAAGCGGGGTGTCAAAACCGGCATTTTCATCTTGGGTTACTGTACACAACCTCCCAAACATTAAACGGAAAGCAATTCGCAGAGATTCATGAGAAAACTAAAGCAAAAAAAAATAAAAAATCCTCTTTAGTTTTTTTTTTTTTTTTTTTGCCCAAAATGTCTGAAAACACAAACATTGGTGTATCTGCACACCAAAGCTGGTCTAACCCTGGTGAACTTTACAGCGGCCTGGTGGGTTGGCTCTTTGTTTACAGGGAAAGGAGTTTCCAGGCAACCTGTTGGGATTCTTTTTAGAGCTGCCTGACATCTGGCCAGCACAGCTCACCGAGGTCCACAAGGGTGGCCAGAATCCCAACTCACGATGACCGCTGCTCTCCAGCTGCTACAGATATCAAACACACACTTTCACATATTTTCTCATCTCTTAACACTTTTACAGTTCCAATATATATCCTGTATTTACAGGAGAAACACCATTTTACGTCTGATTCTCTAACTTCGTACACAATGCAGCTTGTGTTGACAGGAATGATCATACACTGCCTGACCTTTCACTATTAGCAGTCAACATATGAGCAGAATAAGTAAATGCACTGATCCTGGTCCTTTCCCATGCTCCTTGCAGCCATTTTACCACCTGAATATGGTTAGCAAGAGTAAAGAGAGGGGGGAAAAGAGACAGTGAGTCATACAGGCCAGGCCTTGACCTATTTCCTTGTGACATGCGAAAAGCAGTAAGAGTCACTAATGGCTGTAATATGGTTAGAGGGAAATAGCTGGATTGCTGACCTGAGGTTCCAGCTTTAAGGCTGAACTCTCTTCCTTCCTGAGTTCACGCTAAAATCCCGGGGTTGGGTACAGCGGAGCGCGACGCTGCACCACCAGAATCCTGACTGAGTGCTAAAGTGCAGCGATGAACTTCACTAACGTAGCTTTGTGTGTCACAGGCAAGCCACCCCCGTGGGCAAACTGGCATTTTCCAGGGTCGAGGTCTCCAGCCCAACCTCTAAGGGCACTTCAGCCGAGCTGTGTGCTAAAACCCATTCACGTGCAAGGAAGGAAAAAATAGAAGCTATATGCAACATCAACTTAAATCTGAACCTTTATGCTTCTGGCCTGTTTTGATGAAAATGTTTTATGGTCTTGTGTCGCAAACTTGGTGGATGTAACATTCAAATAGTAAAACTGAAACTAAACTGAAGGATTCAATGTTTGGAATCGATTAAGAACATCGACTCAAACATCGATTAAATATTTTTGATTAATCAAAAATATTTTTTGATGTAAATGTTTTTTATTTAATCGATTTTGTTTTATTTTGATTAAGAGTGGCACTTAAATGCATTGAAAATGTAAACACAGTTAACAGTTTTGTTTTTTTAACATACAAAAGTCCTAAGATGGAACCTTTATGGTGCGTTTTTAGTAATCCAAAAAGTCTGACACACAAGTTACTTATATTCGCTGACAAAGCCACTTCCTCTTGGCCCACTGGGGGTTAAGTTTTGCTTCAAAAAAGTCTTACTGGGTGCTGGAAAAGACTACTTTTGTGGTCAAGTTGTGTAAGAAGGAGTTAGCCCATCAGCGAAGCTATTAAAGCCAAAAATGGCATCTGAGTGCTAAACATTATGCAGCAAGAACAGACGCTGATGACGCTAATGTCGGCGTCAAAAATCCACTTTCTAAAGTATTATTTAAAGTATTATTTTTTTAAAGCATGTTATAAATGAACAGGTGTTCCTGAAACACTTGAAAGCACATCCACCAATCTGATGGTTGAATAACCTAAATCAGTGGTCCCCAACCTTTTTATTACCGCGGACCGGTCAAGACTTGGAAAATTTTGCTGCGCCCCAGGGGTAGGGGGCGGCCGCGCGAACCGTCAGATAAGGCGGTGTTGGTGTTCCCGCTAAAGCCTGAATATACCCAATTTGGGGTTGTCTTGGACTTTTTATGGCAGCCTGTCTGGGAACGAGAATACAACCTGCTGAATGTGACAGGTAGCCAATCAGAAAGCGCGGTGACCTAAGAACAGAGGGGAATCCCAAACAGCGGACATATCGCGCAACTGTGAGTCCGATGGACATCGGAGATATGTGGAAATATTTATTATTATATGTAAAGGTCATTATTATATATGTTTATTATGTTTATTCAGTTAAAAATGTTAACTATGAAAAAACAGTCACCTCCAAATCATAGTGCAGCAAATAGAGCGGCTGCTCCCGTCGTCTTTTATCCACCGCCTTTTCTTTTTGTTACGTCTTTTATCTCTTAAAATGACTACACTAACTATCACTATTGCTTCTACATCGTCATCAGTGTTTGGTTATTCTAAATTCCTGCTATGTTGGGAGTTTTGTGGATTTTCTTCTGGAATCGGGATGTTCGTGACTGGAATCGGTTCGTGTAGTGTGTTGCTCCTGCCGTGTGGCTGGAGACACGAACCGATCAAACCTGTTGTACTTCTATCAGCTCTGTGGTCACAGAGGTTTGGAGAATCGGCCGACAATTCTTAAATGTTGCCTCCTAAACCAGACTTAAGACTCACAAGCTCTACTCCTCTCCTCTCGACCACTGCCCAAACGCTCTCCGACTCTGGTCGCTATGGTAATGTTTACATATCCCTTCAAAAAAAGATACAGATGCGCCACAAAAACGAACATTTTACTTTCGTGAAAATTTTAACTCACGATAATGACAAACGGTAGTCCTGAGCTTGTTTCTCTGCGAGACGGTCCCATCTGGGAGTGATGGGAGACAATGACACCCGAAGTGTTGCTTATATCCACAGCCTGCTTGGTCTCTATATGGCGAAGCAGCTTGAAGCTTCATTGCCTCATTAGCAGCCGGTCGCCGCATGTTACGCAGAGCGGCTTGTAATGTGAGACTCACCTACCGGTCCGGGATAAATCCATTCTCCTGCCTCTTCTCTGGACCTTTTCCCCTTTGCAAAGAAACTTTCCAAAGACATCTGATCTGTTTCTTACTCATTTTGCTGCTTGTGGGCTCAGTGTTGGCGCGCAAGTAACCGAGAGAATCCGGTTAAAGGTTTTTCAAAACAAAAGATCCTCCAGACTCAAATAATACATAAAACGGAAATATTTAATTATTTCTTGCGCGGTCCGGTACCAATTGGTCCACGGACCGGGGGTGGAGGGGTTTGGGGATCACTGACCTAAATGGACAGATCAGAAACAATCACTTTGTTGTTAAGCTTATATGTTTATCTCTTCAACGATTTAACAACAAAAAAGACTCTTTTTAATATACTAATTTTTTCAATATATGGTTTGCGATTAAGACATGATTCATTTTGATTAATTAATTACAGACCCTGCAATTAACTTGATTAAAAATTTAAATTACAACCCATCACAAATTTGGATCCTTTCAGCTGTTTTCTAAATAATGCATTTTAAGAAGTGAGTAAATCCTTAAAACTTGTTTCCATAATTACAAATGTTGGGAGAACATGGCATGTCATATTTCTTACCAGTAAACAGAAAATAAAACCCCCCAGAATTTTACTATAAAACAACAGCTGTTTTGTTTCCTACAAACTACAACATTTACTGCATAAATTGAAAAATACTTGAAGATTTAGCTTCCCTGTGAATCACCGAGCGAACATTCAGTGGAATAACCACTGTGTTTCTGAGAACTGCTTCACATCTGTGTTGCATGGACCAACTTCTGGCACCAGAGAAAAGGTTTCCCAGCCCGGGACGACTGAGCTACATTCCACATTTCATCAGTAGTTCTTGGTTTTATTCAGAAACAGCAACAGTCGGTGTGACCCAAGGTTTTCATCTGGATTAAGGTTCGGCTAAAGGGATGATCACTCTACAATGTTAACCATGTCAGGAACAAAGATGATGCTCGCTTGCTAAGGAAGTGGGTGTTGTTGTTTGGTTAAAACAAGTTTTAGGGTCATTTCCTTTTCAAAATAAGACAAAATAACCCCTTAAATGTATTTCTATGTACTTAAATAGATCTGTGATACAGTTGAAACCACAGGTTTACATACACCATGGGTTAATGGTGAATTATGACCAAACGTTTCAACTGTAGTTTCGTCAGACCAGAGGAAATGTCTCCAAAAATGACGCTTTTTGTCAATGTGTGCATTTGTAAACTGCAATCTGTCATTTTAAGTTTCTTTAGGAGTATCCTCCTCACTGAGTGATGTTTCAGTCCATGTCGGCATACACACATTCATTTAAATTAAATAAAAATCTGACATGTGCTTTGAAGTAAAAATGGGGATAATGTAGTAGCTTAATTTTCTAATGCTAATCGATTTCTGGTATTCGCAGAGGTAAGGGACCACAGACACCCACAAATATCCCAAATCCGCGAATGTTTGAGACCTTCTCTAAAGATGCCATCTGATATCAAATATACCTTAATATGAATTAATATGCACAATGGATACCGTCTTAGCTACACTGAAGAAGCCAACATATCCAGCCTTCCTCATCTCTGCTCTTGTGTGTTGAGCCAATTAGCGCCAAGGAAAATGAATGGTGCTCTTCTTTGTAAACTCTAGCCAACAAAATGTCATATAGCATTGTGGGCAAGTATTTCAGGTTCCCAAGTTTGCATTTTCTATTGAATAGTTCAGACATACAATTCATGAAGAGGCGTAGTTAATCATTTGGAGTACTGTTCCACAGAAAAGTCAGTGAATACCGAACTGGTCCACTGTCACAGCAACTAGAATCCTGCCTATGGTTCTTCAAGATCTAAAGAATAAAAAAATAGATAGAAGCAAATATATTGATCCACGTTGTTGGTCACTTAATATATTGGTCTACGTCTAATTTGAAAGAGGAATACTTTTTTGTTATTAGTGTCTTTATTCATGATTGAATGATAAAGAAGCATCCAATCACTAGGTGGCAGCAGTGCTCACACTAGTCAACCCAGTAGAAGAAGTAGCTTACAGCACACCAGCATACAGAGCTGAAGGAGGAGGAGAGATGGAGAAGTAAAAAGAAAAACGATGAAGGCAAGTAGATGTAAATAAAGTAAATGTCAGTAGCCGGCAGAAAAATACCAGTAAGTATGACAAGGCCTACCTTGCCCTTGGGCTTACTGTGAATGCAATATGATATGCAATTTTCATTTTCATGTTATGCTAAGAGATAAGCAATACTGTTGCAATTTTTTCACAAAATTATTTAACAAGTTTTGTCTTTTTAAAAAGGAAAAAGGTACTGAAGCTGACAAGCAATCAATGTTTACATTTAAAAAGTTTTGAATTGTACCGGGTTTGGTATAAAAATGGACATCTCAGTGAATCATTTGGACTTTTTCTTTTTTGAGAATCACACACACTTAAAATAGTTTTAAAGTTTAGCACAATAAAATGAGCTGCAATTTAAAATTTAAGTTGTTGCAGGTCTAATTTTGAATCCTTGTGCAAAACACGCATAGTTTGTATAGACGAATTATTACACTTATCAGCTTCGCAATTATAATTAAATTTAGGGCACCATTAATGAAAATAATTGAGAACAACTGTTCTAAGGTTACCCTAACCCTATTGGTTGTATTTTTATGACATCTCTGCTTAATTTTCAAGCATTACAAGTTCCACATGCATGATACTCACACAGATTTGTTTGCTCGAAAGTGGTATTACACCCCACAACTGCAGGGAAAGCCCTGGAGCAAACGTTTTTCTCAAGTGTTACTCTAAGGCTTATGCCCTCCCTCTATTGCATTGTTTCTGAGATGCAGTCAAGCACTTTGCCTCTGGAACGTGGCTGGCGTGGTGACAGTAACCACACACCCCGGCCGGCCGCCACCCCGAGTGATGGAGATGTAGAGAAACGGGCTGAGGCGGCAAGCGTCTGCCACTGAAAGGGGACCGTTTAGCGGTGTAATGGCGGGGATGACTTGCATGTTGAGACAAACAGCTGCAGGGTGCTCAGCAGTCGGGATCTGTTATCGCTCACACACGAGTGATTCATTGGTGCAGCGCATAAGGATGATCTTTCTGGGCCACAAATAATGCATAGCATCACTACTTTATAGACAAAGAGGGACACCTAAGAAGTCCAGACTGAGTTTATATAAATAGACTAAAGGGAATCAATGGTGACAACTAGAGATGTGCCGATCAGGTTTTTTCCTGCCGATTCCGATTCCGATCACCCATGAGGGCTGATCACCGATACCGATCACAAAATTATAATTTTTTTAATCATAAGAACTACCGGTTACATTATGTGGAAAAAGGAACCATGAATTCACCTTAATTTAGACAAAAACATGTTTTTAATCACTTTTTCCAAGAAGAAAACTAAACAAAACAGGCATTGTGCAAATTGTGCTGCTATCGGTAATACTATCTTTAACAGACTGATAACATATGAAGGTTCTGAAGAGGCTAAATAATGAAAAGAGCCAAAATAAAATCTCTCATCATTGCCAAAAAATTCAGGTATAAAACTTAACATTCAAAGGCAAAAACAGGTTCCATTACAATAAACAATCCAGAGTTACTGAATGAAAACTTCCTGATAGCATGGCAGCTAGCTGATTACTGCTAGTTCTGAGTGGCTGTTTCTGACTGAGTAATTATGCAGAGCAGGGAGGAGATTGATTATTTTTTCAGAGATTATTTGTCTCATGTTAGGACAGCGAAAGTTTTAATACGTATGTAAAATGTATTTTTTTTAGTTTAGATGCTGCAGCTTTAAGCAGAGGTTCGGTGTGAGAGTCACTACCAGGTGGAGCAGAAGCGGCGCTCCGTCTGTGAAATATTACTACCTGTAGCGCGTAGCAGTGGTTCAACAGCGAGAGCAGAACCAGCGTCTTACATCGCAGCTCAAAGACTTAAAATAATTTTGCGGGTTATTTGTTTAGCTTTCTGACCGTCATGCTAATCCAGGTGAGTGTTTGTAGCTGTGCGCTGCTTTACCTGCCATCTGATCCTCCATATGTCTTTTTTACTGCAGTGAGCCTTGATGTAGCCAAACTCCGTCAAGTATGGCATTGTTTTTATGCCATATTAGATTCCTCGTCTTGACGCATTTTGACGTGCTTCACCCCACGTGCTTCAATTTTCCGCCGCAACACGCAAACTTCCCCATTCACTCAGTGCGTTATAGTTCCACACCGCTTAGGATTTGTTGCTGCGCGTTTGCGCAGAGTGAAGGAAAGAGGAGACCAGCTGCACAGGCAGGCTGCGAAATGAGAAGCAAGTGATCGGTTTGTGTGATCGGCAACAAGGGACCGTGATTGGCGATCACCGATCATACACTTCTTCACGGAAATCGGCCGATTATGATCGGTGGCCGATCGATCGTCACGCCTCTAGTGACAACAACAAGCCATCTTAGGCTTTAAAACAGATGTACACAAATCAAGTCAGATATGTTGATCTCCGACATTGTTAATATAAAATTGTTGCATGAACCAAAAGCAAAAAAGTAAAGGAGCTTATTTTACTCCAGTGATTACCATTTTAGAAATGCAGAATATCAAGTTTTTAGTCAATGTATAGACTTCTATGTAAGTTCTAGGTAAGATATGGTCATTGAAATATCACTGTATGCATTACTGCAAAGGATTATTTTTAATATCATTCATTTCATGAAAACAGGGACAACAGCTGCCCGCGAATAGTTAAAATCTACTAATAACTGAGATCCCCTTTATAAACTCATAACTTTTCTTAACTTTTATAACTATTAATTCAGCAGCTCCTGGACCGGCTCTTTTGCAAATGCCAGCCAAAAGCATGTTAAGTAGGATGGTGCCCTGTTATTTCCACTTCCTGTATTGCATTTTCGGTCTTACAAATATTTGTCTTACACTCTACAAAAACAATTCACAAATAGGTTGATTTTTCGCAAATAACTTGAAGGCCGGTTGCACAGAAAAATCTGCAAAAAGATGATTCTCCACTGTACTGTTGAAATCCAATTTCTTAATTTGTTTACAGAAGTCAAAGCTGATGATTCTGCATTTATGGAGAACAAATTGTTCTCAATTATTTCAGCTTGAATTAAGATCTTAAGCCTAAACACACAAATAAGAACTTGCACATTTTCCCATTTTCTATAAGCTCCTAGTTTTCTCAAAAGTTATTTGTAAGTTAATTACCTTATTTCTGAGTCTATATATTTCTATACATTTCTACTTATTTCAAGTGCACCAAGATACTTATACTAGAAATAAGACCAAAAATAAATAAATACTAGCAAGAATTTGTGTTTTTGTTGTGAAATATTTACAGTAAGATTAGATATCTTACCATCTAGTTTCCATCGACCCACGTTATTGTTCTGATGTTAATACTGCTACCAGCTGCTACGTAAAACGACATTTTGGATTGGTAATCAAATATTTCTTGGGAATAGTTAAGTTCAGCAAATAATCCAAGCCCTCAAGATCAATCCACCATGGAGGATTAAATGAGTTAAAAACCATAAAATACATTTTCTGTCAGTAGTCATCGTGTTCTGGCAGATGAACCCATAAACATGCATGTGTACTAAGCTATTCTCCTTAGCTAGGCATGAAAAGTGGCGTCAGCGACCCCAGGCAGGAACAGGGTGGCGGCGGGGGGAAGGCGAAGGAAAGAAGGAAGAGATAAAGGGATAAATAAGGGAGGGGTTGATTTGGCTGGGCAGGCAAGAAGAAGAGGCCATTAGCCGATTAAGGTTGGAAGGGGATGCATCAATACTGCGCCGATGTCAAAAGGAGAGTCATGCCCATGAGCTAATATAAGAATGAGGGAGAGACCCAGAGACAGAGAGAGGTAGTGTAGGTCAGCGAGTCAGTAAAATCTCAAAGACTGCTGACCGCAAAGCGACCGCAGAGCCAGGCAGAGCGAGGCAACATAAAAGACTGCCACAACATACTCCGACTAAAGTCATCACATTTACATGACCAAAATGATTAGCCTCCCTCTCCTGCCAAGGCAGCAAGGGTGACAGTTGTGTGCGGGCACGTTTGTGCCTCGATGGGTGGGTTAAGGGTGTTTGAGCAGGGGGGTGAGGACAGGGGAAGGGAAGCAGAGAGCATGGAGGTAGTGCCGAAGAAGCTTTGGCTGTAATTAAGTGTCCAGCTGAGCCCTACTGGGCCTTGCCACGGCCGCGGGCTATGCTAATGAGCATGCCCAGCGGTCAGGCCTGGCTTAATAAGCGCTCGCTGGACAATATGGTGGGAGAGATGCACCACCGGCAGACTCACTTCTCAACAAATGACTAACAGCCTTCCCAAGGAGGAGTGTAATTCCATTAATTGGGACACATTGGATAATGCTCGCCCCCCTTTCCCTTTTTGCATAATCTGTCACCTACTTGATCCCTTTTGCACACTTCTCAATCACTTCTCCACTTAAAACTCTTCCTGCCTTTCCATTTCTGCCAGAAAGCAAACAATAAAATACATATTGAACAAATTAAATAGATGTCCATTCTGTCGTTTTACTGCCATTACTGCAGGAAACCCTAATAATTCTAGTTTCTGTTCGTGGTTATTTTCACTAGAAGGTAATGAAATGAGACAACCAAGCAATGGATAAGATCACTGAACCAAGTTGGTATGAAACACGATGGGCATTTACTTTTAATAAACTTAGTGATTTGCAGTTTAAAGCTTCTTGATAAACTTTGGAAGAAAAAAGAAAACTATTCACATCAAATATGCCATCAAGATACTATAAGGAAAAAAAAAGCCAAAATGAATAAAAGCAGACAAATTAAAATCCAATTCAATACGTTTTTGACCTCTACACAAGTTGTCTCACTAAGATCCAAGATCTCATTTACAAGTGAGACTTTTGATAAAGACAAAACAATTTCAAAAATACAGCAACAATTCAAATAATTAAGAAATAGAAATTTTAATTAAATAAAGCAAATAAAATGAACTAAAGAATAGGCCGAGTTTCATAAAAAGGTTTCTCTTTATGTGTTAAAAGAATTTTGAATTGTTACAAAGGAATAAAAAAATGATTTAAAATTGAATATAAAATGAATGTCCAATAAATAAACTGAACTCCTGGTACCCTGAACCATCAAATTGATGTTTTACTTTCACACGGTGTTGATCCTGAGGAAAACTAAATTCTCACAACTGTGTTTCTGTCAGGCATTAAATGTTCTGCCAAAACTAGAAAAACACACCAGAAAGCCTCATAAAATCCATCTGGTAACCACAATTGGACAATTTTCAGCTTAACTGGCTATGATCGGGAACAAGAAACATAAAAATCTAATCTTTTAACAGTCAGTGAACGCACCATACCATATCTTCAATATCAGTAAGATGCTTAACTGTCAGTGGAAGCAGAAAAATGCATGAAGGCATTTAAAAGGTAAGTGTATTTTTGCCATGTTGAAACATTTTAGAACATGTATCTAACAGCCATTAAGTCTGGTTTGGTTTTTAACTTGATAATCGTATTAGGAGGCAACAACAACACAGTTAGTGACAGATTCACACATGAGAAGTGCAAAAGTGAACATCTCCTCTGATTAGAGCTGGGAGGACTGCAGAACAAGGACTGGGCCATCTGTGAGTGCTTTGGTAGGACAAGAAGGCTGCTGATTGAAAAGCATAACAATAATACGAGGCAATGAGTCGTCAGAAATCTCCAGTAAAATCTGAAACCTCTTCATAGTTGTTGCAAGACTGACTGCTACTAGAGTTGCTTCCTTCCCACAGCATCATCAATACTTTGATAACTCAATAACTTTTGAGCTACAATATTTAATTTCCATTTGGGATTAATAAAGTATTTTGAATTAAATTAATTTAATTCAAAAGTCTTTGGTAAATCTAAAATCTAAGTGTCTGTCTGAGAACACTGTTTTAGCAAAGCCAACCACTCTAAAAATACTAATTTTTCATACAAGATGCAACAGATAGTTTAAAATGTCAACTGATTAAAATATTAGTAAAACTCTAATTTATAATAACTGCTCTCACACAGAGACATCTCCTCTGCTCCCAATAATCAATGACATCTTTGGGCAGAAAGACTGGAAATGTAGTTTTAATACTATTCCTATATTTTCTTATAGTCTATCTCGTAAAAGAATCTGAATCAGTGCAAGTCGGTGACTGGAAATCACCCACAAACATTTCATCAGTACATTCTACGTTGTAATATTCGGAAAACTTTGAATCAAACTCCTTTTCTCATTAAACTACCTCCATAATCTCATCCAACTGTTGCTTTTGAGAAAGACACAAAAGACCATCTTTTAGCTGGACTCTGAGGTGAGATGATCCTCTCAGTGAGGATCAGAGTTCAGGCAGCGCGGCTATATATACTGCTGGTTCGAGTCGTACTGAAATGTAGCGCGAATTACCATGAGTGTATTTTCGGCCTTGGCCTCCGTGGTTTGTGGGTTCTTTGGGCCGTATGCCAGAGGTGAAACAGGAAGGAGAAGTGTTCTTGGAAAAGAATGAGACAACCCGAGACCTCTAAAATTCCTCAATGCAGATGAAGTGCACTTTAGCCCCCTACCCCACCACCAGCGGTTTATTTTTCCGTTCCTTTTTTTAGCTTCTCATAACATCAGATGTGTCATCAAATCGATTGGCCCGCGTTAGGAGAGAGAGGTGATATATCTACTGAATCTGCACTTTGCATGCTGAACATGAATGCAAAGTTTATCATTAGATCTTTGGCTTTTAATCCCTGTACAAGATGAAATTACGTCATATTAGAAGTGTTTCAACAAGCTTCAGACCTGGTATAGGTCACATTCATTATTAGTTAAAAGGAACTGATGGCTTAAATAATAAATACAAAAGATGAGAGAATCTATTACTGAAAATAAAAAATGACATTTAAAATGAAAAAAGTAATCGTCAAAAACACTTGTACCGTTTTCCTTCTATAATGGCAGCGATGCTTAAAATTCATTGACATACTTATTTATATATAGGAAGACAAATCCTGATTTAAGCACTCGTCACTTTTTCTGTCTTTTCAAATCCCAATTAAACTACCAACCAGTGACCTGTTAGGCTTATTAGTCCAAAAATATCTCAATTATTTTAATCATTTAAAGAGGAACTAATCCCCAAATGACCTTTTTTGCACATAAAAATAAATCAAAATTAGTCTTTAAGGGTGTCATCTTTGTGTTTCTATGCAAATTCTGACGTTTTTGTGTTAACCGTTTAATTCTGCAGTTATTTGCCTAAATCTGTCTCAGTGCCGTTTTCTTTGATTTGAACTGCTACAGTCATTCAGAGTGTTTTAAAGTAGCAAACTGTGGATCATTGAGCCCTTAAAGAAGCACAATAAACGTAAACTTGTTTCAGGAAAAAAAAAAAAGACTAAAAAAGAAATAGAGAAATTACCCAATGCTGAAATATACTTTCACAAATCAATGCTTTTGGAAATGAATAATACTTTAATGTTTCAAAGCCTTTGAAACACAAAAATATGCTACGATATTTCAATATATCAAGACATCGTCTTGTCTTTGTATGGCTTAGAAAAATCTTACTTAAAAAATGTTAAATACCATCACATCTGTGTGTTATCTATATAAAAGAGGCCTTTTCCCTTCCTACACCGGATGGTTCACACACTCAATCAGTTGGCTTAAAGAACAGAAGTTTCCCCAGAAAACAAATTAGCTGGATTTATTGGGGAAAAACGGATATTATGAAAAATAATGTTTTAAAATAAATATGAGCTGCTACTGCCTGTTGATATCAGCTTTGTCCATCAGATTAAAGTTGGATTTCAGCCTTGAAATATCAAGGCCAAAATATCTAATGCTGATTAAATTTGTGAGCACATGACTATGACTGAACGCAGTGACTGTCCACACACTAACCTTTGGTCTCACTTTTCAAGCGTCTTTATTAAAACCAAGAGAACTCGGACAATTCACAATAAAAGTTTAGAAAACAGAGAAAAAAGATTTTTTAAATTTACTCTTTGTTGTTTGCAGCTCTTGTGATCAATTTTTGAAGCTACATTTCCATGTAAGTTAAGGACAGCGGCACCGTCAGCTAAATAATGTACATAAAATATAATTAATGAATCAAGTTCATTTCCACAGCACATTTGAGCAACAAGGCAGTTCAAAGTGATTTGCATCATAAATATAAAAACACCATACAGTCAACAATTGTGAAACTAGTAGCAGACGTTAAGTTTTGTCAAGTGCCATCATCAGAAAGATCAATACACATCAAATATGATCAACGTTCCAGTGAATACGGTTCAAAAGAAACTAGAAACAGGTGGGTTTTTAGGCTTGATTTAAAGGAACTCAGTATTTCAGCTTTTTGCAGTTTTCTGAAAGTTTGTTCCAGATTTGTGGTGCACAGAATGGAATAAATATATTTCGAACAATTCAGAGGATGATTCTTTCCTGATCTATCTAAGATGATCTCACAGGGGAGAACACAGTAGCAACAACCCTGACTGCGTTTTGAACAGCAAGGCTTTAGATGCAACAAGAGTTCTCCATTTATTCTGAGGAGTTCAGCGTTGTTTCGCTGTGGAAGACACTCCGCCAATCAAGATATTGAGCAACTTCTCTCCACAAAGCAGTTTAGATTTCTTAACTCTGCAGGTCAAGGAGCGGGCACAGTGGAGGAATGCTTTCCAGTCCAAACATGGCTGGTTTAACTGAAATATAGGACTCGTTTTCTCCTTTCTAGGGTCTACTTACACATATCAGACAGACCAGACAGTCATTTTAAAAAAATGTAAGGAAAAAACATCTCCAACACAGAGCTGAAGTGCCGAAATCAGTTCTCATTGTCGCAGTTGCGTGACTAAGGCCACGTAATTTTGTTCTCAGTCTCATGCCGCCCGCCCTTTTTGTCACAACTCTGCTGTCAAACTTTCCTCACCTCTTCAAGCAAAATCCGCTTTATTTTACTCATATGCAAACTATGTCCAATCTTTCCACCCCATGTCCACCCCTACGCCCCCCAAAAAAATGTGATTTGTGCCACTTCCATGTGTGGTACTAAATTGAATTTGCATCCGATTGTTTTCAAAGTGCCGGCAGTCTGAACAGTCATATCGCATTTTATCCGGCTTTTATGTCATTGATGTGAGACATGTAACATCATTCTGCGCCAGAAAAAGCCAGATTCAGTAAATCAGGAAGTAAACAATGCCTGAAAATTATGAACTTATGAAAGAAGATTCATAAGTGAAGCGCATCAGATCACAAACACACCACTCTTGGTTTCGACTACACATCCAAAACAAACTTCTCTACAGAAATTGCAGTTAATGCTCCACAAAAAGCAGTTGCTATTAGTTGTGCAGTCATGATCTTGTGACAATACTGTCGCTCAATAAAAGTGATCTATAGACTACTCTGTCCGTTATTACTTCTATAAACAATGCGCTGCTGTGTGATATCCATGTTCTTCTTGTGCTCATGCGGGTTGCTTTAGGATCATAAACCGTTCAATTCTGAGTGCAATTGAGTTTAATTAGTAGCACAAACGACCACGTCAAAAAAAAATACAAAAAATACCTAAATCAGAACTGAGCATTAAGAACAAATAAAGCTTATTGGGTTTAAATAAAAGCTTGTAGAGTTACACGTTTCCTATGCTATGATTCTGTAGCAAATTATACTGTGAGAATCTCATGTCGTCCCATGCCTGTTACACAAATTCATTCTATGAATTTCACGTGGTTTCAAACTAAATTATTGTAGAAGGCAAGTCAATAAAAAAATGAAAAAAATGTGAGTTTGTCATAAATTTTCCTGCTGGCCAACAAAGCGTCCATTGTGGAAGGAGATGTGGATGTTGCTCCAACGTCCGGCAGAAGACAGGGTGCATTCTTTAGACTGAGTGTGAAACGAACAGACTATCTCCCCGCTGTGGAGCTGTGCAAGAAAGAAGTGAGAGACAGTAGGAGGGTGGAAGGTTGCCGCGGACAGTGTCCATGTATTGTTTGTAAATCGTCCTACTGGTAAGGAGGGATGCTCGGCCCTACAGCGGTCACACAATCAAGGTCCAGTGGGAGGTGAGGACAGACTTGGGAGATAATTCGGCAGATTTATAATGCAACATTAACAACAAATATATACAGCATGAGAGAAAGTGGGAAGAGGAGCAAGGACGACAAAAAAGAAGGGTTGTTGGACGTTTTAGTTGAACAGATTTGGCAGAAGGAACTCAAACCTGAGATTTTGGCTATCGTTAGTGAGGACTGGGTCACGATTAGTGATTGGTTCTGGTGAAAGAAGGGAGCGCTTCCAGGCCATCACTTTAAAAAAGAAAGGAGCAAGCAAAAGGGAGAGGAATTGTTGTGGCACAGCAGGAAATGCTCACTGCTATCTCATTTACATGCAGGTCCAGGGAGAATGATGGTGGGATGGTGGGGGGGTTTGAGGGGCTTTTTCCATTTCCAATCTCCATGTTAAATGCTAGCCAGGGTGGCTGATGGGAACAGGAGGCGCTGTTTGCACCACGCTGCCCCTCTCCTCTCAGCTAGACCAATACCTGCCTTCCCATTTTCATGCTATAAAAAAGGGAATATTGCCACAACTGCTCAAATAGGAATATAGAATTTATAGCCCTAACAAGCAGCGTATGCAGCTGTTTACTTTACTGTCTGCAGCCAACCTCCGTAGGTCTATCTGTTCTGTCATAACCAGGTTGTGACCTGAGGCTGCGGCATTCAAAGCCATCCTTCACCCACTGAGTCTGTTCTGTGGCATAATGATTGCTATGACAACCATCACTTAAAGCCACGGGTAGGTGGAGGAGAGATGTCAGCTTCTCGTCTACTCTTCTGATGATCTCATTTCTGGCTGGCAGGTACAACAAGGTCAAACCACTGAAACTGGAAAAGTGGCTGCTTGCTACATGCAAATGACAGAAGCCGGCTTCCAAACAATTACGCTGGCCGGTCCGAACCGACGTAGGGGAGAATCACAAGGTGGGTGGGGGGGGGATTAGAAACAAAACAAAAGAAAAAATAAATAAAAATCAGGAAGTGGGGGGAGAATTATATGTCGAGGGAGGGATGGTCATCATTGTCATTGGCCGGCTATGAGCCCACACGATCCGGCCGTGCGTGCCAAATGGGGTTTTTAAACGTTTTTTTTTTCAGGGAGGATTTGTCCTAATCTAGAAAACCTTCTGGAGTAAGCGCAAACACATCTGCCGCTGACCACTCCCCTGTAGAGTATGAGGGATTAATGACATGGCAATCTGAGCTAACATGGCCTCCATTCAAAGGACCCGTGGGGTGTGGGAAAAAACACAGGCAATTACCGAGCCGGGCCGTCTGATTCACATCTTCCTGCGGCCGTTTCTGATGTCAACTCATTTAGAAACTTCACATTTGTCCCACTTTCTTTGCTTTTAGGTTTTAATAATAAAAACACATGATATCTCTTTTTTATTCAGAAAACAGCGATTACCTAATCTTAGTAGCAGTAAAAAGAAACCATATGAAATGAACAAATGTCCTTGGAAAGCAATGAAAGAGGAAGAATGGAGGTACAGTGCTGGCCACATTTTTTAGCACCCTGATGCTTTAGAAGCTCAAATAAATTCTTTTGCAAAAACAATCAACGGAAAAGGATCAAGTCTATTGAAGAAACAAAAAGATTTTTTTCTTTAATGGAGAAGGGCACCTGGGAGTAACCAACGTAAGTTTTACAGGAAGAGAACTAAGTTTCTGTTAGAAGTGATTTTTAATGTCAGAATTCTATTTTATTTTGGGCCATAATCCTCTTCTGTAAAAATCTCAAAATAAAATAATTTTAAAAAATCAAATCTCTATATCGTACTTTGTACTGTACTCATTTTTTTGTTTGTTTATCCAACCTTGCTCTATCCTACCATCACAAAAGTAAACGTGGAGTTTCTAAATGGCTGAAATTTTAACTGTAACCATATGCTTTAGTCAGATCGCACTAAGAATGAGCATTTCTACAACAAACGCTCCTGTTGGGGTTTATACAAACAAAAAGGCCAATGTGCAGAGAAGCACCTCATGCCCACTGTTAAGCACAATATTGGTTCTGTCCTCCGTCTCTAAAAATAAAACCAGAACTAAAAATGGAGTCTTCACTGGGTCTGTTTGCGGAATAATGATCTGAAGCATTCGATCAGAAATGGTTCATCATCAGAAGCAAAAGAATGAATGGGTTCTCCCCGGTCACAAAACATGAATGTTAGTTAACTGATCTTTCTAAATTGCCATTAGGTGTGTGTGTGTGTGTGTGTGTGTGTGTGTGTGTGTGAACGGTTGTTTCACCCAATGACCGCTGGAGACAAGAAACCAGCTCCCCCGTGACTCTGCATTGACAAAGTTGATAAGTAAACTTTGTCAACAAACTTATCAACTGTCGACTTAAAGTAGCATTTTTCCATATGTGCATATGTGTTAGTGCTTCTACATTTAAATTACCAACCTTAAATCCTTAACCACATGCAGAAGCAAATGTATATTTCAGTGGTTGAGAATGCGTTTCATCACTATAGCTGGTGGTGAATAACAAGATGATTTAATGCAACTGTCTAAACAGAAACGGGTTTGAAAGTGGAGGTAAGCGGACTAAACAGGGCTGGTGTGAATGCGTGCCAAATCTCTTTAAACGTGGTGAGCAAACTGCTTCCCTGCATCCTGGGGTTTGAAGTTCTTTTAATATTCCCCGACATCCTCAGGTAGAAGCAGTGGCGGAGCTAGACTTTTAAAGTTGGGGGGGCAAAGGGGGGGCAACATTTAAAATGTGTGTGTACATCTATCTATCTATCTATCTATCTATCGTCCTGCAACTTTTACATGTGTCTCTGCTCAAACACACCTGGATCAAATAAGCTGCTCATTTCCAGCCTATTGCAGAGATGAATGAATGCTGGTGAGGAAATTCAGACATTTTGGAGCAGAGGTGAATCTAAAGGTTGCAGGATGGTAGGTAGCCCTTGAGGACTGGAGTTGGTGACCCCTGGCCTACTGGATCATTTCAGTGGAGATTTCAGACTGTGGCAGGAAGCCGGAGTGCCCGGAGAGAAACCTGTCAAATCTTTTTACATTTTGTCCCATAAATTTAAATCAGACACATGTTTGGTCCCAGTCAGATTTCTCCAGCTCAAAATGATTACTAATTAGATCTTCTAGGATTCTTTTCTTCTTCCGATGTTAATATTTGTAGCTCCTTTCCAAAGGGCCCTTTGTCTTCTTCCAGAGGAGGGGCTGGAGAAACTAACCTCTGGTGTCTGATCACTTCTTTTCGTAAATGTAAATGAAACCGTTGTTGATCATGTCTTCACTGCAGTCGCTGTCTGCAGTGAAGACATGCTCGTTGTCTGCCTTCACGGTTCGTTCTCCCTTCATTAAGTAACAGTAAATGTCTGTCTGCTTTGGATCCCCACAGATGACGGAGGACAGGTGGTACGTCTCCGTCCCACATTCTGCAGGCACATCGATGGTCTGAGTGGCTTTTGTTCGGTATTCCCTGGTAAACCTATGCAGAAAAAACACCAGGACCTTGTTATCGGTCAGACAGTGTTTCTTCTGCCAGGGTGACCCGCAGCCTGAACAACGGCGTTTGCACGCCAAATCCAACCAGTATTCAAGCAGTATAGAAATACTGGTTGAAAATAATACTGGTGGAAGTGAAATGAGGGCGCCGTCGTTCAGGAGCCTGAGGGAAGTGGCTCCACAGTTAGAGCAGGAGTCGTTGTCATACAACTCTCTATCTGTGTCGCCACCAAACGAATCCAGCCAGACCAGCACAGACTCCAGCAAACTTTTTGTGTCGAAATCCTTTCCCCCGCCTGATGGCAGCTTCTTCTCCCTCAGCTCCATCAGAACTGGGGAAAGGTCTTCCTGACTAAAATGCTTGCCGGGCTGGCGGACAGCTGAGAGGAGGAGACTCCACAGCAGGGGATGGACGATGCCTCCAGAAAAACCCTTTCCTGAGCGAGACACCGCTTGGTGACGCTCAAGTTTAGGACGCTCTGGAAGGCAGCGTTCACCCAGCTGTTCTGGAGCTCATTGGAGAACTTGAAGTTCTCCTCCTCTTGTCCTGGTCCTGCAGATGTCGTCCCTACATCTGGCAGATCTGAGCCAACGCCATCCACTGCATTCACGTCAGGGGAACAGGAAACCTCGACAGCAACAGAGACATTTACATTTAGAGCTGGTTTTTCGGACAAACAAGCAACTCTGTTGTGTTCTGAAATACAACGATCCCCGTCCGGGAAACGTTGTATTTCAAAGGACCCTGAGAAAGTGGCCTTCAGAGGACTACTATCCTGTAAGGATGGGACCAGCGAAACCAAAGCTTTGGCTGTCACTTCAGCCACAGCTTTGGCTGCGAGATCAGCCGCAGACCAATCTTCCCCAGCTGGGTTAGATTTTCTGCGACTGCAGTCTCACCCTCACGTTGTACCATCGTTTCTGAACAAACCTCCCCAGCCGGGTCGGTTTGTCCAGAGACAGTACCATCGTCCTCTGTACTGTCTCGTTCAGAGGACGAGATGGAGTCCGAGGTCCCAACATCCAGCGAACAAACCTCCCCAGCCGGGTCGGTTCGTTCTTTGGAATTGGATGGAAATCCATTCCAAAACAGATAGTCCTCTTCATTCTGATCGTTTTCTTCGTTGCCATCCTTACCTGGAAAAAAACGATCGCACACTTTCTTCATCCCAGTCGTCACGGCATATCCGATGCCCCAACCAACCGGGAATATCAGGGGAACAAGCGCTGTCGCAAAACTGAACATTGTTGCTTTACACAATTGTGAAACTCCAAGAAATGTAGAAATGTCTGGATCCTGACTGATGCTTAGAGATTCCAGCATTCAAGCATTAGAACTTCTTTGATCTACTGTGATGTACATAATGTCACCTATGACCTCATCAGTGAGCTCACTGGACTTCTGGTGCAACGCCTTGCTTCTGATCGTTGCTATGGAAATGATCAGCTCAGCTCTGCATGACTCAAGCTGGCATAAATATTTAAATAAAACATTATAATTTTTATTTTACATGAAGAGATTAAAGGATTTGTATATGATTTAATTTTTGCTTTTGTGGTTTTCCATACCTGCTGTGGTATAAATGTTCTGAAGCCTTTTTCCACTATAATTTTTAATTACAATTACGGAAATTTATTAGGATTATTAATGTATTAATAATTGCACAGTGCTAGGAACAGTCTGTGACTTATTATATTTATTTGTATACATTTTCGCAGACAATTTAATGCTGTGACTATTTTACGAAACATAAGAAACAACAGGATCCAGCCCTGCACTTATACATCATTTTATTGAGGTCCAAAACTTAGAAGTTCTTGTCTTGCGTCATTCAGGAGTCTTGGGTATAAAAGGGCTTCATGATTGTATTTCAAAGGCAGATTTCAAGAACAACTCGGGCAAGAGTTTGGGTCAGACTGTGCTATTCCGGGATGTTGAGGTGTGCAGGAATCTTCACTATATATATATTATATATATATATATATTATAAGTCCCTATGTTACGGAGAGAAAGCTTCTTCAATCAAGACAGGGCTCGGATGTCTTTTACTGAACATTTCTGTTCAGTTTTTATTGAGGAGAAAACGGCCCATGCTGATAACGGCAACGGCTGTTCGTTACCTAGCAACTAAAATCAACAGAAGCAAGACAGTGACAAAAGACAGAACCAGATCCTGTTAAGCATTCTTCAAAATAAAAGACTTCCTCTATCCAAATAAATCACACTTAAATATGTTTCACTTGACCTTTTGTAATTATATACAATCATGTTCAATTCAATTAATAATAATCATCATGTAAATTTTGGTTGACATATAATTGTAAATCAGCCACTTATCATGCAAATTATACTTAACATATAAGTGTAAAGACCAGTGGCGGAGCTAGACTTTTAAAGTTGGGGGGGCCAAGGAGGGGCCAGGACTACCTCTGGGGGGGCAACATTTAAAATGTGTGTGTACATCTATCTATCTATCTATCTATCTATCTATCTATCTATAATTTAAAAAAATAACCAAACTGAATATTTGGTTATTTTTAAGCCCCTCTGTCATTTGACATGTTATAATTAACACCTTTGACTGGCGCACATGGAGACATGATAGACTTTATGCAGAGTTCATCGCAGAGGAAACTAAAATCAATCAAATAAAAGATCCTTTCTGAATATCATCTCATGGACACTGAACTAAATGCGTCTTTCTGACCGAGAGCTGACAGCGTGTTGAAGAGTTATGGACACCTTGGTTAGGAAGCTCTGGTTTGACAGGTAATTTGACAGGTAACAATATTTCGGGTCGGACCAGAATTATTTGCCTGATGGTGGTTCGGGCTTCTAATGAGTTTACATTTAATGAGTTTGCAGCACACAGAGAAAACCTAAAGAGAATGTGATCTACTTATTGTAGTTTAAGTAGAGGAATAACAGCTGACTGTTGAGAGAGGAAAGAATTTAAAGTGCAGATCCGTTAGGCAGAAACAAGCGCAGAGCGCTGCGCAATAAATGCGTGTAAATGCTCCATGGTTACGCTCCAATTAATCACACATGAGATGACAAACGCCAAATATACAATATATAGTTACACTGCTTAGTTAATGGTGTTTTAAAAACAAAACCAGTAAAAACTAGTTAATATGTCAGATTCCCTCCTCAGCCTCGTCTTGATAAGAACAGAGAGCAGTCCGCTGGTTTCTGTCCAGACTGTGGTCAGCTGACCACTTGGTGCGCAGACAGTTTCAACTTTACGCACAAAGAACATCGTGGAGCTCATTATTAATCATACTAAGAACAATATCAGTCAGAGAATCATCTCTGATCTGGACGCTTTAACGGACCAGAGACTTTGGAGCTTCTAGCTCAGCTGATCCGCTTCTGCGGAGTTTTTCTCCCGCTGAGGGAAGTGATGCGGGATCAGGAAACGATCAGAGTTCTGTCGTCTTCTAATCACGTCATTTCGTGAATTGTTACCTGATTTCAAAAACGTTCTAACAGAGAAATAATAAATGTTTCGTTTGATGACTACAAATTGGAAATAAAATTATTTTTTTCTTTGACGGACAACGAAAAAACTCTAGCGCCACCTCTCCTCCAAACTACGAACATCGTCGGCCCCTCTTCGGTTTTTTCTTTTTTTTGCGGAGGATCAATAAATAACTTATTGGTGTTTTACAACCACCAGGTATGAAGTGCTTTAGCCTTTGAGTTGCACCACAGCGCAGCACAACTGAAACACCCAGGACAAGAATTTCAGCTTGTTTTTATGAGTACAAAGGAGGCTGGTATCGCGCCTGATCTAAATCTATTTATTTATGTCATCACATGGACTTATATAAAGTTTTATACATTTTCTTTTGATATATTTATTATTGTTTTTCTTCTTTAGATATTAGGTTGACTTAGAATGATTCCAAATAATGTACAGGAATAACCTGGTGCTGTTACATGTCAATCATCTGGGGGGGCCACTGGGGGGGCCAATCAGATGACAGGGGGGGCACTGGCCCACCTGGCCCCCCCTCTGGCTCCGCCACTGGGTAGAAGTAAAACATCACAGTACAGATGAATCTTAAAATGAAACTATAGGGGAAGAAGTAATAAATTAAGATGAAATATAATTGAATCTTAGCATATTTCTGAATTTGCAATCTTACCGACTTTAAGAACCCTTGGGAGATCAGTAAACGCAGCCCTATAGGCCAAAGTGTTGTACAAAGTGTTAACAGCAGGGGTTCCAATAATTGTGTTTCCACTGATTCTGTGATTTTTTTAGCCCACTCTGAATCAGATTAAACTTGAATTTTTGTAAAATACTTTGACAGAACCAACACGCCTGCCTTAAAAGTTACTGTTAAAGAATTTATTTTGGTGCCCGGTCCACCTTATTATTTACTGTAACAGCAGCTATGACCGCAGCATGCAAAGGAGGAGTTAACCTGACAATGTATCAGTCAAGATGTTTACCTGCACTTTCAGCATCAATAACTGACAGAGATGACATCATATAGAGGATTTTAACTTCTCAGGATTTCTTGCACTCGAGCCAAAACAGTTCCACTCTCCGTTTAGAGCTGATTTATTGTTTCCCTGGAGAGCGCCTGCTGCTTTATGAACACACACTGCTCCGTCTGTAACAACCCTCCGCACTTTTAATCTCTTCTCTGAACTGATTCCCTGATTACGTCCCTAAAACTCCAGAAGGGGAGGTGAAAACGCTGAAAACTCCTCCATGCCGAGGAGGAAAGACGGGGGTAGGCTGAGGGCCCCCCGCCCCCGAGCACCGAGGGGAAACCGGAGCCAGGCTTCAGGAGGGAAAGTGTGTCTCTGTGTGCACGAGAGCCCTGCTGCCCTCCTCTACCCACACAGGAAGTGAGGTCATCTCACTGCACTGCGCTGTGGAGGGTGTTCTGCGAGGGCGACAAAGATCAACATGTTGGCCGACCTCCATGCAGATCAGAGATACGTTTATAAAAGCATTAAATCTTCATTTTTCATGCAAAGTTAGTGTTTTATACAGAGAGGAGCAGAAAGTAGGAGAGTTTTCACATCTGATAATCCAGTAGACTCGGTTTGATTGAAGACCAAAGCTGCAACATTCATTTCATTCTTAGCTGATGCAGTTTGCTTTCTCACCGCTCTGTGTCAAACGAACCAAATCCTTTGGAAAAACCTGTGGTGGCCAGGGCCGGCCCAAGCCTTTTTGGGACCCTAAGCACATTTTCATTTGGGGCCCAACATGTCAGCGTCAGATGCTTCATCATTCATTCATTCATCATGTTAATTTGTGTGCAACATGCCTCTTAGCATTGGCTTAAAACATACAGATATTATGGCTATTGATTTTAATTCTACATTAGCAGCTAACTAAAAACAATAATTTGGATTTTGAAATGCAGAGTGGGTATTTAATATTTTAACTATTTGAAAGTAACAGCAGATAAGCACTGAACTTACAGTAAACAAGCTAAGAAGTTTAATATCTTGTTTCCCCAATAAAGGCAGCAACAACAGGTAGAGATTAACTTATTACTTGTGAAGCAGTCATAAACATATATCAGTTGTTTTTCCATGTGTAATAGGATTTAATGTATTCAATGTTATCCTTAAAATATACATAGTACTGCACCAAGAACCACAGAAGGAAACACCACGAAGTCTACATGAGCGCAACTTGCTTTTTCACAAAATGTAAACAAAAATGGAGCGCCGTCAGATTTTAGAGGTTGAAGGATTTCTATTTTGTCTTTGGTAAAAGACCATGAGCCATTTTTCCCGCTGGCACTAGACTTTTGTCTAGTGCCAAATACAAGTTGTCTAGTTCTATTTACCCAGAATCCCCTGTGATATAGTTCGCTTCCTACTGTTGGAGTGATCTCCAGTCTGCCTGGTATTCACATGTGCATTTGAATTACGCGAGTGTTCACTTTAATAAAATCGAGACAGAGGTTTGTAGGCGGCCCAGAGGGATCCCCAATTGAGTTATAAGCCTGGCGGGCCACCAGGCTTCATTTGCGCCCCCACCAGGATAAGCACCGTTTGTTTATTTTAAATAGGGTTTTGAACTGGCCTCATGCTATCATTTGCAAATTTTGTCGAAGGTCCGAATTCATGCAACTTTTAACATTTTTTAAAACAAAACATGGTAGGGCACTGGTGGACTGACGTAGCGTCTCTACCACTGGGTTCAGCAGCTTTTATGTGGGGAAACTCCGAGACCAGAGTTCGCTTTTTTGGTCCGCATCACAGTTCGATTGACATTTACACCTCCACAAACTGTCCGGACTTTCTAGGCAAACAAACTAGTTTGATTAAAGTGGACTAAACAGGGCTGAAGTGAATGCACTGCAAGACCTGAAGCCTGTCTTAATGATGCACCACATCCTCAGCCTGCAGGGGATTCTAATCAAGGAAGTTCTTTATCTCTCAGAGTAATTTTAATGCCTTTAGTGATGCAGAGGCAAACAATAAATCCCATCTATGTTCGGATCAGGCGTCTGGTACGACCGGCCGGCTTCAGCTCCCCAAACCAAAGCCTCCTCCTCCTCCTCCTCCGCTGCATCCTCCTCCACTCCTCTCATGCTCTCCATCCCTCACGCCTGTTAAAGGCTCGTCCTGCAGGGCCTGGATGCACTTGTGTGGTACAACAACAGAGAAACCGCCCAAAGCTCTTAACAGCTCTTCCTCTCCACTTCCTCCCTCCCTCCATCTCCACCGGCCCCTCGCTCCCCTCTTCCACTCATGCTCTGTCTTTCCCAGCTGCACCGGCGAGCTGTTCCGTATGAACTGCTGCCAGCTGAAAGCCTGCTACTCCTGTGAGATTGCTATTACTCAGTGCAAGCAGGGCTCTACGTAGCCAAAGGGCTGCTCTCCGAGCTGTAGATCTCCATGTTGTGACTTGTCAACACGGGGGGAAAAAAAAAAATCGTTATCGAGACTGAGGCACTTCCATTTCACACAAAGGAAAAGGGGGCGGGGGTCTGATAGTGACCAAGCGGAGACGCAGGTACTAGCCTGGTGGTTTCAGGTTAGCCTGGTCTCTGGTCAGTAAAATAATCTGCAGGCACATAAAGCAAACATTACCTTTACAACGTGAGCAATTTCTGGTTTCCTTTTCTGTTTCTGGCATCTGAACTGGACTTTATCTGGCACCCAAAATGTAAAAAAGTAAGTGCAATAATCATATAAAAAAATGTGACATTATAAATTGTTGAAAAATGATTCCTACCTTCAATAAGGCATTTACTTCGAATCTTATCACGATATTTTGTAGTACTGTCATGATAACTCTAAAAGTGATGAATAAAAAGGATGGTTCTGGATTCCCAGAACCAAACGAGGAGAAGCAACTTTCAGCTTCTCAAATCTGGAACAAACTTCCTCCAAACAGCTGAAACACTGAATTCCTTTAAATCAATGCTAGAAACCCACCTGTTTAGAGATACTTTTGGGCATTAATAAACGGCACATTGACCAACATATTTGATGTGTATTCATTATTTTATTGATGGAAAAATGTAATGTCTGTTATTGGTTTTCACAACTGTTCACTGTATGATGTTTTGATGTTTTCATGATGTAAAGCACTTGAACTGCCACTGCTGCTGAAATTTGCTACACAAATAAACTTGACTGATCGATAATATATGTGTGGCTCTGACAGCAGTTCAGCACCACAAAACACAAATACTGCTCTTTAAAAACATTCCCATTTGTAATATGTTTCTTTAGGACACCAATCGCATAAAGAAGTGTGATTTGTATCACTAATCTGCACACAGTAACTGCGCATTTTATCATATTTTCAAATTTAGTGATTCTTCTGATACTTTCATTGGACACTGAAAAACAATAGTAAAATCAACAATCCAGTGCTGTTGTGTTCAACATTTTCTTCAATTGTTATTAGCTGCCCTCACATCCATAGTGATGATTTTGAGTTTTTGTATCCTTCTTCAGACTGATACCTTTATTGCAAGGAATTATTTTAATCCTTAGCAAACTAATACCTTAGCTAAATGATGTAAATATGAATATAAATGATGGATGTACCTCAGATTGAATGCAAAGACTCAATGAAAAGGTGAGCTTGCGAATGGGAACAGTTATTTAATCAGGTTATTTCAGTTTTTTTTTTTTACATTTTCCCTTCAACAGATTTGTTTTCCAGCTGAATAATAACTCAAATGTCAATTTTCAGATGAAAAAAAAAACACTTTCCTCTTCTGCCATACGAGATCCACAAAACTGCTGGGTAGGCAGCACTGTATGCTCTTGATCAAATGAAATTGATTCATTGTGCAGCGCGGCTAAGAAGTGACGGCAGGCAAAAATCAGAAACAATGTGCCTGTAGTAAAGCCAGTAGCAGCAAAATACTTTTGACTGTCTTGTCATAAGCACAATTAGAAAGGAGGAATGTCAGGGTATCAAATCCAGCACATCATCCACTGGGATGAGGCGAGCACAAAGAGCAATGCTTTGATGATGCTAAAGCTAACTTTAAATGGAAAAAAAGAAATGTTTCCCAGATGCCTGATGTGCAGCTCCTTGCAAAAGTGTTAATGCCCACAAACTTTTATCTTATTAGGATTTTGTGACCAAAACAAAGAAGCGAATAATTGTGAAGTGGAAAGAAAATGACTCAAGGTCTCAAAATGTTCTTTTTCCACATAAAAAATCTAAAAAAAAACAAACAAAAAGAAGTGTGAAGTGCATTTTTACTCTGATCCCCGTAAATAATTGCCTTCAGAAATCCCCTAACTAGTGAACAGAGTCTACCTTTGCAGTTTTGTGAAGGTTTGTTAGAGAAAATCAGAGAACAACCAGCTTCATGAAGACCAAGGAACGCAGCAGGGTCAGGAAAAAAGTTGTGGAGCCGTTTAAAGCTGATTTAGATTAGAAAACAATATCCCAAACTTTGAACATCTCCCAATCCATCATCTGAACATGGAGAGAGGAAGAACCAACTGCTAACCCATCAAAGCATGGCAGAACACCTAAAACGTATTAATCAGAGAAGCAGCCGAGTGACAGCCCCATAGTAACTTTGGAGAAGCAGCAGCAATCCTCTCCTAAACTATTTACAGTTCACAAATCAGGCCTGAAAGATAAAGGAAGTCCTGCTGGAGGCTTGCCACAAACCATTCCATTTACTATGTGCCAAAAACAATGTAAAGGACACAGCAAACACCTGTCAGGAGGTGTTCTGGTCAAATGAGATCGAAAACAACTCCATGTACTCCTGAACACACACCATTCCCATGGCAAAACACAGCGGCGGCAGTATCACAGTGTCAGAACAGAAAGTAGTGGGAGCTGATTGAGAGATAAATGAGCCAACTAAGAGGCAGTGGTTGGAGAAAACTGTTGCAGCAAAAGCGGACACAGCTTCATCTTCCAGCAGAACATCAACTCTAGACATGCAGCCAGAGATGGGATGAAATGACACGTTTCCGCTAATCCGCTAATGGGATAATAGCAAAGTTAGCTAATGTGCTAAATTTTGGAAACCTTTGGTGCACTTCCTCTAAATTATTTTGTCTGGATAAATTCTAAGGTGTTAATTTGCTTGGCTGTAATGTAAACTTTCAGTTCAATAAATTTCAACATGTGCGTTGACGTTTTTGGTTATAGACTTAATAATTATTCAAGTAGTTAGACGTTTATATTCCTGCTCTTATTTTGAAGTTAGTGAATACTTCACTCAGCAGTTCAGTTTCCTCTCCTCATTCTCTTTTTTCCCTTGATAACTTTAATTCAAACAGGAAACATACAAGAACAAAATAAAACAGTAAACTACAAGCTATAAGCATAAATACGGTACTTGAGAACTGTAGAACAAATACAGTTCTACAGTATATGAACTTTAATTCAAGAGCTAAATTGAATTAAGCTCTTGAAAGACTCAAGTTAAATTGTAGTCGTCCAAGGGCAGATATGTTTAGAGTTGAAGTTAGAATTTTAGCATTAGCTTCCACTGGATGTTCTGTTGGTGTATTGCTTTAGCATTAGCAGAGCTAATGTTTATGATTAGCACTTTAGGGTTAACGCAAATATATTATGTGCTCACCAGTGGATTAAAGCATATTCATGCCTCAGAACGGCATACTCAAAAGTCTAAATATTTATGGTTTCAACATGACAAAAAGTTAAAATTGCAGTCTAAAGGTATTAACTGTAATTTAAATAAATGTGGCTAAGTAACTTCCACAGAGATCACAACACAAACAGTAAAATTTTTCCCCATTACATAATTTTATCATGTGGTAAAAGAGTTTCTATAAACAAGGAGCTTAGTGCAAAAATAGAAACTGGCATATTTTAGTTAAAAATAACCAGGCTTTTGCACAGTTTTAGTTATGTGCATTTGTTTCAGATGCTGAAAACGGTGAGCATCCATTGATGCTACCAGATATACAGCTGATGAATCAGGCGCAGTGAGAGTTGTGAAGCAGGGACACTGCCCTCCATGCTTACTGGGGGATAAACTGTATGATTATGCTAAATCTCATTTACACGTCGAGTGAGAAATAACTACATTCATTTAATTAATTGCCAGTTTTGTGTCTTCTTAATTCATTAAGAACCTTGCCAGCATGTCGAAGTCAAGAAAAATTAAATTCCACGTTGCTCATTAATTTCTAGGGCTCAGTTTGCAATGTGAGAAATTTATAATGATCCCAAAGAGGGGGATTTCAAAAGTGGTACTCCACCTTTGACTCCAAGTTCTCTAAAGGCAAACAAAAAAATAATAATATGTTTCCAGGATAAAACATTTGGAGAGTAAACAAGTCAGATTTTAAAGAAACAGCTTTACATTAAATGTCATTCAAATTTGTAGAAACCATAAGTAGGAATGAGTAATATCGGTGTTTCTCTGTAAATGTTAGAAGCATCAAAATCCGATTTTATTGATTTGTGCATCAGGTCAGTAGGACTCACAGAAATAAATGTCATTTTAAAACATCCTGAACCAGATTTTTTTAAAGGGAGAAAATCCTAGTTCTTTTTTCGTTCTTCTGCAAACTCTTTAGATTTCTTCCTTCCAAATGCTGCTGGCAGACAAGCCAGCAATGCATCTGTCCTCGTGAAAAGTTTTGACTTGGTGCCGTTGCGACGCTTTGTAAGCCTTTAGTGCTTGAAGTTTGTGGCCGAGTTGGAGAAACTACTTTTCCCTGTGAATGTTTGGCCACGCAGCAGGAAAGAGAAACACAATCCATTATTATTTGTTTCCGACTTTGCAAGCACCTGAACTGTGAACGAGTCCTGCTGGAGGGAGAAGTTTGTTGAGTCTTTTCAAATCTAGATCACCCACTGATTCCTTGTGTGAAATCTGGGGCTGTGTTGGCCCAAAAGACTAATAAATACAGGCACAATATCCCAAACTCAGCACAGCAGCAAGGAGGTTGGGAGTTTGAATCCTGGAATGTGTTTTGGGTTTTTCCTGCATGTTCTCCCCTGTGCTTGTGTGGATCCCTCTGGGTACTCCAGCCTCCTCCTAGAGTCTAAAAACATGACTGCTTGGTAATTTCCATTTGGATAATTCATATTTTTTAGAAACATCCTAACCAATTTCATTTATGACTTTGGTTGTAAGTGGTTTTAATTTATTGTTTTGGATGTTGTGTCTTAGTCTCTCGAAACAACAATGTTACTGTTTAATATTTTTAAAACAAAATTACTGGCTCAGTAATTATCAGATTATTAAAAAGCGGTGTCTTGAAAGTCACCCAATCTCCACACAGGATAGGCCAGACATTTCTGGTCTGTCCTACAAATGCATGTAAAGATCAGATGGCTAGGAAGCATTTAGGCATTAAATCTGTGATGCTGTGGGCCTGATTCAGTTCCAAAACAGTCCAGAGAACCTTGTTATATCAAGAGCTCTACGAGACAGGAGAAGAGTTTGAATAAAAATCTGATGGCCTCTGCCAGTTAACTGAAAATGGGTCACTACTGGGTCTTTCAGCTGCTCCTCAGTGCAGCGAGGAAGAGGAGGAGGTCAGAAAAAAAGAGCAGCAGCAAAGAGGGGCATCTTGGGGTCACAAAGTCTCCAAAATAATTTATTCAGACATTTTTTACACATCGTTATCAGGGTGCTGAACGATAGCAGTCAAGAGGACCGATTCCGGTTTTGTAAAATATAAATGAGGCCGGTTAAAATCCCTTTCATTAAGTCAGTTATTTGACCGTTTTACATTCATCTCGACTTACAAACAGAACAGCAAGTTGTTGTTTTTTTCTCTTCCCAGTCCTTCATTTTTAAGTGCTGCAAAGCCTCCACGTCTGTGTGCCTCGCCAATTGTCTGAAGTAGCAAATAAGGTTAACATTTGTGTATAAATATTGATCCTAGCCCTGAGGCTCTGCTACTTCTGTGAAGCCAGGCCCATTAAACTCTGCCCAACAAACTGTTCATTCAAACAACTTTGTGTTTTCTGCAACTATCAAAAAACAAACGATGGGATCTAATTTGTCAGCTGAATATGAATGCTAATTGAAAACAGTTCCTATGCACCCAAGATGACGTGCGGTTAGTTAAAGGCGCACAGCGTTATTCCCCTTGTCCTGCAATGCATTTCCAAGTTCAAGGCCGAGTTTCGTTTCTCGCTTGAGCTTTGTGCGATCGGACCTGCCAGCACGCGCCCCCCAACCCCAGCCAGCTTAGGGGAGAACATAGCAGCGGTGGTGAGGTGGAGGATTCTTGGCAGAAAGAGCCCCGAACATTTGATGCCAAGAGGGAAATGGAAACCCTTCTCTCATTTTCCCTATAATCCAATGTTTTCAAGCCCTAGCCCTACCAAGGTCATTATAATCATAAAAAGTGGAAGGTAGCCAGTGACCCGCCATTACAGTAAGGTAAAGAGCCACCAAGTCTCTCAGCAATTGGCAGACGGGGGGGAAAAAAACCTTCAATTCAGTCCAGAAATGATGAACATCTCTATATTTTAAATGGAAATAATCAGGAGGGATGAGAAGGGAATAAAAGTGTTTCCCATGGTATTCTCGCTGACTCAGAGCGCCGGTCATAAAACTGGAACTTAAAAGCATTTAAATTAGTCCCTAACTTTTAGGACAGGGTGGTTAGACTGAAAAATTAAATAAACAATAATAAAGTCCAAGGTCAGAGCGAATGCTGGGTTCCTCTGTGGCACCAAAGGTCATGTGTGCTTGTCAGAGTGAAGGCGCCATACTGCACTGTGACCTCCATAGCCAGCTTCTGTACCCTCAGACACACCAACACAGGAACACACACCCGCATGCACGCACACACGCACACGCGATCGGAGGTTTGTTTTTGTTTTCACGTGAGCGTGCCATCCTTAAAGAAAACTTTCCTCGTCTGTAACAGACATCAGCAGCGCAGGCAGGGCAGAACAAGCAGTCTTCCTGGGTCTGAGCTAAGATAGCGTATCCACAGCTTGGCCTTTTCTTTTTAAGAGATTTCCAAAGCTTGTTGGGTGTCATGATAACAAATTTTGCTTGACGATAAATTGAATAAATTGAAATGATTGCTTTCCACTACCTTCAAAGGTAGTTAAAAGTGGTTGATCCAACCGCTGTTATCTAAAGGTATATTAACCAGGATTTCTGGAGGGCTAACAAACTCAAATTTAAGAGTTTTTAAGACTTTTTAAAAAGATTATTCTGAATTAAATTTAAGGCTTGTATCACAAAAGAAATGTACAAAAAAAATTATATTTTAAATTGGCAAAGATGAACATTATCCAGCCAACTGGAAAGAAAATTTGTACTTACCAACAATAGATGCAAAAAAGATTGCTAGATAGCTAGCAAGGGTATATTAGCAGCTAGTTAGTGGTAGCCTCAACTGCCCCGGTCACAAACACAATAAAGATGTCTGCATGTAACTCAGACTTTTGCCTGACAGAAAAGTACCACAAGAAAAAACTAACTACATAGAATATATGAGATTAAATAGTCCTGCCACGAGAAAATTTAAGACCTGTGAATAATGTAATTAGGGCCAACTTACAATTTTCTATTGAATTTAAGACATTAGGAAATCAATTTTAGGTATATGAATTTAAGTCTTCCAACAAAAAGCTAAAAGTTAACAAAAGCATGCCTTCTCAAAGTAAAAAAAAAAAACACAACAAAACTTTTAATTTCTAAGCAACATTTAACACTAGAACCCGGGGTGGGGGAGGGGGGGGAGCCATAATTAAAATGGATTATGAAGTCTTTGTAACCAAAACTGCATTTCAAAACATATTTCTCATTTAGCTCATACAGGGAAAAAAGGCCAGAACAAGAAGATCCCAAAACAGGAAACAAAATCAAAAACACTTCTGGAGCCCAGGTCCTACTTCAGGCCCTACACTAGACTTGCAAACAATATATGGATGTGGGTTAAGAAGTTCTGGTCTCATATAAGCAGAGAATCTATCTCTATATTTGCAATATGACCTTCAGTCATAATGGGCAAGAATTATATCCCAAATTCCAACGTGTCTCTTTGCCCGGCTTTCTCACAATGCAGTCAGAGGAGTGGCAAAAGCAAGTGAGCTGGATTAGCAATGCTTGCCAAGAATCTATGGTATAATCCAAGACATGTTACTGTGAAATTTAGTCTCTGCTGCCTGGATATTGAACTGTTAGCATGTCAAGACAAGCACAGAAAAGACAACATTGCTTTGATTTCAGTCACTTGCTTCGTTTTCACAAATATACACAACTTTGTGTTTGTATACCATATAAAGCATATTTATCTCCATTTGAGACCAATTTATATGATAGCCAAGCAGAAACAAGTGTGTATTTTGTAACTGTCTTGTATTTAAACCCAAAATATTCCTGTTGAAATAATACTTCTTTGTTTTCTTTACAGGATAAAAGAAGTAAACCTATAAAGTTTTCATCTTTTTCGAATAACTTATCTGATCGGCCTTCTAGGTAAACAATTAGATACCAAATCATACACATCTTATGCCTGCTATACGACATCTGTAAGAGTATTTTACAAGCCATGCAGATACACAGACAGGAATATAATGCACCAAATATATCGGAGGGAGTTGCTTTCAAATTGCATGTACACAGCCTCAAAAACAAACTAACATCTTAACAGGAACAAATGCATGCCTAATCCAGACACGAACCTCACCTAACCCAGAAATGACATCCTGCCTCATTAGGACCAGGGCATGAATACGGCTGGTGTTGACAAGGTTGGTGAATTAATGGAGAAAGGTCCCAGAGATGTAACCAAAATGAGCACACAGCTTTGCTCTAAGGGTAACATATCACAGTCCCACACAATTAATGACTACACATAACAAAAAAAATAGACAAATAGCCAACAGGCGATGGAAAGAGATCCAAAGATAATGTATTATATGGTTTATTTGTTACAAACGTAGTGGGAAAACAACAAAAAGTTGCTGAAGTGTGTAAATCTGTTGATTTAATGCTTGACAGATAATCAGCTGATCTGAAGTAAAGAGCCGAGCTTTTCCCAATCAGCTGTTGCCACATCCAGTTGTGAAGGTTTTCACAAAGTGAAGAAGTCATTTTCAGATTCACTGACGTGTTTCAAATGATCAGAGAACCACAAAACATGCAAGAAGCTCCTAGGAGTGAATATAATACTACAATAAAGTCTGATGTCAGAGGCCTGTTCTGTGTCAGAGAACATGCAGGATTTGGAAAATGTTAGTCTACAAACTCCACAGTTAATGGAAATTGTAAGTATAAAGTGCAAAAGGGATCAAATTGTCAGCTTTATGATAATTTCTCTTTGTTTTGGTGTTACTGAAATCCTCCTGCCGCGGAGCGGTGTAACACAGGCTGCTCTCTCTCATACTCGACTTTTGTCAAAACTGAAGGTAAATAATTTCAGGAAACATATCAAAATGCGCTGAAAATGTATATTAATTATAATTAACCCACATATTCCTGACTCTTTACTACATCCCAATGTCCCCTGCATACACACTATGCTTTAGCAACTCAGCAACTAAAGCTATACATCAGGTATAGGTAGCCAAGTGGCAAAAATTATCTACATGCAGAGAATGAATACATGGCACTTGGCTTAGAATATCCAGCCAAATATTGCATCCAAGCAACTCCATAAAGCTCCACTATAAATAAATTTAATGATAACAATTTAGCAACTAATAGAAAATCAGAGCTTTTTAATCCAAATATTAAGCTGGACGCCAATGTTATTTTAAAATTAGATACTGGTAATATGCTGACCCCTATATTTGAGGAAAGAAAAACATAGTGAGCTTTAATTTGTCTTTTCTGCTTAGTTTTATGTATACAAAGCTCAGGCCTTTAACCTAGAGGATTTTTACTGCACTTGTAGCTTTCTAGTCACGCAGAGGCAGCTTCAAGTCTGGGTTGTTTTTACACTTCTCATTTATCGTAAACATAGAAAAAGTCATTTTACTGTTATTCCTAAAACAGATACATTATGAAAAAGAAATGTTCAAAGGGTTGGATACAAAGATGTTTGAAAAAGTGTTAAAAGAGCTTGAAGAAAGAAATTATCCCAAGGTTAAAAAAGGAGACAGATGAAGGCTGATGTTCTGGGTTGTCTAAGGGCCTTCAATTTACTTTGAAACCTGTAAAAGTTGTGACATAATATGATAAAAATAATTGCTTAAGTTGAGCAATTTGGGGAAATATTGTCATGAAATTTAACAAATGACCTTTGGTTAACGTTCAGCCTTTTAGTTATCAAAATTAAAGCTGCATGACATTTAATAAAAACCTTGCAGTGGCGATAATATTGGTAAATATTGCAGTGGTGATATCTGTGTTTCCTTCACTCCTTCAGCATGTTGGGCAATGTTACTCATCTCCGGTGTGAGCATCTGCTGCTCTGAGACTCTGTCCAGCTGGCTAAATATTAGCATGTAAAATCAAAGTTTATAACACTTGGAACATATTAACCAACAATTTTGTGACACTATTGTGTGCACACTGTTATTGTGATAAAATGTTCAGCTCTAGTCAGAATAAATGTCAGTTATGTACCTTGAAACAGTAACTTTCAACAGCCAAAAGGCCATGTTTGTACTGGAAACTTTGACACATTCCCCATTTAAAACAGAAACGGATTCTATTTAACCTAAAAATATGTATTCAGGTTGAATTTTTTCACAAATTAAAGCTACAAACTTGAACTTAATCAGATTTTTCATTGAACTTATCTCCAAACTCGAATCGAACGATCAAAACCTCAGCAAAACCCCTCAGCTCAGATTTTTAAACCATTAACCTCTGCAGGTTTCTGTACCAAAGCAAAAGACCAAATGGTTTAGTTTGGGAGTTTTTGGTCTTTGCACCACAGGCTCCGGTTTCATGTGAGATCTGTCAAGGAATATTAACAGCTTGAAAAGAAAATATTAGTATTTTAGGGTAACCTCGGTTGAGGTCCATGAATAAATGCCTACTTTAAGAGAACAAAAATCAACTAAAATAAGCATAGACAATTCAACACTTTACAAAATTCAGTAATTGGCCACTAAATCTCTGAACCTATAAAAGTGACTGAAACACACTCAAAACACAGTTCTAAATCAAGACTTTGATGCCAGATGGTATTATGAAGACTGCTATGGTTTATTTTCATTATACATCAAAACCACGCTCTGTGCTGTGAAGCCCATTCATGTGACTTCCCACACTGTCAGTCACTTCCACTCACAGAGCACCAATCACTGCAGCTACTCTCCACATCTCTGCCTCATACCCAGCTTCTGCTATTTCCCCCCTAAGTTCACCCCCAGGTCAAACACCTGAGCTGGGTACAAACGAGCAAAATCAGCGGCAAAGCAAAACATCTGGAGGGATGTGACATTTATGAAATAAAGAAAAATATATCCAACTGAATCACTTAATTATTCATGAAATTTGCATATCAATATGACTAATTGAGCTGTTTGCCTACGCGTGCATTCAGCAGAAATGATTAACAGCATAAAAATGTCACTAATAATGGCCCCTAAATATCTAAGGAATCCTCCAGCGGCCGGAGTACGTTATTGCAGCATTTCATTATATATATATATATATATAGGACTGATAAAGGCAGAATATCGAAGACAGTAAGGGTCAAACGCACAAAAGTAAGCCAACCACCGACTAAAATAAACTCCTCGGAAAGTATAATGGGGTTCTGCTGCGGCACAAGCAGCGTATCTGAGCCCGAGTGCCGTTTCCTTTTTCTAACCGCGTTATTGATCGGAGTCTGTCTGCAATGAATGGCTGCAAAGGGAAGGAAGGGGGGAAAAACCCTGAACTTCAGGTGACCGACCATGTCTCTGACACTGCCTTCATGTAGACGGGGAGGGCTAAAAATGTATACATGGGTTTGGGTTTTTAAAAAAAAGGCAATATTATCACTTTTCAAAAAATAAAAAATAAAAAATTTAAAGTCGACGACATAAACAAACGCGAAACGAGTCGATTCCGCGAGCTCCGAGCAGCAAAACTGAAGCGAAAGTTAGCCGTTTATAGCCGGGGAATTGAAGTTTACCGAGCGGTGCTGCTAGATAGCGCTGAGGCTAACTGAGAACACCGGGGGTGTTCGGGGGAGCCAGACTCTGGCTCGTCTGATCCGGCTGACCCTTCATTTTATTGCGGCCAGACTCCCAGATCCTCCCCCTTTTCTCTACCCGAGAGAGACCGAAGACGTTACCGAAACCGCTCGCCCGTTATGCCGCACACTACCGCCCCGACACATACGCCAAACTGACCGCAACCTTTATAGCGGAACCGGACCTCTCATCGATTCTGCTCTTTATTAAAGCCACGTATCGTTTATCCACTCACTGCCTGGCTAACGTTACCCATTCGCCAACAACATGGCTGCCTCGCTCGGACCTAAAAAAAAAAAAAAAAGGGGGAGAAATAACCTACGCCGAGCCTTTTGTCTGTTTCACCTCTATAACCCTAAACTACTGCGCAAAACACACGGAGAGCGGCTAAAATCGCACACATCGAGCGGAGGACTTACGTGAAGGCAGGCGCTTGGGCTGCTCCTGCTTCCTCCTTGGCATTTTCCCCCCGCTTTTAATCACATTCTCGTCCTTGTTTGGGGATGAGGAGAAAAAAGGATTTTTCCCATTGAGACTGGAGGCGCCAGTGATGGCAGGGACTCGGTCGTGCACCTGGCTTTGCTCGGTTTAAAGTGTATTGTTCAGGGGGGGAACGGGAACACGGGCGGAGGAGGTGCCGCTCGCTGTTGTTGTTGCCGTGTCTTGACTATGGCTGCTCTCGGTGCAAGTGTGTCTCCGAGCCCCTAACTAACACTAATGCAGGGATCAAAGGGCAGCAACAGCAGAGCAGACACACGCGCGTGGGCAGGCACGCACACACACACACACACACATTCGGTTCACACGCTTCACACACACACACACATACACGCGCTCTCCCTCGTGCGCGCGCGCACGCATTGGAGGAGCTCGCCCCCGAGAGCAGCGTACGGACAAGGTGCCCCCAGGCTTTCAGTGCGCGTTGCTGAAAAGAAAAATATAGATATTTGAAAACACAAAGAGAACCATATTGATGGAGTCGAGTTGCATCCAGAGTCAAGTCATTTTTCAGTAAGGAAAAAGAAAAATAGAAATAAATTAAAGTGATGGTAGTTAATTTATGCAAATGTCGCTAACATTTCTGACTCCTTATTACACGAAGCAGAGATTAAGAGAATGATTTTAATGTTCAGCAGGAAAAGATAAATACGTATTAATGTTAGGAAAAATGCATCAAATAATTCATTTTTTGAATTTCAGGAAAAAAACCCTTAAGACAATTTGCATCTCAATGCCTTATTCAGTTCAAGAAAAAAATATATCGATGTAAGTGTTCATTTTGGTAATTTTGGCTCACAGTTAATGAAACCCCCATCATTTTTGCTATTTTCCTTCATTCCTGTATTTAACCAGGAATGAAGAAGACAGATCCAGATCTAATTTTCAAGAAGGACCTGGACAGAAATCTGCAAACACACAAGTACATGAAAGTAAATAAAAATTAAAACATATACATAAGTTTAAAACAAATTACAAAACAGTTTAAAAGCAATGACACTAATTGATAGAATCACATTGCATGTTTTTAAATACATTTGAAAAAAATTCAAATTAAATAACATCTTTGTTGTTGGAAAATTAGAATATTATTCAAAACCTTTACCGAAAAAAAATTAATACGCCCCTGTGCTGAACTGTATGCATTCAGTTTTTGGTCTGGGCTCCTTTTGCATTAACTACTGCATCAGCGTGGCATGGAGGTGATTAACATGTGGCTCCAGTGAAGTCTGAAGGAAGCAGCCTCCAGCTCATCTGCTTTGGTGAATCAGGCCAGATTGTTGGGCAACAGTGATACCATGGTCATTAAAGCTAGTAACGGTACCTTTAGCTGTGTAGGCAGAAGCCACGTCCTGCTGGAAAATTAAATGAACATCTTCATAAAGTTTATCAGCAGGGTGGACATTTTCCTGGTAGATTACACTGTCTTTGGACATAAGAAATAACAAAAGAAACTTTATACTGAACCTAAAGCAAGTTGGATTATGTTCCTCTCCTCTTCTCCAGAATCTGAGACCTTAATTTCCAAATTTACTCTGATTCAGAAAGAACTAAAAACCAATGAGCCACAGTCCAGTCTTTTTTTCCTCCTTAGCTCCAGTTAGATCCCTCTGAGATTGACTTAACACATTTGCTGTCTTTCTTATGGATAAGTCGATGTCACAAAACTGCTGTTATTACTTTTGCTTGCCACCATGTTTAGCCAGTTTTTCCTTCCACATCACTTTTCATCTCTTTGCTTGTATGCAACACTGAACACTCAGCTTCTTTTGGAATGTTTGCGCCTTATTCTTCTTGTGAAGAACTGTCAAGTCAGTAGCCTAGCCAAAAAATGGTCATAATATAATTTTTTCTTTGAAAAACTTTGTTTTGCTGGTTGTACAGAAATACACATCTGAAAGAAATCATTAAAATTATATTTAATCTCTACAATACATATTATGTTATTATACATGTTATTCTTTATTTTCCAAATTACTAAAATATCGAGCATTTGATTACATTGTAATTTGTTGGGATGTCCACATGCAAATGTAGTTAGTTTTGTTGGGAGCTCACTGCAATGTATTCCTGAAAATAAGCAATAGAAAACTAGTTTAGGGCAACATTGACATGCCGTCCATCCAAAGGGCTCTGCCCACCCCTGAGTTGTGCCTTATATGTTTTTACAACATTTTTATTTTATTTACTTTTTTTTCATATATTGTTAAAATGACTGTATTACCTAAAACATACTTAAGGTTTTGGCTTACATGTACAGACTTTTCCCCTTGCAAGTTGATTTCATTCATTTTGTCTTGATTTAAAAATTCAAAGATGCATTAAAAAGAAGAGCAACACAATTAAACTGACATTGTCATTCATCAGTTAGAGAGGTGACAAATCTAACTAATACAGGTGCACCACAAGGTGCCGTTATTAGCTCACTATTTTGTCACTGAAATACAAATGATTTGCCATAATCATTATGGCTGATTGGGTATACACAACTGATTTGGTATTGGAGTCTAATGCAGCATTGGTTTGAAACATCAAGTCTCACTTAAAACTATCAGTTGTCTTTTACTTTTGGTCCATATCTTTGAATGGTAAGAGGTGAACTTATCAACAAGTCTCAACAGCTAAAGTATTTCCAGAAGCAAGTGAAGATGTTAATCAGTTCTGCATATCTTTGGACTAACTGGAAAAAGTGGAGGAGCTTTGAAAATGTCATTAAACTTGAAAACCTCATAGTTATTTTTAAGGCTCTTTTAGTTCCACTTAGAGTCACTGGTTTGGTGAACCTTGGCACATCCAGTGGGAATTGTGAGGTGGGTTTAAGTCAAACATCAGAAAAACTAACAGCCAATGTGGTACTTGGTATTGTATTGTGTTATGCTATTTATTACTTTATCTATTTTGCGTTGTTGTGGCTTAATAAGAGTTAATTTTATTCTGTTTTAATCATTGCAACCTATGGAAATGCATTGCAAATTAGCTTAGTTTACAAAAAGTGCATAAAAGTGAGCAGTATTTGGTCAAAAGTGACACCCACTATAAAATCTAAATAATTTAGCAAATAACACTGAACTTAAAGCTTTATTTTATTAAAGTCAGCCTCCCTCTAGGAATCCTGCACCCTGGGCTGTTCATTTAAAATCTGCCTGCTGAGTTATTCCTAAGATTATTCTATAATAAGAACAGTAAAAAAAAAAAAGAGAGAGAGAGAGAGAAGGGGACATTGTGTGGGAATCTGTATTCAATCATGTGATAGCAATAACAGGTGCCCCTATCAGAACAATTTCAGACTATTATCCAAACCAACGCAGTCATCTCCTCATCAAAGTTGTGAGAGAGCAAAAACTGGCCAGAGCTGAATCCTCCTCCCTCTCAGCTGGGTGTTGGGGCTTTTTCACAGCGCAGGCTGTCCCCCACTCCCTGCTGTTGGACTCCTCCAGGCTGCGTTCTGTTGGCCTGCCGCGTTCTTTCACACCTCGGCCGCGTGTGAGGAGAGCTGTGTCTTCATCCCTCCATCCTTCCATCCTCCAGTCCTCCTCATGCCATGCCTTCCACCCACCCCCACCACCCCCCAGTGGAGGCGCAGGAGGCTCGTTACCGTGGCAATTAGTGAAAAGCCCAAATTAGCCCTCTTGGCTGTCCACAGGTGACAAAGACACTTTGCATTTCTGCTAATTAGGAAACAGAACAACATGATTAAATGGGACCTATCAGGAGGAGAGTGGACAAACATGTTCCACAAATAGCAAAAAGCGATTTGTTATTGCATCTCCTGCGTGAAATAATTAAGACATCCCTGTAAGGGTTTTCAGTTTTGGAGAGGATAATGCTGGGCGATGATAGAGACTATTGTAATCATCTTTTGGTGATGGTTGTGTGGTTATGCAAACAACAGTGTTTCTCAACTGCACCTGCTGATGGACAATCTGTTGACAGGTGCTCTGACTCAAGCCTGAAAGAGCTGATGCATAGAGAAAGTGGGAAACTGACATTTCTCCTCTCCTTGCAGATCAGTTCAGCTTTTGCACTGCATAATGTACGTGGAGACATTATGTAATAGACATTATATTTGGAATTATATACCCTTAAATTTGGCTCAAAATAAAGTCTCATGTGCAAAATTGTGTTCATTCACATCCCATTTTTACTTTTGTGTTTAATAGAGCAATACAAAATAATTATAGTTGTGTAGTGGAAGGAAAAATTATAAAGTTTTTAAATTGCTTGGCAAATAAAATCTCAAAAGTGTGGTGTGCATTTGTATTTCAACTTCTTTGAGTCAGTGCTTTTCTCCTTTTGCTGCTATTACAACTTTTTGATAAATGCTTCTACTAGTTTTGCACATCTGGAGAATTTGTGCAAACTAGTCATTATAACACATCAAGTCAAGTTTATTTTCAAAGCTCGTTTCAGCTGCATTGCAAAAAAATATAGAATTTTACCATTTTATGAAATGCCATAATTAAAATCAGCAAAAATATTCTTTATCAAATATACATCAGTTATATTGATCAATGTTCAAAGGCAACTCTGAACAGGTGGGTTTTTAGCCTTGATTTAAAGGAACTCAGTGCTTCGGCTGCTATAAGTTTGTTCCAGATTTGTGGTGTGTAGAAGCTGAATGCTGCTACTTCATGAAGCTGGAGGATTGAGTTTTTTAGACACTGTTGCAGTAATCAATGCCACCAAAGATGAGTTTCTCTAGATCTTGCTGGGATATTAGTCCTCTAATCCTGGAAATGTTCTTCAGGTGACAGAAGGCCGACTTTATAATGGCCTTTATGCGTCTCTGAAGGCTCAGCTCTGAGTCCTTCACTACACCCTGTGAAGGACTCAGACCTTATAAACTACTATAACTAATTCCTAGTTATAATAAAGCTTTGTGCTGACTCTGGATCTTTCCTCTTTAGGTCCAAAGATTATAACCTCAGTTGTGTTTCTGTTCAGCTGAAGAAAGTTATGGCACATCCATGCATTCATTTTTCTAAGCATCTGTACATATGAGTACGTTTTAAGCTAAACCAATATATTGCAACTCCTGCTAAATGTTGAGGCTTTTCCTGGTGGAAGGCGAAGTCATTTGCAGCCTTTAAAAGATTTTCTGTTGAACAATAGTCTTTTCCACTTTCAAATTATAGTTTGAACCAAGCTCTCGGTTTAGGATCTTGAGCGAAATGTCTCCAAAACTTTATCCACACTGTTCCTTGGCCTTCATTGACCTGTTTAATTGATATTCTCAAGGAAAAACTTCTTAAAGTTTACTAATTAGGTGATTTTAGAAAGCAATTGACTGCAACTGATTTTATTTAGGGTTATCATAGTAAATGAGGCTGAAGAAAAGAGCAATAATTTCTTGTTTGTTTTTGTTAGAATCACTACTTTGTGGTGGCCTATCACATAAAATCCAAATAAAGCTATTTAGTTTGAGCTATTGGGGTTAATAACTTCTAAAAAAAATGGATTTCCACAAAGCAGATCATTAATGATCCTGCTGATGTTTTAGCCTACCCTAATTCAGATGCAGTTTAGTGTAAAGGTGTGAAACTTTTGCATTTGTTGCGACTGTTTTCTCTGAACACACGGTTCCAGCTGATAAGGCTAGACCCGTAGGTTTTGTTTTGGTGGTGTTCTAGTTCCCTGGTGAATTCGGTCACCACAGGGGGGGCTCATGGCCTGGTCTCTGACCCTGACAATGCCAGTCAGCTGAGGTAATGCTCGCTACAGGACAGGCTACTGATAGTTGCTATGGCAACAATAACATAACCTCACTCAGGGTTGAACCTAAAGGTCATTCCTCTGCGCTCCAGGGATGAGTGCACCGGCTTCATTGCCAGCGGTACCTCTCAAGTTTCACTGACAAAACATTAAAGTACATCCAGTTCTGTGCAAAGGTCTTGAAGCATTTCCCATAATGTTATATTTAAATGAGCCACTCTGTCTTTTAATCTTTTAAAGTGGTCTCAATTGATGGTTCTTTAGGTTTTATGAAGAGCTTTCAAGGTTTTTTTTCCATTGCTGATTTCAGTGAATGTTTAATTATTAAGCAACTTAATGTCAACTTAAATATTATTGTGCCTAAAGTCTCTCAAACTGAAGGGATGAACCGGTATCATTTACTCGTAGTAGAGAACTTAGCAAGGAATCTGTTTACTCAACCAACCTGTAAAAATAGATAATTTCTTTCATTTTATCAAATATAACGCAGATTGATGGCAGCAATTTGACGTTATGGTGGCTCAGAAGGGTCAACAAACTACATAAAAAAGCAAAATACAACAAAAGTTACAACACACAACCAAAATTCACAACACAACAGCAAAATTCACAACACAACAGCAAAATTCACAACACAACACAACAATAAAAAACAAAACACAACAACAATGCCCACAACAGAAATACCATAACACAACAAGAAAAGTTATAAAATATTAGCAAAAAGCCACAACAATAAAATCCCAGAACACAACAAAAGATCACAACACAGCTACAAAAGGAAAATGCAACAATGAAACGTCCAAATCAACACAACACAACAATAAAAAAACCAACAACAATTGCTACAACCAAAAGACCACAACACAACAACAAAAGCCACAGTACAACAAGAAAAGTTACAAAACATTAGCAAAACGCCACAACGCAACAATAAAAGTCAAAACAAAGGCCATGACACAACAGCAAAAAAGCCACAGCACAAAAACGAAAGTGTCCTGCGATGTACTGGCGACCTGTGCAGGGTTTACCTGGCCTCTTGCACAGTCACTACTGTAGATAGACACTAGTCCCCCTTGTGTCGCAGAATGTAAGTTGATAACATTGCTAGCATGACTGTGTGTTTGCTGTTTTCTACATTTGCATTTAGTTTTTACATTTTGTTGACCTTTCTGGGTCACCGTATAACAAAGATGATCATCTTAAGGATGGATACATCTCTCAGGTCTTGAGTCAAGACTTTGCTGGATTTCTTTCTATTAATAAAGAACATGATTTTCAAATAAATTTAATCTGCCTTGAAGTTGCATTTTATCTTCCACTTGTCCACTTTTAAATCTTCTCCAGTCAAAACCTGGACAATATGTTGGCATGATCAGGTAGAAGGTGTTGTCAGAAAATGCCACAACATGATAGTTGGGACCAACTTCACCCTGAATCCTCCAAACAAATTTATTCATAAAACACACAGAACTAATGATGAGGACCAGTATGAAAGGTTACAACAAATACTACTCCGTCGAGGTCCACAGAAATTAGAGTTGATTTCAAGTTTTTAATTTGTGTCCATTTAGATGTTAGAATAAGTAGTGAGAATTTATGACCATTTCCCCACTGAATGCAGAACAGATTCAGGGCTGACTGGAACGGTTTTGTTGTGAAACTCCATATTTTCTGTTCTTAAAATAAAAGCATTCCCTATTTTGACTCAAGAGTTATTGGAAGCCAAATGAGTTTCAGGTGCATCAGTGAAAGATGAAATGGATTGGAGAAAAATGACCAAAAATGTTTTGTTGCCTTGGGGGCTGAGCTGCGTGGATCCTCTTGTTTCTCTTTCCCTCCCTCAGTTCAGTCCTCTCAGGGCTTGTCCTATCAGAGTTAAAGGCCGGTTGGGCTAACGTTAGGCTCGGCCAGTCAGATGTTGCCCTGGGGTAAACAGAAACATCTGTCCCCTGCCCAGGCGTGACTGTCGCTGAGTGATAAATCCTGGGTGGCCTGTGCCAGCGCCGTCCAGTGCGCCACCTGTCCCCCCCTCCTGCACAACATCCACAACACATACACTCACATGAACACACTTCGCCCTGTTTGCACTCATCCTCCTCCATTCTGACAGTGTGACAGAAACAGGTGGTTCACTCCCGTTTTTGCCCTCTGGCCTTCTATGCTCTTGTCCTCGGTTGGCACATTTATGCAGGGTGCGAGTCGGGTTGTCACCTTTAGCAAATACCACTGAAGACATCCTTGTACCTTGTGTTTCAGTTGTGGTTTCAGGGCACTTTAAAGCCTATCACAGCTGTCTGATTCGGCAACTCATTTAGGCAATTCTGTAAAGAGGAAATTCAAATATGTAATGGAACATTATCACAAGAGTTTGTTTTCAGTTTTTGCAGCACCAAGGTTGCCCATTAGATAACCAGATCAAAAAATACACTACAAAACCTTCTCAGTCGCTGTCATGTCTCTTGCTACCACTTCCTCTCTCAGCTCTGCTACTTTTACCAGTGTGACAGAGGCAGGTGGCCAACTTCCTGCCCTTTGACCTTCAACAGTTTCCCGGCTGTACAAAGACACACATGCACTTCCACTCTTATACACACACACACACACACACACACACACACACACACACACACACACACACACACACACACACACACACACACACACACACACACACATGCACACGCACGCACACGCACACACACACACACACACACACACACACACACACACACACACACACACACACACACGCACACACACACACACACACACACACTTAGGAGGAGCCTAAGTTGCTCTGAGTGATCTGGGCCAGAGGTCTTTCATGAAGGGCCTGGAGGGAAGTGAAGATCCTTCAATTCAGAGACTAAAGTTTCTTACTCAGAAGGACTGACTGCGCTTGCAGTTGTATAAACGTGACACATATAAAAGGTAGAGCTGCTATAAAATATGACATACATTTAAGAATCTTTGGGATACATTTAGCTCTTCTATCAAGTTCTTGCTGTGGACTTAGTTCATATCCACATATGAATATTGGGTTATCATAACTTAAATGAGTGTCTGGGTGTATAAATTAATTTGCTTTATTTATTTTCTCTTATTCTAACAGGTATAGATACATTCAAATTTCCTCTTGACCCACATTATCATGCTGGAATATTCAATTATCCTCAACGTTTCACCATCCAGGTGGTGATTTCAGCTGAAGTTTAACCTTCATTGGTCCATCTAGTTTAAACAAAGTACTACAGTTTGGGTCAAATGCTTAGAAATTTGACACATTTTTGGTGTTCCAACAACAATGATCCCAAACACACATCAGAACCGGTTCTGGAAAGGACAGAACTATCTAATATTCAACTTTTAGAACAACCGTCCTCAAATCAATACCACCATCACATTAAACATAGTGGCTGAATTACATTTTAATATGAAATTCTGCCCCAAGTTTGGAACATGTTACAAAAACTTAAACCAGTCAAACAATTCTTGCTAAAATGTACAACATGTTGTAGCTCTATGGGATCTACATAAATTACAATCATGAAAAAAAATCCCTGCTAATGCCATGTCTGCCACCTGCTCTAAAAATCACATCGTATTTAAAGCACCAGAGCAGCAAAAATAATCAACTTAATTTTGTCCGTCACTTTCGTCTTGGCTGGTTTCTTGCGTGTGTGTTTCTGTCTTATAGTGAATTATCTGTAAAAGGGAACAGTGATATTTTCCTACTATTTAAAGATTCAGATCCAGTTTGGATGAGTCTGAACTGAACTTTTGGATTTCGCACCTCTTCATGTTTGGGTTGCATGTTTGTTTTATCCCTTTCTATGTGTAAGAGGACCCCTGCTGATTAATATCACTTTATGTTGTAATGAAGTGGGCCGAACACTGATATCTTTAATGTGTTACCAGTCTCAGCTTGATTCTATTGCCATGGTGTAATAGGCTATTGCCACTATCGCCATTTGGATTAAGTTCTATAACACTGCTGTTAAAGCAACTGAGGTTTGCATGAGCGCCGGCACACAAATGACACAATGAGGAGGGGGGATGACTGTGAGAGCTGGTTGCTCTGGTCGATTAATTTCACATTCAGCACCTCCTTTATAATGTGTCTCTTCCATTTGTCTTAACACTTCTTTATTATGATCAGCTACAGCTGCTGTTTTTACTCTCAATGATGTGGTATGAAAGGAGGGAGGACGTTTCTCACCCTTTGATAAATAAGGTATGGAGGTGTTTATTCACTTCATTTTGGGGGGATATTTTTTTAATATGGAGAAAGCATGGCATTGCTCTGTGGGTCCTTTGTCTCCCTGCTTCCCCCAGGCTCCACCTCTCCCTCCGCCAGCCCTCCAATGAGAGCGCCTTCAGGTGTTGACCTTATCGGGTGCAGGTCAGAGCCAGGTCAGGGATCTGTTGCTTGGCTACCATCAGATAACAGGCTCAGGCAGGCAACAGTGGGCAGCTCTGTCATTCAGGGCTTGTCATGTAATCTTGTTCATTTGCAGAACAATTGTCTGGACCCAAGAAAGGCTATCTGGCCCATAATGTTGTAATGAAGCACATTAAAATATTAAAACCAGCCATGCTGAGCATTGGCAGCTCCACTTGGCACATGGCTTTTTTTTACAGTCATGCCAACTGTCGTGCAGCAACATGAACCCTTTAAATACGCTTGTGTGGCTGGCTGCATTCGAATTTTAGAGTGTTAGAGGATGTAATTACTTGGCTTTTGTGAAATTTTATTTTACGTCATCCTTCAGGGATGTGTTTTGCCAACTTAGAATATATTAATGCATAAATTTGATCTGACAGATATGCTAAGTACTACAATAACAAGATCGGATGGTCGCGGTAAAATAGTGGCGTGAAAATGTATTCATACAGACATGAATTTATTTTTCACCTCACAACCACAAACATGAATAATTGTGAAGCAGATTTAGTGTGGCGTTCATTTGTATTCAAGTTAATACTTTGTATGGCCAGTTGCAGTCACAGCCACAACTCTTTAGGATTTGCACATCTGGAGACATTTTTGATTATCAATTTTTGTAAAGTAGCTCAAGCTCAGACAGATTGGTTGGAGACTTTCCTATTGTAGCTCTGGCTGAATGTTTGGGATCGTTGTCCTGCTAGAAGATGAACCTCCACCCCAGTTTCAAGCCTTTTAAAGCTTCCTACAGGTTTTCTTGTCCTATATTTAGCTTATGGTTGAAACGATTTAAAAAATTAATCGCAATGAATCGATTATTGAAATAATCGTCAATTAATTTATGGATTAATCTTTAACTGGAGTATATGGACTCAAATATAAACCATTTTGCTGAACAGTCAGGGTAACAATTAAGCCAAAACTACACAAAAATATACATAGATTTTGCATTTAAAATAATAATAATAATAAAATCTAAAGATCTTTTTCCCAGGACTCCTCAAGTGGAACAGATTTAACTTCATCCGCTTCAAATTCTGTGAAAAGAAAAATCTCCTATTAAGCATGTGCTACTATCCAATTTTAACTGGTTAATCAAATAAATAATCCTCAGATTAGCAGTATTTGTTTAGCTGCATACTTTGCAACAAACTTAAAATAAAGGAATAACATTGTTGTATGTTAGGCAGAAAATTTGTAACTTTTTTTATTTAAAAATGCAACTTTTTATGTATTCCAATATTTTATACAGCGGCTAGATGGACAATCTGCAAAATGTGCCAATTTTCAAAATTAGATTGCTTGATTAATAGTCAGAATAATTGTTAGATTTATTGATTACTAAAATAAGTGTGAGTTGCAGCCCTAGTTCTAAGATAACAAAACCTAAAAAAGTTTAATATATCTGAATAGTGTTGCAAGGTACTTTAAAGATATAAATAATAAAAACATAAAATGTCACATAGCCCTGCTATTCAGAGACGCATTAACAGAAAAACCTTTATGGTAAGAAAAATGTATTCTCAGCACTGTATTGTGAGGAAAACACCCTCAATTTTCACTAATCTATTTATGCATGGATGTATTTTCTGTTACTGGACATAAACAAATGGTGAATGCCTCCAACGTGAGTCACTTAGGAGTACAGGTGGGGAGTCATCTTGTTGTTTTCTAACCTACAACCTTTAAAGAGAGCACAAAGAGTGCTACAGCACTCAGTTTGAACAAGAAGAGGGAGACAAGAAGGAGGCAGGGAATGAAAGAGTAAAAAAAAAGGCGAAAAAGAGAGCGAGAGAGTTGTTGCATCTTCACACAAACATGGTCTGTTCTCCCACTCTGCCATTCCGCCACCTGGACCGAGCTATGTGGGAGACTGCGCCACACAGTGATGAACGACACCAAACAGAGCAATTTCTGTTCACACTGCGGGTCATATGGAGTGAGACGGGTTGACACAGCATCTGTGTCATATCACGGGTTGACACCTGCATTTTGTCATTGTCACCCGCTCAGCCGTTGAGGTTAACTGTGGGGTCCTGCAAAAAGAGTGGCCCTCTGAGGAGCGGGGTACCTCAGATGGACAGACATAAAGAGACATAGATAAGGCACGTGGCGACTCATCCACGCCAGTCCTCCAACATGGGATCTCGTCTGTTAGATTGGCGCGTCGTGAAAGGAGGTTCTCGGTGGCTGGGCGCTTGCCAGCTGACATTCCACGGAGACAAATTGAGAGAGAGGCTCCGGCAGATTTATCGGGCCATTGGCTCGCCTCAGGAATTTTCTTGTAACATGGCACTCCTGTGAAAAGGGATAAAGAAATTAGTGTAAAACAGCCTCGCCACCCCACTTTCCTCCCCAACAAGGAACCACTTAGATATCTGGTAAACCCGCTAACACGTATATATATATATATATATATATATATATATATATATATATGCACTGCTCCTGTTCTTTATGTAATTGCGCATGGATACAAGATGGATCGGTGTGAGCTTCAGTCCTCTTATTGCTATGAATATTCAAGAGGGTGAGCGAAAGAACATTGCTGTATTCCGGCTGTTGAGTCACAGGTCCTCGGTGGCAGGAAGCACTGCTGGTCAAATGACAGAGGGAGAGAATGAGAGCGAAACATGGAGGGTTGGGGGGGGGTATGAGTGAGTGTGAGTGGGATTTGAAAGGAACTGCTTCTGGCTGTCTTGGATATTTATTCCCCTGCAAAGCATTGATGTGTTTGGAGAAACAGGCCAGATATGTTCTTAATGTTAGAGGGAGAGCTGTAAAAGGTGCTCTGAACACATTTGCTCACCTCTACGGTGCTGTTGTTAAAGGGATAGTTCACGTTTTTTAAGGGTCTTTTCTTTTAAAACATTTTCAACAATTAATGATTTATCTCTTTAAAGTGTAACTAACCCCCAAATCAACTTTTTTTTTTTGCTGATAAACTCTGAAGTTGTTTCGGGTTCTATCTTTATGCAGGGTTTCTGCAGATTTCACCAACTCAGATTTAAGACTTTTTAAGATCTTTTTAAGACCATTGTGAATGTAATTTAAGATCTGGTAAGACTGGTGCTTGACCTCCACGTGTAAAATCCACTAAACCTCCGACTTCAGAAGTTGTACCACACCAAATGCTGCCATTAGATTAGTGCTACTAGTTTTCTGGGGAGCAAAGCTGTAACATTTCTGGGCTCTTTTTGTGGCTCTTGGCAGCAGTTTTATGCTAGTCACACCGACTATGGCTACAGACTGAACCCCAACAGCGACAAGTTTTGTTGCACAGAATGTACGTAGTATCATTTAGGTTGGTGAAGACGAATGTTGTCCAGCTAACTGGTGATAAATTTGTTCTTACCCATGGTAAATGGAGAAAAGCTAGCTATGTACATAACAAGAGTACATTAGCAGCTAGTTAGCTGTAGCTGCAACCACCTCGAGTCACAGAATGCAATGAAGATATCTATGAGCGAGTCAAACTTTTGCATGACAGTCTTGACAAGAAAGAAAACTACATGGAATATAAGATATTAAATAGTCATGATAAATACTAAGACCTATGAGTAATGTGTTTTATGTATTTAAGACATTTTACTGCTTTACTTTTAGATACATCAATTGAAGACTTATTAATGATATGCAGACATGTTGTTTGGTGCAAATTTTGATATTTTCGTGTAAATTTGTTTAGCTCTGCAACATTGTGCCTAAAACCCTTTCAGTTCTGGCCTCCTTCAGTTGAAAAGCGTCATAGAGAAGAGACTGTTTGGTGTTGGAACCTCAGAGTCTTATCTTTGGGTTTTGCTGATGAAAGTTGATGTTCTCACATGTTGTTCGCCATGTTTGCATTGTGAAAGTTTCATAATTTGTATATTTGAAATAAGACAAACTAACTAACTAACTAACAAGTAATATTTTGCATTTTTAAGTCAATAATTTCTTAATATTGATCAAAAGTACTTTTTCTACAGGCAGATTATTTCACATATAACACAGAAAAAATGTATCCATATAAGTGAAATAATCTGCCAGTGGAACTAACACTTTTTACCAAGTGTGCTAAGATATTTGCACTACAAACCACAAACACTTGGTAAAATTTTGTGTTTTTGCAGTGTATTTAAAGGTTAATAAAAAAAAGGCTGACACACGATCAACAATAATATATTTGAAATCACAGTACAATATAGACAAAATACATACATTTTTGTCATGGACGCTCCTGAACCAGTTGTTATCTTCTGCATTTGTGTAATTAGATAATTACCTACAGCAGGTCAGATCAAAACCTTGAAATAGAGCCTTACATGAAAAATCCCAAACTATCAATTTAAATATAGAATTTGGACTTTTCTTTCTAAACTACCAGGAAAACAAGACTGCAAAGCCTGAATTAATATTTCATAATAACAATACACTCTATACATCATGAAATAACGCGCATTAATCATTAAGTACCCGTGTAAGCATCACTGTTGGAAAATCACTCCTCAGCTTTGCATACAATAGAACCCTAATGTCATTCCCCATATCATTTGTCAGCATCTAGAGGTTATCTGCCAAGTTGATGAACAGAGAGATTGGTTATGAAACACAAGGTGTGACAGTATGGCAATATGTTATAGTATGCAGGCAGAGCTCATCAGGAAAGAGAGGACGAGCTGCTTTGTTCCAAATGTCACGATGCATATTTATGGGAGCACTGGAGTGGCTCCTTGTATAAGCACCATTCACCATCTATCAAGCTAAAACCACTACAACGCTGTCTCCGTGACAACTTGGTGGGATGCTGTTGGGTGACAAAGTGATCAAACTGGCTAGTCTGCTCATGGTTCAAGACAAATTTACTTGTGACATAGATCGTAGTTTTGATTCGTGGTCGTCTAATAACAAGAACCACGTCAGTCAATGTGTTTCAAGTGATGCTGTGGTGACAGGTATTTTGAAACAACAGGACTTGGACTTTGTCATTCCTTCTGTTTCCTCATATAATATTCCAGTTTAATTTTGTATTCCACTCAGAAATCCGGAGCTCCAAAACTGCAAATATACAAAGTCTTACCAAGTAACCTGGGACTAGATTCTAGTGCAAATAAAACAGAAAAAACAACTGCAAACTCTCACCACAAAACGGAAATGCCCCAAACCACCAGGGCGAGTCGATGGAGGAGATTGTTTTAAGTCAACAATTCTTTCATATTGATGAAAAATTACAAGTTCCATTCCCTGATTATTTCACTTACGTAACAAGTGCTTTCTCATCAATATTAAAAAGTACCAAAGAGATATTGACTTGAAACAGGATCCTTTATCTTGCTGAAAAGTTAATTGTAAGTTAATTTTGTCTTATTTCAAGTGTATTAAGATATTTTCACTGGAAGCCAGACAAAAAACACTTGACAAGATTTTGAGTTTTTACAAAGCAATTAGATTAAATTATTTTTTGTTTAAAGTTATGTGTTAAAACAGTGACATTATGAAATTAAGGTTATGGGACAGTGAGCGCCTCATGCTAAACCACACCTAATTCCTACAATCTTGTTAAAAACTCCCATTCGTTCATCGTCAGTAAGTGAATAGAGAGCAGGAGCTCAAATGTTGCTACTTTCTGCTGCAGATTGAGACATTAAAGTGAAGTGGGAGAGGATAATGCAGCATAGGAGGGTGTCAGACAGAAAGCAGCATAAGCTCCACCAAGCTTCCCTTCTCCACAGAGGAGGATCTCAGGAGAGTTGTGAGCTGGCTGGCTGGCTGCGCCTGGGCTACACAGCGCAGGACGGGCCGTCTGTCTGGCTGTGGTGTGGCTCCTTGGGGAAAGAACATGGCTCCAGGGCTGTAGCTGATTTGAGATGGTCTCAGGACCAAACCTCAGGGGATGCCGAGCGAGCGGAATCGCTCCTCTGAACCTCTCCTTTCAGAGGCGCTGGAGCTTGGTGGCTGTGAAGAGACGGCCTTTTATCTTCACTGTGAACAGCTCACTGGATTTCCTCCCAAATTACAGGGAGTGATTACATCCCACCTAGTCTGCCTCACATCCCCCCCTCTGTTCTCACAGCTTTACCTCCCACCCCCAGCTCCCCCAGGCCAGCCAACCACCGTCAACTGTCGGAGCTCACAGCTGAGTCATTAGATAGAAGTTGAGCGTTGTGTCACTGGCCTGGAAATAATAAAAACCAAAACCGTAGGGACAGTCTTTGCTCTTTAAATTTTCTCTGGTTAGCAGTAAGATAATGGGATTCAGTCATAACATGTGTAATAGGTGCTTTTATTGGTGTACACAGCTAAAATTAGAGCGGGAGAGCTTTGAATAGATCAGATGGTGCAACAGACACAACAGATAAAGCACTTTGCAAGAGTATACACACCCATCTATCTTTATTACCACCTTAAATGTAATTTATTGGGATTTTCATTTAGATCAGTGTTTCTCAATCTTTTTTGGGCCAGCGCCCCCCCAGCCTTTATCCAGGTCCCTCACTGCCCCCCACCAAAGAATTTGCAGGCTACTTTGCACTGACCATTATTTTATTATTAATATTACTGTCACTATTGTAGATTTTTTGATTTTTATTATTGTTTCTGTATTTATCATCAAAATAATTTCCCAGAGAACAAAAAAGTCATGGGAATAGAAATTATTTTCACAGGCATCTACGAAAAATTTAATGAACATTCAAGTTAAAATCTGTAGGCCTAACAGCAGCCAGAGTGGAAAAAATATTCTTATTCTTTGCCATTTTCTAGTTGTTAAATATTCCACAAAATGATGTTCAACATGCCAGTTTAAACTTTGAACTATTTGCAAAACGACTGAGCTCTGCAACATTAAAACATGGATAAAACTGTAACTACATTAATCATAGCTCTTCTTCTCTTCAGTGTTTGTCAGTTTCTGGTGGTGCAGCTCTGTGCTGCCTTCAGGAGAATGGGACATCAGAGTATCATCCATAAAACTTCACCCACATGGCATTTATTGTTCAAACCAGAGCTTTGAGTGGAAAAACAAAAGTTCCAGGTCCTTTTAATGCCATACAAATATGAGACAGAAACATGGATTATATCTTTATATAGACCTGTCTATTGATTTATAGATTAATAGTTTCACTGGACAGAAATTACAAAGAACAAATCTGGGTCTTAATCAAATCCTAATGAGTCAAATTGAAAGTGTCATGGTGTCATCAGCCTCATGACATTAACACTGACATGAAAAATAATATTGAAGAAATCCATCCATCCATTTTCCTGCACCCTTGTCCCTTAATGGGGTCGGGAGGGGTGCTGGTGCCCATCTCCAGCTAGCGTACCGGGCGAGAGGCGGGGTCACTCTGGACAGGTCGCCAGTCTATCGCAGGGCAACACAGAGACACACAGGACAAACAACCATGCACACACACACTCACACCTAGGGGCAATTTGGAGAGGCCAATTAACCTGACAGTCATGTTTTTGGACTGTGGGAGGAAACCGGAGTACCCGGAGAAAACCCACACATGCACAGGGAGAACATGCAAACTCCATGCAGAAAGACCGGGGCTGGGAATCGAACCCAGAACCTTCTTGCTGCAAGGCAACAGCTCTACCCACTGCGCCACTGTGCAGCTATTGAAGAAATAAATATATCAAATCTAATTAAAAACATAAAAGTGATCAGTTCTTTACTGTTATGGTCTGTAAGATATATTTATTCTCAGTACTAGATGTGGTCTCAACAAACCCATGACATTTGAACAATATTATTTTACCTTTTATCTGGAAATAGTGTCTGTTTATTCTTGCCATACAGTCTCTGTATTAATTATTGCTTTATTCTTGCATTTTGTTCTTTATTCATATCCATTTAGTTTCCTTTAATTATTATTATTATCCTCTCTTGGTTTATTGCTGTGTTCACTTTAGTTTCTTTCCTCTTGCAAGATTTATTTGATCATTTATCCATTATAAGACGAATAATCTTCAATCATCACCTGCTGCTCCGTCTAATCATCATGTGTTTCACATCATGTGTTGATTTTTTCACTGTTCAGCGTCGGATTCTCTGTTTTTATGCCATAATTCACATCTAGTTCGTCTCTTTGTTTTATGTCCCGTTTCTCCTGTTTCAGAGTTTTGCACAATGTGCGCGTCTTTTTTTTAAGCCCTTTAGGTGCAGGGCGGTCGGGAAGCGTATCGATGGGGAAAAGGCAGACTGACATAAACTTTTTAAAACAACGGAAACAATTTCTACATTCTTATTATTGAAATTTAAAAGTGCTGTGTTGTTCTATCACCCCCGTTTCATACCGGACCACTTACAGATCCGTGTTAACGCTATAAAATGAACGCTCTCAATCGTGGTATCAGCCATGGAGGGATTTCTTGATTTAAATGGGTTCATTTTTCAGAGGGATACACAGTGAGGGCATCGTGATTTTAGCTACCAGTAGCAGGAGAACGGAGCTGCGTCAAGAAGCTAACAGAAGCTAACAAACACTGAATAGAAGAAGAGCTGCCATCGATACAGCTGCAGCCAAGCATGGTTTAATGTTACACAATACAGTTTTACCAAGTTGCTCAAAGTCTAAACTGGTATTGTTGTGCATTTAAGGTGTAAAGTTTACCTTCGACCAAACGCCCCCCAAAGGCATCCCAGCGCCCCCCTTTTGTAAAAATGTCCGCCAGCGCCCCCTGCCGTCCTCTGAACGCCCCCGGGGGGCGGTACCGCCCACGTTGAGAACCGCTAATTTAGATGAACACAAAGTAGTGCACAATTATGAATGGTTGTGTTTTATTTTTTTGTTAAAGGTGACCCAATGCGGTTCCTTGAAAAAGTTAGTATAGGTATGTGAGCTATGCTAATTACGTTACATTTTTTGCACATAATCATTCTTGGATAATGAGATTTTAGTCTGATCAGTCCTGCCCATTCAGAATGAGTTGTTTCAGAGCCGCTGTCACTTTAAATCCAAATAAACTGGAGTTGCTCATGCACCCCCATCTCAACATTTACTCTCTCACCTGAAAATGGCAGCAAACAGATGTGCAATTATACAACTGTACATCTTTGAAAAGCAGAAGAGGAGCCTCCTGCACAACCAACAAGAATGCAGCAAGAGGTTTCTGGATGATAATTCAACAACCAAACATTTGTCTTTTCCAGATGTGTTTACACAATGGATATAGCAGTAAAACCAGCTGACCAAACATGTTTGAGCTCAGCTTGGGTTGCTAGGTAACGGTACAGTTCCTGTTGATTGTGACTCAGCATTAAGGGAGCTTTTTAAAATGGGGCATTTTCTGCCTGCGTGGGTTTTTGTAAGCACTTGGGCTGTTTTTAAAAGCAGTTAAGATCCAAATAGAAGAATAAAAACATGAAAAATGTACAATTTGAACAATAGGTCCCCTTTAAGTATTGACTCGTGGTGGCTGAATATGGAAGCACACCACACTTTTCAGATTTTGATTTATAAACAAATGTTTGAAAATTCTATATCATTCTCCTTCCACTTCACAATTATGCACCAACCACTTCTGTCATTGTCCATTATGAAGAATAATATACATTAATAAATGAATTTCTGCATTGAACCAGGCAACTGAGGCTTCCATGCCTCCGTTTGATGGCAAAAAGGTTTCCTATTACTTTCAAGCTATTACCTCCATACAGTAAGGGATTACACAGACAGAAGAACAGCGATCCAATGTCTGCCAATCAGTTTTTTTTTGAGAACTCCCCCAAGCTTTTTCCATTATCTTCTCCATATCGAGCTTGACCTGAGGAGAAAACTTGCCCTCACAAGGGTCAATGAAGTCTAGAATTTCTCCTCATGTTACACCACCCCTCACCCCCCTCTGCCTCCCCACCTCGACCCATATACTGAACGTTGCTTTAGGACACAGGAGAGATGCGCCCCCTCCCTCTTATTCCCCCTCACCTAAAGCCCTGACCTGTTTCAGACCAGTCCTCCCCATTTTTCTGTTTAAAACAGCAGCTCTCATGGCGATAATCTTTCTATTTCACCAACCCATCCCCCAGGGTCAAAAGTTTTTTTTTAGATGGACACAGGATTTGTTCATTCAGCTTACAATGCTGCTATGATATCATGATTTCTAGATGACTGCCTTTTGCTAGATGGTTAAAGTGTTTTCCGAAAACAATACGCTTTATTTTTTCAGAGGTTGGGCTGCAATGGTGGAGCAGTTGGTTTGCAGCAAGAAGGCACTGAGCTCTTCTTACATGGAGTTTGCATGTTCTCCTTGCACATGTGGGGTTCTCTCTGGGTGCTCTGGCTTCTTACCACAGTTCAAAACATGACTGTTGGGTTAATTGGTCTCTTAGGTGTGAGTGTGTGTGTGAGTGTGTGTGTCTGTGATGTGCTGGCAACTTGTCCAGGGTGTAACCCGGCTCTTGCCCAACGACTGCAGGAGGTAGACATCAGCCCCTTCATAATCCTGCATGGAAGAAAAACAGGCAGGGTTGCCAGATCTGAAAGTTTTCAGCCCAAACACTATGTAAAACCTGCCCAACTAAAAATAAAATCCAGTCCAAAGCTCAGCCTCTAATAAAAATCATGTTAATAGTGCCATATATACTCATATATAATCAGATATGTCATATAGATTATCAATTGCATTTAGAAACGTTATTCATAACATATTTGGTTTCCCTTTATTATATTTTGACCAGAACCAGATCCCACTGGGACTGCAAAGCACTTAAATCTTTGAACACAACAAGACTTCTGTTTTTTGTGGTGTTATGTCCTTTTAAAGGGGTAGTATTATGTACAACTGATATTTTTAAAGGTTTACATCATGTTGTAATATAATTCACTCATCAAAAAACATACTTGGAGTATTGCCTTGATTCTTTCATGCACCTTTGAAAAATCCTTCAATCTCTTTCTCAGAACTGCAGTTTCTGAGCTCCTGCCTCACAGAGCACTAATTCTCCACTGAGCTCCTTCAGACTAGCCAGCAACAATTAGCAAACACCTGATGAAACTGCGCACCTGCTGAGCTCATTACAGGAGCTACTTCCTATGAACACTTTCTAAAAATGAGCCAAATGTTCTTAAATATTTTGACAACTTCACCACAGCTGTTTATTTTTCTCCTAGCCCAACATGTTTGAAAGAAGACCAATTGGGTGGAAAGCTGCCCAGTCTGGAAACACTGCAAACAGGATGTTCAGAAGTGGCTTTGGGTAAGAAAATGAAGTACAGTTCAAAGCCCAATAATGTTCTTTAGCACTTTACCCTGTGATATGAGCTGTGAGTTGTGACAGTAAAATCCTCTATGTGTGCAAAACAATCTCTAGTATAATAATTCCTTTTTTCTTTTGCAGTTCAACTGCTTCTTTGTGATGCCTAGGAAATCAGTCAAGGTCAACCCTTGCCTCTGAGTTGATCATTTATCTCATCAATTGTTGGCTGTAACAATGACACATTTCTGAACCTGACAGAGAACATTTTTGGTTCAACTTATGATTAAAAGATCAATAAAACATAATGTTATCTTTAATTTACTAAGGTAATGTTATGGGTTTTTAGAAGCTAATGCTATATGAATCAACTTCAAAAACAGATCGCAGCCCAGAGGAATCAAATACAATCTCTCTGCTAATTTTATTCTGAGTCATTAATCAAAGCTCCCTTTTTTATTGATTATCAGCAGTGATCACTTACAGAAAAACAAGATTTCTGACACTCTGCTGATCTGGAGCATCGAAGGGGTGGTAACACAATGCAAAGATCATTTTCAAATGACTAACAGTCCATCATTCTACAATAAGAAACCACACAGCTCCATCCATCAACCCAAATTGGAGAGTAGCAGAAGAAGAAAGTGAGAAAAAGTGGTCAGTTTGTCCTCCAGTACCCTACTCCTGCAGCAGCATAGCTACAGAAATAACTCAGGATAACCTAAACCAGTTTAGCTATCAGCTTTATCAAGAAGGAAAGTTTTAAGCCTAGTCTTAAAAGTAGACAGAGTGCCTGCCTCTTGGACTAAAACTGGGAGCTGGTTCCACTGGAGAGGAGCCTGAAAGCTAAAGGATCAGCCTCTCCTCCTGGTACTTTTAGAAACTCTAGGCACCAGAAAACCTGCAGTCTGAGAGTGAAGTCTCTGTTCACAACAATCAGATGTTATATGTAAGAATGAAAATCTTAAACTTTATTCTGGATTTAACAGGGAGTCAATGAAGGGAAGCTAAAATATGATCTGAAAGAAGGTTTGTGCATGCATCTTGTATTCAGATGCACTCAATAGTTTGAAAATTATGGTAGAATAATTGATAATAATCTCCAGTTCAATTCTTCTTTGTACCCTGTGCTTCTGCAGGTTTCCATTGAGTCCTGCAGTCTAAAACATGGAGAAGATGGCCTGGTGATCTGTGCAGAGTGTACCCTGCCGCTCTCTGTCCAGCAGCAGAAAAGCTCCAGCCCTTTTATAACCTTTTATAACCCTGAACAGTAAGAACAATATAGTGGGTGCATAAAATTAATGACTAGACTGTGAATAATTTAATTCTAATTGGACTTGTTTATTTTTCTCTGTGTTACCCTGAGGTGGCTTTTCTAGTGTATCAATACAATATAAATAAACCCATCAAATATAATTTCAATCCATAAGAAGAAACATACTACTGCTTTTGTGCTGGAGGGTATGTTTGGAAAAAAAAAAATGCAAAGAGAAGAAAAAAGGTCTGACATTTTAGATTTGCACTCCCACACGCTTTCATATTAAATAATGTATAGGCAGCAGAATGTGTGGCCATCATTGACATGCAATCTGCGGTAAAATGGGACGCTGTATTAGCCATTATTTTAACCCACAGAGTCAATGATTACAATTAACCTCTTTTGAACTGGATGGCTTACTGTAATAATTCTTTTCTTTGCTATTATAGTGAAAACAGGCTTATCGCGGAGCCACTGGGAGCCATGATTTATCTTTGTAGGATCAGTTTAAGTAAATGTTTTACATATATATTTATAAATTGCAGGTGCAAAGCTCCATGTTCAAGGTTTCACATCCGTGGCTCTCAGATGTTTACACACTGATCTTAAAATTCCTGGTTTTTGAGATTTAGACATGTGAAACCATCCATCCACTGTCTACATATGCTAATCTTTAAACCAATATTTCAGTGTTCATCGGTTGGAGTCAGAGCATGATGCTGCCACCACCATGTTTCACATCTAACTTGTTAAAAGGGCAGTATTATGTTAAGCTGACTCTTTTGAGCTTATTCCCTCATCAACACATACATGGAGTGTTGCTTTGATTTTTGATGCACGTTTAAGAAATCCTGTCATCTCCATGGCAACCATTCAGCTGTGCAAAACGCCTGGGTGGTGCTGCTCCTCCTCCTCAGAGCTCCAGTTTACAAGCTTCCTCATCATAGAGCATCCCTCACCCTCCACTCATCCACTCAGCTCCTTCAGACTAGCCAGCAACAACTAGCAAACACCTGGTGGGACTGCACTCCTGCTGAGCTCATCATACTTCTCAGTGTAATGCTGGTAAAAACTTTGCTAAAATTACTAGAGGATCAATGGTGTCATAAATTCCTGAAGGTGTAGTTTCAGAAACTTTAGATTTTAATGCTTTTCAAATTAAAATCGAATTTGTCAAGTTTCTTTTAAGCCATATTAAGGCCTGGAAGACACATAATGCTAACCCTTTAATTTAGCAATTTCTGTGATAAATATATTGATTGCAGGCGTGAAGTAAAGAATAGTGAATGCTGAATTTTTTTCAAAGAGTGTTTCAGAAATATATTATTTTAAGGATGTGCATATTTATTTGTTATTGGGTCTTTTTATATATGTTTTTTGATAATTTCTTCTAACATATTTTGTTTGTTCTTCAGCTGAATTGTACAAATATGTGAAATTAATGCTGGAGAACTTCCGCGATTATTTATTACAGTTTATAACTTCTCCCCTGGCGTGTGGATATTTGAAAGCCACTGTAAATTTTAGGATGGATTTTAATTTAATAAATAATCAGGAGAAAATTATGGTGGATTGGATTTATTGTATTTCACAATTAAATAAAAAGTATCTAGATTTATTTAAACCTAAATAAATCTAAATACTTGATGTTAGGTTGCTAACATCAACCTTCACTACACCAAAACCAACATCTCCTTACAACTTGAGCCAAGAGTAAGAATATATAAAAATAAATAAGTGTGAGGGGCCAAAGGTCACATTTGAAAGGCAAAGAAAAGAAATGCGATTCTCTTTTCTTTCCAAAAAATTTCCCTCAAAGCAAGCATAAACAAATGGAACAGGGGACAAGCGGGAAGAAAAACTCTTCATTGAATATTCATTAACCGGTGCCTAGGTGTATACATGGCTCTTAACCACTCTTGTTTATGACTTAAGGACTTGTAGTTCTGACCTTAGTTTAACACAGCAGCAGATACCAAATTAACCTCTAGCCTCCACAGGGCTAGCCATGCCCTGCTAACAAGCAACCTGTCTAGACACACAAGAAGTACTTTATGATTCCACCTTTCACAATCCCCCCTCTTTCTCCAGGTCTCGCTCTCTCTCCCCCTCTCTCTCTCTATCCTTTGTTTCACTCTTACCTCGGCTCTCCACCTTTCTGTCTCCACTAACACAAACTGGCACATCCTCTTGCCCTCTATCCTCTTCTATCGTTCTCCTCACCATTTCATCCTTGTTTACCCCCCTACACTGTTTTTCATGTACCTCCCAAGCTGTGCGGTGTTTGGGTCATGCACTCAACAACCTGGGTTTATTAGAGAAAAGACTTTCCTTTATCCTTCACAGAAATGTTCTCAGATATCATAATAAACAAAACTAAATTATATTATTGCTCTTTGGAGGCTAAGTTTTTTTCATTAAAATGAGGAATCATATTTTAATGAAATTTTTTTAAAGATAGACTTTACATTTTTATGTCAAAATGTAAGAAAAAATGTTTTCCAAGTCCATAAGCACTGAAAATGTGATGGTCAATCAGTCAGAAAAGTCTAATATAATATCACTACTACAGTAGTTTACCACTGCTGTAGTAGTGAAATCAATATCATTATCATTATTATTATCCACAATATATATTCTGGATGAGTAAATTCGAGGTAGGATTTAATAAGCACTATTCTACCTACTCCTTTTTAAACAAAATATAAAGTTATTCTTATGTTTATTTATCAATATTTAATGTTCTTCCTATTATTTTTATTATTATGTTTTTACATTAATTTGATAATAATGAGTAGTTATGGAAATTATAAAATCTACACAAGTTAAAATTAAAACATTGTTTTTCAGTAATTTAATATATTTTACTAAATCTGTACTGACATGTTAGTGTCCTGCTGGATGACTATAATAATAATAATATATTGTAAAAATGGAATTGTGTGTACTATGCCAACAAGGCAAAAAAAACCACAAAAAAAAAACAACAAAAACCCTACACTGTAAACAAATAGAAAAAATCTGTTTCAGTTCCTATGATATTTTTGAGATGAATGTTCTCCTCTAAATTAAGCTTTTTTTTGTTTTGTTTTTTTATAAAAATAAATATTTTATCTATATTCTAAACACCATCTCATTCCTTCTTTGTCTTCCATGCCTGTAGTTTACTCAAATCTCAACTAGTTATGAATATCAAGTTTGTTTGCAGCAGTACTTATGCTATGTTTTTGTAAATCGTGGATCTAACCGTGCTTCGCATCAGCTTTGCTTTCTGAGATGATTGTCCTGGCATGGTTTCCGTACTTTATACGCACCTGATTGGTTGATTTCGCTGCACGCCGAACACAATCGTTTGTGAAACGTTTAGCAGGTAAAAACGCTAACCAATATTTCGCTTCTGTTAAAAACTTGAAAGACTTTGTGATTTGTTAAGCAGTCCAGTTTTATGCCTTAGTTCGTGTTTAATTTACTTATTCGCTTATCAACACTTTTATATCGTTAGCTGTAGACGCTCTCATTTACGGAAGAGGTTAGCCTGTTAGCCTTATTAGCAGCAGCGGCTAGCTTTAGCTCGCCAATACACTATTAGATACTGTAGTGGTTCTTATTATAATAGCTTCTGGGTATGCACCTTAGTACTATTGTTTTAAATGCATTTCTTGTGTGGTTTAACATGTACACATCGCCGAATATGGATGGTTTACCTTTATCAATGCTAGTTTTCATTGTTGAGATAAACAAACCTTTACATTGTTTTTTTCCACCCAGTTCAGGTGAAGATGAGTCTCAGAAAACAAACCCCCAGTGACTTTCTGAAGCAGATTATCGGCAGACCTGTGGTGGTCAAGCTCAACTCGGGCGTTGATTACAGAGGTACTGCAGCTGAAATGAACAAAATGAATGGAATAGTCCTCTTCCATTAAGTAAAATGCAATCTGAATAACCGCTGCTGTTTGTCGTTGTGCAGGTGTTCTGGCCTGCCTGGATGGTTACATGAACATTGCTATTGAGCAGACAGAGGAGTATGTCAACGGGCAGCTCAAGAACAAGTATGGAGATGCCTTTTTGAGAGGAAACAATGGTAAATATGTATATATTTTTTTATTAATGAAAAGTTATACAGTGACTTCTGTAACTGGTGTCAATGAAAAATAAATTTCTTAGTCAACTAATTTTGATTTAAAAATGGTCAATTTTATGAAAACCAAAAACATTTTTGTCCAACCATGATGTTAGCTTTGTGCCCTGGTTAAAAATAAGGTAAATAGTATTTTTTTTATTATTGTTTAGTCTAGAAACTCCCAATATGCAGCAGGAAATAAAAGCTGTTTCTAAGGGGACATCGCAGCCACAAATGCATTAAATGATGAAAAGCACCTTTGGTAGAAACACATCTGAGTATAATAGTTTGAGGACACAGAAACCTTGAATCAATATTTTTTTTATCTTGATTTAAACACTTGGTTAAATTCATGCATAAAGATGATGAAAAACATTTTTTGTTTTGTTAAAGCATCCAAACAGCTGAAAAACTGATCTAATTGAGATCGTACACTGTGGATTTACAGGAACCAACGTTTTTAGACAACTGAGATAATTAAGAGCTAGTTCTCATTGGTAACGCCAACCTGGGAACATTTAATGTTCTACTAAATCTTTTTTGGACACATTGACACAATAATTTTATACCAGTTTACTTCTCCTGAGGTAAGTAAGACATAAACTCTGAAATCCTTTAAAGATCTGTTTCTACAAACTCAGTTTTAGTCTAGAGTTGTATCCTGTTATTTTATTTTTTTCCACTAAAGCAGAGAAATAATTTGACTGAATCCCTTCTGTCCCATTTTGACGTTAGACTTTATCATGAACTCTCAGGTTTATAGACGATGTCAAACCTTTCTGGGCTATAAGTAGATGGAGAAACTAATCATGTACGGATGTGATGCAAAACATTCCAATGAAACTGTAAAAATGAGCTGATTAAATGCTCATTTTTATTATTTACCAGCAAACTTTGATGATAATATTGTGACTAGATGAGAACCAGAGAAGACTGACCCCAACACCTCTGGAAACATTCAGTATTTTGAATGTTTTTATGAAAGTTTTAGAAAGTGATTATGGTATGCTGTAACAAAGACTTTTTTTAATTCTTATTTTAAACATGAAAAGTAACACATTCTGAAATTAAAATAAAAATTTCAGATACTTGCAATATCTTGGGGGGGATTTCCTTTAATATTTGTGATTACCAAACATTACAGATGTATCCATAATGATTAGAAAAATGCTACTCCTTTTTGTGTTTTCACTTTGATTCAGTGCAGCTTGTTGATGCTTTATGTTACCTTTGTCTACAAGACGCATTTTTCTAGTATAAAATAGTTTGGCATTGATTTCTGTTATTGTTGCTACAATGGATAAACACTCTTAACTACAAGTTTAAGGATTTTACTATTTTAATTCAGAATGATGATTCTTAGCCGATGTCTGCGTCCTCCCTTCTCTGGCTGTGTTTCCCAGACAGAAGCCAACTACAGTGTGATTCAGTCATGAATGTGAATCATGCTGGTGAGGAGCATTTACAGTCTCTAGGTAGGACTATTTCAGTCACAGTGGAGCAGCTGGTTAAATGTAGATTTAAGGTCTGAGCAGAAATAACAACCTACCTGTCTGCTGTTCAGCACAGCAGTCGGGACGAGCAGAACTGTGATTTAATGTCGGGCAGTCGCAGCGCTGTGGGTCCCACACACGTTTTGTGGTCGGCTTCAGGAAGTAAAGGGTGGGAGTGACTTCAAAGACGAGAAAGCATCAGGAATCAATTGTTGTTTAGAACACTGTTTTTATAAAACAAGCGCTTTTTTTTTTTTTTGCCTTTTTTTTGGACTTTGGTTGGGCCACCCAAACCGGCTGCATATTTGGGGTAACGGCAGGAATGTTGTCTGTGGTGAAAACGGAACTGAAACGAGACTCTTCTACTGGTTTTGCTCTGTTCTTGTGGAGAAACACTCTTTGAAGCAAAAATCTTGTTAAATGACTTAAAGTTTTTAAAAGCTGTAAACTTGTTTTTTTTCTTTTCTCCTGCAGTTCTGTACATCAGCACCCAGAAGAGGAAGGTGTAGCAGAAATCTTTTTTTAATTATTGTAAGTTTGTTTTAGAGAGCGACTTCTTGTTTTTTTGTGGTTTTGTAAAGTTGAAATGTTCTACAAATGACATAAGTTGATAAATGATGGATTTCATTTACGTTTTCACACTGTTATGACAATAGAAATAAAATTACGTTGAATGAATTTGTGTAAAGTCGTTTGTGTTTCACATGAACAGTAGGTGGTTATATAATTTTAATAGTGTTACATAAAGCTTTAGAAGACTTTTTTTTTTAATGATTTGCCATTACTGGAGAGCTTGCAGAAATAAAAATCCAATTTGTTGGTAATTTCTTTAACTGTTCTCTCTCCAAATGTAAACGCACCTCAGGTAAAAATGAGTAAAAATCCTTGCAATATGTGAAATTCATATTCATTATAGCTGAACAAACTCCACGTTTGTGTTGGCAGGACAGCAACTAGTTTTATTTATTTTTTGGACATTATTTCCGTAAAACCTGCTTGTGTGAAAACATAAATGTCACATTTTACCGCAGTTTATCAACTTTAGCAAGAAAATATTTCCATATACACCAGGGAATGATGGATGAGAAGTTCCTAAAAACTTAGATCTACTTATGGTTAATTATAACCAGAGGTGGGCATTAACTAGTTATATTTACCTGAGTAACTTTTTGGAAAGGTTTTGTTACACTATCCTTTTTACTTGAGTGATATTTTTTATTAAGTATTGCTACTTTTGAGTAAAATTTCTGAATATGCACTGATTCATTTCGAAGTATGAAGAAAAAAAAAAAGTGAGATCCAGACCCACCTACAGCTGAAGCTGAAGTGAGACTCATCGTTTGTGCAAAAGATTTATTTTTCTGACGTTTTCTATCTGGTGTGTTTTTTGGTACTTTGTTCTGACAGGCAGCATATTTGCATTACCATCTGTAAATATCAGTTACAAAGTTAGAAAAGATTGGCCTGAATCTGTTATTTTATAACCATGTTATTTGTATTTTTTCAATTTTGGTGTTTAAAACACCAGAATTTGTACATAACTACATTTTTGTCTGTTTTTTAAAATTTTAAATCAGATGTTTGGATCAGTATTTGAGGAGCCTTTAAACTAGATAACTTTTTACTAGAGTAATTTCTTTGACCGTTTTTACTTTTATGTAAAAATTACTTAACTACAATTTTTGGCCATTGTACTCAAATCTGATTACAACAGCACAAAATGCTTCAGTTACTTTTTAAAAGCAATTATTTTCCCACTAACTACTCTAAGGATACAGAAGAGGTTTTTTCATTGTGAGATGATTCTGCTGCAATAAAAGATGAACTTATTATATTTTACACATCTTTACCCGAGCTGCCAATAAGTGTGGCCGGCACTATAAATAACCCCCCTTGGCGAATCGTTGAAGCAAGCAGAGTCATGCACATTTTTCCCACACTGCCTGGAACAGATTGGAGCATAATATTATAATTTGTAATCCATAATGTGCCAGTTTTATAACTGATCTCTGTTTTTCTGGCCTGTAGAAACCATAATGGAGCCGACTCTGATATTGAGTTTTTAAGCAAAAATCCAGATTTTCTTGTTTGAATCTTTTACCTCCGGCTTCAAACGGAGCTTTTCTGATGTAACCCAAAGTGGTCCTGCAGCTTTATTTGATCTGTTCATACGCATGGACGGAGTTCCAGTAACGTGATGTGGAGTTGGGAGTAAATTGTCGGCCAGGTAGCATGATGGAGCACCGCGGCATACTGGAGTAACCTGTTGCTCTTCTTAATGCACCATTACTGACAGATCCAATATGTACCTGTGACAGAAGGCATTTCTCAAGCAGGCAGATGTATATTAGAGAATAACAAAGGGAGCGACTGCAGGACTAATCTATAAATGGTGCCCCCTGCAGGCTGCATTAACATGTAAACGGATCTGTTAGATCGACTTCCTTTGCCCTCTGCAGCAGCCTTCGGAGGTCTGGTTCTTTTAAAACGGCTCTGAGCACACAGGGCCACCTTTTCCTGCTTTCTTTCTTTTTTTTGTGTGTGTCGTCTTCGACTCTGCTCGGGTTCTGTTTGCTCAGTCGGGTTTGGAAATCAATGCAGCAGCATATGCAGGGATTCATTTCAGCACGGCCCATGGTTATTTTGCAAATAAGTTCAAAAGCAGCATCACCTCATTACACCGAGATAAAAAAAAATTGTAACAAATATGTGATTCATTAGATTGGTAATGAGAGGGAGCCGCATTGTAGACGCAGCAAGGGCAGTTAATTTCCTTCCAAGGGTGGATTTTTTTTCTTCTTTTTTTTTCGTTTTTGAGAGCCTTGTTTTCCAACCTGTGCATGCGCACTCTGGCCCCTGCAAGGAGACAAAAGGCTGCCAAGGTCAGGCCTGATTTGAGAATGAAGGACGCGTTATTGATCAAACTCCACCGAGCTGCAGCTGTAGAGAAAATGTTAGGGGGTGGAGGGGTGATTGAGCTGCTGTACACACACACACACACACACACACACAGTGGCACTGAGTGATGGGTCCACAGAAAGGAAATGTGCACGCTGCAACACACAAAGAACCATTATGGCACCTAGCGAGGGGTTAGCGCAGACAAATATTTACCCACTGGAATCATAATTGAGCTGCAGGCTGTGTGGCCTCAACGGGAACCAAATTATTATGATTCACACAAATGACCTCGGAGAGGATATGCAATTCAATGCTTCTTTTTGGTAATTAAAAAACTTTGATTGCAGCTATTGCTTTGGCATTTTTTAGTAATCTTTTATATTTAATCTAAAGCACTGAAATTAAATTAAAAAAATAGATTTTTTTTTTGTTTTGTTTTGCACTTTAGTGTGTGTTTCCTCGCTCATCAAGGATAGTTTGTGCTGAGTTGGGGTCTCTGTTCCCCTCCTGAGCGGGCTGGAGGAGGAGGACGCTGCCTGCAGTGGTTCACTGCTGACGTGCGGAGGTGAGTGATGGAGCGGAGAGGACAAAAGAGGATAGAATAGGTGACAGCCTTGTTATGTTTGGAGAAAAAGGAAAAAAAAAGAGAGAGGGGGGGGGTCAGCTTCAAGTCTTACAGCACCACCATCTGCCTGAGACGTAAAACTGCAGGAAGGAAGAGGTAAGAGGAGCGGAGGAGGATGTGACCCTGACTGATCACTGCAGCATGACTGTCTAGCCTCTTCACAAGGGATCAAAGGATGACAAGGACAACCGGTGGTGGGTTTTATGTTTGGCTGTGCCGCTTTCCCATTTGGACAAGGACAAATATCTGCCTTCTGTTGATGCAGATCTATTCAGAGCGGACATTATCATAAAGATGATTTTTACCAGACTTTAAAAAAGGAGGATGCACACATTTATATTGAACAAATTAATCTTCCTCCTGATTTGTTTTCTGCCTTGTACAGCATTTGCAAATTTTATATTTATTAAGAAAGGACATAAACATGACAAACATTAACTATGTTGTGTTGTGTCATGATTTTATAGGCCGCATTCAATTGATGTCAGAATTTACCAGGGAGAAAAGTTTTAGCTTCAGACCCACTAAAGAACCTGATCTGTCTCTGGTTGAGGTGAATATCAAGAAATTAGCATATAATTCACAAGTTAAATTCCCTTCATATTCAGTCATACTGAAAAAATTTGAATAATCTGATGAGGCTCATTTGTCAAATTAAAAGTTCCTTTTGAAAAGAAACTAGATCAAAAATACTTGGTAAGATTTTTGTTTGATTCTGTATGTCATGAATTCCAGTTTCTCTTTTGAATCAATCTTCTTCAGGATAAAACTCTTATTTGTTGGTTCTGAGCAGCTGTTTGTTTGTGCATGTGTTGTTCTGCGATCCTGACCGGCTTTAACCTCTGCCTGACAGCCTGTCATATGCTCAGGACGTAAACGATGGCCGTGACCTCTCATTTTGTGCCTTTGCTTTCACATCCTGCAGTCTGGGTCAGAGGTCCGGCTGGGTTTCAGCAAGATAAACAAACACCTAAGGAACATTGTGACTGTTAAAGTAATAAAACAGACCCGTCTTTCTATTTTTAAATTGATTGAATCTCCATCGGTTTGGATTCGTATCCAAAAATAAGGGGGAAAAACGCCTTACTTCTGTCTTCAAGCCTTGTGTGTGTGTGTTGCCCTTCTTTGTTTCTCAGAATCTTCAATCCAAGTTAAAATCAGATGGTTGTTTTGATCCTAATTGAGTGTGAAGGCCTGTGGTAGCCGGAGCTGCTGTGCAACTCCTAGGCTCTTTATTTAGCCCCCGAGGACGCTCAACCTCAGCCAAAAATGTGACCCTTGACCTTGTTATCTGGAAAACTTCTATTCCCAGCACGGACAGGAGCTTCTGTGATTAATCTTGGCTCCGAATGGCAGCTTGATGCAGATGGTAAGGTTAGAGGAGGGTAACTAGGTGCTCCTTCTGAAGCAACAGCGCTGTAAGGTTTCACTTCACGTTGTTGTGGACATTTACTGACTCGCCAAAGACTGAGGCAGGAAGAGACTTGAGCGTTGCGCTCCACGTGAGACCTTGAACTTCGACTAGAAAAGACTTTGCAGCTGTCCCACAATAGTAGGCTCTATTTTGGAAACACACCGAGTTGCCTACGAATGTTACCCGTATTGTCTTATTGACCGTGACCTGACCCAGTTCAGCCTGAAGGGCCGGGGACACACAGCATCACAAGCACACGCTTCTCAACACAGAGAGCGAGAAAAAAATGAGTTTAAGTCAGGGATGTATGGAGTTTCTCTTCTGAGAAAAAAATTATTGAATTAATTTTATTGGTATAAACAGTTGAGAATCCAAATACGGAGTAAAATGTTACAATGTTTTGCAGACTTGCTGGTCTAGTTTCTAGTTCAAATATGTAAATACACTTGAAACAAAACTAACTTACAAGTGACTTTTCAGCAAGAAATATGAGTGTTTTGTGTCAACAGTTCCTTAATATTGACGAAAGGTACTTCTTCCCTGGGCAGTTGATTTCTTTTATAAGAAGACAATTTTCCCGTGAAATAATCTGCTATTGGAACTACTACATTTTCATCAATATTAAGAAATTGTTGACTTAAAACAAGAGCCTATGTTTTGCTGAAAAGTTACTTATAAGTTAGTTTTGTCTCATTTCAAGTGTACTGACATATTTCAACTAAAAACTAAACCAACATTCCTGGTAAAATTGTGTGTTTTAGCAGTGGAGTGCAGGAATATGAAGGAGTCATGTAAGGTTTTGCAGTTGTCCTTCACTTTTCTTTCTTATATGATGGATTTAGTAGAGGTCTGTGTGATGCTCAAAGCATTAAATCTTGGTTTATAACCTAACAATACTTTAAAGTTCTATACATCTCTCCTTCTGATCTGTCTGCTGGTTGTTCACTAATTTTACACACAGGTGAATTTTGTTTGCTAATTCAGCAACTTGGCCTGGATTTTATTTCGTGGTATTCAACCAAAGTGGGCTGAATACAAATGCATGCCACACTTTTCAGATTTTTCTTTATTTTCCTTCCACCTTGCAACTTTGTATTTCTCTGTGTTTGAATCTGTTTCGCATTAAAGTTCATGGTCGTAACATGAAAAATGTGGAGATGTTCCAGTGGCGTGGGAGTTTTAGAAGTCGTGGTAAATTAACCTTGAGATGAAGTTGTGTCATCTCAAGGTCAAAGTTGGACCCAGAGAGGTTACGTTTTGGTGACAAAACACAGCAGAACACTGATTGCTTTTTAAAGAAATGCACCCTGTATTTATTTCAATAAATTAGAATTAGAATATTATTGAAAAATCCATTTATTTCAGGAAGTTTAACGCCAAGTAAAACACTTTATACAAATTAATTGAACACAAACTGGTGTTTTCCAGCCTTTATTTATGTTAATTATGATGATTTTCTGATTACGGCAATGAAAATGTGACATTTAGTAATCTAATAAAGTAAGAGTGCATTTTTTTTTTCATCAAGCAATAAAAATAAATGTTTTGCCCTGTTTGCTAAAGGATGGAATGGTAGATTTCCTTAGCATTGCAAAAGAGAAAACCTTTTCAACAAAACTTTGACCAGATAAGACCAGAAACTGAACACATTCGAGCTTTAATTAATAAAAAAGAAGGTTGAACAAAAGAGTTAGCATTAGTAGCAGCCTTTGGACTCACAAAACTATAAAATTCCCGTTGGGTTGCCTGAGCGCGAGGCTGGAAATGAGGTAAACATGTTGCTTAATAAAACATCAATCAGGCTTGCTTCAGAATCTCTGCTGCCTGTCCTGTTCATCAGCCAAGTCTCACCACTGTGCACAGGAGATTTGCATGAAGTACACAGTAACCCTGCATTCAGGCAGTTAACCTCCATTACGCCGCTGTTCCGAATGCCAATTTGTCTGCCATGCAAGGTATTATGGAGTGTTTCTGGCACGCACCCAAAATAGTAATAATGGTAATGCACGAGTCTTTTATTGTTGATTCCTCTCAGACCAACGTACCCGAGCGCCTGGCGTGTCACCGGATGAAATGATGAGGTGCTGGAAGCATTGAGGAGTCTGAAAATGCTTTTAGCATCACATTGCGCAGGATTTATTCTGCCTTGTTGAATTATATGATGTTTTGTCCTGTTTTTGTTTCTGAAAGTATTTTAAAAGGAAACCAAAGGTGGTCAGACACCAGCGTGAAGTTGTTTCCGAATCAGCCATCAATACATGCAATACATATTTCTATTGATAAAATGAAATCATGGTCAGTGTCAGACTTAAAATAATGAAAGTGAAATCCAGTAAAAGAGATGTTAACCCTTCAAAAGTAGGAAATTTTTTTTAAATTCTTTTATTTACAGTCATTTTTAATAAATGAGAATATTTTTGAAAAGTTCATTTATTCCAGTCACTCACTTGTTTCAGTGACACATTATGCAGATTAATTTTACACAGATTGATGTTTCCAAGCCTTCACATCTGTTAATTATAATAATTTTCTACATATAATTGATGAAAACACAACATTTGAGATTAAAATATTACATCAGACCCATAAAAAAAAACATCTTTACTGCAGAAATGGGGTAACAGCCCAAAGTTGTTAATCACGCCTGGCAGCTTCAGATTTAAAGTTTAAAATTTAATTAAATTTTTGCATTAATTAAACAAGAACATTTTATTGCCTAAAATGCAGTAACATACAGTGACATTCCTTAGGTGTAGTGCATTTTAGATCATTTAGCAAATGATGCATCTGGAGCAAAATAAATACATGTTTGTCTTAACATGAATGCAGTGTGGGGCTGATCTGTTGATTATGTTTTAGATTAACCAATTAATAAATGAATTGTTAAAGGTGCTTAATAGGAGTTTTTAAACTTTTTTATTTTACAGAATTCGACCCAGATGAAGCTAAGTCTTTGCCGCTTCAGGAGTTTTGGGTAAAACATTTTTACCAAACATACATAAAGCATATTTTGTTACCTTAAATCCAAAATATCTCTCTATATTTGCACAAATCTGGATCAATTACTGCTCTGAGTGTGTTGTTCTTTCAGCAAATGGCATTTTGTAGAGCATGTATACTCAATTAGCGATTAATTGATGACTAAATTAGTTGACAATCACGATTAAATCAATGAATAATCTCAGCCTTAGTTTTTTTTCCCCTACCAAAAAGCCCTAAAGCATGAAGCATAAAGAGGCAAAAACAGAAAAAAACATTTAAAACCGTTGAACCCAATGAGACTCACTGTTCAATTCACTGAGACATTTTGCGAGATGCTCAGGTTTCTTTTGAGTCCAAGCTGCAGCAAATACTCTGACCGTAAGTCAGTGTCACAGCGCTTCTTTCCACGAAGTAATATTATGTTTTTGGTTGTTTGGACATGGGGAATGTCTGACTGGAAGTGGCACTGTGGAAATGCCCGAGCAGCATGTGTGTGGTCCTGGAGTCCTGGAGGGAAGCTCTGTGGTCTTCGCCTGGGACGGGGCTCAGGGGTGCAGCCTGACAGAAGAGTTACGACTTCAGCCCATCTCTGGCCACCATGGAGGTCATAATGACTCTACAATCCCACGTTTTAAATGGCAAAGACACATTTACCCTAAAACAAAATCTCTTCTGATAGCACAGACACACTAACCTGAGTCAGGAGTTTCTGCTCCTGTTTGGAGTTGAGGACAGCAAAAGTGTTAAGTTTATGATATAGATTTCCATTCAACGCTCTGGAAACAACAGACCATTAAAATCAAAGTGACTCTCCGCAGCGTTACACACACAGGCTTTTTTTTTTTTAACGCCAGTGTGTCACTTTGAGAGCTTTTAATGACCGTCATGGAAAGTGAAGGAGGAATTCTGCCTGTCTCTCTCTCTCTCTCTCTCTCTCTCTCTCTCTCTCTCTCTCTCTCTCTCTCACATTCGCCCCCCATCCCCCTCCCACACACACACACGCACACACACACACACACACACACACACCTAGATTATCGAAATGTAAGGGTTGCAGGAGCAGCTTTTATAGGCCAAATGCATTTAAAGGTATACGACCCGAATGATGAGACATCTAATAAGCTTTTATGAAGAGCCAAAAGTGATGGGGAGAAGGGCTTTTAACTCTGCACACAAAATTAAACTTGGGACACTTTCTTACATCATTATTTTTCTTTTTGTTTATTGTGACAGCTGATGTCATATCCTGCTCAGCAGAAGACCATCTAACCTTCAGATTAACCGCGTAAAGTGGAGCTGTGACTGTCACTGCGTTATCTGGGCCACCCTCCTCCCCCCCAGCTGAAACGTTTTTATGGTTTAACCACCTCCGCACCCCTTGTGCCCTCTTGTGGCAGGTAAGGGTGGTGGCGTCCGTCCCAGTCAGCCACACAGGCCTCTTTCTCCTTATTTTAATTGACCTGGATTTGTGCCTTTGCTGTGCTGTAAATGAAAAACCGTGAGGCGCCTTGAGACTAAGAATCCTGTCAGCTTGGCCCTGCAGCAATTCCCACACCCCAAAACTGGGTCTCCCCTTTTTTCTTCTTCTTTTTTTTTTTTTTAAATACAAGATCTCCTGTTTGAAGCTGAGCAGAAATAAAAAATTGAAAAGACCTGGGTGCTTAAAGGCCCTGCGATAAATAATGCGATAAATAATTAAGAAATATGCATTTTGATATAATGGAGAAGGGAGTTTTTATATGTTTGGATTTACATCAATAGGAAAACCAACATGGCAGATATTTGCATGGAAGGGAGGCTTAAGAATGAGTTTGACTCGAATCATTACGTCTCTAAATAAAAATGCAGTAACGCTTTCAGCTTAGTTTGAATTCTTTTTTTAAAGCAAGCAAAACCTCTACAAATGGAGCAGGAACTCATTTTGGTCCTGTTTTATGAGAAGGAACAAAATAATGCTGTCAATGTCTGACAGGTAAATAATGTCAATATAATTCAACCAACAGTTAAGACCTAAACTAAATTTGACAATATTCAATGATAAAATACTAATATACCTGAAAAATCGGATACTTGAACAAAATAATTTCATTCTTACAAAGTGTAACAGATTAGTCAGTATTTTCTTGGATGCTTAGGAGACACATAAACACAACATTGTCAAGAGGGAGAAGAAATTGTTTAATAAATAATTTTTACAAACAAAAAGCTGAACTGTGGTGTGCAGTGGACCCCCAGGTGTTCATGATTATAGTGATTTATTTCCAAAATCACACCATGGTTACTGTTCTTTTAAAGGGGGTATTATGTAAAATTGACTTTTAAGGTCAATTTTGTTATATTATTCTCTCATCAAAAACACACCTGGAGTGTTGCCTTGATTCTTTCATGCATGTTTGAGAGATCCTGGAATCTTCCGTGGCAACCATTCGGGGGTGCCTAAACGCTTGCTTTCACGAAGCGTCGCCTTTGACCTGCAGTCTGCAGCTCAGCTTCCACCTCACGGAGCCCCTCTCCCCATCTCAGCTCCTCCAGACAAGCAGCAGCAATTAGCCAGCACCTGGTAGAACAGCAGATCTGTTGAGCTCATCATACAAACTACTTCTGGTCCAGTTAAAGTCCAGAACTAAACTGAGAATCTGGGGCAAGGGTCAATTTGTGGAGAAAAATGTGGAAAAACAATTCAGTTGTTAAATGTTCAAGGCTGGCAGAAGAGGTGACACTATGTTCTATTTTTATTAAATTGAGACAAAATGTGAAAAATTTCATAGTGTGAATACTTAAGCAAGGCATTGTGAAGAACAGCTGCCTCTAACGTTGTTCATTACTGAAAATCTCTCCCCATCCCCTCATGAATCAAATACATTTTCAGGCCGTATGATTTTACTTGATGACTCATCAGAGGTTTCACTCTTCACATTAGAGCCTGGTGAGAATTTTATGGCCTCCATGTTGGACGAGGAGTGAATACGCTTGCGCAGGGCGGCGACAGGAACCCGTCCCGTCCTTATAACTCATCCCCCCGCGATGGCGGGAGATGGATTGAATCGTCTTCGCTCCGGGCCCACCATGCCGGAGCTGAGGTGTTGTGTCTTTAAATGAATGTTCGTCCTAATTAAGCGTCAGCAGCTCCTTGGACCAAGGGGAGGCAAGACTTCACAGCCATTAAATCAGGACAATGCTTTTTGTGTCACTGCCTGGTGCTGGCGTGACTTGCCCTGCTTCCCCTCCTCCTGCATCTCTTCCTCCCTCCTTACCCTCCTCACCCCCTGCCCGTCTCACAGCAGCTACGCAGCCTAAGGCTCCAAAAATAAATGATGGCTTCCCAAGTGCATGGTCAAGGCCAGGCGAGTTGGCAGGACTGGACGCTCCTTTGAAATTCGTCTCACAGGTGTGACCTCTAGTGGTGGATTTGGTTTACTACAGTTTTATTTCAAGATGCCCAGAGGAAGGGAGGGGGGAGATTTTTGAAAAAGTTGCTCATCTCTGGCTGTGCAGCTAAAGATTATTGTTGAATACTGGAAAATTCTGTTTGCATGCAGGTTTGTTTTCTTGTATTAGCCCCATTATAGATAGAAAAACGGGAGGAGTATATTTTTTTGTCAAAAATATCAGAAAATTCCAAAAAGTGGAATTTTTTTGACTCTTTAAACTCAAGAATTTCCAAGTTGTTTTTTTTTGTTGAAAATTTTAGAGATTGTTCTCAAAATTTTCAAATCTCAAAAATGGTTTTGACAAAAAAAATATAAAAAATCAAACAAAACAACAAATTTCTCTAATATGTTGTATTTCATTGTTTTTTCAAAGCAAAGATAAATGTTGGTTGAATTGCAAAAAGAATTAACTGCACAGGTGTCTGTAATATTTTCTTTTGACACTAGATCTCTTATCAATGAAGACTTAGTTCGATTGAATTAAATCAGGTTGTGAGTTTTTTTAAACTGTCTCTTATTGAGGTAATGCTTTAACTTTTATTTCCCATTTCACCTTCCACACAGTAATGCTAGCTAAAGACAAAAAATGTTAGAATTTCAAACTGGATACATATGGCTCAGATCAAAACGAAGGCATAACCAAACTGAGCCGCTGCTTGAGGCCTCCAGGCCAGCAGGGGGCTCCAAGAAAAAACACAGAACTAAAACACAGAAATAAAACATAGAAGGCAATAGAACTAGCTCACATTTAAATTCTTTGGAAAGGTTTATTAATAACTCGTATGTGAAAAGTCAGAACCAGAACCAGAAGACCTGAGTGATCTGGAAGGTTAGTACAACGACAAAAGGTTTTTAACGTATTTTGGTGCTAAGCTGTTTAGTGATTTATTAACTAACAGAAACATTTTAAGAACTTTAGACGATGTGCTCCATTTTTCTAGTTTTAGTCAAAATGTGAGCAGCAGCACCGTGGATCTGTCTGAATGATATTTTAGGCAAACCTGTGAAGCTCTGCCTAAAATAATAAGTTTCTGTAAGTTTATAAATTGTTGAACGGTTTATCACCAAAATGAGTTCAAGATCTTCCAGATCCCTCAGGTCTTCTGGTTCTGGTCGGCTCTGCAACCCCAGAACCAGAACCAAACATAAAGAAGCAGCATTCAGTTTTCATGCTCCACTAATCTGGAACAAACTTCCATAAAGCTGCAAAACTGTTGAAACAGATCAAGGCTGAAAGCACATTTGATTAGAACTGTGTTGGATAAATAACAGGAACATATGAACTGCCATTGTTTCCCCTTACTTTGCTTCTGCAATATAACGTTTTTGCTTGTTGTTTAATTTGCTTCTTCTTAAACAAAGAAACCAAGGCACATTTTTGTCTAACAAACAAGGTTTAAAACTCTTAAATGTAACATGTTGGTTTTAAATATTTGATTATAAAACGTTCAAGAACTATTCATGCACCAATAAAAGCAGATAAACGTGCAATAAATGCGCTCACACTATCCCATGCTAACGTATGTAGCACCTCTTGTGCCCTCTGATAGCCCAGGCCGCGCTGCAGAGTGAATGAAGTGGCTTCCAGGCAAGTTCTTTGCTCCCCTATTAATTTTACACACTCCGACGGGGCCATATATATATTTTATCCATTTAATTAGTTCTGCTGTCTCTGAGTTGGTCCGATCTATTTTACTCTCCATGATACGGTCTGGTCCGGTCACTCATGGAAATTCATCAACTATATGCATTGCATCTCTGAGGAGTTCTGAGAAGTTCATCCATATTCAGACTCTTGAGTTATTGTCGTCAGAGTCAGACACAGTGAGCCGCCGTTTTCAGAGAACAGAGGGAGATTTTTACTCCCATTCATGTATAGCTTTTTATTGACTTTGGCATCAAACACCATGAATAATGGCTTAGCCTCCTTAAACACAAATAAATGTTCACAGACACACACAACTGGCGAGAGCCTGCGGCGTTTCAGCTCCAATACTTTGTGCAACATAATTCACTACATGTGCATCTTGTGAAATCTAATCAACACATTTTAATAGATGATTTATTCATTTTAACAAAACTTATACAACTTTTATAGATGTTTTCCTGTTACTGCTCTGTGTATGCGTTGCTCAGTAAACGGCAGGGCTTTGCATCATTGGACGGGCTGAGTGTCCACTAGGGGGCAGGCTGACACTAAACATTAAGCTGCTCCTGTTTGTGGAGAAATAAAAGCACACAGATATTACAACAGTTTAAAGTTGAAATCATGTCTGTGCTGGTGATAAATTCATAAAAAAAGAAACAGAATTAAAATAAAACATAATTAATTTGATTAACAGTATAAAACATTAAAATTGCATTGAACACAACAAGAAACAAGAAACAAGATGTCTGAAAACAAGGTAACTTCTTTGGTCCATTGAGAGAAAAATACAAATAATAACCACATACTAATGAATGCTATTTATATTAACGAGGAAATAGCATTTCTCCAAACAAAATGTTCTGATTTGCTTCAAAATTAATATATACACATATGAGATAAATACGGAAAAAGTTAAACTCATTTAATTTAAATTAGATCATTAGATTACATTCATAATCAGTTTTTCTCCTCACCCAACATTTCTAATATTTTACATAATACATCATATCATTTAACCCTTTTTATTATTTACTCTAATTTTTAGCTATTTTTAGCTAAACGGCAAAACTGATTTCCTCCAAGTTATTTGTTTCATATTTAAAAAAAAAGAAATGCTTAAATACTCTGATATAAAAATACAGTTTTAAATTGATGTCCCGATTAATTTTAAACGCTCATGTAGCGCAGAGTCTAAGAGAATCAAATTTGACTTGACGTAAATTATAAAAGTTACATTGAATTTAAATAATTATATGAAACACTGAATATTTGCCCTTTTTTTGTTTTCATATCTCCAATAATTAAACAAGACCTTGATTTGATGAGGAGCTTCAAACCTCCTTACTGTCACCCTAATCTTTATACCCTTCAAGACAGACAGACAGATATTAAAATCCTACTTTCTTTTTCTCTTAAATATCCAATTTCCATTGCTTTAAAATTAACTAGAAATAAGTGAGAAAATTCACCAAAGTCCAAAAAAAAAGATGGTCTGAAAGCCTAACAGACGTTGATCAACATTATTTTCAAAGAGTCTGAAGCAAAATATGAACAAAAAACATTTAAGGCCTTCAACAGAACTGTGCAACATTAATATATTTACTATTAAATGTTTATTTTCCACTTTGTGAATCGTGTTGTCATGTTTGACATTAGAAATAGAACCACCACTCTTCTTGCTGGTTTCCAGTATCACCTTCCAAATCTTAACCGGAGCAAATGGGAAGTTATAAATAAATACGGATGGAAGAAACATTTTATTTCAGTGAAATAAGAAAAGAGACTTTCTGAAAACAGCAGCTGATGAAACATTTCCACCACGAAAAGCTATAAGAAAATAAAATGAAACTAAAAATATCCCTTTAAAAACTGATCATCTTTTTAACTTGTTTAATTGTCTTTTAAGGGATTCTTGTCTCACTTCCTCTCAGAAATGCTTTTCTTGGTTCAATGAAAATAATCTTAAAACTACATTTGCAAGGAAACATTTTTAAAATACGTCTATCCATTTATCAAAATACAACCACAAAGTTTGTATATTTTAATATGTTAAGTGACAGACGAACACATTAAGTTTTTATAACTCAAGCGTTGCAACAAATTTCCCCCGACTTGTCTGCTCCGTTCGTTGATCTTCTTGTTGCTGATTGTTCACTAATATTCACATGAAAACCTCAACAGAAATTATTATTAATTAATTAAACTGAGCTCAAATCTATTTTCTGGCTCCTGGATTCAGTTGGTCACATTTTAATGTTTTAGGGGTCACAAAATAAAGGGGGTTGAATATGTAAAAATTGCATTTTTCAGATTTGATAAAAAAATTTTCATAAATAAATTCTTCTTTTACTATTTCTGTGTTGGACTGATACGTAAAATCATGAATACTTATTTGCAAGACACTAACTGCAAAAATACAAACTTTTCCAGGTATTTGTGATCTACTTTCTAGAGCAAATATCTCAAGCATCGCCGCCTGCACAATACACATGAAATACGACAAGCAGCATTTCTGCAAAATATAAGTGCTTGTGTTAAGTAAATAATTCCTTAATAAAATAAAAATTATTAGCTGAACTGGCATATTATTTCATTTGTAGCAGGACATTTTTCATTAGTGAAATTATCTTAGTTTAATTAGTGCTTTTTAAAAATTATTATTAAGGAATTCTTGATTTAAAAAAGTTTCTATATTTTGCTGAAAAGTTTCTTATTAGTTAGTTTTGTCTTATTTCATGTGTACTAAGATATTTGTATAGAAACTAGACCAAAAATACTTGGTAAGACGTTGTGTTTTTGCAGTGCTCTTTGTTACTCTATGGATTATAAAACGTTTTGCTGCTTGAACTGGTTTCCTAAACCAGGATTAGTTCATAATTTACCACATCATTGTTTGTTTTTAGGGATTTTAAAGGAAGAAATAAAACGGTGACAAATTTAAAGTGATGTTTTCAAGCGTTGAGTCCGTTTTTCGTTCTTCAGCTTGAATTTCACCTGTGTTTCACACTCACACCTAGCAACAAACAAGCCCTATATGTGTGTGTATGTGTGTTAAATATATGTAGTGTGTTACAGGGTGCTAATACACAACCCAGCAGACAACACAGTGAAGTCTTTAACAAGCTGTCAGGGGCCACAATATTGTTCTCTCCTGCAGCAGCGGTGCCATGCAGCTCCAGGTCGGGACACTCTGTGGTCCAACACGCACACACACACACACACACGCACACACACACAAAGCCAGGTCTGCACTCGACTTCGCACTTGTAGCCCCTGTGCACACTAAAGCAGCTAATAGGCGGCAGTGTTGTAGCTTAATGGAAGTGCAGAGAGAGTCCTGCTGTTGAGGTAGATAGGGCCCTCTGGGCAAAAACACATTAACCCATTTGGAAGGCGTGAATTCTGGATGGTGTTATTAGCAGAGTCTGAGCACCTTGAGCCGAGGCCGCTCTAATACTCGGTTTGAGTTCTGTGCTGGTGTGACACACGGAGGAAGGCGGTGTGGGGAGAACAGAAATCCTTGTTTTATACCCGACTGTCTGCAGCAGAAGAGGATGCCTTAACACAATCCAACTCTGGGGTGAAAACCAACCGGTTACAGGAAAAAAATAAACCTTCACTCAGGAGTTCATTAGCAGGAAATGTTTAAAACTGCAGTCTGTAACTTTTATATACTTTTTATAAGTAGTTTCATAAACTGTATGGCACGAGACGGATAATCTGTGAAAAAAATCTAGTTCCTCTGCCTTCTTCCAGTTCCTCCAGTGCTCACTACAAACAACCTACCAGAACTAGAAGGCGGGCCTTAGTGCTGTCAATCATACTCATCCCCCTTCACCTGCTCATCCTCCTTTCTTTTGTGTCAGCAGGGAAACACCTCAAAAATCTCCTAAACATGCAGGGCACATTTCTGAGGACCTGGATTAAAGGGGACTTGTTATGCAAAATTCTCATTTCACATGTTTTTATATTTCCATTTTGGTTTCTGCTGCCCCCCAAAATGCCCAAGTGCTTAAAAAAGCCACCCAGCAATGTTTTTTGTTTTGTTTTGGCAATAGGTAAATGTTTTTTGGTGTTTTTAAAATGAGCTGTTTTAAAAACCTCCTGATTGTCGAGTTACATTCAATGGGTACTGTACCATTACCTAGCAACCCCAGCTGAGCTCAGCCCGTTACCTAGCAACCCAACAGGAGTGCCAGCACATTTGATCAGCTGGTTTAGAAACTACTTGTGGCATTCTTGTTTATTGTGCAGGAGGCTCTACTTTTGCTTTTCAAAGATGTTTGGTTGTACAGTTGCACATCTGTTTGCAGCCATTTTCTCATGAGGATGTAAACATTGATTTGGGGACATGACCACCACCAGCTTACTTGGATTTAAAGGAGATCAAAGTAGGCAGAAATGTGCAGAATACAATCTCAATAACAGAGAAAAATGTTCTGCAAAAACAGACCAATCCTAACCTGTTCAAGGAAGAAACACCTTTAAGAAACACTGGTTTAGGTTGAAGGACATTCATGTGCAAGAATGGTCCAATCAAAGTCCAGTTGTAGGTTTGGTTGAGAATATTTGCCAAGACTTGAAAATTGATGTTCACAAATGACATCTGTTCAAAAAGATTCATTCTTGTAGAAACCAGAAACAGATCAGGGGCGGAGCTATAGAGGGGGCTTGGGGGGGGGGGGGGGCGGCTGCCCCCCGAACCAGGCCGGATGGGGGCCCGGGTCTGGAGGTGCCAGGGAGGGAGGAATGGTTTCAAGTCGCTTAAATGTCTTATAGACGGAAAAAGTGCGCCCTCACCTGTTGAGAAAGGTGTATTTAATGTTAAAGTCAACAGTTTTCAGCTGATGCACGTAAGGGGCCCGGTGATTCGTTAGGGGCCCGGTAATTGGCCCGCCCCCCGGCCCGACGCTGACTTGTTCCGCTAGTGAAACAGACCGTATTGTGAATGTAGTGTCACATTTACAATACTTAGTAAATGTTTTACTACAAGGTATTGACTGTAGGCAGCTGAATATAAATTCACGCCACACTTTTCAGACTTAAAGTAGTGCAAAGAAAAAATGTTGTAAACCATTGTTTTCTTTCCATTTCACAATCCAACACAACTTTGCGTTGGTTAAGAAGGTAAAATCCTAATAAAATACACTGATGTTTGTGGTGGCAACACCCAGAAAACGTGAAAAGTTTCAAAGGGTATGAATACTTTGGCGAGCCACAGTACATCCTTAAATTTCCACAAAACGCTTTCAAGAAAAAAAGACATCATTATGCAGTTAATTGCACTAATTCTTCCCAATTAGCCAATTAAAACTAATTACAGTTAAGCTTCAGCACAATAATTTCCATAATTAACCATTTATCAAATCTCCGCCCTACAGTATTCCTCGTAAGAAGACATCCAGGCAGAGAAGAGGAGGGATTTATCCGATTCTTCCCGACTCTGAAGGCCAGGATCTGCAGATAAAGTTGGATTTAATCCCCCTTTTTTTTGCAGATTGTGCAGTTAAATCATCACTTAATATGAATTTTTTTGGATATTCTGAGTTTAATGCCACTTGCACAGGATGCCTTGCAGAGGTAAGCTCAGGGTCACCTGGGCCCCGTTTCTCTCTGCCACACGCAACGCTCTTACCTCTATTGTACCTCAGCATTATCCACTTTTAGTAAGATTCTCCAGTTTCACAGTGTGAGTCAATTTCGTCAAGTTGTACATTATTAAAGGGCAGAAATTATTCATTGAATATTCATTATTTATATTTGTACAAGGCACTTGTCCGCAGGGAGCAGGTCTCATTTTCAGCCTCGTAGTTTGTAAACAGCCAGCCACAGAACTGACAGTTCCTCTGATTTCAGGAGACAGCCCTGCTTATGGAGAGTGATGCCTACCTTGAATTCAAATGGAAAAGCTGATCAATTTTTAATATCTATTTTTTTTAAAGCAGCATTTGCATCGACTGGCTCTCAGAATCCTCTGCAGCCGCTGGTGTCCCTCTCAAATGGACAATTAGGGCGTGCAGGTGAGCTTCAAAGTGGAAAAAATGGAGAAGAAGAAGAAGAAAAAGAAAAAACACACATTGAGGCGCACGCCGGGAAAAGGATTTACTTGCTTTGGAAAATAAATTGGAAGAGGAATGAAATAATGCAACTTAGCCTGACCTTTTTGCAACTGAAGAAGAATTATTAATGAGAGATTAAATAAATACATTGAAATGCCAGGAGGAATGAAATGTTCTTTAACCACATCAAAAACATTCAACATTAAAAAAACATTGAGAGAGGTTAAAAGTGTTGACAAGAAAATTAATAAATCAACCAAATCATTTATGGTGGAGCAACATTGTTTTTGTAACAAAATACAACAAGCTTCAAACTTCACTTTATCCACAGTAAACTAGAGATAAAAGCACTGAAATAAATGCTTCAGAACATTCACTCAGGATTTCTCCAAGTTGAAAAAATGGACGTAATTAAAGTCTTAAGGAAATTTTGCTTTACCTTGTTAGGTGTCAAACCTATAAATAGTAATATGTCACAACATGAGGTAACAAAAGAAGATTTCTCTTATGCACTCCTCCAAATGGGAAAGACAGAGGAACATTTCATTAATGCAGCGCTGTGCTGACCTTTTATATACATACATATTAATCTTCATATCTGCAGACATAGCAATAACTACCAAACTACTTTATAGACACAATCTACCTAGCAACCAGTGGTTTGGGATATTTGTAGAAGAGAATTTCCATCCCACCTTATCAGATGTAAATATGTGGAGTTTAACTTTGTCAAAGGTGCTACAAATGACAATAAAATCATGAAAACTTATTTAGAATATCCGTCATAAAGTCTTAAAAACAAGAACAGAGGTTTTTCTTCAAAGACTGCGTGGTCTGCGGCACCTTCAGGTGGTCAGCTGAGAAGAACGGCTCGTCTCCCATCGACGTTAAATTGTGTGAGGAGTATGGAGACAAAAAGAGCCAGAGGAGCAAAGGGAACATCCTGTCTTATAGAAGAAGATACATCTTGTATCGAGTCCAAGCCGAAATGGTAAGCCAGTGAAGAAACTAGAGAATTGGTTTGCACTATTTTGAATTTAGCTTTTATTTAAAATTCCAAACAGCCTCAGCAATAATCCAGCCTCAATGTTCCCATCTGGGCTTACAGTGGACGTCCAGTGTCTGTGGGGGGTTTGGGACCCAGCCAAAATTATAGATGTGTATGCCTGTTTTAGTAGTTTATACACCAAATATGCATGAATTCGCCCAAAGCAAACTGTCTTAGCCTTTTCTTTGAAGATAAAATCTAGTCTTTCTTATCTCAACTCTTGGGTTTCAGCAAATCAGCACTTAAGAAAATGAATATTCTATTTTCCAAATGCCAACCAATAGCATGTCAAGTAGCAATGCATATATGTATTCCCAATCTGCATTTTCTTTCTAATATTTCTGATATGCTCTATGAAAAAAAAAATCTGCAAATAGGGAAATTTTATAGTTAAGTACGGTAGAGGATCCATGGTGTTGTGGGCCTGTTGCTGATCCCAAAACTCTGGGAACCTTGTTGGTCGGAGCAGTACAATAAATATAATAATAGCAAACACAAACTTTTAAATTTGTCAATAGAAATGATCACAAATGACCTGACAGTAGAAAGCAGGCAGATATTTTCTGCCTTAATAATAAAACAAGCGACGTCTCAGATGTTCACTAACAAGAAATGACCTGGCAGTATATTTAGCAGGATCCCATTTTACCCGTTGCTCCTCATTCCCAGCCCTTAGCTCAGAGTTTCTACATAGTAAAATAAAACATCCTCTTTGCCTCTGTAGATTTGTAGAACTTAAAACATCTTACAGTCAAAACCTGGTATTGGTGGTGGTGGTGTGATGGTCCAAAACAAACCCCCAAAATAACATAAAATGAAGTTGTTGCAGTGTCCTAGTCAAAGTTTTGACATAGATCTAATTGCAATGACCTTAAACAGGTATTTATAAAGCCAAAAACCATCCAATGTGTCTTAACTAAAACAAATCTGAGCAGAAGAGTGGACCAAATTTTACATCAAATTTTCTAAATTTTGATGTAAAAGACTCCCTGGCATTTATACAGATATACCTGATGTCAGCTGTCAGTAAACCCCCCCCCAAAAAATCAAAACAGAAAAGAGTAAATACATTGGCTGATATATTTAGATGAATTATCCCAGAAAGATGAATGTTTGGCAAACTTTTGCATACTTGCACACACAGCAATAATCAGTATACTTGAGATATTTTGGAAAACTTCAATACTTAATTTCAGCTGGAAACAACAAAGTATACTTTTGTTTGCATATTGGCCTTATGGAAAAACTAGTAAGTATTTTAAATAGATTTATTTTTTATAGAATGATATGAAAAAAACACATATTACTGGATCAAGATTCCAGAAAAATTACGATTTATCAGTTTCGACACCACGCAGAAATGAAGCAAAACTTTAAATTAAAAATGCAAAAACAAACTACAAAAACTCCTTGTTGTGAGAAATCTTTATGAAAGACAAATATTTCGCCCAGCCAAGCATGTAACTCATTAGTTATAATTGCGTGTATCTGATCAAATAACAGCATCATGAACGACAAAGCAAAGGTTCTGGGTGAAACTTTTATCGCAGCTCTTCCCGCGCTAAAATAACTCGGAGCAGACAGACGACCCGCACCTCCATGGCTGCCGTCTGTTCGGCTGGCGAGTTTGAACAAAACCCCTTTTCAAGGGGAATAATGTAGAACAACATCATGTCAACTTTAGGATATATTTATATATTTCTTTGTGCTCGCATTAATTTTAAAGCGGCGTTTTAAAGTGGAGCGAAAGGGAACGCCGCGCTCCAGCCGAGTTGGATGGCTATGCAAATGAACGCAGCGAATGTCAAAACTGCATTGAAGAATTGATGAGGACAGAGAGCGCTTGTCTTGATTGCGAGGCATGTGGATGACTGAGAGGACAAGTGAGTTTCATTTTTAAAGGAAAGTTTCACGCTGCTATCATGGCAGCCACTGTGACTTGGAGATAAATTTTAATGCCCCCACTCTGACGAATTCTGTGTCACTCTCCTTCTCTTTTCTCTCTTTTTTTTTCCTAAGCGCCCATTGCCATCTCCTTCCCCAATATGCGATGACATCTGAACAGTCACATGTGCACATGTGCATGTGGCGCACCAGGACCCAGAAAGCCTCTGCACATGGAAAAGAAAGATGGAAGGGGGGGAAATCTTTATAAAAGATTCATCACAACTGTCTCTAATCCACTACTGCATTGTCAAGGAGATGTTATAAAGCACACATTGTAAATGGATTCTTCCTTCACTGACTAAAGTCATTTCAGCAGAGGGATGCGGAGGGGTGGGGGGTTGCTGGGGCGACAGGGGGCATCCTTGTGTGGCACCAGACAAGTACATAGTGTGAGCAGATGAACGGCGCTCTCTGGGACTGCATTACTACCTGTCCCCAGTGCTGCGCTGCGACTCTAATGTACAAGCTGGCCACATTCTCCTTGTCAAGGCCTTGACGTGCACATCAAAAATTACCCGAGCTAAAGTGACAGCCTGCTTTCCTCCCCCCGCCCCTCACCCCTCTCTACAGCCCACCCTAGTCCCCAACCTGCCGCAGGAGCAAGCTTTGAAAGCCAGCACTGCCAACGCCACTGCAGCGGCAGGCACTTTATTTATTCCTCACCGCAGGCATGCCGAGGTAAAACAATATGGATGGCACTGTGGAAGCTCATAATATTAGCTTTAGCTGTGGGCTCCTGGCCATAAATATCACACGGCCTCATGAAGGAAAATGACTTTGAGAAGAATCAAGATTTTGAGCAAAGGTCTAAAACGAAACCAAAAGAAATGGCAGATGGGGCGTCACCGTCTTCCTTTCATCTTTTATCAAATCACCCTTCCGTCCTTGCAGCGCAAAGTGACATAAGTCTCTCATGCTTTTAGTGGCACTTTGAAAAATAAGACCTCAGTGAAGCAAAAATAATCACCCTTTCCAACACTTCACTTCATCTGCTGAAGCTCTTCGCTCCTCCATTTCGGAGCTTCTTCACTCGCATACGATCATATTGGGGATGACTTATTTATTTTCCGCCTGTTGGAGGGGTTGTAATAAGAAGAAAGTGACAAGACGGTGAAAAGGGAGCGACATCCTGCCACTAACATGCATCCAAACATCTGCGGAAGATTTGACGCGTTTTGTGCCGCTTTGATCTGTTCCGCTGTCTAACTTTCACTTTACCAAAATCATGACGCTTTATGATCTTTTTAACGCTGTCATTATGTTGATTTACCTCTGCATGCCCCTGTTCCAGGAACACGATGGGCATGTGTTGTAGGGTTTGGCTGCTGAGAGGCGTATTGACATGTTTTCAGAGAGTCAGACGCCTCCTCCTGAGACTTGTTCATCAGCGTAAGAACAGACTGGATCAAGGACAGCCGTACAGGCTCTTCGGTCTGATCTGGAATAAAAACATCTTGCTGTTTCTCCCAATCAATACTCTTCTGTTGCTTGGATCTCACCTCTGTTCTGTTTGACACGTCCCCAGACCAAAGCCATTCAATCCGTGTTTTATCTCTGGTAAACTGAAAGAGGATAGAGGAGATCAATTGTTCTTGAACTTCACTGTATAAAGCAAGCATCGGTAAGCTACGTTAAACTAAATCAGTGTCTGTAAACTGATCAGCTTCACAGCCCGAATCCTTCCCTCACTGACCAATAAAACACTGCATCTTTGAAGAAACCCTGAATTTGAAATTGATCATTTCACCATTTGCTTAACTGTGACTGTAACTGTGAAAATAAAGCCTGAGCTCCTGCAGAAAAGAATCATAAATGTGACCTATTGTGCTTCCTTGAACAAGTTAGGATATGTCCATTTGCTAAACAAAACATGTACATTCTTTTTTTTTGCACAAAATCATTCTTTTATAATTTCAGTCTGGTCGGTTCTGCCTAACTGATTTCAAAATGTCAGGGCCTCTTGTCACATTAAATCCAAATAAGCTGCTGGTGCTTCTCCTTCAACTCCCCATCTCAACATTTACACTCTCATGTGAAAATGGCTGCAAACGGAAGCACAATTGAGTGCACAATTATACAACTGTACATCTTTGAAAAGCATAAGTAGAGCCTCCTAAACAACCAACAAGAATGCAGCAAGAGGTTTCTTGAAACTTGTGTTTCTAGCAGTCGTACAGCACATACAGCGGTAAAACCAGCTGAGCAAATCAGCTCCACTTGGTTTGCTCGGTAAAGGTAGAGTGCCGGTTGAATGTGACTAAACAATCGGGAGGTTTTTGAAGTGGTTCATTTTCCAAACACAAAAAACATTAACTTATGTTAAAGAACAGTTGGGTGTTTTTTAAGAGTCAGTTGGATGCTCCTATGCCGAGAATCACTGCACAAACTATCAACAACCGACAAGGGCTAAATGACAACCGTAGCCTTGTTCATTACAAATGTGTGCAAAACTTTGTCAATATTCTGCTAATGTCAAAAAAACACAATTTCATAATTGTGATTTTTCCATTAAATAACAAATGGAACTAAGATTACAAATAAATACGTTTGTTCACCTGATACGTCATTAAAAACATGCTGCGTCGTGATCCTCCAAATACGTCCCGCCATCTTTTCCGCCAGTTGTAACGTCTCCTTGCTGATCATGTGACTGTCTGATGTGAAAAAAGCGTTTCCGTTGCTGTTTTTCAAAATACAATACACTGAATTCAATACCGCCAAAAATTCACACATCACCCTAGCACCAAAACTTTTTATCAAAAAACTTTCTTTTTTTTTTAATTGGCATACCATTCCATTGAGCAAATTAATTTTCGAAATGTCAAATTGAACAATTGTATGATCATTTAAAACGTCGTAGCTATTGCCATACTGAGGGCTTAATTCATTGTTTTTGCTTTGTACAAAACACAGAACAATAAATGGAGACGATTCATTCTTGAAATGTTTGAACTTCTCAAATCAACAGCAAGATGGTTGTAACTTCGACACACTTGGCTGTTCTAACAGGACAAAGACCCAGATTACATGTCAAAAAGCTTTCTGAAAGACTATAAACTTTCATTGTATGTTGGTTAGGATAATCCTGATTATCCTGGTGTGAGCTTTGAAAAATCACAACCTGAGCTTGAGTTAAAAATAAACCGGTATGTATCATTCCTTCCTCCTTCCGCCTCTTCTCTTGTATCCCCATCAGCGCACAGGCAACGCTCACACTGGGTCACTTAGGGCCTCTGCCTCATCACTTTAACTAAATTACACAATCCTTCGCTCCGCCGTCTTTGAATCCCCACATTCCTTCCTCTCATCTCACCCTCCTGCACTTGCATCTGTGAGCATCTGTGTCCCCAACTGCTGCACAATTAAAGAGAGATGAGCCGCACTGTTAGTTTACGGGGAAAAAAAGCGGCGAAAAAATATAATGTAGTTTGTGTGTCAGCATCAATTTACTGCACGCTAAAACTTTAAAAGAGCAGATGAATAATTTGAGAGGAGTGCAGAGGGGAAGAGGAGTGGATGTGGTGGCAGCGAGGTGATAAAAGACAAAGATGGGATGTCGAGAAGAACGGGAAAAAGAAAACATCTGGAGCGAAGGTAAAGAAAGTGACATTGTTATTCATCCGGTCCTCTGTCACAAGCTGGGCGTCAAAGATGCAGAAAATAAAAAATAAAAAACTTCAAGCAGTCGCTCTCTCCTGGGTGAGTTCAAACAAAGTAAACAACTGGTTTACTCTGATGCACACTTTAGTCTTGCTCGAGGCTAAGTTGCCTTCCTGCTGCAGCTGGTAATGCGGCACATTTTGCCAGCAGGGGACAGCATGAAAATTGTTGCAAAGATCTCGCAGTATCATAACAGCGCAGCACACAGGAGACTAAGACTTGTTGCTATTTACATAAAACAGGCAGTCTGCGTTTCATAAGCAAACAGGTAGAAAAGACACCAAACAGGTACGACATGGTACAAATACCATCCAAGGAAAACCTTAGAGATGTATGCATGGAAACTTCATGCATGCATATGTAAATATAATTATTAGAAGTACAGAAAACAAGGCCTTCAGAATAAGAGCCCACAGATTTCATATGATTAAACAAAATCTATATTTTCTTGACATGAATATTGAAAGATAATTTAAACTTCCACCAACTTATTTAAACTTGGTAGAATGGTGCCCAAATGTCTTACAAGAGCCAAGGTGAAAGTACTCAGGTGCCATAATTTTATTAATTATTATTATTTTTTGTATTAAAAATACAAAAAGCAGGGATAATGTGAATTCTCTTCTTTTTACCTATACATCAAAAAACTTAAACATGAAATATTTAATGAAATGTAGAAGAGTTGTGTAAATCTGAAAAGGGGTCCCAGACATTTGGCTAAGTAAAAGAAAATGTGTAGTTTTCTATTTTATTGGTTTATACAATCTTTGTAGTTTATTCCCAGCAATAAAAATGAAAGTTGTGCAGCTTATGGTGCTGGAACAGCTACTACATCACTTCTGGTTTGACTTCTGTTCATGAATCTTTTGTTTAGGCATTACATGTTTGGACAATTATTCCTTCTGGTTTTGGATGCTGTGCAGCTGGGAGGATTTTTCTTCCTACTTTTTTTTTTTTACGTTTCATTTGCTATAAACCATATAAACATGGTTTTACAAGTCAGAGCAGCTGATTAGCATCTCAAAAGGTGTGAAACATTTCCTCTGAAGCACGGATATTGAACTATTAGCATGTCATTACAGTTATGACTGTCAAACATTAAGTGTTCAGTCAGAGGCTTCTTCAGATTTGTTGCAAGACTGACTGCTACTGGAGATCATTCCGGTCCACAGCATCGCCATCCATGATGACTCTGATGATTGGATGTAAGTTTCCTTTGGGATAAATCAAGTATTTTTATAGCAACATGCCTTTGCATTGTACCTAATATTTTTCATTTATGATATAAATTTGTCATGACATTTGTACCCTTCTTGAAGTGCAATCTGGGGTTACACAACATGACCCAAAGGGCCACAAATGGCCCCCGGGACGCACTTTTGATTACCTTACTTTATGCAATGTCTGGCCGTATTGGAGGCCAATCTGCACAGAGGAGAATCAACATTCAGTTATTATGTTCCTCCAAAACACCAAACTAGAGTCAATTTGTGTAAAGATGCTTTAGATTAATAATAACTAGACAATTGTTTGATTCTGGACTGGATTATAATTTTTATTACTTGTTCTGCCAGTGTAATATTTTCACTATGTAAGGTACTTTGAACTGCCTTGCTTTTGAAAAAAAAAAAAAAACAGTACTTAATACCTATAAACTACTCATAATTGATCTAGATAACCTTACATATCCATAAGAAATAGGGGAAATGTTTTAAAAGCATTTTTCCAGGTAATTTACAACTGAAGTTTTATTATTTAACTGTATTTTGAATTAAATACACATAAATTAAGGCTTGTCGTCAGAAATGACATGAAGAAAACTGTCCTTACTGAGAAATATTTCACTTGATTAAAACTTATTTATGCTGGAGGAGGCCTCATGCTTCAGTTTTCACTTGTGCAGAAGCAGCATGCATACTGTAACCAATTAAAACTAAACCTCCCAACAAACAGAGAACCGTTACCACGCTGAACAAACCTGCGCATGACTTTCTGTTTAAATATACATACTAAATAAGATATGGGGGGAAAATGAACCCATTTCCCCTCATGTTACTTTTAAATGCAAATTGGGTTCTTCATTAAAATGTGTGGCTAAACTTCATTAGCGGCAGATATTGATTTTTAGGCTGTGACGAGCTGATAGGCCCTATAGGCACGAGAAGGTACAAAGGTTTGTCTAAATGCTAACTGGTAGTACGTGGCTCGGGGCTAGCAGGGAGTTCTGGCTCTGAGAGCTGCAGAACATCTGGAGAGGTAACATTTACATAAGCTTCTCTTTGTACATGGGAACCTTCATTAACATCACGTCGCTTTGAACTTAGGAATGCTCACAAAAACCAAAGTCAGGAATTGTTGGAGCCGTGTGCTGATTTTCTTTCATTTTATTGAATCTAATCTCAGTTTTTACCATTTTAATTAGCATCGAGTCAGTTTTTACCATTTTAATTAGCATCAAGTTTGTTTGTGTTTCTTTTCAGGCAGCTGAAAAGAAACACAAACAAAAAAAAAAAGATATTTTGGCTCCAGAGACTAACTAGGAAATGCAGTATGCAGAAATGTCTGGATTCCTACCTTTTGTGCTAAAAACCCTTTATTAAAGTAACAAAAATAACTATTTATGTTACCAAAGACAAAAAAATGTCAAGATTAAGTACATTTCTATAGCTGAAACAAGATGTTTAGGGTGTTTTAGAGTCAATCTGAATGGGGACCGAATTTGCAACATTTGTTAAATTTTCTGCTGGTGTTGTTCTCATTCACTGTTTCAAACGAGCTGATCTTATAAAAATCTGTTCTCCTCCTCGCCTGTGGTAGCGCTGCACCAAGAAATACTGAAGAAAACAACATAAAAAACAAATTAGCTCAACTTTCTTTTTCACAAAATGTAAACAAAAATGGAGTAGCGTCAGATTTTGTCAGTTGTAGGGTTTTTGTTTTTGGTCAAAGACCAAGAGCCATTTCTCCTGGTAGCAACAGACTTACACCTTTGTTTTAACTGGATTTACCCAGAATGCCCTGAGCTGTAATTCACTTCCTGCTGTTTTCACATATACGTTCGAGCTGCTTCATTTCAAGCAAGCCGAGATGTATGTTTTCAATCGGACCAGAGTTCACATCTGAGTTCAGCTGCATATTCATAAATTACTTTTCTGCTCACTTTCTGACATTACATCAGTCTAAACCTTTATTGTTTGGGTGAAGATCAAGAAAAGGTTTTTTCTGAATTAATAAAGAAAGAGTATTTTGTTCTGATAGAATTACTTGTAATTTGTGTCTCCATTAAATATGTTGTTCATCGTTTGCATTATCAGTAGAACCATAAATATTACAGGCAATAAAGTTTGAATCTAAACACTTTTCCTGTGAGTTAAACCAAATGTTTGCAATGATTTGTAGCAGAGTTGCAGCCAAACTTTAACTCTGTTTCAGTCAGAGTGTATCTGCACACAAGGTTTGGCTGCTGATGTTCATAGGAGGGTAAACATAGTAAGTCTAACCTCCAGCCGCCTGTTGGGAAGCAGTGAATAAATGATAAATAAATTACACACAGAACTATTGTACTCGAGCTTGCTTTGCAGACAATTACAGTTGTTTACACGCGTGTTATGGGACCTGGCTGGAAAAGCCACACATGTCTCTCTGTAGCATGTTGTGCTGACTTAGGCCACTGATGCTGGGGATAATTTCAATTATTTACAGTTGAGGTGAGAGCAGGAGGTACCTCATCCATTGCTTTTTAAAAATGTAAAGCAGGACATGTGAAATCCCTGCCTACAGACTACAACAGACAAGAAAACACACACCCACATACACACACCGAGGCTTTAGACCAGAGGAGCATCCAGATGATGAAGAGCAGATGTTTTCCCAGCCGGGGTTTTGCTCCTAATGCTTCTATACCCCTCAATCCTATAAAATCACCCCTCCCATTTTTCTCCTCCTCCTCTGACTTTTCCTGCGGTCTCCGTCCGAGCCGTCCATTTTTCTTCAGAGCAAAAGACAGATTAGGGCCTAAATCCTCTGGCAATTTGGGTCACGGCCTTTTGTGTGCTCTGAAACGGCAAGGGGAGAGACACACAGCGGCGCTCCATTTGCCAGAGATCAGGGGGTTAGGCCAGCCGCTGATTGAGGGAGAGCCACGGAGTTCGGCCATGTTTGGAAAAATAACGAGATTGAATTAGCGGGGAGTCTATGCCGGAGACCCGGGAGTCAGAGGAAGGAGGTGGAAAAATGGGGGAAAAAATGGTGAGAGGCTGAGGTAGGATGCTGGGAGGAATGGTCAGAGGAGATACAAACAATCCCAGCCCATCTACTTTTTGAAACCCGTGGTAAAAATGTCGAATACTGCATGGTTGCTTTTGCCAACAGAACAGCATGCATTTCTCTCTCGGAACATTGCACCATGCTGGAGGATTCAGAAAGAGATTTTTAATCAGTCTTTGGTGCAACTCTCTGAAATGGGCATGGATGAAGGTTAACTTTCTGATTTGTGACTCCTTCCTATGTCCGTCTAGGTCAGGAAAAGAGAAGTTAACATCTCTGCAGACCCCACACATCCTGGACAAACTGTTTAAACTTTTAACTTCAGGTCGATGTTACAGTAGCCCGATCTTCATGTGCAGTTCCCTTCGATTCGCATCTCCCTTCAGTGCTCCAGCTGGGATTTCTCCCATTGGCCTTGATTTCTCTGGTAGATTGTCAATTGGGCCAATCAGTGAACAGTAATTAAAGTCTGACCAAGAGGAATATTGCAGATATTTTATTGCTGGCAAAAATGTGGGATGGTTGGATGATGGCTGTTTGCAGTACATGCAATTCCTGTTAAAGCTTCCTAGCTTAGCAAGAATTTGAAGCAAAGTTTGAAGCAAATTTCTAACATTTGGCTGCTCCAAATGTTAGCGATTTGTTTCAAACTTCAACAGAGTTCACTTTGTTTCTCACAAGCCGATATCCCAGACCCTCGGTGTGAAGAAAAACGTAGAACAAGGTTCTGGTTTTGCATAAAAACAACCGTAAGTTTTCCCCTCTGACTGTCTCTTTAATGGACACGATGAACAGACAATGAAAAATGTCTGAAAATACTTCTACATATTGTTCAATTATCCTTATTTTATTTCCCCTGAGGTTGAAATATTTGTGCTTCATGTCTTTACCCTGTAAACATTTGAAAGCCAAAGTCACATTCCCTGATTGTGCTCACAATTTTGACCAATAAGGAGGATTCCAACAATTAAAATGTTATTGAAAGACTTGTTTTCAGTTTAACACGGGAGCCTACTTTTGTTTTTCTCAAAAATATCCTGGTAACACGGTTCCTACATCTTTGGACCAAACCCACAGCATCAACCATTCAGACTTTAACAAACTCCATTAATGTTTGTGGTGGTTGGACAGAAAACACTGATTTCATGCTTTATACACATCAAGTATATATCAGTTCTTCATGATGCCGAGATGCTCTATTTGTCACAGCTTAGGCGTTTTTAAATTAAAGCTTACAAAGTGACAGTGGACCAGCTCTACAGCCGTAGTGGGCTCCTGGGGTCCAGGGAAGTTCACCCAACCAGTATTTTGAAGGCATTCAACTGTGTTCTTTGAAAATATGCGACCTCTTTTTGTGTGAATTTTTTTCTCGGAATAAATGGTGTAAAATTACTATAAAACAATTCATTTTATGGATTTTTGTACATTTCGACGACGGGAACTAAGAAGTGTGGAAGCTGCTATTTATTATCCATTTCATTAATGTTTAATGTTGCACCTTTTAAGTATAAATTCACCAAAAGATTGTGATTGCATCACTATGACGGTGTTAAATCCTTCTCGATGTATTGATGGAATACTTTAAGAAGTAATTATCTGTAGTCTTATCTGAGTAAATAATCCTGCTTTCTGAAATAACTTTTCAAGTTGTTTTCACACCTGAACTCAGAACAATGAACTCTGTTGCCCTTTATTTGGAAAGAACTGGACATTCTTTGTGTGAGCAATGTTTTCTCTCCTGGAAACACTCAGATGTGGTGTTTTGGTAGAGCCGTGGACATGATGCAACAGTGTGGAAATTTGAGTAGTTTCAAAGCACACAGACAGAGCTGCTACCTTGTCCATGATAATAATGTTGTTTGTGTTGCTGTCAGTCAAACCAGCATTTCTGGAGAGAACTGCAGAGGCCCAGAGAGCTGAGTATTTAACTGTGAAACAACAAAAGTCACTACCATAACTTCCACCTTTAATTCTGGTGCAGATATATATATTTGATTCACATACATTTACTTTTACTTCTTCTAGAAGGCAGGGTGCAGAATGCACACTGAAGTCAGACACCTGCATCAACGTTCAGTGTTAAAAGATTCGGAAGAATGAACTGAGGATGGTTGGACTCGGGTCAATCCTGGGATACGATACCAGAAAAAGTTTAGGACTCTGAAAGCAAAAAGTCCTGGAACACATTCGACGGCTTTCAGACTATAATGTCAGGGGGCAAAGATATTGTCGGGACATTTTGTGGTTTGCAGACGTTTTAACTCACGATGAATCCAGGAAGATTATTTGGGACGTGCCGCCTTCTATCTCTATTTCTCATATAAGAAAATGATGGATTTCTTTTAATTTTTGGGGAATATTACTTGGATAAACCTCTTTGATTTTTTCGAGATACAAAGTTTTCTTAAGATAGTACGTTAATAGCTCATTTGAGCTTTGACAAAATAAAGAACCGAAGAGGAGGTAACATATTAACTGCTTAAAATGCTCAACAGAACCTCACTTCTTCCGATAACGTTATTATTTTGTGGCTTTTTGCTCAACTCTAACCTCTGTGCTGATGTCTGTAAAGAAAATAACTTGACAGTTTTATGAATGAATTTCTAAAAGCAAAGTAGCAAAACAGATGAGGTATAAAACAGACTGTAAATATTTTTTCATGCTCTCAACCTCTATTTTATCACATTTAGGTTATCATTGTGCTTTTCTCAAAGGTTAAAATCTCTGAATGTTGATCATACTTCTAAACATGTAAGGAGTTTTTCTTCTCATGTGAGTTTTTCTCCCCCCCTGTAACTGCAAACACTACAGATTACAATGTGCGGTCAACGTATTAAGCAGCCCCAGGGAGCTGGATTATGAAATAAAAAATTTCCTCCCCCTCCTCCCCTGACCGCTGCCCTCCCCCTCAAACCCTCCCATCTCATCACCACTGCTCACTCACAGCGGCCTCCTATGATTAAGGGTCAAGCGTGCCACCTCGTCTCCAGGCCATCATTAAAAACGGAGCCAGCGAAGAGAACGAGAGAGAGTTAGAAAAGACACCCTGGCACACAGGGCTAATGAAAGCCATGAATCACCGTGTGGTCTTTAAAGAACATATTAGTGACATCATTAACTCCGCTCAAAGGCCAGAGCCGGGGTGAGCAGGCGGGTCGCTCCACCAGCCTGCTGCCACTCGGCTTACCCTCATTTGGGAGCCACCCATACTGAAAATCTCAGGTCACGTTAAAAAAAGCATTTGGAGTTGCAGCGATCACGCTGCTGCTGCTTTAAATCTTGCTTTCCTTTGCAGCCTGAAGATACAGCAGACATGTCGTAGAAAATATATTTTTATTTCATGTCCAGCATCCATCTATTTTCTCTACCCACTTGTCCTTGCAGGGTGAGTTTGTTCGGACGTCATTGGGGTAAATCCTGGACGTGTCACCAGTACCTCACAGGGCGACGTTTGCCATGTTTCCATTACAAATGTGCTCAGTATTCAGCTAATGTTGGAAAAACACCATTTTGCAATTGCAGTGTTTGCATTAAATGAGAAATGCCATTACAATCACATGTGAACAAGTGTGTTTACATGATAAGTCATTAAATATGATGCCATCCTCCAATCACTTTCTATTGTCTTCTTTGTCTTTTCCATCCAGCTGTTCATCACATTGTACGATGGGAAAAAAGTGTTTTCATTTCAGTTTTGTGAAATACGCTATTTTCAATACAGCCCAAAAAAATCACCTCATCCTACCGCAAAACGTTTTTAATGTAAATGCTCTAAATTGGAGTTTTTCCATTAAGCAAAATTATTTTTGTAATTTAAATTGGTGCAATTTTATGGTCAGTGAACGGGTAGCTTCACAGACACACAATTCAGAGAGACCAATTAGCCTAATAGTCAAGATTGTGTAAGGAAGTCGGAGTTCCCACATGCAGAACAAACCAGCTTTATGCAGGAAAACCCCAGACTGGGATCTGAACCCAGGATCTTTTCACTGCAACTCTGACACTTTGCAGCTAACTTTTTATATCTCATCTCTTGTAAATCTTCCTGTATTTAAACTTTTAACATCTCATAAAACTAGCAGACTGAGTTTTATTCTTATAGTATAAATTTACACAATAGCTGCGTTTCCATTGACCATAAAGTTATGCACATTTGAAATACAAAAATAAATTCACTTAATGGAAACTTGCCAATTTCGATAAAAAGTATGCACAGACCTCCTGAGACAAACCCAGTTGGCTCTACAGAGCTCTCACAGAATCGCACAGTTTATCAAAAGTTGAGTTCGTCATTCAAATGTGTTGAATCCACAACTTTTTGACTTTTACAGAAAAAAAGGCCTGATAAGTACTTACATAATAAGTTACACAACGCCTGAAAGTGAGATGCTGATTTTTTATGACTTATAATGTTAACAAACTTATTAATGGGAGATTTTATTTGCATTTCCTTTTTAAGGCAAGCACTGCACTTGATAAATTGTGTTTTTAGCTGCTTGCAGCATATATATATATATATATATATATATATATATATATATATATATATATATATATATATATATTTACATATACATGTGCTGCATTCACTGATCAGAAAAATAACTGATTTCCAACCTTCTGACTGACCATCCAGGGCAGAACAAAAATATCAGTGCATTTGTGAAACTAATGAATTTTTTTCTGCTGCAAAAACAAACTCAGAGACAAAATACAGCTTGAATTCCAGTCAAGATCTACTAAACAACGTTTTCAACATTTATAGAAAGGTTGGCTCACGGGCATATTAATGTGTCTGAATCCAGCTCACAATCTGTGGTAAGAATTTAAAACAGGTACACAGGTGCTCTCACTGTAATCTGACTGAGCAAGTTTGGTATTTTGCAAAGAAAGAGCAAAACATACTCAAACTTGACTGGCAGCTGCGTGTGAGCTCAATCCCCACGCATGCTACATTTTTTAGATTTTATTTATAAATGCGTGATTTTCCTTACGCTTCACATTTATGTTGTATTTTATGTTGTCCAAGCATGAAAAATCACAGTGAATGCTCTGAAGTTTGTGGTTTAAACTGACAAGATGTGTGAAAAGTTTAAGGAGAACAACTAGTTCAGTTTAGCAGCTGCCTTCTGCTAAATAAGTTGACGAAAAAGGATGAAAACAGCAACATACCGATGGAAAAGATCATATACTGAACACAACATGAGCAGAAAAACAGCAGAGCCTAAAGAAAAACCTGTAAGCGACTTAGAAAGCCTGTAGAAAATAACTTTAAAAGAACGGAAGAATGTCCTGCTTCTTGGAAGTAAGACATAAAAGAATAGGAGATGACTCAAGACTTTTGCACAATGCTGTATTTCTGCTTCTGTGAGCAAACAGTGGACATATTTTAATGGATGTGCTCCTCTTAAGCTGCCACTTCCTGTTTGAACAAAAACAACTCTCCCTCCAGACGCCCTGCAGCGGCGGCCCGTGGCTACTCCTCTCGGGCGGTGACCTTTTCACACAGCCTCGGGACAAAGTGGCTCTCCCGGCTCGCCCCGGAGCAACGTCCACCCCCACCATCGGCACAGCTCCTCTCTCGTCGGGTTACCCGGGACCTGCTGGTGTTTACTGGCAGGAGCTGGAGCCCCTCAGTACCCTGAATCAGAGCGGAGCCCTCGGTGCTCAGGGAGGCGGCCCAGGCCTCATTAGGAGCTCTATGATGAAATGAGCTGAAAGGCCCCAGCCTCAGCCAGCAATCACAGCAGCCTCAACTAGTAAGGCTCATCTCATGGCCCCATAGGCTTTAAATCATGGATAACCTTCTTGTTTCTCTCACTATCTAACTATCCGCAACCCCCTAACTCGCTCTGTCTCACTCAAAACTATGTATGGCTCGACTTTTCCTTCTACAATGCGCTCCCCCCGTCTCCCCCTATACCTCTTCCCCTCCGTCTGCCTCGATTGGCCCTCACTCCATTACTGCTACTCACAGACCACACTGTACTGTACTTTACAGCTCCGCTCACTGGAGGCATCAAAGTTTAACACCTACAACTTACAGCTCTCAGTCACATCTCATCTCACATTTTCCGTGTTTCTCGCTCTCGGATTGTTTCGCCAAGCTTTTCATCATTCGCTGTAATTGCAAGCCGTCTTTTTCCCCCCCCCCCTTTTACTCTTCGCTTCGCTTCTGTCCGTCTTTTGGCCTCCGCTTTTAACTCACTCTCTTTTCTCTCTCCCTTTTCTTAAATCAAAGTAAGAATTTTTTTTCCACTGTTTTTTTATACAAAGTTGAACTTTTTCAAATTTTAGAAGCTTTTCTACAGTATAACGTTGCTTTGCATGAATGTACATTGTTTTAAGGTTACAGAACGTAAAAGTATACCTGATCATGTGCGATTAGGTACTTAAATGTATCTAAAAAGTTTGACTATAACAATAAGCTTTACTGGATAACTTCTACATGTTCACCTAAAAATGTCACTACGCCACTAATTTAGTCATTTTTTAAATTATTTGTCATCAACTGAAGGCTGTTGCCCATGAAGAAGTTAAAAAATGATTAAAAATTGCATTTTGTGTTGAGTTGCACAAGAAGTTGAACTATTTTAGATGCAACTGAATGAAGAAAGGGAAACACTCAAGCATCTCACTATGAAAAGTGGACCGTGATGAAATATACTATAGTGTAAAATATTAAACCTGTCAGTGTATTAATAAAGATTTACTGGTACAATGTTAGGAGTCAATGTTATCAACTTGTTAGTACAAGTTAATATAAAGCTCCTTTCATTGATTTATTGATTGATTTTATTGAAATGGAATAGTGCATATTAATGAACATACAATGTTGTAAATATACAAGATTTAGCAAAAATAACAACACAAGATACTAACTTTCATGTAATTTAATACATAAAAATAAGAAATACAACAAACATAAATAAAAGCTATATATATGCAACTCAAGTTGAATCATTAATCTCTCAGTTGAGCTACTGTACTGCCTGTAAATGTACACATTTATGCTTTGCATGCTCTGAATCCAAGCCCCGACTCCCTGGGAACCAGATTTAAGTGTTTAATAGAAAACTAAGCAGAGCCACATAACTACCAAGACCTGCTCCTGCAAGCTGAAGCAGAGCAGCATCCCAATAAGATGATATTGAGCATTACGCAGGTTTCTTAAACATGTGTTTGAATAATTAAGAACCACTTAGTCCCGTGTGAACGGGTGAGTGTTGTGGATCAGCTACACCTTCGGAGCCATGAGGTCAGCATGGCTGGCAGAGGCAGCATTTAAACTACGGCTTCTATAAAATTCATGAAACGGAAGGGTATGAATTTTTCTGATTTCTTCACGTATGTTTCAACACACAAGAAGCTGTGGATAATTAATGTCTGTCGCAATGCTTTATTTCTGCAGGCAAAACATCTCCCCCCCCCGCCCTCCGCTCCACGCCGCGTATTAAAAGCATAATTCTATGATAAAGCCAGTTTAGGGAAACCTAATGTTATATTAAAGCGGAGTTAATCTATGCAAGTGGGGCCTTCTTACCATACATTATTATGCACTACAGAAAGCTTTAATGTGCAAAAAAGACCTTTTTTTCTGGCCAAGAGTAGACATTATATTACTACAGGTTAATAAAACTTTGGCTTTCTTAATTTTTCATAGTGGTTAGTGCATATGTAAATATTTAATGAAGCCTTTATGCTCCAAATATTCCAACAAAAAGGTTAATAAGCTCCAAGATGGAAGATAGGGTATATAATCGCTAGCTGGTCCTACAGAGGAAAGAGAGATGTTGGAGAGGTAATAAAAGAGGCTAAAAGAAGGAAGAGCAAAGGCAGCAGAATGACACTTTAACTGCTCTGTGAAGGGAAAAAATATAAGAAAGTAATATAGAAATTATAACCAGGTCCTTTTATTAAAGAAAGACTGTCTGTCTATTAGCAAAACATACAGTTTTAAAAACTATTGACGGAGTCTCATAACATGCACGGAGAGCTGAAATGGGCAGAAAGGAAAATGAATGACACGCCAAGATTAGCTGCTTTGCTAACACCAGCAGCCGCTAGCGTGTTAAGTAGCATTGCATCTAGATATTTCTGTTGGGATCCGTAGTTTTTTGTGTTTATTTTTGAGTTTTTCTGTGTGATCCTGTTTCCCTGTGAGTCTGTCCTGTCCTCCCCGTTGATTGTTTCCCAGGTGTGTCTCGTTCCCTGTGATTACCCTCCCAATGTATTTAGTCCCACCTGTTGTCTGTGTTCGTTGTCTAAGTTTGTGTAAACGTACGTCCACGTAGTCTTTGCAGTTAGTCTGTCGACGTCGTCTTTGTAGTTAGTCTGCCCACGTCGTCTTTGTAGTTAGTCTGTCCACGTCGTCTTTGTAGTTAGTCTGTCCACGTCGTCTTTGTAGTTAGTCTGTCCACGTCGTCTTTGTAGTTAGTCTGCCCGCACAGTTGAACTGTGAAGTCCTGTGCGGACATTAGCTCATCGTATCAGTCTTTGTTGTCAGTGCTACCGGTATTTAGCTTCGTGCTAACTTCTGTGCCATGCCGCCTGTTTTTGGACTGTTTGAGCATCTTCACCATTAAAACCATCATTATCGTCTTCCTGCCTGGGTCTCTGCATCTCTCCTCCCCACATCAACCCCACCTTATGACAACTTATGACAATTTCAGCTTCAATAGGTGCATTTTATTTGGAAAATTATAGATATGGTCTAAGGATAAAATCTGCAAAAAGGCAACATTTCTGCAAATAAACTGAAGTCAAGTTCCACAGAAAAATGCACAAATACTTCAGTGCAAATAGGTGGAGGTTCAATGTATATTACACCAAAACTAGCATACAATTAGCCGTTGTATGTGGACTACTTCCTATTAAGTAACTGATAGGTATTTTCCTAGAACCTACATAAAAGAACCACAGACAACGTATATGAATTTTATGACAAACTTTGCAAAGGAGAAGACTCTATCAATTGCTCCTCCGAGCTGTTCATAGAGCGTTCTGAAAACCTTCAGTTTGTTTGTCTCTTTTATTAGCAGAAGAGAGAAAGGTGTGAACAGGAATGGAGGGGGTGAAACCCACATCCTATATTCACAGTAGGATGTGAATTCAGACAGACAGAGGGGAGACACAGAAACTAAATTAACACATACTAGGTTTTACAGCTCAGGACTTTCCCAGGAAGATCTAAGTCACCATCTGTACAAACATGCTTGATTAAGGAAGATTTAATTTTGTCTCCCAAGTTGCAACAAATTTGAACACTAAACCTCTAAATAAAAACTAGTAACATAAAGTTATAAATGTAAGAATGATAACAAACATAATAACTCTAACAGTAACCACTGCTGTGTTCCCAAGCTGCATTTACCTTTACGTTTTGTAACTTCCTGGAGGCCTCCAGGTGAACTACATACCGGTAAAAACTTAACGGAAAGCCTAAAAAAACAACAGCAGAAACTAATTCTGTTTTTGTAATTCTGACAAAAAGTTATTTTGGGTCATCTTTGGCAGTTCTAAACCCAGATAAAGGAAGGTTAAAATAGAAATGTTAAAAAAATAAAGAATCAACATAAAGTTAATTTTTAGTTCTTAACATTTTGGGGCTGTTTTCAGGCACGTACTGTTGTCCTTCACAACTTCATCCTTCCCCCTATACAGCAGCTGTAATCACATGCACATGGATGACTATGCAATAAAAACAATTATATTATTTAGCTTTTCTGCATTATCTACATTTCTTACTGAGAAACAACCTCAGCTCCTCCATGCTGCTTAGAGATTAGGTCATTTTTCTAAAACTCACATAAATCCTCGTACTTATTAAGGTGAAAGCAGAAAATTACCGTTCACATATATTGGGATTTAGTTATTTTAGGGATTTTGTGGGACTGATGTAATGATTTGAATCATGTCACATATTTCACGTGACTTAAACATGCATGATTGTTTGGTGAAACATTTATTCTATTAGTCAAAATTTAACAATATGAGATTTTTCTCAAATTCAAAAACACTTTGCTGATCCCAAAGGGAAATTAAATCATGAAATGCATTAGTTTTTGCCTTTTTTGCGCCTGGGTAAGATTTTTGTCTGTATGTTTTGGGATTTAGGGATAATTATTTAAAAAAATTAAACAACTACCTGCAACTTGCAATAACTGAAATAGTAAAACTCACAGTACATTTTTGCAAACACCCAGATTATGTCTATGTAAGACTTGCATTTTGTTTTACTAACACACACACAAGCCCCTCACACCATAAAATCTACATAACTACACGAGAAACCCAATTGATGAATTCATTTACCTCATCTCCAACCCCTACAGTTCACTGAGAGTCCTGTCCCATCTAAAGCACATAGCTCTTTCCTTAATTAACACGCACAGTGGTGTGTTGCAATATCAAATTAATATTTCAGTCCCTGCTTCGTTTTATGCTCTCCATTTGAATAGGTCTTAATAGAGAGACAAGACATTCCCAGCGACCACTGTCCCATGAAAAATGCACAAGCCACTTAAAACCAATGGCCAGTCACAAGGAGACACTCGGCCCCTCAAGACAAACCGCGACTTCTTCCCTGATGAGGGGAAAGCAGGCGTATTTTCAGCGCCTGCTGTGGAAAGTAATGCCCTCCTCTCAGCACACATCTGCTCTGAAGATTGGATGAAGTAGTTTGATAGTGAAACATTAGCTACTTTTAAATCTCATGCCTGGTGAGCATTGCTCAAATGTAACGCACGGTTAATAATTAAAGTGCCCTCTTCGGCGTGGTATTAATCGTCAGGCCCGTCTGATTCCCCAGAACAGAAAGCCTTTGGCTCGGAGGTTGCTTAAACGTGTTTGAACTGAGCATTTGGCTGCAGATGAATGATATGTGATAACAGGACAAGTAAACACAGAACATGCTGAAAAGTTGAAGTTAGGAAAACCTCATTGAAGTTTAAGTTAAAACCCTCCAGAATCACGCCGGTAGTTCAGAGACAATCGCTTTGCATATAGACATTTATCTCTCTGTAACAGCCTCTCATCTTAAATGATAGCACTGTGACAATGCACTTGTCTAACATTATGGCATCATCAAAATGCTTAAAACAATGCAAGTATGCAGAAAGTTATAATCTTTTCCTTTTGTTTTTCTCTACCATCATCTCCACCAGACGGTGATGTAACTATGCAATCTGCATAACACAAACGGACCTAAGCTTTGAGAATGCAAAGGTTTTTGATTAGGTTATAATTTAAATAAATGCACTTAATTAGGGGCAAAAATACAATAGTGAAGGTGTACACTGCCCTGAATGCATGTATTATGCTTCGTTTTAATGTGAGCAATCTGTGTCAGTACAGAGAGAGAAGCTATTTGCTCAGTCGAGCTATTTTTACGAGCAAATCTGCCCTTTATATGTAGTTTTGAATTAAGAAAAAAAATACACAAACTGACATTTGCACACATTTAATACCTGCAAATGGCTTCATGAATTTCACCGTTGAGTGTGTTTCCGGTTGTTAAGAAATTCAAGACTGAAGAGCTTTATTTCATAATACATTTTTCTAAGATCCTCCTTTTCCTACCGCTAGCTTGCAAAATGCCCCTAATGATTTAATATCTATACCTGCAGGTATTGGTAGAGTTGCTGAAGGTCTTTGACCAGCACTATAAGTTTGCTGTGGCATCAAGTCAGGGATAATACCTTTGATGAGATTAATGAATTATATAAACATACTGTTTTATTAAGGAAATAGCAAGTACTGTAAGAGAGGATTGCTTTGATATTGCTTTAGATGCAGAATGTATGAAAGTATAAAGGCCATGCTAAGAAAAAAACATAACATATAATTACAAGAATAGAGTCATGAGAAGAAAGTCATAATAATAAGAATATGGTTGCAATAATATCAGAATAAACTCATAATTTTAGAATAATGTAATTGTATCGCAAGAATAAAGTTGAAATATGAGAATAGTCATATCATAAAATTATAAAGTCAACATAGTACAAGACTAAGGTTGCAATAACATGAGAATAAAGTCATAATATTATGATATAAAGTTATAAAAGTACAAGAACAAAGTCAAAGTAATATCAGAATAAAGTCAGTATTTCCAGAATAAAGTCACCGTTTTTGAGAATTAAATCATGTGCTAATAAAGTTGTAGTACTATGAGATAAAGTTGTAACATGATGACTTTATTCTCATAATATTATGACCTTATGCTTTTTTAATTTTCCCAGCATGTCCCTAATGAGATAATGTATGTTTTCTCTTTAAGGGGAGATAAATGATGGACCTGAAAGGCTGTAAGATGTTTTCTGTGACTATTATCTAACTTTAGCCTCAACGTGCAACAATATTTCTACTTAATTGCCCATAAGAAGAGGTTCTGCCTGCTTGCTACGGAGGATGATAGTATAGAAAGTCTTTGTGAACGGGAGCAGCTGATGATTGAAGGGTCGTGGGAGGAACAGAGCGAGAGATGAAAGGAATGTGGGATGACAGGACGAGACAAGCGAAGAACAGGACCCCACACGACGGGGGGCCTGAGAGGCGGCGGCGCCAGCTGACACGCAGCCCCACCGCTGCTGCTGCCAAACCCCCCCACCCACCTCCGCCCAACACACACAGAATTAGGGAGACACAGAGCACAGTGTGAGCAGACAAATACACCTGTTCAGGAAGAGACAAACGAGCCGGCAGACGGTGAAGAAGAAAGTTAAACCTTCTCTGGATGTCAGGTGAGATATTCATCCATCGACTAGCAGAGGGGCTCATAACCAATAAGCTTCTGGATAAAAGATTAAAATGGATTCTAGTTTATAATTAGCTGCTTGCTTGGCCCACAGTTGGTAATCACTAGTAGATTTGTGCCACTCATGACAGTGTGTGTGCGTGTGTGTGTGTGTGTAACTGGGTTGAGTGGGACAAGGATGGTTGACTGTCAAACATAATTCATCCAAAATTCAGAGTGAAACTGCACAGGCTGTAGCTCCCTCATCAGTTATTAGTAACCCTGGTAAAGATGTTTGAAAAACATAAAAAATAAATTCCTCTTTTACTGCAGCAGCTTAACCTCAAACTGACTTCTTTTTTTCTTTTAGACAAATCCAGCTTTTAGCTTAGAAGAACAGGAGCTAACAGGGTTGTTAGCGTGTGGAGCTAATCATATTTATGCTCTCAAAGACAGCAGATTTTAAGTGGGAAATAAACCCTGAAACAAATAAGGCACATTCTTTACAGTGAATGAAATGAACACTGGGTAGTGTTATGCAGAACTCATCAGAATCAGACGTATTTTTGTGCACATGTATTTATTTGATGCAAATCTCTAAAAACAACCAAAACATATAATTTTACAGAGAAATCTGACCCATAAAACCATGACAAGTTTTGTTTCCTTGAGGAAGATTCACTAAAACCAAAAACCCTTAAAGACTTCAGAATGTCTTCACATTACAGCACATGATTTTAGGTTAATGGATTTTAATGCCTCTATTCAAAGCAAATTATGGGATAATGTTTCATGTTTTTCATTTGTTCAAAGACATTTATTGTTTCTGCATATAAAATTTAGCTTAGCCTACAACAGTAAAATAATTATTTTTCCAACTTTAGATTAGGGAAGGTTAAGGCGAGTTTGTCTTTCCTTGATTTTATTACTGAACGTATGAAGATAAACACACCTCTGTCATGTATTGCTGCAGGGAGCCCACCGTCCGTCCCACAACAACTGCAGGAGCAGAAGGTATTTTGGGGCTTCTTAGTGCCTCTGACTCAGTTAATATTCTCACATTTTGAGCAACGGTCTAGATTTTGACATACGTTTGTGTTAAAGGGATCGAGGCCTACACCTTCTGCAACTCAAGTGTTTTGGTTGTTGAAGACTGAAACCTATTGCTGGGTTTGTCGTATACAATACTGAATAAAAGCTTTTTTTTTAGTTTAATGAGGATCTATGTTGATTTCCAACATGATGAAACACATTCAGATTACTAACAAGTCAAATCTTCACATGTATTTTCTTCAAGTTATTAAAGTAGGTAAGATAAACGTATAAATATTCCTACAATATTACAAACTCAATCAGCTACTGAATTATTTACGCTTCTTACGTTTTCAAGACAATACTTAGCTTTGAGATGTTTTCCCCAAATGTAAAGCCACAATCACAACCCAGTTTTTCTGCTGCCTTTTCCTTTTTTCCTTTTATCAGTCCATGATTTAATTGTTTTTGCTACAAATCGTTGCCATTTTTAGTCAATTTTTCTGCATATTTCCTGCATTCTCTTTTGTATCTTTGATTTATCTTCAGTATTTATCTAAAAATGATGAAAAGGTTTAACACAATCATGGCAATATAATAGAAAAGTGCAGTAAGTAGGATGGTGTAAATCAGTATTGTTGTTTTTTGCATTGTGTTGTAAATTTGGATTTTTCAGAGCTTTTTAGATGCTTATTTTTCAAAGCACGAACGTAAACACAAGCCAACAGGTTGAATCTTTTACATTCAGAGGGAACAAAAAAAAAAAAGAAGATGGTGGAAAACAGGGTTTGATGTGGCAACAATCACACCCAAAACACAACCTCTTGTTTTCCTTCTGTCAGGGGAGAGGCCCAAATGTAATCATCTCCTCATGCAGACCTCATTATGAGCACAACCTCTCTGATTTAATTCACATCAGGTCAGCGCGGTGCTCAGGCTCATGCACAGCGGCACCCATTAAGGTCCCCGAAGGTCCGCGAAAAACTGCTTTGACGGTGAGCGAGTCAACAAACGATCGTCGGGAGCAGGAGTTCAGAAAACGCTGATGGAAATACAGGAAAGCGTTGAGAGTGGGGAGAGAGAGAGAGAGAGAGAGAGACGGAAAGACAACAACTGACATCTCAGGGAATTTCACAGGGATGGCTAATCCAATGTGATCAGCGGAAGATTTTAATATTTAAATAGCCAGCAACGCACCAGAAGTTTCTAATTAAATTATAACTCATGCTTGAAAAGCAAAAGTGCATGTGTTGTGGGAGCCTAAATAATTCAGCCCGCCCTATATCTCGTCTTTCTGTTAACCCAGAGACAAATGGCACTTGCTAGGGCTTTTAGACGGGGGGCTGGCTCTGTCAGAAACATGAGCAGCATCAGCTTGTAAAGGGCCTCACCCATCAGGGCCCAAATCCAAACTGACTGGCCTCGCTACAGAACAGCGTCTCTAACCTACGAATTAATTTGGTTAATTAATTCATTATTAATCACCTTAAAGGCCACACAACATTGGCACATTGTGGGAAGATGACAGGAAAAAAAGCTTCTTCCTAATGAACCGGGGATGTTAATGAGACACCAGACAACTATGTTCTGGTTCCGCTCACTAAATCATCCCACCTGCTTCCTCCTTTTAGAAGTTTCCAGCTAAAAAAAAAAAAAAAAGTATCAGAAAAGAGTTTATTAATTAAAACTCTGTTGAAGGATATATGAGAAGCTCACAATATCCATGAGAAGCGTAAAATATTTAGGCTGCTAACATTCATATTAATGGCAAAATTACACATACATCTCTGAAATTAAATTAGAATTCGACCCAACATTGATGGCAGGCTCATGTCAAGCATATAAATGTACTTATGGCTCCAGGTTAGAATATCTCTCTTCATTCATTATATTTTTTTTTCACACCGCCAGGTATTTTCGCTTTTGGCTACTTTGGCCTTGCGGCATAATTCGGAAAGAGAATTACATTTTTGATGGGATGTAATTAGAAAGGCTCTTTTACCTGAAATTCTTCCACACTGTTGCGTGTTCCCGACTTGGCGTGACGGCGCTATGACTTATTGAGCGGCGCCAACTGCTCCAACTTCTGCTCAGGAACAGAGCGATCTCAGAGGGCTGTGAGGAGAACAGACGGGACTCTGAAAAACAAACTCAGGCGCAACAAAAAAGTCAATCGGTCCAAAAACCTGGATCTTGTCGGAGAAACAAAACTCTGGTGTCAGAAAATTTTCAACTCTGGAGAAAAACAATGAAGCAGGAAAAGGACTACTGGACGTCACATGAGTCATTCAGTGCATTAAATTCTTTATACTTTGACTCCAAAGAGACAGACTAGACTGGACTAACAGATTTCTGGGTGAAATTTGAATTTTTTATTGGGGGATCGGACCTTGAAATCATCTTGGCCTCTAAAACTGAACATCTAAGTCTAAGAACATCAACACTAAAGGGAAGGACTTTGTAACAACACCGTGTGAATAAACCACAAGCCTTCAGGAAAAACGACCTTTCCACTCCTGGGACGAAGCAACAGACGTTTAGTGGAAATAAAACAAATCACATCAGCAAAATAAATCAAAGCATGAAGCACAGTGATGGTGTAGTGATGACTTGGGGTTTGTTTTGAGGCACTCTGAAGTCTTGTGGATGGATGCAACATCTGTCTGACAGATTGGGTCAAGCAAGCAATATGGTGGATTAGAGCCATGTAAAAAAATCAATTTCTGGGATTTCTGGCTTAAATTTACTTCTTTTTTTTCTATCTCCAAAGGTCATGAAATAATGAGTTGATGTTAAAAGTGTTTAAAAATAATTTAATAACAATCTGAATGAAAATGATAAAGAAGAAACTGGTAACTGATCATTGAGGGGAATAGTTTTTAAGCGTATTTAAAGTAAAAGTCTACTTTTGAGTCAATGAAAAAAATTTAAATGACATTTTAGCTGATGTCAATTTAACGTTATCATGAAAAGTAAAGCTTGGTTTGATGATTTGATGAACAATTAATCTTTGAGCCACATTTAGAGATCAATAAACATCTTCATGCGAACGTCTTTCTACCTTTTACTTGTCAACCACAATTTCATGTTTTGATTGAACGCGGCATCCAATCCAATTTATAAGTAAAAATAAAGTAAAAAACAGAAAAAACAATGTTCAACACAATTCACGCAAAAGATCAAACAACTCATGCTGTGTTTAACGCCGGGGAAAAGAGACGAATCTTCAAAAAGGATTTAGAAGAAGACAGTGAAGGAGCCTGGGCTGCACACAGACAGCCTGTTCCACAACCTGAAGGCTTAGGAGCTTCAGGCTCGTCTGTGGAAAGTCCAGCAGCAGCTGGTCTCATTTTGGAAATTTGTTCAAGAGGGAAAAAGATTTGTTCTCACTACAGAACTGATCTTTGTTTTAACCCTTGTGTTTACAAATGGGGTCCAACCGACACCACACCCATAAAAGTTGTGTCGTTTGCCTCAGTCATCCACGTTTGCCTCAGTCCTCCACATTTGACTCGTTTGCCTCAGTCCTCCACATTTGCGCCTCAGTCCTCCACGTTTGCCTCAGTCCTCACGTTTGCCTCAGTTTGCCTCAGTCCTCCACGTTTGCCTCAGTCCTCCTCGTTTGCCTCAGTCCTCCACGTTTGCCTCAGTCCTCCACGTTTGCCTCAGTTTGCTTCAGTTTGCCTCAGTCCTCCACGTTTGCCTCAGTCCTCCACGTTTGCCTCAGTCCTCCACGTTTCCCTCTGTCCTCCACGTTTGCCTCAGTTTGCTTCAGTTTGCCTCAGTCCTCCACGTTTGCCTCAGTCCTCCACGTTTGCCTCAGTCCTCCACGTTTGCCTCAGTCCTCCACGTTTGCCTCAGTCCTCCACGTTTGCCTCAGTCCTCCATGTTTGCCTCAGTCCTCCATGTTTGCCTCAGTCCTCGCACGCACAAGGGTTAAATCTACAGTCTGCATGTAGTGTCACTCAGATTAGTGGCATGGTGAAGGTCACAAGGTCACTGGTTCGTTTCGGCATGTCGATCTAAACTCTAACATCCACCACACACATCCAGCTCATTCATGAATCTGGTTTGTTACGCATGTATAAGAAAATATATTTCGACTAGTATTGCATGTACTTGGTGATCAAAAGGAGTAATAACATGAAAAACAAAGAGATCAGAAATATCTGTTTAAAAAAAAGGATTTTTCATACTTCAAACTTGAGACAACAAAGTGAAGTGTAATATAAAAGGCAACGATTACTAGAACCACAAATTAGGTTTGCTTTCTGATTTTTAAAAGTTAATGGGAAATGTTTTTTTTCACAAATGCTTTTACTATAATTTTCTCTTTCACAGTATTTCTTTTACCCACTTAAATTGCTGTTATAGGCAAATTTAATCTGATTACTTTAGTCAGACTAATCTATAGATTACTAAAACATTTATTCACAACAGGTCTAAATTCATGACAAAAATTTGTTGGGTTTAGAAACCACTTTATGCTACATATATTCCTGTGCCAAAGTCACCAAAAACATTAGTTTAAAAGTTGTGAGGTACTAGATTGAAAGAGCAGCAAAACATCTCAACAAAGAACTTTTCAGGAATTGCAGAAAACCTCAGAGATAATGATTGGTACCAATTTAAAAGAAAGTCTGTTCTTTGGGTGGAAAGTATGAGGAAATCGGACAAAACTCAAAACTTTCCCACAGTACTGCATTCCCTCCTGCAACACCGCATGCATACAACTAGTGGATGGTGCAGATGATCTTAGATGATGAAATAAAACCATCTGCGCCTCTCCAGTCTCTGGCAGCGTGTCAAAAAGCAAAGGAGAATTTCATGTAGCGGGTAGATGCAGACATGATCTATGTCAGCTCTGATGCAGAGAGGCAAAAAAGTGGACAAACCCTGTAAAACTACGGAAACAAATGTGTGTTTTGTCCTCTGGTTGAAGGAGAAATTGGCTGTACAAACTTGCAGCTGAAACAAACTTTGGGATGTTTATTTTACAACTTGGCAAGCACTTTGAGTTTGTGCAATAAAAGCCATTTGGCTTCTGTTTCTTTGTGCTTGCAGTTCACACAGCCTTTGGCCTCAGTCGTCTCAAGACTGATGTGAGCCAGTCACGACACATAACTCTGATTGCAACTACAAGCATGAAGTCGACCCCAGGGGTCTGGCTGTGTTTCTGACACTCATATACTGTATATGGTTGTGATTGTGTGACTTTGTGAGCAGCTCTTTGTGATTGCTGCTAAGTTTCTAATTGTTCTGATCATTAAGAAATACCTTTCAAGGCGCCTCTGTTTCACACTCAAGGCCTGATTAAAGAATGCATGATACTTCAGTGACAAGACTGCATTATTAATTCATTGCAAACAGTGGAATTTGGGTGTGTTACTTTGAAAAATGTTCAAAACTGGCGGCCTGTAATAAAAGCACTGAGAGAAATTCCAACTCATTAAGATTTAATCACAAAATTCTCTTTCGTATGAAATACCCAATATATGCTGTCAGAATCAATCAGGTGTCCAGAAGAAGGAAGATGACATGCCAAAAGGATGGGGAATATGTCAACTGTGGCACTTGCTGTTTCTTCTGGCTGTCAAGTTGCTGCTGTTGCCTTTAAGCGCAGAAAGGATGTGTGGCTTCGCTGCGCTGCTTCTAAACGCTCTGGGAGATGAAAAAAAAAAAAAGGCTTCTATTGTGAAAGATTTGCCTGACAAAAAAAAATCACCAACGCAGGTTGTGTCACTTGTGTGTAGGAGATGTGTTTAAAGCCAAGGCTGCCGGGTAATGAGGGTTCTTTTGGGATTCTTTACTCATAATTTTATAAATGGCCCGATGTCCCACAGACATGTGCCAGCACACTTGTCTTCTAAACCTTCAGCTCAACTTTCTGGAAGTCTGATGTTTGCCCTCATATTTAAAAAAAACCTGCCTGTAAAGATGCAGAGCTGGAGGCTCAGACAGACAGAATACACACAGTTATGCTAAAAGAACTCCAACTTTAGGACTGAATAGGGAAAAGAAGCAAAAGCTGCACAAAATACGGAGCAAATGCGTGAGTGTTTGCTTTTTTCAATAGAAAATCAACCTTTTGTTGCTCCAGATTCTTATTCCTTTCTTGTCTAGTTTACTTTTCTATAAATTTCAAAATTAGAGTTTGAAATATGTGATTATAGGTCAAACATTTTAAGACTGTCACGTATACCATAACCTTAGAAATGTTTACAGTTTGATTCTTATCACATTAAAACCACAAACTTCATTGTATTTCACTTGTAGTGCACAATTATACTAGGAAAGTAAAAATGATCCTGATTTTTCACATTCCTACAAACAAAGAGGTGTGGATGCATTTTTATTCAGCCCCCTTTTCAACGAGCCCCTAAATAAAATCTAATGTAGTTTAAAAATGTTGAAGTTTTAATACTGATTGAAAAAATATCTTGATGTAAATCAGAGTTTTTAAATCTTGTTTCATCATCTTGATCAAGACTTTACAGGTTGAATCAAGCCAAACAAATAGGAGGAAAAATTACATGTACAACATTTGTGACATACATTTCTGTGTATTTCTTATTTGCAAATGTACAGCATAACGAAATGCCAGTTTACTTGACAACCATCAAAGGCTAAAGAAAGTGGCACACGTTCCAGCTCTGTACGTTCTGCACTTAATTAGACTCTTAATTGAAATTTTGAGCCTTAGGCTTCCCTTGTGATTAGTGACATTTTAATAGTAACATTTGTAGGAATTTAATATCTCACCAGAGAAAGAAGGGCAAGCACTAACGGGCTATAAGTGACAATTAGGGGAAATTTTGTTAATTGGCTGTTAAAAATGCTAAAAACAAGTTCTTTTTCATTTTTCTGTTTTTTTTTTTTTTAAAGAAGCAGCATCAGGCAGACATTTTTCTCTTCATTCAGAACCAGAATACATGTAATTTAAACCAGTTCATCCTCCTCATCATTAAAATACAGTGTTTAGGTTTACTAGTATTTATATTTAACATGTACTGCTTCACTTATTTGGAGCTTTTTTAGTTTTTTTTAATGAAAGTATGAACATATTTATCGACTAACACAAGTAGTGCTTTGCTGAATTTATTTACGGCCAGAGTCAATTTTATTTACATGGAAGCTTTAGTGCAACTAAAATCCTGCAAAGCATAAAAATAACTGATGAGAGTCGTTAAAAAGTAAAAACACAAAAGACACAAATAATATAAAAGAAATGAAAAGCAATAAAATGATGTAAAGAACCACAAATAATTAAGATGCTAATAGTTAATGTATGAAGTGAGGAGTAGAGGTGGGACTTTAAAATTCACCTTAAGTCTGGAGATAATGAGAAGCTCTCATATGGATCAACAGAATATTCAACAGTTTTCAAGAAACTTACAATCACCTCGAAACATTTCAGAGCAACTAGTTGTTTGACCTTGATGATGCTTTAGAAGACTTTAGAAGAAATGAAGGGGAAAGCCCAGTAAGACCCTTAAATACCAAAAGCTAGAATATTACATTGGTCCTGCAACAAACAGGAAATGTGAGTAAAAAATAAATAAAACAAGAATCTTCATCTACAGCTGCAGTTTTACCAAGTGAGTGAAAGTTTAACCAGACATGAGCAGCGCCACCTTCTGTGAGTTCAGGTTCAGACCTCGATGCTGTTCTGCCATCCTGACAGAAACTTCTCTGCCTCTGGAGGAAACCGACAGCACTCTGCCTGTGACGCCATCAAAAGGTGGTTTCACCGCAACTGTAAAAACTGTGGCTCGGCCGTGATTCTCCATATTTTACTGCAGATCACCTTTTTGGTTGATAATAACATCCGGTTTTGATTGGTTTATAAACTATTTCCTGTGATAATTAACAGGTTTTTTTCCTGAAACTCTAAAAAATGAGTTAAAAATTAAGTTGGAAGTTTTCCATAATTAATGATTTGTACACTGAGGTAAAACATTAGTTACTTAATGCTGCACTTCATTGGAAGTAATGATAACAATATTTACTAATTAAAATCTACATTAAACAACACTGCAAAATTGTGAAAAACTGATCAACAGATTAGATTAAAAGATTTGAAATGAAAGATCAAAGATAAACGCAGCTCTAATCCATTTAAATCTCAGCCTGCTACGTAGAAACTGACATACTTTAAGGTTAAATAACGGGAAAATACTATCATACTTTAGCACCCAAAAGTATGTATGTAAAAAGTATTGAATATAAATAAATTATAATCAGATTCTCAAGTGTTTTTCAAAGCAGATAATTAGTAAAAGAAGTCACACCTTCATTGAAAACACAATTCTTCAGCTTACTTTTAATAAAGTTTGTACGTTAGTAAAACCCTATTGCATAATTTTATATTTTTAGTATCCTGCTGGATTTACTGTTTTTTTGTTTGTTCGTTTTTTTTAATTCTCTGGGTTTATTTTGGCATTTTGTCAGAAACATTTGTTAGAATTGACTCATAAATGAAATATTTCTCGTAGTAAAGTGCGTGACTGCTTCCTGATCATGTATGATACTGAAAGCTGATAAATACTTTAACTAGACACCAATCGTGATAAAACTCAGAAAGATTGAACAAAGCAACAGTAAAAAAGAGCAGAAAGCTTCATTTGTTGAAGTCATCTAGACAGTAAACATTAACCCTGCTGTATATTTGTGACTTTAACACACAAATCGTCGGAATTTAAAGAAACAGCGCTGTTTTAGTAACATTGACCCGTGGTTAGTCCAATGGCCATCAAAAAAACATCCACAATGAATTTTAAACCCAGATGTTACACAAACTGCAGTCCTTTACCCCGACCTACTTAACCTCACTGAAAACTTTAGCTGCAGAATCATACAGCACACAGCAGAGGCTATAGGTTTAGAACAGCCTGCAGCTCTGTGATGGTGCTATTACCACAGTGTGGACTGCTGATCTCTAATGGCTGTGTGCTGGGCTGTAATGCTGCTTTCAGAGAGTGGAAAAAGAGAAAATAAGAAGTAGTAATCTTAGAAAATGCTGACCTCTGAGCCACAGAAAGTAGGTGCAAAGTGTTAACAGCTCCTCGGCTTGACTCCTGGTTCCTTTTTTTTAAGATGACCTCTGGCCTATTTTCTCTGCAGACTCCAGAAAGTAGCCTTCATGTTATCCAGCTCCTGTGGTCACCAAGGCTTTTTAGCTGCTCTCATTTCAGGGCCAAAGAAAAACACAAGACATCAACTTTTTATTTTATTCCGTCAAACTTTTAGAATGGTAAATTCAAATCATTAGGTGTCATGTTAGTAATTTGAACATAATTTACAGATTAGATGTATTTTCAAGAGATTCTACAGAACATAGACAAATATGAACTTGTAACGTTGCCTTTAAAAATCCAGCACTAAGTGTGCAAATTACACATTTACACATCTGAAAATAACTGTTATTGATGTCATTGTTTTGGGTAGAAATTAATTCTGACAATGCTTTTTTTTAATCGGTCTAATAAATAACTTGAGTTTAGTTATCAGTTTATAGTGACCTCTAGGAAGAATTAGTGTTAATTTGCGACTAATGTACGTTAACCTGGTAAAAACCGGCCCCTCGTTCTACGCTTCGCACAGAGCATCTTGACCTTCGTCTGCTGAGAAACGATTGCTTCCTGGAGGCGCGTTTTAAGTTTTAAATTTTAAATTTTACCCAATCATTAATGTTTGGCTGTGATACTATGAAACTTGCACTGTGAACAACCATCGTCCACTGTGAAGAGAGAAATCCTGACCCGAACAAAGCAGCTGTAAACGTTAATTCAATAAGTGCATAAAGTCAAAGCCATTGTTCACAACTTCTCTTTCTGTTTGCTGATTGGCCCGGTTGAGATCCTACTGTAGACATTTAAGTCAATGGGAGAAATACCAGACAGAGCACTGAATGGAAATGAGAATCAAGTGGAATTTCGTCGGAAGGTAATGGTCAGGCTAAATGTGCATCCACTTTTGCACTTTTCTTACTAATAAAGGATTGTTTTTTTTTCCCCAACTGGCCCAATGATCTTCTGTAAAAAAGTAACACACACATTGACCTAAAGACCAGCAGGCAGGAAAAGAAACCTTTCAAAGTGGAAGTTCTTCTTGTTCTTAGAGTTTCTAATGTTAGACTCAGACAGATTTTTCTGTGCTCGTCTTCCTCTCCTGTAGAAGAAGATTTCCGTTGGACCCCTTTCTACTTTTCAGATTAGGCTTAAAATGGATCTTTATTTGTTAATGTTTATAACTGGCTTTCCTCACCTTGAGCTATTCCTCTAGATATATTGCTGTTGGCTTCAGTTGCTGGAGGACATACTGGCAACTTTCCATTTATGTAGTAATTTCCGTTGCCATTAACAGAGTGTTCTCTTTTTGTTTCTCTATTCATAGAAAGTACTCCTGACCTGTAATAATTTCAGCTGGGCTTTATTATTAACCTGCCACTTGTAATGTCTTCTTCAAAAGACATTACACGTTTTTTGTTGTCTTTTTGTCATTCAAATGCTAAAAGTTCAGAATATAATAAGAGAGCTGACATTTTCAGGAGTCTGAGACGAGAGATCCATCTGTATGTTTTAGCAAAATTAAAATCTAACTTCACAAAATACTGGCAAAGAAAAGAAATTGCAAAGCATATTCAGACATTAAAGAATTAGCGTCTAGGTTGTTGGCAGAAGAAAATGAGTGACAAACAGTCTGTCAGCTCAGAAGTTGCTGCTACCTTGTCGGCAGTATGTCGTGTCCATCCCCACCTCTCTGCCTCCATCACACCCTGCAGCCATTAACACAGGCAGGGTGCAGCCGGGGGGAATTGGCCTGCATTAGTACACAGCAGTTTACTCTGCAATGGCTGTCAATATTACTGGTTATTTGGACCATGACAGCAGCGTTACACAGGGCAGTGGAGCAGCGACTGACGGACTGCTGTTGTGGCTCATCAACCACTGCTTGTGTCCAGGCGACAGCTTATCAACGTCAAGCCTGAAAACATAAAACTAATGGACTGAATGTTCTGTTTGCGTGGGAAATGTTTGCGTGCTTTTTGCTGTTGATGCTCCTGACACGCTTCAACATAATCTCAGATCTGTTCGTCTACAGAGCATTTGCCATGGCAACGGGTGAGGAAATATGAAGAATTTGAGAGGTTTTGAGTTGTTCTTCTTCTGTTCTTCAGCGTTATTTTCCCTTTGCTGTGACGCACTGCAGCCGCTGTAAGATCTGAAACTTCAGTAAGCAATAAAAACTCAACTAATTGCCTCATTTGTCACCATGTCCAATAAAAATATTTCATAAAGTATTTAGCAAACTGTCTTCTACTCCGGTAGTTATGTGAAATTAAATTAATTGTCCAAAATAAAAAAAAGAATAGCTTGGTCCTCTTTTACAACTTGAAAGAACTGACAGAAACATCGGCAGTTTCTCAACTTTGAGTCAAGCCGCATTTTATAGAAGTCGGAAAAGAAATAAGGCGCTAAACTGGGGCCACAAAGTCTGTTCAAAACTGACAAACACATTTGAAACTTAAAAAACAACTTGAATCTGAAAAGTCACTTTGAACATTTGCTTTGTTTCAAATAATCTTTTTCAGTTTTAAAGAAAAAATAGGCACCAATGACCAGACGTATCTGACCAGCTTTTGCTCAGGTTATTAAATAGAATAATTTTTTAACAAAAGCAGAAAAAGGAAATGAAAACGTCTTTCTGCTGAATACCAAGGCAATCAAGACCACACGCACGCTCATGGAGCTTCTGATTAAGACTGACTCAGTGCTTGCACACCTCATCAACCCTTTGAACAACTCCCAGGAGGAGACAGACCTCATTATGCCAGAACCAAAACAGTGACACCAAGCGTAAGCCGTGACTCTTTTGCTGATGGCCGAGGCGGCAAGACGGAGGCGGCCTTGGATCTGCAGGGTGAAGGCTCGCACCAGGAGAACACAGAGACCTGATGTGATAGCGTGCCTCCTGGGCAAGTATTATTCCAACTGTATATTATTAGCAGGGTGCATTTTCTAATTAGCAACAGGGCAGAATAATGAATACAGCTCCATTAATCAAAAGGTAATATATGTAAAAGTACTGTTTTATGGCCTCAGGGAGGAGCGAAAAGGTAAGAGAGGAAACACAAAAAAGAAAAGAGATGAAATGTGAAAAACAGTTGGCTCGCCGGAATAAAACTCACTCTTTATATTCATTTGCACACATTCTTTTATGGAGGTTGCTCTGTGGAGTCCAAACACAAGGAAGGGGAATTTGAGTCAGCAGGATCGCTCTTTTCTGTTCAAACTATCACAGAAATTATAATGTAGGCAGCGAGGAGTTCATTTATGGTTAGACTCTTTGTCTTCCTCTATTTAAAAGTCTGTGAAAGCGAGGAGAGAATGCTTACGGACTCATTTTATTTTATATACTCTTATTTGAGCAGGAAATGAAAATGTTCTAATTAAAACTATATTTGAGTCATGAGTGCATCATCATCCGACCCATTGAGGTCAGATTTTTTAGGCAGAAACCAGAAACATCCAACTTGTTCTTCTCTTTACCTTATCTACAACAGTCATCCATAAACCTACCAAAGTTACTTTACAAGAAGTTTTAAAGCTCATTATATATTTAATCAACAGTATTTAATATTAAACTTATTTAACCCAATTCAAACTAGAGATATGCGATACGGGATAAGGAATATCTTATCGCCACAACACCAAACAAATACAGAGCCAGTATTGGTATCTGTATACTGATACCAATACTTATTTAAACATGAGATATCGTCAAACTTCTCAGCTTTTCTGGTTTTTCTTTTGAGTTATTTTGCTAAAACCCAGAGCAGAATTTCCATCAACTTTATAGGTGTCTGTAAAATACTTCAGTGACATATTTACATGAAATAAACAAAACAAATGTGTATATTTTGTTTTCAATATTGTTTTCAATAAAATTTATAAATTCAGGGCAAATCAAAGCAAAAACATTTTTTAAGGTAGAGTTGAGAAACTACAAAGCAAAAATAAAACAAAATTTCAGGATGGAATCTGAAACTAAAGAATCGATTTTATCATGTTGGTATCAATCCAATACTGATAACATATTGATATTTTGAATATTTCAGACATTCTGATCACTCATAATGACTCGCATAACTTTTTTTGCCAAACATTTTTGTTACTTCTGAGTGATTTCTTGGATGGCTACCTTTTACTTTTGTAAAATATGTTTAAGAGGTGTTACTTGTTGAGTACTCTACTGACCTCTGGACAATCATAAGTTGTGATCTAGAAAATGTTTGACATTTTGGCACAGACTAGAAAATGTAAGGAACTCAAGATAAAGATTCTTTTTAAATTTAGGTTCAAAATTGAACTGTCCTGATTATAATTAACCCCTTAATGGTCACATGAGAGGAAACATAAAATCACAAATATATTTTGCAATGTGAGTGTTACTGTGCAGATAACGGACTACGGTTTATTTGAGGGTCGTTTGTGAAATTATGAGTTTGTGAAAAGATGAATAAAGACGTTGAGAGAAATATATCAAGACAGAAAAAAACACGGCCGGTTGCCTCTGTAGGAAATATTTGAGAAAGCATTTAAGTGATCTGATGCTTCTGCTGTAGCAACACTCCTGCCCTGTCCTGGTTGCTTCATGCTCAATCTTCAGCTTGAGCCTTTTTTCATGCATTTGCACCTTGCAATCCGAAGCATAGGATGCCATCAGCAGCCGGGGCTTTTCAACGTGTCTTAAGATATAAATAAGCTTTCTGAGCGCTACCTGCAAATGCTTTTATCCTGCCAACCAGAAGCAGGTCCTGGTGTATAGATTATTTATTTTAGTAAAACATAAAGGGTTATCCAGATAAACTTGTAACTTAAATTGATGTTATTTTGTTGCTTTCCGAAACTAATGACAAATATTTTAAGTTATGTTTTTATTTTTTAGGTGTACAAGCAATTTGCAGCTATAGTATTGCAGGTCAATTAACTGTTTAAATCATGAAATATAGTATTGCATAAACATATATTAGTATTTAAATATTGTTTTAAGAATAATGCTGCATTTGCACACTTGTCTCTCAAAATTCGAGAAAGAAAAACGAAACAGAAACAGTTTGAGCTGTAAAATGCGAAATAATCAAAGTTTGCCAGCTCCAGCAGAGTGAAGATGAGTTGAAATTTTCGACGGTAAAACAGAGAGCTCGTTTGTGACATGCATGAGATTCTCTGTGATTTGACATGTTGTCTCAACCATGATTTGTTGCCACTCCCTGGGGAGAGGAGTTAAAAGACTCTGAGTGACTCAAGGAAGACATACACTTTAATCATGTTAGCGAAGTTTCATGAAAATTTCAGATCAAGACGCCAACATCTGCTCTCCATTATTAATCACTGTTGTCACCACAGAGACGATCCCGGCAGCATGATACACTTGACTTCTGAAGTTACTTACTTTCCGCTGCAGCACAGGTATTAATGCAACGTGCTCACTTGTGCAGGCGCTCACACAGAGGCAAACACACAAGGCCAGCCAAATAGTTGAAAGGCATTTGAAACAACATTAAACAGGCTATATTAAATAAGTAAATTGGACGGTAACAGAGTGGGATGAGTGATAAAGACAGGATAAAAGAGAATACAATAAACATCTTTGCCTCACTTTAACATCTCGCTCCTCCCGGCACTTTAAAGCAGGCCTTCTGCGTCTGTTTTCCCATTCTATCTTATCAGTGGCATTTACCTCCTAACGAGGGTAATCATATCAGCAATATCAAAGTAGCACTTTTGTCATGTTGCATTAGAGTCCCTCCTCCTCTACCTGCTTACACACCTCTGATCAGTGATTGTTTGCGGAGATACAGAGTGAAAGACAACTATTTATGTATAAAGGAGAGCGCATGCTGTCATCTGCTTGGCAGTTAATAATATGTAAGCAGCTTCCCGCGTCCTAACAACCTGCATCTCTTCACTTTCTACATTTATTTTCTGTTTTTTCTAAAGCTTCACCGAGGCTGTCTTTCAGCCCTCTTTTCATGTGGACCGAGTTTATCCGATCAGACTGTGAAACAAGCCGGTGAAGGGGAGTCTGACAGCCCCAATTAGGGAGGACAGAGCAGTGAGCCCCTTTCTAAATGCATCGCTGCAAATAAGTCTGTTCCATGCAAAAGAGTCGGAGTGAAAGGCATGGACAGGACTCACTGGGTGTTTTGTAAACAAGTCAATTTGAAGGGCTTTTTTTCATGCAAACAAAAATCATGACAGATTTATTCTGCATGAGTTTTTTTTTTTTTTTTTGCTGAAAATAATGTAGATTTAAATAGAAGCACATTCTGCTTGGTTAATATCTGATAGAGATAGTTGCATATTAGCATTCGGAACCAAGAATAGCTGTTTTTTTTACTAATGTTAATTAGTATCTCTTCAATTTTCTTTTTTCCTTTTGCAGTTTACTTACAAAAGGTTAAAACCCAGACATGCAGGCCATGAGACAGCCCCAAAAATCCAGCTGGGCCTCTTCTCATGGAACAAAAAAAAAATCTGTCTGTGATGATAGAAAGTCTCAATAAATTTGTTACCCCTCATCTTAATTTTATTCTGGTGAAGTATGAGCGGGAAAAGTACACATTACATGTCCACCAGATGGCGCTTTAGTCCTTCAGATCTCTGTGGCCTTTCTGTTTAAACACACTAACTTGAAGAAATGAATAGGTTAGGCCCATGTGAACCTTTGTTTCACTAATTTATAAGGCTTCCTGCTTTATTTATCGAATGCATAGAGAAATTAATAAAATTCAGTCAAATATTTTTTGGTACAGTTCCTAAATAGGCTTCTAACAAATTATGTTGTGTGCGTCAAAACAAAATTAACATGTCGTTAGCTGCTGTAAAGTTTTACACAAATTATTTTTGATGAATTTTAGGATGCAATCCAGAAACACTGCTTAAATAGTGTTGAATTTTTGAAGCCACCTGTCTTGGTGGCTCAGAATAGCTTGAAAACAATCCACAGGTAACATAAATTTGACGGCGCACACACCCGTATAAAACGCACAGAAAGCCCTCACTTGGCACTTTTTATGACAGCACATTAGACCGCAGCGGAGTGAGATGCAGTGCAGCGAGAGCACAAAGCAAGGAAACAATATTAGATCGATACGCACGCGCCTCCGTGCCTCTCCGAGGTGTGCGGGGCCTCAATGCCCAGCGGTGCTGCTGTTCTAACACGAGCTTCATTACCGCGCCGCCACACAGGATCTCTTTTCAGACACAATAAGAGAGGGGAATGTGGCGAGACAACGAGGAGCAGCACAGAGGAAGGCCACTGAAAGGCCTGATTGATCCTCTCTAATGTTTGCGTTCAGGAGAGAGAGATCCCACCACAATCACAATTATGTCAGAGGAGCAGAGAAGACGACCACACACACATTTGATCTAATTAACTAAAAACTTTAATTTTATTGGGATTTTACGTGATACATCGACACAAAGTATTTCCACTTTTGAAATGGAAGATTATACATCATTTTGAAATCACTCCCCACCAGCTTTGCTGATCCAGAGATTCAAATGTTTGCCCATTCTTCTTAGGAAAATAACTTGGAGCGCCTGTGAGCATCCATTTTCGATTTTATTCTTTCCAAATGTATCTGTCTCCTTCTATTTGACAACTATGCACTATTTTGTGAAGGTCGAGTGACTGTAATGTGACAAAATCTGAAAAACATTAAGGACTAAGAGCACTTTTTCTGTAAATCCACATCAGAATGACCTTCAGGGAATATGTGGTTGCAAATCATTCAGTGTTTGAAGTCAAAAACTCTGGGAAAACATAAATCTGTCACATTGTTTAAGGGCCTCCTCTGGTCGACAATACCATGCACTATGTCCAACCTCATATTTCACCTTTAAATCTGCTGCATTTTGAATCTCATTTTCTCTTTTATTTGCTGTTAGTTTACTTTAATTGAGATAGAATTATGAATATCATTTTTATTCCTGTTGTTATTGTTTCTGGATTCACAAATTCAGATGTTATTTTCCACTGACATAATATACATAACCAGATATTAGACTTTACATTTTGAGGCACACGAGCAACTCTTTTAAAAATGTAACACAAATACAGCAGAAACAGAATAATAAAGGTCCAGAGTCTACAGAGACAAAATGAGACAGAGTGGATCTGGTTTCATCGTGGCCATGTTTGTTGTTATGTTACTCAGCATTGTCTGCTGTGCAGAGCTTTAACAACCTGAAGCAGATCAGTGCATGAGTCTTGACACCCTAAAGATGTATTAGAATAAACTACTCTTAATCATTTAATTGTTTGAAAATTATGTAGATTTATTAGGATTTTCATGGGTTTGGTGTCAGTTTTCTTTAGTGTTGGTGCATTTAGGAGCATCAGAAAATATCACAAGATCCATTCAAGGATTAAGAGTGAGGTAGGTAGGGCTGTGCAAACAAAAAATAAATTATATTTCAATTTAGATTTCAATTTAGCTCTCCAAACAAGCTCAGAAAACACTTATTAATGAAAAGGTTTGTGGCTATTTCCCACTTTCCCTTTGAATTCTGCAGTGTGAAAAGAACTGGTGGACTTTAAAAAGCATTATAATGTGGAATTTGTAAATAAGTGGATGTGATCTTCTGAATATCTATTTCACCTTGACACACTCAGACATGTGGGAGAGACCAAAGCACAGCTGAAAGATGACTGTGTTGTTCTAACTGCAGCTGGGAGGACCGGGCCGTCGGTGAGTGATTTGGGATGGGATGTTGGTCCCACTGTTGCACCGGCGGCTTGTTGAGAAGAACAAAAACAATGGAGGCTTTCATGTTTCTAAGAGTTTCCAGTTACAACAGAACAGTTAAAAGTTTGGAAAATTTGAAAAAGAGTTACCAGTTTAAGACACGATATTTAAGTTGGGCAACGTAGCTTGCCACTTGCAGAAATGCCCAGTAAGTTTAAGTAAAGCTTTGTAATGATAAGCGTCTTGTGAGATATTAATTTAAATGATAAATGATAAATCTACGGTTTAGAGAAAGTCTTGCATCTACATTAAGCTTCTGGAAACCCTGTTATCCCTACAGTGGAGACGAAAAAACGTATTAACTGACACAAATCCCCTTCATGTTCATTTAGAACAGGTATGTAGACCAAGTCATTCTAATAACATGTAATATGAATTTTAAGTTTACATTTTAAATTATTTTATTGCATTAAATGATGGCGTGTTTTCAATATAATAATAGACTTTGAGTTTTAAAAGCCCAGAATTACTCTGGCCTTCCTCTATTGCCTTATTTTCACTTACACATCCAATATTTTGTTGTATGGAAACTATTTTTGCTATTTTAATTGAATTTATTTTAAAATCTATTAAATAAAGGATATTTTGAATGGTTAAAATTACATTTACAGCACAGGAAAGAATTAAGAGACCAATAAAAAATACTAGGTTTCTTTGACTTTACCATTTGCTGTTTTGTGTTTGAGTAAAATCCACATTTTATAAATTCTACAAACTACTGATGACATTTAAAATTATTTAATGTGTAAAATAGTAGTTTGCTTAAGTTTGCATTTAACAGATGTGGAAAGGAACAGTTGTCTTATGCAGAGACAAATCTGTGATGGTCTCAGTTTTATCTAATGAAGTATAAGATTGAACACTTTTTTAGGTGTTACAGTGACTGTAAATTATTACCTTTGAAAGAAGAACATATAAAAGGATTATTCTTATTTTGTTCTTAATGTCCACTAAATGCACTGTGTTCACAAATTCAATTCAATAATGCAAAGACACTTTGCCATCCTGGCTTAACAGGAGCCAAGCATGTCAGCAGCATTCATACCTCAGGTCCCGCACGGCTCCTTTAAGGTGAAAGGAAGTAAGTCAGAAAGGGAGGATTCTTATATAAGCAGCTTCCTGATTACGGGTTGGTGCTTCAGCACAGCGACAGTAACTGACTAAAAGACGGATATTCTGTGGGAAAGACCTGCCTCAGCCCTTCACGCTCCCCTGCTCATCGCTCAGCCACCCAGGGAGCCGTGTCCTTCACGGGACCTCCACCTCACTCTGCCCTGATAGTGCCGCTCTACCTTTTTCCATGCCTCCACACCGAAACCAGCATGAAGAAAGGCAGCGGCTTTGGTAATTGGTGATCAGGGGACTTTGTGACGCTCTGGGGACATGGCCCTCTTGATGATGGAGGGGCCAGAGGGTAGGAATTAAACGTGAGGAGCTTGTGCAGTTCCTTAAAAGTTGAAGATAAATGTTAAAGAGTCAAGCAGAAGGTTTGGTCCTATTTGGTTTTATAAAATGATATCTGCCTAATTGCCACAGCCATTCAGAAGAAGCAACCAAAAAATAATTTTCAATTTTTCAGTGTAGCACTAAGAATTGTTGTCTGAGGTCCAACAGATTTACTTTCACAAGCAGAGCATTACGACTTTCATCATGATACTGCTCTTTATATAAATGTATGTATTAGATATTGCTTTGGGTTTATTTCAAAGGTAATGGACTCAGACACAATAAAGAAAGGAGAACAGAAAGATAGGAAATTTATAAAAGACAAAGAAGAAGATAAGAGTAGAGGAGAGACATACCCATAGAGAAGCAAGTCAACAGCCTTGAAGTTTCCTCTAGACCTGCAGAAAGAGAAAAAAACAAACAAACAAACTGAGAGACCATAACAACAAACATTATCCATAGATAATACATCTGAAAGATTTTGCAATAATTTCACTGAACCAATCCAGAGTAGCACAGCATTCTGGGGAATGTAGGCAGACGACATAACTCAGCCGCTCAACCTCCCACGGCTAGCTAACCAAGGTGGGTGGCATCAACTCACTCTCTCACTCTTTGGTTACCTAGCAACAACATGCTAAGTAAGTTGCACAGCAGCAGTTTAAGGTTTTGCCACCAGGCCTCATAACTGCTGAAACAGAAACGCCAATGGCAGGAGAGAAAACTGTGGAAGATCACTCCATAGTTTCAGATATTTAAAACAAGAAATGAATCAATAATTATCGATATCGACTGATATGAAACATTGTTCACTGGTTACCTTTGGTTACTTAGCAACAACCTGTAGAGTAACTTGCTTAGCAACGCTTTCAGGTTTTGCCTCTATGCCTCATAATAGCTTAAAATAATAATAAAAAACAACAACAATGGGGTGGAGTGAAGGGAGAAAATGAGTCCAACAGCTGGAGAGGAATCTGTGAGTAAAACAGAAAATGTCACATCACCAGGTTGGTAATATGTCAGATATTTAAACAAAAAAAAAATCAGTAATTATCAGTATCAAGTGATATGAAACCATTATATCATGATACATTTTTCAGACCTGACTCTAAAACAGAAAAGAATCCTCTAACGTGAAATCCGTTATCCTGCAAACCAAACCCCTCCTCTGGTATTTGGTTTGCTCCTCTCTGTGCTGAAACAAACAAATATTTGCGAAGCAGAGGACAGAGGAGAAATGGAAAGCGGTCTGTGTCAACCCTTCAAATGAACAAGCATCTGTCCTGCTGCAGGAGCTGAGCAGAGGCGTTGAGCCGCGTGGCCGGCCCCCTGCCCTTTCCACGCTGCCTCTTTCTGGCCGTAAACAGACTGAGAAGCAGGGAGGCTGCTGCACGCCGCTTTCTAAGCCCAGGCTCCACCGAGGCACGCTAATTACAACAATAATGGAGCCTGATCGCAGGTCCTCACAGGCCATGTCTCCCAGTAAACCACCTCTGTGTGTACTTGTTACATGCGTTGCTTTTCCTGTTGTTTGACATCGGCACGTAGCTGTTCTCGGCGCTGCACTTGGGGGATGCCCGGGCTGGGTTAGAGCATGTTAAAAAGCCCCCACAGCTCCAGCTCCGGCAGCAGGGCCCGGCCAAGCGTAGTTAGGCTTAATGAGCAGGCGTTAGCGTAAACACACGGCAATGCTGTGGGGAAACAGGCAGGGTCAGGTCAGGGAAGTGATGTTACCAGTAGGGTGGCGAGCACATCAGCGCTGGGCTCCTGATTAGTGCTGATAAATAATGCAGCGAGCGAGGATGGCTGGAGGACGGGATTGGCTGCAGCGGTGTGAAGCTGCATAACGATGACAAGCGACCTGTGTGAGGTCTGCTGATAAATCCTATGACTGAACCAAAAACCATGACAGCATCAGAAGATGACCTTGTTTCCTCTGACTCGTCGTTGAGATCACGCCCCGGCGATGCCGCTACCTGAGCGCGCGAGCCGGTTCACTCAGACGCCATATGCTGCAGCAGACGCCGTCATTAACCCTTGTGTGTCATGTAGTATGTGGGCTTCGTTGTGGCGGACATGCGGCTGCAGGCTGCAGCCAGGACAGCTTCACACTTGTTTATGTGTCAGTCAGAGAGGCAGTGGAGTGCAAAGGTCAGATCCATTATGTAGGGCTGAGAGGGAGACTCTGTGTGGAAAGGTGGAGGGGTGGGTGTTATGCGTTGCCATGGTAACGATGAGTGTGAACTTTGCTCCCTGTGAACTTCAAGAGAGAGTAAAACTCAGGGGCGAGCACACACACACACACACACACACACACACACACACACACACACACACACACACACACACACACACACACACACACACACACACACACACACACACACACACACACAATAAACCTCTCAATCAAGAGACACAGGAGGAGCGACAGCTTTAGTTAGATACAGGAAGTGACCCATCACTCCGCAATGGGTCAGTTAATTATGAAATGACTTAATTAAATAACAAAAACAATGTTAGTAATTATGATCAAGTTTATTTGTATAGCACATCTCAGCAACAACGCAACTTTGCATCATAAAAACACAAAAAACAAAAAGTCACAAAAGCATCATAGAGTCACCAATGTGATAACAGATGTTACATTTTATAAAGTGCCATCATGGAAAACATCAATATACCACATTGTTCAAGAGTAACTCTAGACCTAAAGGTTTTTAGTCTAGATTTATGATATTTGGGCACAGTTAGTTTTAGTTTGAAATATTTAAACTAAGATTGACTTAACAGATATAAATGAACTGAGATGCTATGGAGAAACACTTTGGTTAAAATGATTATATAAAATGAAATGATATATTTCTAATGTCTTTTGTTATTTATGACTACGTGTTTTGTCTATTTTGTACATGTGATGCTGCCTTTCTTGATCAGGCCACCCGCGTGAAAGAGGTCTTGATCTCAATGGGTTTTTATCTAGTTAAATAAAGATTTGATAAAATAATACAATAAAGAATGTAACTCATTATTTAAAAAATGATTAACAGAAAAAATACTGAACAAAAAATTAGGAAACTAAATTATTATTATTTATTCTTGTGATTAACTTCCACACATTCAAAAACAATCTCTAGCTTGAAATATTCAAATGACCAAAACAAAAATTACATGAAAGTTTATAGTATTTGACTTATAAATAGCTTATAACACATGTGTCAAAGTCATGGCCTGGGAGCTAAATCCAGTACACAATGCCTTTTTCTGAGACCCTGCAGACTCTAAACTCTAGAGGGAGACATAAATATAATCTTCAAAATAACAGTTGTGTGCTTGAATATTATATTGTCATTGAAATCAAAGCAGCTTTTCTAATTGGACCAAATCCAATTTATTATATTGTACATTTAAGAACAACTGCCTTTATCCAAAGTGCTGTACACAAAAACAAAACATAACGATTCAAACATAAAATTAAGATATAAACACAGAATAAGACAGAAAAAAGGAAAACCAACATGAAAGGAAACCAACTCACTATTTTTTTAAAAGCCAGTGACGACAAATACGTTTTAATAAGTATTTTATTTTATCTGTATGTTGCCAACTTACATCAATGGGAAAAGTTGTTCAGTATTATTTAGTTTTAAGAAGTACCCATCAAATGCAGAGACAAATATTTATTAATATTTTAACAGTTTGTTAATGGGGTTTATCAATACGTTTTGCCACAACCGGCCCTTTGAGGATGTTCATGAATTGATATGGCCCTAAATGAAAATGAGTTATTCTAATGCAGCATCAGACGCCTCTGGGCTGCTAATGGTCCTAAAGCTAATGCACAACATTTAGCTCAGTGACTTTCCACTTTACAACATTTTAACAAAAGTATTAGTCATACATTTAAAAAAACTATTTAAAAAGGGTCTTCTGGTTTGAATTAAAAAAAAAAACAGCCTCGTCAGCTTGTACAGCATTACATGTGAATATATAGTAGCACACTGCAACAAAAAAAATGACATGGGCAGAGAACAAATGTTATGAAAAAGTACAGAACAAAAAATGACAACTCAAGACGTTCAGGCAGTACGGATTTAATCACAAGTCCAGCCCAAAACACCAACTACCAACACTCCAAATCCAGCCGGTTATTCTGCACATTGAAACACGGAAAATTACAACAATAAACATCAGATTTTGACAGCGTCTATGTTCTCTGCAAACATGAAAAGGATCAATGGTGTGTTTGCATCCTCACATTCTCTGAGCTGGAGGGAACCTATTTTATTCTCTGTAGCTTGAGGGTAGAATCAATCCTCAGCTGGTGAGGTCTCTCTCCAGCAGCCATCAGTAAGATCAGCCTCATCAGTTCAGCAGAGGAAGCAGAACTTAGAAGCTTATCTGAGGCACAGTGTGCATACTCCTTTACATGTGAAGTCCGTCCGTCTGCACCCCTTTAGCCCTGTTTAGGCTAGAAAGCTAATCACTATGCCTGAGGCTAGAAACACTCTGGATAGGTCATAAGTAAAGTCTTAGCAAACATTTTTGTGTTTTGACCAATGACATCAAAATTTGTTATATGATTTTCTCTTTAAGAAGAAATTGCTCAACGTTTTAACATCAAATGTTTTGACTTTGAAATACAACTAAAAGTAGCAACTCAACTTCAGTTGCTGCCACTAACTACAGCCAAACTTTGAATTGTAGAGGATAAAATCTATTCTCATTTTTACCAAACTATGTCGATGATGTGTTACTTTTCGATATCCCTAAAGAAATCAGAGGCCTTTTTCACAAAACATTCCCATCACAGAGCTGGAAAGACTTGCTACCTGTGTCTGGTCTCTGTCCATCCATGAATCACACATGGAGACACTGACATACTCCACAGCGGTGAGCTTACAGAAATGAAGCAGAGAGAGAGGACAGGAGGTGCGACTCAGACGTCAGCACCACGCATAAAATCTGTGTCAAAAGTCTCCCCATATCGTTCTTTTTCAGCACAATATTGCTGGACAAACTAAATGTAGCTCTGATGATCCAGCAAATGCTTTAAGTTTCAGTTATAGATCTCATTACCTTCTTGAAAACCTGAGATGTGCAGAAACCGTCAGGTCCTTTAAATTTAGTTTGCAGAAGGTTTTGATCAAAGAATCTGACATTCGAACTGTCGGCCTGATCACGGCCAAGTGGTTGAAGTGGTTGATGTTTAGATTTGGATTTAAATTTGCACTTTAAGTCAGTTTGTAAACATTAGTTTCTTTTAGGCAATGCGTTCAATTGTAAATCATTAAATTAAGGCTTCTTTTTAAACAAAGCCTTACAGATTTTAATGTTTTCTTTTGTCACCAGCCCCCAGTGTGATGTAAATCACTTTATGTTCATTGTGTGTGAATGATGCCTTATTATATAAACTCGCCTTTCCTTCTTATGCCTCTCATTGGATAAGGAGAAGGAACCTAATGGACACCTCAAGTTAATGTGGTTGATCAAAAGTGACTCTGATTTATTTTTATATTGTCATTTCTTTCAAATATACAGTTGAGACAAATATTTACCTTTATGCTTTTATATAAAAAGTGTGAAATGGGTTGAAAACTGTGGCAGACTCCAAAAATAGAAGAATATTGGGTCCTATGTAACAGCTCAGCAGGTGCTTTACTGATTTTTTTATTCATTAACAGGTATCTTTTTGCTATTTCCAAAATGCAAACAGTTGACCTCTCTTCATTTCAAACAGAAGTTAGTTTCCCATCAGACACATGCAATCACATACACACACTCTCTCATACAGGCTCACATGCACGTATGCCAATTCCTCTCCGTTCCCGCTCCGCACACAGCGCTGGCTCACCGTCGAGTCCAGACGAGCGCATGCATTTGAAACCAAGAGTGAATCCATATTACATGTGTAGTGTGCTGTCTGTCTGGGTCCGGGTCATCAATTATGAATAGAAATATACAGCCTCCACAGCCCCAGCCCCGGTGTCTCAGCACTTGTAAAGGATTTTTTAAAAGAGGGACAGGCGTGCAGGTTTGTCATTTGGATGCATACCCAGGACTTATGAGACCAACTCTGAGAAGGTTTCCTGTTCTCTCATGAGTCCCAGCTGGGGAACTTTCATCTGTTATCATTTAGGCGGTTCCCTGCTCTGGTGAACTCCAGTCAGATTCCAGACATTTGTGGAGTAAAATACTGAAATCTGCAGATGAACGTAATGATCTGCCTTGCAGACGTATTCAAGCTACAGGAACATTTTGCATTTTGTCTTATTTAATGTACATTTGGGGGATTTTATATGATAGTCTGACACAAAGTATCACATAACTGGAGAGTGGATGGAAATATATATTAGTTTTTTCAAATTTTAACATTTCTAGTGAGGGACCCCTACTAGAACAACATTTTGCTGCAGTTACAGGTGCAAGATGTTTTTTCTTTTAATTTTTTCATTGTAGAATAACTCAGCCAGCTCAGGTCAGACGGGATGGAAAGCATTGTGAACATCAATTCAAGTCTGTTCACTAAGGATACATTCACACCCGCCCGGTTCAGTCCGCTTTAATCAACCTCTTGTTGCCTAGAAGTTGCTTTTGCTTAGAAAGAGGGCTAAAGTGCAAGGCATTCTGGGAAAATACAAGCAAAAACAAACACTTATGTCTAAACCTAACAGGAGAAATGGCTAATGCGCTGTTACCAAAGACAAAAGGGAAATCTGACATTGTTCCATTTTTGTTTAAATTTTAAGAAGAAATAATTTTGTGCTCATGTCGTCTTCAGAGGTTTTTGTGTCGTTTCGTTTAGTTCGTTTCGTTCAGCACCACTACAGGCGAAGGGGGAACAGGATTTTAAAGGGTTTGGTTTGTTTGACCCAGTGTAGTGTGAAAGCAAACTGCACCAGTTGAAAATGTAACAAATGTTGCAACTTTGGGCCCCAACTGAACCGAGTCTACCAGCCTGTCAGGTGTGAAAAAGCACTAATTCTCAATTGGTCTTCATGATGCTGTTTGTTCAATTCTCTAACGAACCTCTGACGCCTTCACACAGCACCTGGATTTATTCTCAGATAAATGGATGGAGTCTTTAACAAGGAGACATTTGTAAATGAAGTGAAGTAAAATACACAACATTTTTAGATTTTTTAATGCATGAAAACCATTTAGTACTTTTGTTCCACTCTGCAGCTGTGTTGGTCTATCAGATACAGTCCATATAAAATATACTCAGTTTATGTGAGAAAATGTGAAAAAGGGAAGAGATACTTTAGCTACACCTTGTAAAATGTTTAAAGGAAGTTTTTGAGCTATTTTCTTGTCCCAAAAAAAGGGAAAAAATATCAATAAAAATGTGGTAATCCTCTTTGTTTTTATTTAGCATGTTACTAAAATTAAATTTCAATATTTATTCCCAGCATTCATGTTGCTTCGTGACTACTCACAGGGAAAAAAACAACAACAGCAACAACAAAACAGCAGTACAGTAGGAATGCTTGTCCTACTGAGAAGGCATTAATCATAACTAAACATCTCACGGCTTCAAAGAATTAAACAAAACATCCCACCTTTCTGTGTATGTTTATGTAAAATCCAACGCATCTTTGCAACAATGCAGCAAGCATGGAATTACAGAGTGCGTGTAGCTGGCAAAACAAATTTGCAATTCTCCTTGTCAATTCTCAAACCCCCAGTGTACGGCACATGCCCTCTAGAGACAGAACAAACAGCAGTAAAGACATTTAAAAGGCTTTGCTTTCTCAGATACCTGAGCTGCTGAATACCAATAGACTGCTCTTACTTTAAGGGGGTTGGTGACAAGGTAGTACATCGAGAGCTGGTGGGGAAAATGCTAACTCCCCTTGTTTCCTCAAGGGCAAAAATGTGCTTAATGTCTTTGCGTGATGGCGGGTGAGGGTGTGTTGCTGTGCATGTGTGGCTCACTCCGTCAGCCTGCTCAGGATATGAGCTGAGGTAAACACAGGCTCCACAAGTGTACTGTGGTGAATGCCGGAGTCTTCGACTGGTGGGACATATCCCACTGATTTCTAAAAGGTCACTGTCATTATTGTTGCTTAGCAACCCTGTATTTGGAGCCATAGGTGTACACTTTACAGTAGCTGTGAAGGCGTCTGCTGAGCTGCGAGAGATCAGAGCAAAATAAAATGAATGCAGGAGGAAGCATATAGATAACACTGGAGAGAGCAGAGTGTCGTTATCGGGCGAAACGCGTCATTTTTAAAAATGTTATGATGAATAAAGAATGTATATCAGCGGTATAGTGGCAGTTGTTTCATTTTAAATGCTAACCATGTTAATGGTGCAGTCCATGTTAATAATTACAGGTGAACCCATTCATAGTCATTTATAAAAGTAGGTACTGATAAAGTACTGAAAACAGAACAAAATGGAAACACCAAGAGAAATTGTTCTGCGTCAAATCTTCCTGCGTCTTCTCCCATCTTATTGTATCTGAACTCTGTTTCAGCTCCTGTCTCTGCTTCCCTCTGCTATGCAAACGCCCTGCTGATTATTATTTATTTTACTTCAAAATGAGCCAGCAGCATCACTAAAATTAATGCACGAATGCAAGTAGACCGCTTTTCTGACATCCACACAGGTATTTTTAGTGTAATTTTAATTTGGTTCATTTCACATTTCCCCAATTTTCAACAAAATATTTATGGATCTATTTTCAATGATTAAAATTGCAAAATAAATTTAAATCAAGCCAATTTCATCACAATCTGTTGATGTCACAAGTACATCTAGTGCAACATGATCCTACAAAACTGCCTGAGAAAACCAAGTCGACTGCATCAAGTAATTAGCTCTGCTGTAAATCTTTATAATAATTGTGTATGACTTCATGAAAACATTTAACTGAAAGGCCATTTTCTGACTGCACTGATAATGGTGATTTTGATTTCTGCTGCTTTCTTTCTTTCTCTTTCCTGAATCATAATGTTCCCATCACCTGTTGCAGAGTTTAACATCTCAGCTACTGAAAATCTAAATCAAGTTTGAGCACAGAAGTCAGTAAAAGTCTTTCCATCTGGCCAACATTGTATGAAAATTTGCTTACATGGCACTTAAAACACAAGTGTTTCATCCAAGTAACCCTATGCAAATACAATACTTACTGTACTTATAGTATTTGTTTAAATGCTGTACATTATGACGCTACAACGACAATTGCAATTTGCTATGTTGTGCAGCTTTAATTGTTAAAAAAAACCACAAATAACTGAATTGTGGTTGTTGACGTTCTGCTAAGTGGCCTCTTTAAGTTGCCCATTAGATGTGTAAATGTTCAGCTGTTGATGTGCAGAAAATGTTAAGTGATGAGATGAAACTCACTTATTTTTAGGTGGACAGCTGTTCTCAGCTGTTGTGTTTTTTATAATCATTCCCATATTGATGAGCAGCAACAATTCTCTTAGTCCTCTTTTGGTTTTAGTTTAAGTCTTTCCACCCTGGCATTGTGATAGGTAACACACTTGTATGTTACCTATCAGCAACTTGCTGATGATGATCAGTTATTAAATTGCATTTGATAAACACCACTTGGCTCCTGTAGATATATTATTATAACTCAGATTATCCAAGGTTATTTAAACAGTTGCTGTTGATACTGATGGCTGCAGGCAGGAAGGATCTCCTGTAGCAGTCTGTGTAACAGCGGCTCTGAAGAAGCTCTCGTCTGTTGTGTGACAGTCTCATGGAAAGGAAGACCAGGGTTGTCCATAATTTTCCTGATTTTACAGAATCCTTCTTTGTAACATAAACTCCAGATGATTTAGTTATATTTAGTAATTTCCATTTGTGCAATTATTAGGATTCTTTTGGATGCATTTCTTCAGTGGATGCTGGAGCCTCTTCTTGCAGTGGCGTCGGCTCAGACTCGGGTGCAGGCCAGTCTGAGCCTTAATACAATGTTAAATCCAGTGTCAGGTATGTACAGAGAGACCAGTACAGAGGCAGAGTGATCTCTGAGTCATGTCCCATTTGTGGAGGTTGATGGATTTCCCCTTGCTTTGCTCCCTCAGCTCAGTGGGGAGAAAGCAGGGCTGATAAGGTGATTTATCTACACCTTTCCACCTCCTGTAATGGATGGCACATCCACCTTTCCCTGAAACTTCATCATCTCACAGCAGCAGCAGAACAACCCCCTTACACCTCCACACATGCGACGCTGTAAGAGAGAAATGAAACAGACATACAACATGAGACAAAGTGAAAACAGACAAACAGGAATGTGTGTCCCTTCCAGCACTTTCTCATTAAGGTTATCATCAGAGTGGGGGAACATGACACTCAGCACTCTGAAGTCACTAAATCACTCTCCAGTGTCAAACAAACAAAATATTGGATGGATCTCAGCTTTAGATCTTTGCTACTAGCGCTTTGATTGATTCCTCACTCCCTTCATCTGGACCGGGTCCTTTGGGGTCCGGAGCCTCGACACAATGAGAGGAGGATCTAACAAACTGTTTCACAGATCACACAACTGGATGGCTGCGGCCATCAAAGGTCCTGATGCAGCAAACACAATATTTACTACTCAGATAAGCCACTTTGTAACATTTCACATAACTTAGCCTTTAAGGTGATCAGCTATTCAATAAAAACAGTGATCCATAAAATAAAATCTCCCTCCATTCATTCTTTATACTCTCTTCAGTGTGCAGGATTGTGGGGGGCTGGTGGCTATCTCCAGTGGTCACAGGGCGAAATGTGGACCCTACTGGGTCATGCTCAAAAGAGTCACTGCTCTCAGGACCAATCAGCGCCAAGGATGCTGAATGATTCTTCTTGATTGGTTGGTTTGCAAACGCCAGCCAATAACATGTCAAGTTATTCACAATGTGCCTTTTTAATACAAATGTGATTGTTCATACAGGCATATGCACATATTGTTTCTTTAGCTTTAATTTCATTTTCTTCAAATATGTAAATATTCATTGTTTGTGAGTGTGTGTGAAACTAACATGTCAGTGTGTGTTCATGAAACTAAACCTGCTCTTTAATAAAGTTTTTGTTTAGTTTTGTATCTAACTCTACCTATTTATAGCAATATAAAGGTGTAGAGTTAGATAATGTTAAATAAGGACAATTCAGGAAATTCAACTGTTGCAAAAAGAATCATTAGGTAAAAACAAACGGACTTGTTTGTTACGCTCATGAACAGCTGAGTCCTGGAGTGATAAGACAAAAAATGACTTTAATTTAGAAAATTTGATTAGCATGAAGAAGATTTTTAAAAATAATTATAGTAAAGCCACCTGTCACTGCAGATACTATTTAGCCAATAGTTATTTTGAATCCGGGGTCCGTTTGGGTACCACGTAAACTCCACTCAGGAATTTTCCAGCCTTGATGTGAGTCCAGGTTCGTCTTGCTGTGAGGCAGCAACTAATCACCAAATCCACCAAGCAGCAAGAAATACGAATCTATTATTTAAAAACAATTAAAGGATTATGAAAATGTTATACATTTGTAATTAAATAGTGAATAACTGCAATTACCACAAAAGATTAGGTGATTAATTTAGCTTTTTAATTCTATTAACCAGGCCTCAGCGACGGCCTTTATTAGGTCTAAAAGTCCAAAGACATGAAAATAAAATGAATAAATATGAGAAGATGATGCAGAAGAAACTTTTCTTATGAGACAATAAGGCTGTTTGAAACATGTCACTTTTTCAACTGAACATTTGACAGTGTTAACAAGTATTTCCAGTGTTGTCTGTGCTTGTATAAGAGTTCCTTCTCTTCTCATAAACACAGTTTGCACATCTGTCCATTAATGGACATGGACAGACACACAGGTGCATGTTTGTAGTTTTCACTCCCTTATTAACATGTGGTGAACATTTATCTAAATAAAGACTTGAATGAAGGTTTCATAAATCTCAAGGTAAGTCTGTAACAATCTCAGGTTTATTCAGGTTTTATTTGTCGCAGAGTTTTGAATTTTGAACTTTTACTATGTTACTATTCAATGCTGTTTACAGAAAAAATGTAAAAAGAATGAAAATAAATAAAAATTGGGAAAACAAATTAATTATATGATTGTCATTGTTATTTAATGCTATCAAAATCATTTTGTGACACTAATTTAGAAACAATTTCAAGGATTTGTTCCCCTTATTAAACTCCTTCCAAAGTTTACAGACAAGAAGAAAAACCCTATAACAAGAAAGCAAACATTTTTATACTTTAAAACATAACTAACTTGATTTCTTTTATGTGCAAAATCGATCACAGACTATAACTTGACGTCATGTGCGGCAGTGGAAGAAGGAGGGAATACTGCCACCTGCAGGTGGGAGTTAGCTAACAGTCACCTAGACCCAGTGCTTTTGACCACTTTAGTGGAACATTTGCAATAAACTCACAATCATTCCTCAGAATATATATAAAAAAATGCTGGGCTTTGTTGATTTTGCATGAATTTCTGCGATCGTGGAATCTGAAAGAACTGGAAGGACATGTTCATTTAGCATTACAAGTCAGACACCAAGTTCAGCTTTACAAGCCTCCCACAGAGCATGGCCACATTTGTTTCTGCAGTTTCTACACTGTGACAGTGTAGAAAAACAGAGGTTTTAGAAAAACAGGCTTGGATTTTTAATAACGTTTTTGAGTTCTTTGGCACGACCCAAAAACTACCCAGCAGTTAGAAGCAAATGTTGCAATAACGGAACAAAGTAGGGTGAAAATACATGGTGTGCTCAGTGGTTGGGTAGTTGTCTTGGAATTAAAAGATTGTAGGTTTGAGTCCAGTTTCCTCTTGTCACATCTTGAAGTGGCCATGGACAAGACACTTGTTGCCTATCAACCTGCATATCAGTGAATAAAGGTGTGATATATATTCAGTCCATTTACTGAGGTGGTTTGTCCTGTTATTCCATTAGTATTTGAGCTAGGCTTTGTCTTTGTAGATGTTTTTAATCTAAAGGAGCTTTAACTTGCCTGTGAAGTCGTAGATGATGATGCTAAAGTGAGAAGGCAAAACAAATGTGTGGGACTTGATCCACATCTACAACCATGAAAGAAAGAAGGAAACATCTTCTCACAAACACACACTGGCTTTATCTCCCACAGATTTAAATTATTCCAGTTCACAAAACAGCTGTTGGTTATGCACTTAATTAATTCAACTTGTCTGTTTTTTTTATCTTTTTATCCTTTTTGTGCCCTGCATTGAGTTTTGCTAAAAACATCCAATGAAGTTCTTGTGAGAGCACATCTGTATCCTCCTCTGTAAACAGCTTTCATAGCTTTTCTTAAATATAATTATAATATTTACACCTCAGAGAGGATATCAATTAACCTCAGTGGTCAGCGTTAGAAATACGGCCGCACGCCTGCTGCTTTCTGCTTCAGAGCCCCGGGCGCTCGGCTGACTCACCTATGCTTTAACAACGGCAGGGGAAAAACAAGGCGGAGGGATGAGGGGAAGGAGGGAGACAATCAATAGCAGATCAAAGTGTTTTAGCTTACCTTGGGCTGCAGAGAGTAAGGAGTTGTAATCAGCAAAGACACTGTTTACTCGCCAAGCCTTCCCAAGGTGGGGAGGAGGACCTTAGGCGCTGGATAAACTACATAGCTGTGATATTTTCAGTCTAGAATTAGAGAGGGAAATGGAGAGGAATCATGTATAACAATGAGCTACTTCATGTCCTTGCTTTATTTAGTGCTGAGAAAAAAACAATCACACAGGAATTTAGAGACCTTTAGTTGAATGTGGAGACTTCAAAAGTAAAAGTAAAATTGAGTTCACACCTCTTCAGGATCATCTTTTACCGTCTTTCGTCCACAGACTTTGGTGTATCCAAAATCTGTCACGGTTGTTTTCTGCAGTGCTAAAGTTTGGTTACATTTAATGTATTTAAAGTAATGCGTATTTAATGATTGAGAAATAAACGTTTTTTACATAAAAAGTATCTTCAATATTTATTATTTTGTGTTTATTCTGAAAGTTACTAAACACTGAAACCAGAATCTGCTGTCAGCCTAGTGAAAAACTTTAGCATGTATTATTGTTTCAAGCAACCTTCTTTTCTAAGAGTGTACACAATTTGCAAAAACTTTTTTTTTTAGAGTCAGTTTGTCTGAGGTAGACAAACCCGTCTACGCTGGACGTTTAGGACTGGGTCTAAAGCTTTAACCTTAAATCAGAACTGAAAACATTTTTGTTTACAGTAGTTTTTAAACAAAGATTACTAATGAATTGTTTCAATCATCTTTTCTTTTACCCCATTTACTATCCATATTTTTGACATCTTTTCATGTATCAACTGAACTAGCTGAACTCCAGCCCTGTTTCTCTCCTGGATAGAGGAAGTTGAGTGGCTTGTGTGAGAGTTTTGTCTTGTTGCAGAACAGAGTAACTTCTTTTCCTCAGTGTCTGAGTCAAATGAGTAATTCAGTATTTGACAGTAAAGAAATACTTCTGTCTGCAATCAGCCACATGTGTAGCATTAGATTTCTGCAACTTTTCAGGTCCAAATAATAAATCTGTAAAGTAAGTACATAGTCTTTATGCAGTGAGATGTATGGCTTTGATAGATACATCAATGTTTTGCACTAAGGACTTAAAAAATATTGGTTTATATTTTATAAAGAAGGACATTCAGCTGCTTCCAGTTACTGCTGCCTGTCTTGCTAAGATGAAATGTTCTGGGAACACAGTTGCTTAGGGTAAAGTGTTAATACACTCCTTTACACACAAAATAAAAAACTGACACTGTTTAGATATGAAGCACAAATTGTCAATGCTTGAAGACTGAGAGAACTTCTGATTTCTCCAACCATCCATCACAAGAGCTAATTTACAACTGTATAAATTACAGGCAGACTGGACTCACAGCAGCATGCTTTTAAACCCTTCAGAATGGTGCCAGTTTGGTAGATCCTGAAGCTGCTGCTTCTCCTCACTTCCTCCTCCTAACAGGACAAATCGCTAAATGAAGGTTCATCACATGAGTTTTCATTTCATCACTGTGTTTTGCGTTGATGCCTGAGTTTGAGGTCGCAGTGGTGACACCATTACTCTTTGTGTGTTCGGTCAGCTTGTGCTTAATTTCTTTCCACTTTTTCCACATATTTCTCTACATGGAAATGTTTACAGTGTAGTGAACTACACTGTAAACATTTCCATGTCCATGTATTTGTATATTTCTCTTTTTTTCCTTTTTATATACTAGCTGATTTTTTAGTAGAGGATATCAAAACTATTTGACAGAAAATGCAGCTTGTGGAGCTGAAATGAAGAGGCACAATGTTAGCTGACATGCTATTGGATGATGTTTGCAAACCTTCATTCATTTTCCTTGGCTGTGACTGGCTGTACTCACAAAGATGAAGATAAGGAAGACAGTAGATTTTAGCTTCTGCTGTCCTGCTAACAGTTTCCACTGTCCATATTAAGGCAGATCAAGGAGTATTTGGTGTTTGAATTATGAAGTTAGAAAGCTACATGTGTTTTTAGGCATGCATTTGTGTATTTTAGCTATTTCCAGGTGAGTGTGGTCTCTAAAACCTGCACAGTGGTCTGATGTATTACCCGTCTGAGGTAAAATCAGGAACACAATTAAAAAGAGGCAAAAAAAAATCCTGAAGTATGTTTTTTTTTAATTAAAGTTATTCAAGTATTGTTTCCTGTTTTTAGGCTGGTGATGTTATTTATTTATTTTTTTTAATCAAAAGCGCACATTTGTTGGTTTGTTCACATTTGAAATTCCAGAAACTTGATGAAAGAAAATCAGAATCTCATCTGAAAGAACAACATCACTCAGGTAGACAACTGACTGAGTGACATTGACCCCTGACACCAACCTCCCTCAACTGCCACATCCTGCAAGCTGTAAAAAGCATGACTGAATCAAGGAGGGTGGGGGGATTAAGGGAGTGAAATGGAGGAGAGGAAGAGGAGAAGGAGGAGGAGGAGGAGGGGTGTTATGCTGAGTGTCCATGGAGAAAACACTAAAGTGCTAATATTTGTGAATGAATTTAGAGGCTGGTGAGATTCCTCATAAGAGGAGATAAAATTCAATTTATTTTCAGCCTTTCCAGCCTCTTATCTTTGACATGTGTTCCTGTCTGGTCACCAGGGTCACACTGGACCTGCTGCTTTGTGTCTCCTCCTCTCTCCAAGCTGAAGTGACCACACACCACACGTGTCACAGGGCTACCAGACAGGGGGAACCAGCAGTGATTTAGCAAACAAGCACTCAATCAATGATGCAGTGGAGCATGTAACACATGCCAGTCAAAACCTATTACGTTCAAACAGCCCTCTTCAATTTCCACTTCAGTGGTCTGACCCTTGGGCTGCTAGTCGTAGGAATTGGCCAGAGGACAGCGACACTGCTGTGAAGTCACAAACTTGGATTAAGACATTTGTTTCATCATTAACGATCAAACATGGTCAGATAATAACACTGACATCTCAGATTAAAAAATGATAGCTGGTCACTTGCAAAAAAATTGTGTTAAAATTATAATAGGATCATTTCACCAACCAATTATCTCTTGCAGAGGAATCTGCAACTTCTTGTTTCAGCTTTATGGAACATTAACCGAGAATTTAAAGTAATATCTCAGATCTCTTGCAGCCGAGCAGGATGTGTAGCATCTGAAACAAGCTGATTAATAATGCATCCGTAAAATGTCTGTTGGGAGAAGAATGTAAACCATCTTATTTACACCTTTCAACTAGACTTTAGGCAGACAAGGACAAATATAAAGATGTTCTCCAGGTGGACTGAATGCATGCAACATAGAAAAAGCATGCTTGTGTTTGAATAAAAAGACCTGCTGAAGATAAGCAGAGTGATGCTAACCACAAAAAAAATAGACGTTTAAGTGTTTTACCCAGCAGAAACTAGCATTTTACCAATATACACTGGAGCTTATAGTTTTAGATCACTTCTGTTGCAGTTTCACATTTTCAGACACTTTTCCACACAATATATTCAAGAAAAAGTGTCTCATTCAATCAATGAAAATGGACTTTGATACTGAAGTAAAGACGGAGATAATTGGAGAAGCACAGGTGAGTATAGTTAAACGATTCATGTATTCATAAGAGCGAGGTGAAATTTGGAAAACCATTCATAAAAACTATCAAGACATGACATAAACAATCCAGACAACTACTGAGTTTTTATAAAGCAAATATTTGGCTTTTAGCTAATTAATTTTTAAAATGCTGTAGATAACACCCATTTTCAAATGAGTCAGATTGAAAACCTGATTTAAACTGAAGTCTGATTCATCCAGTTCAGAATATTTGTTTTGTGCACCTGGACTTTCAATAGCTGTGTGACACAAACATATCTGCAACACATTTCACCTGTCATTCAGTCAGACTTTCTCTCTCTGCTAAGAGAATTAGCCCAAAATTGTACCAGATTTTGTTGCTCTTTTAAATCCCTTTTTGGTCTGATATTGTTTGGACAAAGTAAACTACGTTTTGTGGTCTTTCTGGGCTGAAAGCTTTTCTTCTGGTTTGCAGTGAATCAATCAACCGAAAACTAATCAGCAAATTAATCACATTTGAGCTGCAGCCTGGGACATTACACCCAACGACATTAATTAAAACAGTGATATAATTTTTCATTGTGTTAACAACATTATATTCATAATGTAAAATTCTATAAATGTGTTAGTGAAAGAATCATGGGATACTTTCACTTAGTAAAACATCTAAATATTTCTTCTACTATAAAGAATAAGGATTTTTAAATAAAGAGGCTTAATTACCAAGGATTGGACAAAATGTAGAACAGACATAAAGTGAAAACAAAGAGACAAATGGCCAGTTAGAGTCAGTACAAATAAATATATACAGTCATTTAGTCTAACATATTTAAGAGACCTTCTTTTGGTTTACATACATTATTGCCAACAATGTAATAATAATTTACAAACTAAGTAAATTGTTGACATATGTTTAATCCCTACAGTCCCCTTCTCAATGTATTCAGACCATACTAAGCTTCTCAAGAATTATGCACTGAAAAACAAACTTACATCTGTTCTTCTGTTTTATGATTTATTGTAAATTTATTGTAAATTTATTGTTCCTCCTCCTCTCTCTTCATTACTGAATTCAGTTCTTCTCTTCTAAATTGTGACAGGTACTTTTGCATTTCAACTAGAACCAACAAATCCACATATTTCTTTGGTCTCCCATCATTCTGGCAAAATGTACAATTTGGAGGTGTGTGCACTTTAGCCTAGCTGGGAGCCCTTTTAACACCTACCAATCTCTACGTGCAGGGGGCCTGGACATAATGCTTTTGTTGAAGTGACAAGACGCCACATACACAGAAGCTGCACTGCAAAAACACAGAATCTTACCAAGAATTTTTTGTCTGCCCTACAGTACAAACATCTTAGCTCACTTGAAATAAGACAAAGCTAACCTAAAAGTAACTTTTCAGCTAAATATAAGAGCTAAGTGAATAATATCGATGAAAAGTTCTTGTTCCACTGGCAGATTAAATCACTTATAAAATGGGAAGATTGACTTGGTATAAGTGAAATAATAATCAGACGATGGCAGTTATTGGAAATCTAACAGCGTAACTCCAGAAACTTGTAGAACCACCTTTAGGAGCAAAATCTCTTTGTAGTGAATTTTTACCTATCAGTTTCTTACAACATCGCAGAGGATTTTTTTCCCTGCTCTTCTTTTCAAAGTTGTTTTAAAAAGGTTTGCAGACATTTTCTTTCACTCCGAAGCACCAAACCAGCTGTAATATGCTGACCCCTGTTCTGTGTATGGAAGGTGGAGATGCAATTTTTAAGCCTCCAAGTTAGAATTTGTCCAACTTTTCACTGTAAATCCCCCCAAATAATCCTTCATTTGTTAAACGGAGGTAACAGATCTCATTAGTCCTTTTTATTTCAACAACTAATGCCTATACACCTAAAAAATGTCAATGTTCCAGTTTCCCAGTTTTTACCTCATGTCAGAGCTCATATATAACAGTCAACACAGTGTTTAGGATCTCATTTCCAGACATTTTCTTCCTCACATGCAAGTGTAAATGCTGGGATGCAAAGAAAAACAGACACGCACAAACACACACACACACACACACACACACACGCACACACATGAACAAGTAATATCTGAAATGCACAACCATTCAAACACATAAGGACACACACACAAGAGAGCCTGCGAGCAAGCTGTGTTTTTTTGTGTAGCACCACATGCGAATGAGGCTAAAAGAAGTGAAATGAACCCTTTGAGTCAAAGAGGAGCTCGGGGCGTGCTGCAGGCAGAGAGCTCAGTCAGAGAGGGAGCTTGGCAGGCAAATGCGCCTTCTGTTGACAGCTTCCACTGAACATCTAATGGCAAGAGATGGGGCCCACAACCGCTTTCTTCCATGCCATTGGTTTCCCATTTTATCACATTTAGTAGGGCGCCTCTCAGCACATTTGTAAATATGACAAGTCACCATTCATATTTTACACTTATTAGCATTGTCTCTTAATTTTTTTTTTTTTGGGAGCTATTTTTTCTTCTTTTATTTTTCTTTCTAAGGAAAGTTCTTTGTTTCAGCTCCTCAGCTCTTTCTGTTCTGAGTTAGTGAACAGGGCACAGCACATATTGCCTGGGAGACTGTTGTATTTTTTTTCTAGAAAGGGGGTTTATGTATTCTTTATGATATACAGCCTGAGAGGGAACACTGGGTAAGAACATACCAGTGCCAGGCTACATTCTCTGCATGATATAAGGATGAAAATGATGAGAATATCTGAGCGTTCTCTTTCTGTCAGTACCTGAGGCTGCTGTCGTAACTCTGTGGCCTTGCAGGAATTTTAAGATCATTCTGCAAAATTTGGGATTTCCTTGTGAGGAAGAAGGATAGACACACCAGAATAGCTTTGACAGAAACAGCAGCCGTTCTGGTCATGCTATTAATTTTCATATAGAAGCAGGTTGAATAAGAAATTAGCAGCACCAGTGTAAAAGTTCGTTTGGTGAGTGGATTAGTTGTGGGTGATTTTGGTAAAAATCTTCCAAAACATCAAAGAAGGATTTTTTTGTAGCTGTTTGAAAATGTTACAAGAATATTTGAGAAAACAAAATTATGTATTTTGTAAAGATGGGTTAACTTTTAAATTCCTCTAATTACGATTTCTGCAAGCCACTATGTGCAAGATTTTGTTTTGAATGTTTTGTCTCAGTCTAGTCTTTGCGGCCGTCTTGTTTTTAGCTTCAGTTTAAAAAACTCAAGAAATGTATAAAAATGCAGTGCATGGATGCAGTGGCGGCGCAGCTACACATTAATTATTCAGGTGGATGCGAAAACATAAATCGGCGCCCCTGATATGTGAAGGAGCGTAAGGCGCGCTTAAGTGTATGGGAAATCATCACCGGCACGCCGCCCCCTCCAGACGCCAGAATTTTTGGCGCCAAAACCGCCAAAAATTCTGGGGTTTTGGCGCCACTATGCGCTGCATACCCACTTTTTCGCCACTGCATGGATGTTTCAGAGGTATCAAAGTCTTTAATTAAAGTTATGAATTCAAAACTGAAGACATTTTCTGCCATCTTTTACAGTTTCAAGTTTAATAAATGAGCTGCCTGAGTGTCCACAGTTTTTTTTTAGGATGTCCTGATGGCGATTCAGTCCTGCTCCCCTCCAACCTGTTGCTGCATACTGCTGGTCAGCTGGCTAAAAAAGGCTTGCATATGTCTTCCATGCTTAAGAAAAAGGAAATAAGATTTTTGTAATATGTCAAATTGTAAAAAACACAGATTTCATGTTGTGGAAGCTAACTGAGTGCCACTCATCACTTAATAATGTGTTTTAAAGCTAAAGTTAGCAAGCTGTAAGTGGCGTGCCTGTAAAACAGCTGACTGGTGGCTCTTCTCTAGACGATAACGTTACTAATTTACATAATATCGGCTCGTTGGACTTGCAGCAATATTTTATGGAAACCAGACCAACAAAAGGATAAAACAAATTCTGTTTAATGAACTCATTTACTTGAAATTTACTAGATGTAGAATCCAAATGCAACTTCAGATACCAGAGAAAGGCAACAGATCACTGGGCGTGTACTGAAACATTATGAGCCAAATAATCAACAAGCCATATCAAAATAAAGGAGTAATATGAGGAACAGTAGCACTGCATGTATATTTAGAAACCAAAAGCTGTGCAGCAGAACTCCTGGGGTAAATAAGTTTGGTGCTGCAAAGTAACAAAGATACAACTGGTTAAATTGGATCCTATTGTCGACCATGTCATGTATTGTTTATGTCAAGTGATTTTTTAAGTTAATAAATTGGACTGATTTCATGAAATTTTGTAATTTAAACAAGAAGTTACACGGCAAATAAATAAAGCAAGTAAGACAGACACTCAGAAGCTCTTACACCAAAATGTAGTCTTTGGTCCAGCCATGTTTTTAAAAGGTCTGCATTTCCAGCAGTATCTCACCTATTGCTGTATTTTCCCCTTGTGGTGCATTTTCATCACCTTGATGTAGTCACTACTTTAAACGCACTGAAGAAAGCGAAGCCAGAAAGAACATTTCCTGATTCTTGAAAATGATAAACATGTTGCTCCTTTGCTATCTAATTTGCTGTGATGGCATTAATCAGTGCTGCACAGTGGGCGGTGTCGTAGCAGAAAGGACAAAATGAACCAGAACATTAGTCAGAGAGAAAAATGATGCATTACCTGCTCACCCATGAAGTACCAGGGTCCGGAGATTACACAAAGAACTTAATGTTCTCTCTCGTTCTCTACAAGACACAAGAAAGGTGGAACTTTTCCAATATGAACTGTCATCATTATAATTTTTATTAATTAACTAAAGAAATGAAGAAAATGGTCTTGGAAAAAAAAACAAACAGCAAGAATTGTGATGCAAACTTTGTTACATTGCGTTTTCAAAAATAATATTAACTCAATAATTTGTGCTTTCAAAGTTATACATTTGCAGACGTAAATAAAATATAAATGTCTCCCAGTCTAACACTTCTGATTCGTCCATTGAAGTATTTCAATTCATCTGAACAGATTGTAAATATAAGATTTATAACTGGATAAACTTTAGAGGATGAGCGTCAACCTAAAATCTAAACATGTTTTCATTTGAACCATTGAACAAAAGCAAAGCAGAATTATTTGTAAAGGTTTTCAAGTTAAGAAGTCAGAACACATTAGACACATTTTATCAGAAAATCAAAAGGCTAATCAAGAGCTACAAGTTCATGTACCTTATATAACCTCGTCAGCATTTCACTCATTTGGGTATGAGTAATAACTTTTACTGTAACAATTGAATAAATGTTTACTTTTTTGTCTTAACCCATCAATAAAATTCAGTTTGTCAAACGACGAGTAATAGATGGAGAAGTTTTGTTTGTTTTTAATTATTAATTTCAATCTCTAAAGGCAAGGAATGTAATAGGACACAACCAGTGGTACGGTATTCACTCTTCAGTGCAGAATCATTATGATAGTAAAACAAAACAAGGCAAAACTTGAGCATCTTTTCTCTTCTTGTCAGCAGAAAGCAGCTGTTTCAAAAACACACAGGAAAACAAATCGTGTTTGACGAAGCTCTAAGATATTCCATACAAACAACAGAATCTGTTTATTCTCTTTCAAATAAAAGACAATGATCAATTTTATTAAATAAATAGTTTTCTCTGTTATTATTATCAGTGGGAATGAACATTAGTTTCAATTCGTTTAAATAAGTTCTTGCAAAATAACAGACAATTATGTAATGAAAATCTTCTCCTGAATGTATAAATACTAAAATATCCAAAATATTAGACACTCAACGCTCACCGGTGATATTGCTTGAACAATATCACAGGCTTAATTTAATGCCTGCAGGTGTATTTATCACATTTCCATAAACTTCAGCAGACTTAACACATTCTTGGGTTTTTTGCCCATAAACATGCAGGTATCAGAAAAGGTCCTACCTGTTAAACAGAACCAAGCAGCTGCTGAGCTTCTGTGGGTCATAATAAGGCCATTACTGCATTGCTCTGGTTAGGAGTGCTAAAGTATTATTATTACCTGACATTCTGACACATTACTTAACACACAACACATTGTGTGTATACTTTTCTGGAACATTTTTTCTTAAATATTATGCTAAATGTGTGCTTGTGATTTTCGTTTTGATTTAGAGCGATGGAACAGGACAATGCAATAGAAACCTGATGTCCAGATGTTGAACAACATTTAGCAGATTTATTATGACTGATAAAAGCAGCAGTGAAGCATATTAAATGTCTCTTTCATTAGGAAATTGCTGTGTTATTTATTCATGTAATTCGTTTTCAGTCATTTTCTTGCACAGCATGTTTGCAGAATGCATATGATTTTAACAGTTATCTTTAAAAACAGCTGACCGTCATTTTTCCTGTAGCATCATGGTGAAGTGAACATGTTGAGTAGATGAGGGGAAGTTCTCTTAATCGAAAGCTGCAAATATTCAAAGAGATGAACTAATTAAAGAGCAACAGGAAGAAGTTCTAGAGTAAAAATAGAAAGATATAAGGGACAGATTAGTGAATGGTCAGAACTGTTGGGGGATGTGACCTGAGAGGAGAGAGTGGGGGACGTAGCCAGACCTCTAACAAGTGATTATACCAAAACTCCCCCTGCTTCTCTCCCTCCTCGCCCCCCAGGGCATGGGGACAAGAGAGCAGCAGGCTGGAAGTGTCTGCACGTGTGTGTTTATGTGGATATATGCACGTATGTGTGTGTGTTTCTGTACTTGCACCCTGCCTGTTTCAGCATATTGTGCCCTGAAACACAAAAAGATGATTAGTGGGATTTTTTGTTGGCTGAACAGCATGCCTTTAAGACTGAGACAGCTGGTAAAGGATGTTCAAGATGAAATGGTCCTGGGGTCTCCTCGGAGCGATTCCACTTGAAGAAAACACAGAAGCGAAAGTGTGTTTCTGGCAAACGGAGGTGCGTGGCTCTGCGCTGCACATTAAAGTGAAGTCAGCTCTTCTAAGCAGCTGAGTGTTATTGCTGTGACAGGTAGATATTACTGCAAACGGAGCTCCGTGTGCCTTATCTTCCCCCCGCACAAACACACTATTGAGCTATATGCTATTACCACACGCACATGTACACACTGTAAGGTAGCCTTTTTTGCCCAAAGGTTAAACAAATATATTGACTTTAATCAAACTAAGCACCGAAAGCCTGGCTCATATTAAAACGAGGGGCAAATCTCTGCATTCCCTCAAAGCTCATATAAATCCAGCCAACAATATCTATTTATTCCTTTATGCAATATGCCTTTAATAAACATAGTGTCAGAGGGAAACCAAATCATCCACGGCTGAGAGCATGTAAGAAAATCAATTAAAATGAAGTCACGGAGCTGGCTGCCCAATTGTCTGTGGCAGTTATTTGATATAATATAGTTAATACTACTGGCTCGGTAAATTAACACAATTTTGCCATCGTACACTGCTTGTGTGTGTGTGTGTGGGGTGTGTGTGTGTGTGTGTGTGTGTGTGTGTGTTTAGGTGTGTGTGTTTCTGTGCATTTATAAGGATAAGGGGGAGGTTTAAAGGAGACCAGCGGTCTCCCAGGAGACCTGGAGAGTAAAACAACACTTAAAGTAAACAATAGCAGAGGTTGACCAGAGAGGACCTGGGATGCTCACAAAATCTGCAGAGCTGTAATTTAAGCTCTTTAGATGGTCTCGGTTGTTCAGCATATGAAAATTACTCACTGATTAATTACAGTTAAAAAAAGCTAAGTATTACTGAAGCACATTAAAGTATTTTAATGAACATGGTTTGGTCCTGTTACATCTGGTATGGATTTAAGGACAGAAGTTCAGAGAAAATACATAAAACCTGTCGTCAAATATGGTGGTAGGGTGACGGCCCAGTCAAAGTCTGGTCTTAAATCTAATTAAGATGCTATGTTGTGGCTTGAAAATGCTCTAAAACAATCAAATTTGGTTGTATGAATCATTTCTGGGATGACAAATAGATCAGAATTTCACTACATTAGACCAACAATATTTGTGAGTTAGGGACCAGCTAAAATAGCTGAACTTCATAAATACCTGGGAATCCCTCTGTGAACAGGTATAACACCAAACACACATTAATCTCCACTAATGCGCATCGTGAAATCCACAGTCTTCCTTTTCTCTGTCCAATCAGTGCCAAGGGAAATTATTACTGCTCTAGGATTGGCTGGTTTGCAAATCCTGAAGGTGGTATCCTTACAAAGTCTGCTAACTTGCAATTTTTCGGTTAATAATTTTGAGTATACGTTCCACATGAAAATTCTCCCCCAAAATGGTTAAATCTGCAAATACTGAACCACAAATAGGCAGAGGCCCTCTGTTTTCATTTCCTTATAGTGAAGGACATGGAAATATTGTGGTGCACAGTCCTCCTTCTCTCTTTCTTGGTCAATCAGCAACAAAATAAATTAATGGCACTTCTGGATCGGCTGCAAACGCCAACCAATAGAGTGTCAGTTAGCATTGTGCCTGTAATAATAGCAAACATTTTAGATATGATGATCTATGTTAATGTTTGTTGTTTATTGTAAAGTTTGCTGCTTGATCTGCCATGCGTTCTTCCCTTCCTGCCAGGTTTTCATTGTAAATAAGAATTTATTCCTAATAACTCACCTGGTTAAATAAAGAAATAAAAAATAAAAGATCAAGACATAGGCGAATTTTCCACAAATACGTTGGAGTTATGTTCAACAGAAATATCTGTAAATACTGAACGGATATGGGGAGGTCCGGTGTTCAGCGGATTATTGTCGCGCTCCAAGCACGATTTCACGATATTGTTTTACTACACTGCACAATAAACTAACAATACACTAAACAAGGCGAGGCAGCGGTTAGTTTCTGAGCTCGTCAGTTCTGGAAAAAAAACTCCCTGAAAACCAGAGATGTGCAGAAACTGTTGGTCCCTTTAAATCAGGACTGAAAAAAAAATGTTTTCTGCAACTTTTGATAAAAATCATTTTTCTACCAAACTTTTTGAAACATTTGTTTCAGCTCCGCCTTTATTATCTGCATTTTAACATCTATTTATTTTATGCAATGCTTTTATACTTTTATTTCATTGTATCACTTTTATGTGATTTTATTTCTTTTCATTTGATGTCTTTTGTATGAGCAATGCTATAAACACAAACTTGCTATTTCTTTAAATCGGAAACAAACAGTACAATAAAAAAAATCTTTGATTTGCACAGCATGATATTTTTAAGATATTATACATTTTACCAAATCATTAATGATGCACATGTACAAGTTTTAACAAAGCATTAATATTCACATTTTCTCCTGTTTCTCTACCACATTTCTCTCCTCTCTTGTCCTCCTCCGCCACATTTCTTTTTTTATCCGTAGTAACTTTCCATCTTATTTGTGCTCCTTCTCTCGCCTGAGCCACATGGCTGGTCATTGTTGGTGGTGCACAGTTTGTGATGCATGGACTTCAGTGGATCGTTTGTATGGTGTCGCAGGGCGATTGATTCTGGTGGTGGTGACGGTGGAGGGGGTGGTCTGGCCTCCCACTCCTCCCCTCCGCTCCTCCTCCCACAGCCTGCTGGGAGTGGGAGTCGAAGCCAGGCGCTGAGCTGGAGGGCGGTGCTGAGGGTCACAACACATTGTTTTCCTCTCTCAATCCGTCTGGAACCTGTCACACAGTTGTAATGAATGGTGAAAGAAAGAGTGGGAGGGGAGGGAAGAGGGGGAGAGTACAGAAAAAGAGCAGTTAGAGGTACTTTTGGATTTGAGTGTGACAAATGAGGGATCAATCAGCCCTTGAGAGATCTTGAGAGGCGCATCTGTTTTGTCATTTTTTATTCTTCAAGTGCTTTTGTATATTTTAAGAACATGATATCTTTTGTATAATTATTATGGATTACTGATAGCATTTATTGACTTGCCTCAGAGTAAAATAAATTGTTGCCACCCCACAAATGTCACTAATTTCGGGATTCAGTCCAGTTTTTTAGAGTGCTTTCTCTTCTTTTACATTTTTTTAAAATTTAACTCCAAAATATTTTTTCATGAATCACAGATGCTTTATCTACACCACCGTATTTTTATCTCTAAATACTTCACCTGTAAGAAAAATAAATTGTCTTTTTCTTCTAATTAAAACCAGCAAAATTGATATTGTTCAGTATATATTTATTTATTATCAATTTTATATAATAATAAACAATAAATATTATTTGTTTATTACTTAATATTATATGATTATTTATGTTATTATCTGTCTTTTATTCTTCTGCTCTTGTTCAGGTTGTTTGTCATGGTAAAAAAGTCTAACTTTGCACAATAGCATTTAGAAACCATCCATCCATTTTCTTACACCCTTGTCCCTTGGTGGGGTCAGGAGGGTTGCTGGTGCCTCTCCAGCTAGCGTTCCGGGCGAGATACACCCTGGACAGGTCGCCAGTCTGTCGCAGGGCAACACAGACACACAACCATGCACACACACTCACACCTAGGGGCAATTTGGAGAGGCCAATTAACATGACAGTCATGTTTTTGGACTGTGGGAGGAAACCGGAGTACCTGGAGAAAACCCACCATGCACAGGGAGAACATGCAAACTCCATGCAGAAAGGCCGGGGCCGGGAATCGAACCCAGAACCTTCTTGCTGCAAGGCAGCAGCTCTACCAACTGCGCCACTGTGCAGCCCATTTAGAAACCACTTGCTGCATTCTTGTTGGTTGTGCAGGAGGCTCCACTTCTGCTTTTCAAAGATGCACGGTTGTATGTTTGCTGTTTGCAGCCATTTTCACGTGCGAGTGTAAATGTTGAATGACAAGAGGCCCTAATGCTTCTCATTCTGAAAAGAGCTCAAAAAGAACATAGCAGAGCAGAACTTATGTGTTTTACGGTGACTGAATAAATGTTAATTAAAATCTGTTGTTTATTCATTCTTTCCTGGATGTCTTGAAACACAGTAAATCATAATCTTTTGTTTTTCTAGGGAATAATTATGATGTTACACAAAGGCCCAGATCTTTCGACTTCTGAGGACGAGTGATGCTGCAGGCTCTCTTCAAAAAGCGTTTTTAAAGTGCATGGAGTCACAAACTTCTTGGTTTTCCAACAAATATAGAATAAAAAAGTTGAAATTTACTCGATTATTCAACAGGATGCTGATCAAAAACAATAAAGTCAATGCAGAAATGGTTCACTAACCATTTTAATAGTTCAAACACCAAATATACATAACCATGGAACCATTTTTCCATGGTTACTTCCTGAATCATGTAGAACAATTATGCAAAGATTTCTGTTTCTGGAAGCTTGAACCTTGTGAAATGTCAAAGAAGAAATATTGACCCAACTGGAAAACGGGTTGTGTAAAAATGATTGACAGTTGGGATTTCAATAATTGTACCAACAGCAATAAAAAAAAAAATAAAAATAAAAAAATAAAAACAATGATTTTTCCCACTGAGTAAATGGACTTCATCTAAAGCTTGGATTAACAAATCTCAACCAAGATTATGCTACTGCAGTTTATTTTCTTTATTTATTTTTACACATCTTAAACCAGAGAAAACAACAAATTAGTTTGTGTCTAATAAAATAATCTGAAAGAATGAAGGAGGGAGTATCTGTTGCTACATGGGATGCATGAAAATCTTTGGTAATTTCAAATACAAACACTGAATATTTCAGAGTAATACACCAGAGTTAGTTTCCACTTCATTTTCTGTCCCAAAGTGTTTCTTCTGTTTCTGAGGTCCATAAAAATGGGAACACATAAAACAAAGACAGTGAGGCCTAATTAAGACACTTAAGCAAGTGATCACAGTGGGCAGATGGCTTTCTGTAGCAGATCCAAGCTCAACCACGGGACACCAGGAAGTTGAAAAGAACTGCCAACGGGGACACTGCAAGAGGGCCTCCCTTCTCAGCAGACAGACGGTCAGAGGGTCAGCGGACGGATGAAGAACGAAATGCGGCTGAGAGAAATTAGCTGAAAAAAATCCTCTAATAAAGGAGCTGTTTCACAGATTAAAAATCTATTAAGACTGTGTAGGATTTAAGACTGGACAAGTTAAAATCTGCTGACTTCATGATGCTTTGGGACTTTTGTTTGCAGCTGACGTCTGTGTAGAGTGTAACCACTCAGGCTGTCGTCACGGTGACTCTCTGAGCCCTGTAAGACAGCGCGGGCTGTCTCATTTCAAGCTCAGTGTGTTTGTCAATCCTCAGCTGGCCCTGCTCCAGCTGCACACAGATCAGAGGATTATGTAAGCTAGCGGGGCCTTGAGCTAAGTGTGCTGTGAGTGGAGGTGTGATTTGACGATCTACATGTCCAACTGTCGCTCGTACCTGAACATATGCAGGAGATGTTAGTGATCACACATCCAGAGGGGTAGAGAGAGCAGAAGGAAAGGAAAGCAGGATTTTTTGCTCTGTTTACTAATAGCGCTTTATTTTTGGGAGGTTAAAATGAGACGGAGCTGAATTGAAGATGGTCAGAAACAGATAAAACAGATGCTGAGCTGGGATGTAGGGGAGGCACAGGCCCTTTTTATAATATACATAATATACAATACGGGCTGCAGAGTGGTGCAGTTGATAGACCTGTTGCCTTGCAGCAAGAAGGTCCTGGGTTTGAGTCTTTCTGCATGGAGTTTGCATGTTCTCCCTGTGCATGGTGGGTTCTCTCCAGCTTCCTGCCACAGTCCAAAAACATGACTGTCAGATAAATTGGTCTCTTTAAATTCTCCCTATAGGCGTGCGTGCGTGTGTGTGTGTGTGTGCATAGTTGTTTGTCCTGTGTGTCTCTGTGTTGCTCTGCAACAGACTGGCGACCTGTCCAGGGTGACCTCACCTCTTGCCCAAAACATTAGCTGGAGAGGCATCAGCACCTCCCAACCCCACTAGGGACAAGGGTGTACAGAAAATGGATACAATGCCATAATATAATCTTCTAGAAGAGCATTTGCATGTTGAAAGTCTTTTTGTGTTGCTTTTTGAATAATGGCTTCTTCCTTGCTGAATTAATGTTTTCAATTAACCAATCAGAAGCCGTGACATCATCATTTGGGCTTTCTCAAATTGCTAAACAGCAAAACAGTTCTAGTGTATTAGAAGCTTTCGTGTCAGAGACTAAATTAGGGGACAATAATCTTTGCATATATGATCTGGTTTGTTGGAATAAGCATGAAAACATGCTGGAGACATTTAATTTTGAGATGATTAAAACAAGTAATCAAATCAATATCCATCCATCTTTCTTCTTCTTCTGTGGGTCCTGAAACCTTTTCCTGCAATAATAAGATAAGATGCAGGGTAACTGTGGAACATACTACAACTTCACCTTTTCACAGATTTTTTTGCAGAGCATACCTTAAATATTTAAAAGAAAATGCAGCTATGCAAGCTGAAATGCCTTGGTGGCTTGCTGCTATGCTATTGGATGGGTTTTGCAAAGCAGCCAAACCAAGGGCAGCATTTACATTCCTTGGCTCCGATTGGCAGAATGAAGATAAGGAAGACTGTGGATGTTAGCAGTAGCACCAAGATGGTTTCCTCTGTGTGTATTAATGTATAATACGGTATATTTGGTGTTTGAACTATTAAAATAGGCAGTTAAGGCTGTTTTTAAAGGAGTATTTGATGATTTTATTCGCAGCTAATTTTAATCTGTAACCCCTGTAAATACCAGCGGTCCACTGTAATTTGTATATTTACAGTAAATCTTCCAAAACAATGAAAACTGTGATAGTAACATAAACATAGATAAACTAACTTTTCAAGCCATTATATATTAGTACAATCTGTGCTTGGGAAACACACTGCATGGAAACATTTGCCTGATCAACAGTTTTATAAATGTGTGCATGCTGGTTGTTGCTTGTTACAGCCGATGGCGATTGTGACTAGAAGAGCCTCCTTTGTAGTTTTGTCCTGTGACAGGCCTCTGAGCTGCGGATGAATGCATGAACATGGGCATTGGCAGCCCTGCCAGCATGTTGCCCAAAACCTTTGAAACAGCCAAGGTAAACGTATGCAGCCAGTTATTTTCATCCCTGCATGACTGTCAAGCTACATCTCCCTCTCTCTACTGGTCATTTTTATCACTTGCCAAAAACTGCCAACTGGTGGAAAACTTTTTCAGTTGGTTTTTTTTCATTTCCCGGGGGGGGGGGGCATTTAAAATGAGTTGCCCAGAGGCAAATATGTTTTGTTTTCTTCTTCTGTTTCCATTTGCTCTGAAAGGAAACAAAGAAAAGAAGAAGAATCACAAAGAAAATATATAGAATGATTAGCTAAAGTATTCAGACCCATTTGCTTTTTTTGCTGCATTGTAAGGATTTTATGTCATAAATTAACACACAGCAGTGACCACAAAAGGCAGATCTAACACACCTTTCCAGTCAGAATCATCTTTCACACTACAATTACAGCTGAAAATCTTTTTAGGTTACGTCTATACCAGGTTTTTATAGATAAATGCAGAATTGTTTTTGCCCATTTGTATTTGCAGAACAGTGGAAACTTAGTCAGACTGGATTTTTTGAGGTTTTTTTTCACCAAGCCATTTTTTGGCAATAAATTGATGTTTTTTGGTGTTTTGAAAATAAACACCAGGAGGCTTTGGTTTCCAAAACCTCCTGACTGCGCACAGTCGACAGTGCACAGTCATCTAGCAACCCCAGTAAAACCCAGCCCCTTGCCTGGCAACCCAAGTGGAGCTCCAGCATGTTTGGTCAGCTGGTTTTACCGCTCTATGCAACAGAAAAGACAAGTGTTTTATCGTTGACTTATCATTTAGAAACCACCTGCTGCATTCTTGTTGGTTGTGCAGGAGGCTCCACTTCTGCTTTTCAAAGACGTATGGTTGAATAATTGGTGTTTACAGCCATTTTCACTTGCGAGTGTAAGTGTTGAGTGACAAGAGGTCCTAAAACGGCTCATTCTGAAAAGTTTAAATAGGTTAGAATTGAACAAACTAAAATCTCAGGATATATGAATGACTTTGTACAAAAAAATTAATTAATACGTCTTAATACGTCGCCCATAGATCTGTTCCTGACCTGTTCAAGGAAGCACAATAGGCCTCATTTAAAGATGTTTTCCTTTTCTTTCTTTCTATCTATCTATCTATCTATCTATCTATCTATCTATCTATCTATCTATCTATCTATCTATCTATCTATCTATCTATCTATCTATCTATCTATCTATCTATCTATCTATCTATCTATCTATCTATCTATCTATCTATCTATCTATCTATCTATCTATCTATCTATCTATCTATCTATCTATCTATCTATCTATCTATCTATCTATCTATCTATCTATCTATCTATCTATCTATCTATCTATCTATCTATCTATCTATCTATCTATCTATCTATAAGGTAAGTCAGGGAGTCGTAATAGCGAGGCAGCACTTGTTAGAGGGTAATATCAGGGTATAAATAAATCCTCTGGATCACAGATGGGGAAAAGAAAGAGAGTGAGCATAAAGAGAGTCATCCATCAGTCTCCCAGGGGAGCGGGACAAATTAAAGCCCATAAAAGGGCCTCATTACTAGGGGCAGCTCTCTTGTCTCACCCTCCCTCATCCTTCCACATCACCTCTCTCATTCTCTCTCTCTTTCTCCCTCTCACACATACCAAACATCATAACTACGACTATCAAGGGGAAATTATACACATAAAACACTAAGGAATCCAGTTCTGCTGCTAATACGTCTGTATGACAATGTCCACAGGCATTGGCTGATTCATACCACATTGTGTTCAGCACATGCACTCACGTATTCTTTGCATACTGTATTTTAATTGATTGTTGTAGCAAGTGATGGAACGACTTTATGGATGTTTTGAGTTTGGTTGGGAAACCCTCAGATCATTACAACTTCTGGCGACTTGTATATTTGCATTTTAATTTATTTTACTTGTGAAAGGTGCAAAACACAGTAGCTGGGCCTTAATGCCCAGAGGAAAACTCAGTGATAGGGTCATTTTCTGATATTGTGATCTGGCATAACATCTCAGTCTGAAGCCTGGCTGAGGAGATAATGTTACCATATTAAATGTTGCCCCATTCTCCTTTAATTCAAGAAAACCTCATTGGAAAGCCATAAAAATCATAATTTTTCAACCAAATTTCAGATTTTGGGGACAGAAAGTGTGACATGGAGTGTTGGGTTCTTCACCAAAAAATATGCCTGAAGGAAACATCATTCATTAGCAGATTCTGTCTTTTGTTGTTAGAACTTCTTAAAGCTGCAGCGTGTAATTTATGCTACGTACAGAAACCTGATATTTTTTGAATATTTATAGTCATTTTAATGTATTGTATAAAAACAAAATGAAAAGTAGCACCCGTTCCGAGATCTATTAGACCAGATAACTATCCTGTATATGTAATAAAAATTACTGTAATTTTTTTCAACCACACAGTTACCATAATTAAAATTAAACATTGCTTGTATTTATCTTGCTTTGTACAGTAAATCCACTTAAACTATGATTTCTGTCTCAACCCCTAATTTATGCTTCCTGTACAAAAGTTGATGCTATTTTTTTCCAAGCTCTCTTAATGATTTGTTTCTGTCTTTTAAAACATGCTATCAAATCCAAATTCCCTGCACATGTAATTCATATGAAGTGTAGGACGCTGGTGATGCTTTTCAGCATAAAACACAGTGACCTAACCAGAAGGGTTGCATGCATTTTATATATTGTTTTTGCAGATAAACTTTTCAGGATGCCATAACAAGGGCTGTGCGGAAAATGCATGCACTGATTAAAATGTAACAAACTGATTAGATATCTGAAATATCCTCTGCAGTTTCTTCTGTGGAATATGTTTCAAGCTCATGCAAAGCGAAACATTCTAGAAACATGAAAAATTAAAGATATAGGGCAAATTTGTTTAAGTGGAAATCTATGGAAAGTTTATAAGTAGTCAGGATGTTACCTGCTGTAGGTTACGATCAGAAGAAGAAAAATTCTCTTTGGCTTCGAAGCACCCTTTTCATGAAGTCTGTTTTCAAGGAAACTGTGATATATGTTTGTTTTTTTATGAACAAAATCCTCATTTAAAAATTGTCTTTGTATATATGCAGGTTATCTTTGTCTGACATGGATGTTTTGAGTGATCTGAATAATTAAATGTATTAAAAATCAAAAAATCTAAATAAATGATAATAATAATAATGATTTAATTGAACAAATTTGGGAAAACAAATCTTTTTTCTCTAGACTTTTTTCTATAAAAAGATTTGTAAAGTACCTTTTTTGCTGACAGCTGACGTAAACTGCTTGTGTGGGGAAAGAAACTATTTTATATCAGTTTGAAATAAATAGATTCATAAATACAAAAGCAAAGGATATGAATTAGTTTTATATTGTTCCGGTAAGTTACTGTTTTTGTGTCAGCTAATGAAATTCTTTTCTCAATTTCAGTTTTCGTTATTCTGTTTTTGTTTTATTTAACTATAATAACGTCGATGAGTTCTGGATGTAAAGTCTACATGGTCACCAGCATTAAATTTGTAACTGACCAACCTGCTGCTTCTGATATGCATCACAGATTTTTATGAAAAAAGTGTGGTTTTCTTTTAAAAAGTCTTACAATTATCCAGAAAGATCCCAAACCTTAGGTATTTGTCACAGACATCACGAAGGAGGAGGTGGGGCGAAGGAGAAAAGCACAACATGTGATGAGAGTGAAAAGCCAGGGGGGTTCCGGACATCAGCTCAGGGACCCTTTGTCAAACTAAAGCCCCAGCAGCTTCACAATACCACCAGCGATCCTCCTGCTTTCTTTCCCCAAAATTAGCCCACAGAGCAAGTGCAGAGTTATGTGAGGCTTCTTATTTCATCAAAGGCCCCGCGTAAATAAAATAAATTTGCCATCAGTACGGGAGAATGTATCTGCTCAATCCCATGAAATCCCTGATATGAATTATTGACAGTCTGATGGGACTGAGAGAATGGTGCTGGAGTTAAAGCCTGAGAGCAACCCTGGTGAGAAGAAGCCTTAATATCATATCAGCCTCTCCTGTGTGGCAGAAAGCCCAACCTCCAGACAACCTCAGCAAACCCTTTAACCAAGCCAGAATCACAATAGGTAGCAGGTTGTCTGCAAAACAGAAAAAAAAAAAAAACTAACCTAAAAAGCATCCAAGCTGTGAATGTAGATATAAATTAGACCACGAAAAAGTGAACCGCAGGCCAGGGGATTATGAGGCCACGATTACCAGGCTGAGATAAACTCCGTGCTTGTTTACGCTGAGAAACCTTGTCAATTTACACTTTGACATCTCGTTTTACGGCAGCGTGAAATGAGAGCGGCTGATAGGATCTAAATCAGAGAAAGCTAGATGAGATGGTACAGCTCCTGAGGGGATTCATTCCAGCATTCGCCCTGCGGAGACGCTGGAAAGAGGCCTGTGTAACATCTCACTTTATTTTCCTCAACGCAATGTGAGGCCCCACTTTTTACTTTTGTCTTTCAGCTCAAATTCCTGCACAAACTGCATACTCAATGATTATTTGCATTAAATTATTAATATGCCAATGGTAACTGTGCTGGGGCTTTGGAGTCGGTGCAACCAGCGAATATTCTTTCAAGATGAACATGGCAAGAAGGAACTTCAGAGCTGGTAGCCCTCATTTAAATCAAGTAAGAAAAGAAGACAGTATTGATTCCATGCTCTCCTTCACACATTGGTTTGGCTTGCCTTCCAAAACATTATTTTCTTGCAAGGAGGGTCCCTGTAGAGCTTAAAACAAAGAGGACAGACTTGTTTGAGGGTAATACTCTTGTGCACAGTGTGAAGCATGCACTAACAAGAAGGAGCAGAATGAAAAAGAAAAAAAATGCTTCCAACTTTTTGCACAGTAGTGAAGCTTCTACCTATGTGGCCACACAGAATGGGACAAACAAAAAAATATATAAACAATTCAAACAATAACAGGGCAGCTGCATCTCACAACATGTCAGAAGGAGGAAAAAAAATAAGAAAAGTACAAATAAGAAAACCCCAAAATAAGGCACGATTTCCACCCATCAGCATGATGGCATATGTAATTTAAAGCTTTCAAGATTCAACTCTTCTCAAAAACAAGCCTGCATTCATTTCTCCGTCATCTTCAGGGTAATGTAAATGTAACCCGGGGTGAAAAAACTGCCCTTAGTCCCGCCTTGCTGCCCCATTGGTTAAGAGTGACAGTCAGTCACACAGTGCATGCAGCCAATTGACACACCTGATGTAATTATTTAGGCTTGCTCCAGCTTTCCCCAGTCAGGTGTGAGGGGGAGAGCTGGAGACAAAGGAGCTACAGATCTGAAAAGATCCAGTGAGTTTGGAGCCCTGAAGCTGCCATACTCTCTACTGTTAATGGAATTGGCCAGGTGATCCCTTTGTAGGGTTAAAGGATGGCGAGCTTCTGAAAACTGGCTGGGGCCAGGAGAACCTGAGAATCACTCCATACTGGTCTGGTAGGAGGCTGATGGTCTGTATCATTTCCCCCTCCATCTCACCATTCGGACACACAATCCACTATTCATCTCTTCATCTGAAACGACTTGCGCTAGGACATTGTCATCTCAAATATCTGGACAATTCAACCATGGACTTTTTGAATGTGTGTAGGTCAGACACTGTGCTGACCAGTGGGGAAATTTAAACCAGTTGTGCACAACTTAATGAAAGATCTACTGCAGTACTGTGTATATTTAATTTGGGGTTCTATGTATGTTTGTCTTGTGCTGTTCACTTTAATTTTCTTTTAAAAATACATGGTATTGAAAGCAGTTCTTTTGCATTGGTTTTATTGATTACTGACAACAGCTCCAGTAGACGAATTCTAGTCTTCTGATTTCTTCCATCCAGTCCTTTTACACTTTAAATAGTGCTACATTATTGGCGAGCTAGCCAGGAGCTGTTTGATCAGTAATTAATAGAAACCGGTTTGAGTAAAGTTGCACAAATAAGTCTTGGTTCCTACTCACCAATTCAATTTCCATTATGGAGATTTTTGAAACTCTTGGTCTAAAAATCCCTAATACAGTATTGATTGATGGAATCTTGGAGAACCCCACTGATGAACTTATTGATTTTCTTGAACAGTATGGTGATATTAAGCAGAGAACTACCATCGATTCGTGTGAATCAGAATTTGATCAAATGTTCGTTGTTGAATTTGATTCTGGATTGTCTTTAGCACGCTTATCTCCAATATTACCATATACATTTACATCAAGTGTGGGTGATAAATTTCATATTGAAAGTTTATCTGAGATTTATGCCTCAAAGGTTGGTGGTTTAAAGACAAACAAGTATTTGGACGATTTACAAGAAATTGCCAAAATGTCCGGAAAAAATTACACTCAAGTTCTCACAGAAGTGATGTCCCAGATACAGCAGTCTATTGCAGAGTTCTGTCCTGTGGTGCAAGAGAAGGCAAAAGAGGAACAACTTGCAGATGAAGATGGAGGGCAGCAGCCATCAGCTCATGCCACAACTCAACTCCCTTTTCCTCTGTCATCCCTCTCGCAGTCAGTTCCTCTCCAATCCAGTTCTGCTGTCTCCAACAGAGCTGAAGTGCCAGGTCAGGAGAAGCGGTCTACACCCATTTCCGCTGGTGATCTTAATCCTCCTGAGGTGCAACGGTACGTTGTGGAGCATGTTGTTAGGAGTGGGGACAGCTCTCTGCATATGCACACGTCCCATAGACTGAGAGCATTCTCTGGAAAAGTCCCCAGGCCAAGTCATGAGACAGACTATGACACGTGGCGTTCAAGTGTTGAATTAGCTCTTCAAGATCCCTCTATGTCACAGTTGCAATGTACCAGACTAATTCGTGACAGTCTACTTCCACCTGCCTGTGATATAGTGAAACATTTGAGTCCTGACACGTTACCAAAAGTATACATGGAACAACTTGATTCAGCTTATGGAACTGTTCAAGATGGAGAGGAGTTGTATGTTAAATTCATGGACACCTATCAGGACAGTGGAGAAAATCCATCTGCCTATTTGCAGCGTCTGCAAGTTGTGTTACAGCATGCAGTAAAGAGAGGAGGTGTTTTGGAGAAGGACATGGATGCACGACTGTTGACCCAATTCTGCAGAGGGTGTTGGGACAACAATCTAATCTCAGAACTTCAACTTAAACAAAAAAAAAATTATCCACCATCATTTGCTGAGCTTTTGTTGTTACTTAGAACTGAAGAGGACAGGGAAGCAGCAAAGACCTTGAGGATGAAGCACCATTTGGGAACCACTAAACAGAAGGTTGCATCTCAGGTTCAGTTTGCACATACTGATCAGGAAACTAACCTGTGTGTCGCTCTGAATAACATGACTAAACAGCTTTCACAACAGATGGCTGCAATACAGCAGCAGCTTACTGTTTTAACAGCAGGTCAAATGGGCACTAAGCTACCTTTTGCAGGAAAAGTTACTTCAAAGCCTAGTGTGAAAAAGACTGTTAAAGATGTAAAATTCGGCATGTCTAGCTCTAAACCTGGGTTTTGTTTCCGTTGTGGGGAGGATGGCCATATTAAGCCTCAATGTGATAATGAGCCCAATTCAGCATTGGTCAGTGCAAAGCGGAAAATATTTTATGACAAACAGAAGAGACAGGGACAAAATCCCTCTCCTTCAGCACATTTAAACTAGTTCCAGTTCCTGTTGAGGGACGAACAGGAACTGAGCTGGACCAACTTTGTCCCACAAAGAGAGAGTCTGTTAAGTGTGCAAAGATGCAGACAAAAACCAAAATTAACTTACCAAAAGGATTAATCGGATCCAGATGTACAGCAGAAGTCAACATTGCTGGGCATAGCTCTCAATGTCTTTTAGATACTGGCTCTCAAGTCACTACCATTCCAGTTTCTTTCTTCAATGAGCATCTCTCAGGTCAACCAGTGCATTCATTAAATGACCTACTTCATGTTGAAGGGGCTGCAGGTCAACAAGTTCCATATTTGGGTTATGTTGAAATACCAATAACTTTTCCAAAAGACTTTATTGGGAGTGAACTAACAGTTGAAACCCTTGCTTTGGTTGTTCCTGATGTGAGACCTGGATTTCCAGCTTCAGTACTAATTGGCATGAATACACTTGAAATTCTCTATGAAATGTTTTGTTCCAGTGATTGTCCCACATTCCAACCTACCTCATATGGGTTTAAAACAGTTCTGCATCAGTTAATGCATCAGCAAAACTGTGACAATCATTTGGGTGTTGTGACTCTCCATAGCAAAACCCCTGTACTTATTCCAGCTGGTTGCACAGTGGTGGTCGAGGGTCGTGCCAAGCTTTCTTCTACAGCCAGTCAGTGTGCTGTCGTTCAGCACCCGGTTTCAGGCCTGCCGGGTGGCCTGGTTGTCAGTAGCTGTCTGGTTGCACTTCAAGCTGACTCACTCAGTAAGGTTCCAGTTGCTGTTTCCAATGAAACAAAGCAAGTTATTTCCATACCAGCTTTAAGTATCATTGCTGAACTGGAAACCTATGCAGGTATCATCTCAGAGCACCATGTGACCAACCATATAGCTGAGAAAACATCAACAGCATCTTTGAAAATCAATTTTGGTGAGTCTCCAATACCATCAGAATGGAAGGAAAGAATCATAACAAAGCTAAATGCCATACCTGAAGTTTTTGCCCATCATGATTTAGATTTTGGTTGTACCAAGCAAGTGAAGCATCACATTAATCTTCATGACAATACTCCTTTCAAACATCGAGCAAGACCGATTCACCCACAAGATATAGAGGCTGTTCGCAAACACTTACGTGAACTTCTGGATGCTGGTGTTATCAGAGAATCTGAATCCCCTTTCTCATCTCCAATTGTTGTTGTTAAGAAAAAAAATGGAGACATTCGACTGTGCATTGACTACCGTAAGCTTAATTTACAAACTGTCAAAGATGCATATGCCTTGCCCAACCTGGAAGAATCATTTACAGCTCTCAGAGGATCAAAGTGGTTTTCAGTGCTTGATCTGAAATCTGGTTATTATCAGATTGAAATGAATGAAGCAGATAAAGCTAAGACTGCTTTTGTTACTCCACTTGGGTTTTGGGAGTTTAACCGAATGCCTCAGGGGGTTACAAATGCACCATCAACCTTTCAAAGATTGATGGAGAAATGTATGGGTGACCTGCATTTGAAAGAGGTATTGGTTTTTTTGGATGACTTGATCATATTCTCAAACAGTCTTGAAGAACATGAAAACCGTCTGCTGAGAGTTCTAAATCGTCTGAAAGAGTTTGGATTAAAACTTTCTCTGGAAAAATGTAAATTTTTCCAAACGTCTGTCAGATATTTGGGTCACATTGTTTCAGAAAAAGGTGTTGAGACAGACCCAGAAAAGATTTCCACAGTGAAATCCTGGCCAATTCCTACTAATTTGAAAACCTTGAGATCCTTTCTGGGATTTACTGGCTATTATAGACGTTTCATAAAAGGATACGCCACTATTGCCAAGCCTCTTAACAATCTGACCCGTGGGTACCCCCAACTAATAAACCCTCAAGAGTACGATCTTCTAAGTGCCCACAGTTTGATCCAAAGCAACCTTTTGGTTCCAGGTGGACTCCTGAGTGTCAGCTGGCTTTTGATACCCTGATTGACAAACTTACTACTGCACCAGTCCTGGGGTTTGCTGATCCTGCACTACCTTACATCCTTCACACAGATGCCAGCATCACTGGACTGGGTGCTGCCCTGTATCAGGAACATGAGGGGAAGCTCAGGGTAATGGCTTATGCTAGTCGAGGTTTGTCAGCCAGTGAAAGTCGTTATCCAGCTCATAAACTTGAATTCTTAGCACTGAAGTGGAGTGTAACAGAAAAGTTTCAAGATTATTTGTATGGAGCAGATTTTACAGTTGTCACTGATAATAATCCACTTACTTACATCCTAACCTCAGCTAAGCTGGATGCTACCAGTCATCGTTGGCTGGCTGCACTTTCTACTTTCTCCTTTAAGTTGCAGTATCGAGCAGGGAAACACAACCAGGATGCTGATGCACTCTCTCGTCGTCCCTGTGAAAGTCCTGTCATAGATGAGGTTGCACATAAAGATCAAGAACTTGTCTCTCAGTTTGCTCAACAACATCTTTTAGACAGCGGCAACAATGAGATATCACCTGAAGTGATGGATGCAATCTGCCAAAGTCGTCTGGTTCGGACCCAAGTTGAAAGTCTTTTGGTTGAATCGCTCTCAGTCAGGGCAGATATAATTCCTGTGGACTACTCTGAAGAGGCACATGGACTTCCTGTTGTTCCTGCAATGTCTCATTCTGACCTAAAAGACCATCAGAGAGCTGATCTTAGTGTCAGGGAAGTTATCCATCAGTTGGAGTCAGGTGAAAAAAATTCCCCCAACAGTCAGGAGTGAACTTCCAGAACTTCATCTTCTCCTTAGAGAATGTACTAAACTGGAGATGATTGATGGCATTCTTTACAGGAAACGGCAAGAAAATGAGCAACATGTATATCAACTGGTCCTTCCAGAAGACCTCCGTGAATCCGTTCTTCATAGTCTTCACAATGACATGGGCCACCCGGGAATAGAGCGAACCCTGGATCTTGTTAGAGCTAGATTCTATTGGCCTAGAATGGCTATGTATGTGGAGCAGAAAATAAAAGCATGTGGACGTTGTGTTCGTCGAAAGACTCTGACCGAGAGAGCTGCTCCACTAGTTAACATTCGGACTTCACGTCCATTGGAGCTTATTTGTATGGATTTTCTCAGTCTTGAGCCTGATACCAGCAATACCAAAGACATTCTCGTGTTGACAGATCATTTCACCAAGTTTGCCATTGCTATTCCAACACCGAATCAAAAGGCAAGAACTGTCGCCAAATGTCTTTTGGACAATTTCATTATCTATTTTGGAATTCCAGAAAGACTACATACAGATCAAGGATCTGATTTTGAGTCCAAATTGATAAAAGAGCTGTGTGCTATGACAGGAATTAAAAAGTGTCATACAACACCATACCATCCCAGAGGAAACCCTGTAGAAAGGTTTAATCGCACACTGTTAGCAATGTTGGGAACTCTTGAACCAAAACAGAAGTCAAAATGGAAAGAATATGTTAAACCTCTCGTTCATGCGTACAATTGTACCAGAAATGAAGTGACAGGATATAGTCCTTATGAACTTATGTTTGGACGCTGTCCTCGACTCCCGATTGATCTTGCTTTTGGTCTTCCTATCTGTGAAGAGAAATGTCCATCACATTTGCAGTATGTACAGAACCTGAAGTCACGGTTGAAAGAGAGTTATCAGATAGCATCAAAGAACTCTGCCAGAAGTGCTAAAAGAAACAAGACTCGGTTCGATCGGCGGGTTCTACCATCCAAGCTGGAAGTTGGAGACAGAGTACTTGTGCGGAATGTGAGACTCAGAGGTAAACACAAACTCTGTGATAAATGGGAGCAAGATGTATTTGTAGTGGTGAAGTGTGCTGGAGATCTCCCAGTTTATACAGTGAAACCAGAGTGCAAAGATGGCCCACTACGCACTCTACACAGAGACCTTCTTCTTCCATGTGGTTTTCTCCCCATGACAGATGTTGAAAGACCAACTGAGACAGTTCCAGTCACAAAACCCCAGACACGTCAACACACCAAGAAATGGCAAGAATCTTCAGAGGACTCTGCAGAAGGTGAGAACTGTGAGCAAGAAGAGATTCCATTCTATCTAATTCCACCTCCAGTAGAATTCAAAATGGAGAAACCACTCAGACAGTCGTCACTCCCTGATGATGTAGAAAACTCTGTTGTTCCAACAGTTTCTCCAGTGGAAAAACAACCTGTTGAAGTTCTTTCAGATTCTGAGAGTTTGAAGTCAGTTGTTGAAGTGGAATCAATTGAACCAGAATCTAGTGTCGAAGAGCAACTTGATGTTTCTGCAGAACAAGTTCCACCTCATCCTGAAGACCTACCTGATCCAGGCAGCCCAGTTGGTGAAACTGTTCCTGATTCTGAAATTTCTTTGAACAGATCCCCAAACCTTGATGGCATAAATCAAATTAATGACATCTCTCCAAGACGCTCAACACGTCACAGAGTGGCGCCTAAACGGCTTCAATATACTACTTTAGGCAATCCGCTTATTTCAGTTGTTCAAACTTTATTGCACAGTTTGTCTGATGCTTTAGTTTTGACACCCACCACTTCCAGCAATGTTCACATTGTTTAATGTTTACATGTCACGGGACGTGCATGATTTAAGGGGGGGAGGCTGTAACCCGGGGTGAAAAAACTGCCCTTAGTCCCGCCTTGCTGCCCCATTGGTTAAGAGTGACAGTCAGTCACACAGTGCATGCAGCCAATTGACACACCTGATGTAATTATTTAGGCTTGCTCCAGCTTTCCCCAGTCAGGTGTGAGGGGGAGAGCTGGAGACAAAGGAGCTACAGATCTGAAAAGATCCAGTGAGTTTGGAGCCCTGAAGCTGCCATACTCTCTACTGTTAATGGAATTGGCCAGGTGATCCCTTTGTAGGGTTAAAGGATGGCGAGCTTCTGAAAACTGGCTGGGGCCAGGAGAACCTGAGAATCACTCCATACTGGTCTGGTAGGAGGCTGATGGTCTGTATCATTTCCCCCTCCATCTCACCATTCGGACACACAATCCACTATTCATCTCTTCATCTGAAACGACTTGCGCTAGGACATTGTCATCTCAAATATCTGGACAATTCAACCATGGACTTTTTGAATGTGTGTAGGTCAGACACTGTGCTGACCAGTGGGGAAATTTAAACCAGTTGTGCACAACTTAATGAAAGATCTACTGCAGTACTGTGTATATTTAATTTGGGGTTCTATGTATGTTTGTCTTGTGCTGTTCACTTTAATTTTCTTTTAAAAATACATGGTATTGAAAGCAGTTCTTTTGCATTGGTTTTATTGATTACTGACAACAGCTCCAGTAGACGAATTCTAGTCTTCTGATTTCTTCCATCCAGTCCTTTTACACTTTAAATAGTGCTACATAAACAGCAGAGTTTCAAGGTATGGAGCGAGACAAAGCCGAGGCTCGGTCGAACAGAAAAAAACACGACAAAAACTCTGGAGTCTAATTGATGGTGCTGCAGTGACTGCTGCCCTTCAGAGAACAAGAGCTTATTATTTGCACGTTGATGATTTGACACAGTTTGATCTGCGCATACCCAATCGTAGGGCTTCTGCTGCAGGGTTTGTTTACGGATTGATTGATCAAAGGGCTCCTGTGAGTCTCTGTTTGTTTTATGTGCAGATACCGAGGGACAGTTTGGTTTTTATTGCTGTGAAAACTGTAATTTTGGAGACCATCTAATAAACACAGAATATAAATGTATAAAAAAGTTCATTCAACCTTGACTCATCGCACTGAATGGTGTCTTATTTTGGTGGGGAGCCAGAACACATACAATGTAAACAATGTAAACATCAAAATCATTTGAGCTCATGTCTTTTTGAGTTTTTGTCTTCAAGGTGGGAGACATTTTATTTATGTATTCGGTCTATTTGACTATGATTGCTTTCTTTGCTCCTTTCTTTGCTGATGAAAAGAGCATGAAGTTCAGTGATGATGGAAGAAACAACATAAAGACAAACAACTACAACAACAAACACACAAACTCGAGACTTCAGTTCAGCTCTTCTGGTAGTGGGAATCACAAGCTACTTTGTGTTAGATAAGTGTTAAAAACTGAAATTGTTCAAATTAACACTTAAATTAACAAACAATAAGGAATCATTAATTTGATTTAGAGCTTGAATGAAGACTTAGGCACAGGAATAAATTGGCCTTTGCTTCTTCCTGCTCCCTTTATGCTTCCTTGTGTTTAATTTTACAGAAAATGTTACTTGAAATTTTGTGTTCTCATGAATGTTTTTGTCCCCTTGCATTTGTTTTGTATACTTTTTTTTTTTTTAAATCCCTCAAATAAAAGAAGGATATGTGAAAATGCCTTCATCTGCAAATCAAAAAATAACTTTGCCCCTATAGATAGAATCCTTATTCTAGTTTTCAATCTGGAGCCAGTCCTTTCCCTAGTTTTAGTGTATGCTGAAGTCCTGTGGGAGAATATGACGCTCCAAAGAGACCTGAACACAGTGCTGCATGCTGCTGGAACATAAGTCATTAATATTTGAGCATCCAAAATAAAGCACTTAGTTTATGTAGAGTGAGACAAAATTTTTCTGTAAAGTTTGTTCACAAACAATTAATCGGAGGCAAGTGCATCCACACGTCAAATAAACACAGAGAAGAAATAGCTCAAAGTGTTTTGGAACAGAGAATCTCAATAACCTTCAGATTATTGAGAAGAATAACAAAGATTTGTGCTTTCTTGTCTCAAATAACATCATAAAAATTTGCTAGATGTTTCTCAAGAGGCTTATTTGAAAAGGAGATGCTTTGTGGCCTGTAAACGGATTAATTAAAGCAGATAAGTCGCTAAGTCGCCAACACTGGCTGCCTAGCGCTAAAGGTTTTTCTGTAGCGGTAAGTTGTTTCTCCACCATTAGTGCAGTTAGTAGTGAGTACATTGAGTTGATTGACAGCTAAGACCCTCCTCCTGGCTCTGATTGGTTGTTTTTGGTCGGGAGCGGTGGATTTGTTTAAAAGACAATAGTAGCTCAGGGAGGAGCAGGAGGAGATTATTCCAGATTATCTGTCTCATAACGTGGTCATGACTCGGTGACAACTTTAACACATATGGAAAAAGAAAATTTATGGGAGTTACATACTGCAGCTTTCAATAAAAATCTGATTTGGGCATCTGACCACTTGAAGTTTTGAAGAAAATGTAGAAAATGTAAACGACATGTAAATAAAACATATGGAGCATTTTATAAATTTTAAGATTTGCATTTAGACTTTGTGTTTAAGAATACCCGTAATGCACATTTAAATTAATCTACTTTTTTTTTTTTAGTAAAATATTTTTGTTTTTGACTTACATACATAGATGGTGTGGGTCTGGGAATCTTTGCAGCTGTGTTTAGATAGAAACAAAGGACACAAGCCAAAAACATGCATATAGATGAGGAGACAAACTAAAATAAAGCAGCAGGTGGAGTGTAAGGTGCTACTATCACATTCTGAGCTGAAACAAACCAGCATTCTTTCTCAAAGAAGCACCAAACTCTGCCATTCTCTGTGTGCGCCTTCCAGACTCGTTCAGCAGACAGTTGCTCGGGTACACTATGAATACTGCATGCACTGTATGTTTAAAACACATACAGTTTACTGAGGATCACAACGTACAGATGCTTCCTGCTGGCAGGGCTTTGGGAAACAGCTGTGCCATGATTTACACAACTGACACTTCATAAAGCATTTACCAGTCTGCATTTGAGTGAGCTGTATATTAACACATAGAGTGCATGACACAGACAGGCAGAAGGGTTAGAGGATGATGAGAAGTAGAGGGCAAATTATGCTGGAGGTCTGTGTGCTGGTACTTTAGTGTTTCCGTATGTACTGTATGTATTTTGAGGGTTGTAGCTGTCTGTCTGTGTGTGTTGTTGCCCAGGTCATTAGAGGGAGCTTGCTGTGCCCTGATTTGTGCATTCACAGTATGTGAACTCAGCAAGACATTGATTAATACCTTGTGTGGCATTTCAGACAGGTCTCATCTCTGTACGTTCATTTCCTTCTGCCTCTGAATCGAGTCTTCAATATATACATTTCTGTGTGCTTATGTGTGTTGGGCTGAAAGACAAAGGCTAAAATAGTGACCTTTGCTGGATTATAGGAGCGTTGGGGGCAAGGTGAGTGAAAATACCGACAGCTTCGTTTTATCTGCATCAAGAAATGAGAAAAATATTCTGAAGTGACTCCACTAGGCCTGCAGTTGGTGCCAATTACAAAACACTCTGCACATGACTTGATATTTTTCTATTGCTATGATACTTATAATTTCTCTCATCTTTTTAAACATCCTGACTTAAAAAAATAATAATTATTAAAAGTTTTGCATAATATCGTTGTTAGTTTGAACAGGACAATAAACCAAGTAGCCTAAGAGTCACATTTTTGGATTGAGGGAGGAAGCTGGAGTAGAGAAAATCCATGCATGCAAACAGGGAAACTCAAAGCATAAAGAGCCCATGTGACAATTTGTACCCACAATCTTACAAGCAACATTCTACCAAATAGTGCTCAGAAAATCCATGTTGTATGTACAGTGCAAGCCAATTGTCTCCTGGAGAGGTCTTAAGAGCAAATGGGACAAAGATGGAGCCTTTTGGTCGCAATGACAAGAAGTATGTTTGAAGGAGTCCAGGTGAATCAGATTTAAGAGCGCTATATCAACTAAGATGGAGGTTGCATTATGCTGCGGCTCTGTTTTGCATTTCTGGTGCACTGCAGAAAGTCCATGAAATATTAAAAATGAAGAATACCTCCCAGTTCTTCCACCTTCCCTCAACATACACATGTTTAAAACAGGTGTTTTTCGACAGGACAACACATAAAATAGCTTCTGGACTGGTCCTCATCTTAACCCTTGCAGAAATGAATTAAAAGCCAAGGTGAACATCAGGAAACCAGCTAAGTTAAACAAATGCTAGCATTTCTGCCAAGAAGAGATATACCAGCAGCTTAATGGTGGCTACAAGCTGTGTGTGTGGTTTGCCAAGGGACATTTTAACAAATATTAATGGAAATTAATATTTGATTCAGTGTTTACTATTTTGTCCTTGCATAGCAAAAACACAAAACCTTATACAGAGTATTTTTAGTCTCGTTTCTAGTGCAAATATCTTAGTACACTTGAAATGAAACAAAACTAAGTTACAAGTAATTTTTCAGCAGCGCTTCTTTCAAGTTAGATAATTCCTTAATATTGATTTTTAAAAAGTATTAGTTCCACTGGTAAATTTTTCACTTTGTTCTCTTAGAAAAATATTTTTTTCCCATATTATAAGTGAAAAAAAGCCAGTGGTTCCTTTTACTCATCTGGAGGATGGATATAAACTTTTCACTCTCACATGTTATAAAACTGGCTCAACAAAGTGGTTTCTATTTGTTTCCACATTTAACTATCTAAATAAAATAAATTGATCAATTTAAAGAAAACCTAGCAAGGTGCATATAAAAGTGGACTGTGGTCTTAATATTAATTGAATCAACACTAATATAAATTTTGCACTTGACTGTTTGAGTCCTCTCATTTCTAACAGCTATCAACATTTTTCTTCTGTCTTTATGTAGATTGGAGTGACGATAACTCTGACGATGGCTTGTAGACATGAAGTTTGGCCCTGCAGAGGGGAGCACAAATCAAATGAGTCTGTGTAATTAGCATTCGGCGAACTATTTGCTTACACACATGCAAAGTGAGTGGCCCCGGACACAGTAGGTGCTCAGGAGGCTACAGGAAGACACAGGGTGGAAAATTGAAATCAGCAGTGCATGCACAAAAAGAGAAATCTGGCTGAAACTACACAAGAAACAGAACATGTCTTTTAATGAAGCAACCGTGGTCCTCGGTCATAATTTTCAAAGAAACAGCCAAGATTAAAGTCAAAGGAGTCTCCCAATGGCTTCAAGTCTGCACTGCTTTGAAAAATACCCCCAGTGTACAAAGCACCCCCCCCTCCCCTTCTTCCCACTATCTCCTTCCACCCACCCTACTCTTTAACACTCCTCTTACTCTGTTTCTCTTTCTTTTCTCCTTTTTTTTTTTTTCAAATAACCAGAGCTGCACTTTAGCCACCAATTCTCGCCCCTGATCCCATCATTAAAAAGGCTCAGGCAGAACAAGGGCTTTTTACGTTGTGTGTGCATGTGGGTGCGTGCGTGCATGTGTGTGTGTGTGTGTGTGCGTGTGTGAGGGAGGGAGACAGAGACAGGCTGACAGACCTAGGCCTGCCAAGTGATGTGGCGCTCACTCTGTAAGTGCAACAGACACCTCCTCACCGACTACAGAACTAACACTATGCCACGCGCGCACACAATAAGATGAATAATTGATCGGCCTGGGGCTTCACGTGTTAAGAACAGAGGAGGCGTGCCAGTAGCGTTTTCACTTCAAATTTGTATTGTCTTTAGTCTCCACGAGCCATCTACATTTCTAACACCTGCCTCAGTCAGATGTGCTCTGGTGCACTAGCGCCGGAACTATCTTTCATCTTGCACACACTGTTACTGGAAGAATAGCAGGAAGAAAAAAACATACACTTTTCAAGAGATCATTATCTAGTAGGGAAACCAGGACACAAGTTCGATAGCTTCCCTCTTTCCTCCCGCCTACACCAGCAGTAATCTTCGTTAGATCCTTTCAACACCTGAAACACGAGGAAAGGTGCTGCACCTGCAAATAGTTTGTATCTTAGGTGTAAATATATGCAAAGCCTATTTCAAACCCACTCATAAGGTCTTATATGTGCTATTACAAGTAAAAGTAGGTCTTTACACAAAAGAAAACATATCAAAAAGATACAAATTACCTGCAATGTTCACTGAAATATTGCACTTGTATTTTTCAAGGAGCTGGGAGTTAAAGCACAGAAATGATACATATTATTTAAACACAGAGCTAAATAATCATCACATATTTTACTGTGACAATGGCTACTCTTCCTGTGGTTCACATTATAAAAACACATTTATTACAAAAACAGTAACACACACACACATTTAACATTAACAAGGTAGCATGTTAATTCATAAATGTACAATTATTATACTTTATATGATAAAATAATTGAAAATGGCTCTTTTAAAAGCTCAACAATTTGTTAACATTAAGTTAAAAGTTGATTAAACAAAACATTTGGTACCGTAGATACTACAATATTTCTAAAACAGACACAGAAGGTCACTTTTTTTTTAACCCAGAGCCAAGCTAACACTCTCTGCATGTTGAGAATATTTATAATCTGGAATAAGCTGCCCTATTTTGCACTAGTTGTAATTTGGTTAGATGTTCTTCTGATGCCTTGGACCACATCATCAGGCAATACTGCAAGTGAGACAATTATAATTTATCTCCATAAATGCTGGTTACCAATGACTCTATGAAATTTCATGAAGTAATTGTATAATCAATGAAAGTTTCTAGAGGTTCGGTGTAGTTTATTATTCAGCTGGAGGACTGATTTTCAGCCAGACTGAACTTTCTCTCCACGCTTTCACAGCGGCAACTGGCCTCGCAACAAACTACCAGCCACAGCGCAAACATACAAGTTTGCCAGCATCTCAAACTTCGTTAAAGCTTTTAGGTATGTGGAAGAACGCAAAGATCTTTTTCAAAGTCTGCAGCAAGTTCAGCCGCTGCCTTGACTTGCCTGCCAAGCCGTTCATAACTATGTAATGTCCTCATGCATTATAAAGACCTGGCCACGACTGAAAACACCGCAGTCAAAACAACAAGTGATCAAAGATGCACAAGTTGATTGATGAAGAACCGAGATGGCTTGACCTTAAACACACTTTGGCTCCCCGGTGGACGCTGGAGCCAACTCCCTCCTCTGTAAACATTGCTGTAATATTAAACGTGCAGGACGTCAAAGGGCTCTAATGTTTGCTGCTCTCTGCTGTGGATTGGGATGTTTTGCCCATAGTCAGTGTCCCACGATTATGACATCACTCAAGACCCAAGCAGCGGAGTATCAAAGGCGCTGCCGTGTCGTATACTATTCATCAATTGAAAATATTCATATGCAGATACACCCTCGCCACCCTGGAAGGGAAGCATTTCCTTTATAAAGGCACCAATTCACTGGCAACACATGAAAAGTTACAAAACATCAAACAAAGCGCTGGGAAAAGAAAATTAAAAATACAAAACGCTGGGGCAAGCGAAAGACATGTTAAAAGAAGATGAAACTCATGCGACTAATGACTGAACTGCCACTGATTAATCAGTGAGGGCTTCCTTGGGTAGGCGTCTAACTTTACTTTTCGAATCTGCCTGCTGGACAATCAATAGAAAGAGCTAGAGGTGCCTTTTCTAATTAAGTTAATTCATGGCACAGTTCGTATTAGAAGAACAGACTGCTTGTGTAAAATTACTATTAAGTTAGTTAAAGATATGTGTTGTGTTTTCTGTCTAGACCTTATTTTTCTTACATCTAATTATCACATTTAAACTATTTCTAAAATACAATAGAGGAAGTGATTATAATTTTACACCCTTCATTGCTCAACGAGGAGAAACAACTCATGCCTGCTGTTGTTGGATGTAAATAATGCCCAGTCACAAATGTTGATGCAAAATATGACGTTTTTTCGGTTCTTTTTTTCTTTGTAGATATTTTCCCATATTTATCTTCTGCCAGCTATTATGCAAACATTTCACATGTTTTTATTCTTCCATTTTGCTCTTTAATGCAGTTTTTTGGCATTAAGTTTAAAAAACAAACAAACAAAAACACCCTAAATGTAATGTCACAAATCAGCAGACACTTCCTGGGACCTAGCAACCCAAGCTGAGATCCAGTACATTTGGTCAGCTGGTTTTACCGATGTCTGCGCTGTACAATGGCTGCTGAAGACGAGGGTTTAGTTGTCAACTTGCCTACCAGAAACCACTTGCTACATTCTTGTTGATTGTGCAGGAGGCTCTACTTCTGCTTTTCCAAGATGTACAGTTGTATATTTGCGCATCAGTTTGCTGCCATTTTGATGTGTGAGTGTAAACGTTGACTTTGTAAAGTGCCCTGAGATGATATATGTGGTAAAATGGTGCTGCATAAATAAACTGAATTGAACTGAAAGGTGGTTGAGGTAGCTGATCAGGATGGCCCCAGGGAGCCTCTCTTTGGAGGGCCTCCTGACGCATCTGACAATCTGATCTCAGATAAGCAGAAGACGATGGATGGATGAACCTCCATTTCATCCCTCCATGGAACCCTTCCATGCCTTTTATTTTAAAATGAAGTCATTTGAAAAAGGAATTCAAGGAAGTCTGGAGACATGATGAAATATAGATGTTCAGCGGTCTGGTGGGTATGTGATAGACGTCATTTACTGTTAGAGTGACAGGACAGCAGCGTTCCACGTCTGTACTATAAGGCAGTAAGTACTGGTTCAAATGGGAAGCAGCAAGTCTCTAACTCAAAGCACCCTTCATTGTCCACTGCCATTCTATAACAAAGTGTAGTCAGTGGAATAACTGCACATCTTGCTGTTTAGTGTATAATCGTAAGGCGTTTTTATTTACCACAGGCCTCCAAGCAACTATTAAACATGAAGACTTTGCTAAAAAAGAAAGGGGCTGTGATACAGTGCAAGGCATCAAACACAAGATGTCACATTCTCAAATGCAGAGATAGGTTAAGTGGCAAGGAAACAACATTTCAGAGGACTCGCTGTTGTGCTGCATGCTTATGCCAGCAGAAATGGCTTAAATGCAGCCCCATGAATATGCGATTTCGGTGTGAAGACTTTGACAACAAAGGACCCACTGCATCATTTTTGATGAGGTAAGATCGCCTGTTTGTGTGTAGAAATCCAGCTTGTGACTATCCTGTCCTACTTCCATCTCCATATAATAATGCCCGAAATAGAGAATGAGCAGCAATGAACAATTATGTTTTCATTTGATGTCAAAATATTTGTTGTAACATGATTAAGACTGAATGATTTCATTCCAAAAGAAGTGAAAAGATTCACTACAAATTGTTAAATTTTTCTAAAATTACAAACTACATAACTTTTGATCTTTTTGGTGTACATAAGTTCAGCAAAATAGATGCAAAAATTAATGATTGATGACTTCTAAGATTAAGTCTCTAGATTGTTTGAGAAATTACTTTTGTAAAATATCTGTTGTTTGCTAATACTAATATTTATAAACAGAATTGTTTGTCCTGAATTGCACCTTTTGATTATGTCGCTAATTCACTAATAAAACCTTCAGTCCTTGGCAAAATTGCATTGCACTGTTTATTTGTTTGAGACGTTTGGTGCTGATGTGTTTGACACGTTAAACGATGGAAATGACCCATGAGAATAAAGAAGAATCTGGTTTTTGTATGTGTGCAGATTGCTGATAAAATGATAATGATTGTTTGTAATATATGTTGAAAATATGATTTAAATTTGATTGCATTGTTGGTTTGTTTTGTGTGCTATGCTCAGAAATGTTCCATTAATGCTTACACTTGAGCATGTTGACTGTACAGAGTTTCATAAAGCTGCCTTATAATAAAGCAGTCTTTAGTAATACTAAACCCAATGCCGCATAATCATCCACCTGCTCCTCCTTTAGCTTAATTTCCACATCCATCCTCAATTTTTGCTTTTATTTAATAGTTCATTTTCTCTCCAAAGCTCGGGTAAAATAGCTCTCCTTATGACTTAAGCAGAATTGACAATTAGCCTGCTAGCAGGAGCAAAGGTCTCCGCAGTGGGTCCCTGATGGTACTGTACTGCAGATAAAGAGATTGAACCACCACCATCAATGGCTGCCTGCCTCAGATTGGCTGGCGTAATTGGCACCCTCTCTGTAACACTCGCATTCTATCACACTTTATTAACGCCCATCATCCAGTCAAAAGCTAATCTTTTATTCTGTTTTCCAATTATTGTAAAGTGGCGGGCTTTAAATGAGGAGGAGGAGATAATGAAATTAACTTCCTAACTTAGAGCAATTCTCCACGGCACAATGATCAGATATTCTCTAGGTCTGGGAAATGTATGCAAATTTTATGCATCTATCATTAGTTATTACCATTGCAGCAACATAAAACACAGTTTTCTTGAACAATTAGACTTAAAATGGTGCATTTTAATCAGCCAGGGGAAACCTGCGTGCATATTAAAGCTGCTGTAATTGAAAAGCCTGAACTTTTGACAGTTTTCACTGGAGTGTTTGACAGCAGTGGCAGTTTGTTTACATCCTGCTGCGTCTGTGTTCACATTAAAAGGTTGTTTCATATTACCTGCAAGCAGCAGTGAGGATTATTCAAGGTTTTTCGTTTTTACACCTCAAGTGTATTGCTGGTACATATTTACACCAGGAAACATTGAACATTTAAGCGTGCATTTGCTTAATTCATTAACCTTATTTGTCAGGTTGTGAAACATTGATCTAAGTTTTGATTAGACCAAAACCAAATATGTTGCAGCTCCAAGTCAGGCCATTCCTGTTAAAGGTAGGAGAAAATCTCACTTTGTTGTTTCTTCAAACAGAAAGGATGTAAAACAAACACAGGCACAACAAATGTGCTTTTAATTAAGAATAAATTTAAACCCGGAAAGCATCCACCCCCCCTTTTCTCTCTCTACTATCGGTCCTTCGCTCAGATGCCCCCACAGATCTGCTGCTTTCCCCCAGCCGCCTCATCAGTCACCCTGGGCAGCCTTTCCCCAACGGGACCCCCTGACGCCCAGTAATGGCTATTTGATGACCCTCATAAAAGGAGTCAATGTATTGACAAAGCCCTTTGAGAGAAAGACCTAATTCATATGAGGATCAATTTAGCCAATTCGTGGAAGAAGCACCAATGGATGATGGGGAGGATGTTTGTCTGTGGGAGGGATCAACACTTCAAAACATTGCAACATGTGACCTCTAGGCTCCATGTGCTCACCCTGACACGCCTAATTTGCTTAGATGTGTTCAGTTATTAGATAACTGAACACATCCTAGATCCATCAAGTAATTATGTAAAGGGTAAAACATTACATAAGCATATCCTGTCTGTTAACACATAAATGCTATTTGAACTATTAGCTGGACATTTGATTTATTCTTTTTCAAAGTAGAATGATAATAAGATAAACAATGTTAGTTTTCTTGAAAGACAAGAATATGCTGCACAGCTTTAAATTAAAGCTACTGAGGTTTTTTTTTCTCATCTTTACTTTAATCACTATGCCCTCATTAATGTTTGTTTAATAAGATTTTAACCAGCTGTTGTTCTTGCAGAAGTTATGAATTTTAAATCCTAGACGCAAAAACAAAACCTTACCAAGTATTTTTGGTCTAGTTTCTCGTGCAGATATCTTAGTACAATTGAAATAAGGCATAACTGATTTACAAGCTTTTAGCAAAATATGGGAGTTTAAGTCCATAACTGTTTAATATTGATCAAAAATAAATACTGGTTCCACTGGCATATCATTTCACCTGCAACATGGGAAAGATGTCTTGTTATAAGTGAAATGATGGTTACCTAGCAACCTCTGCCGAACAAAGCCTGGAACCTAGCAAACCCAGGGCAGCTCCAGCACGTTTGGTCAGCTGGTTTTATGGCTGTATGCGCTGTACAATGGCTGCTGGAAAAGACAAGTGTTTAGTTGTTGGCTTACTTTTCAGAAACCACTTGCTGCATTCTTGTTGCTTGTGTAGGAGGCTCCACTTTTTTTTATAATTGCGCATGTGCACGCAGCCATATTCACATGCGAGTATAAACATTGAGTTGGGGGCCGAGGCCTGCAGCAGCTTATTTGGATTTAAAGTGACAGAGGTCCTTTAAATCCAAATAAGTTCATCCTTTCAGAATGAACTGGATGTGATGAGCTCAAAACAGGCAGAACTGAGCAGAATAAAATCTCAGCATATAATAATGATTTTGAGCAAAAAATGTAGTGAACATGTTTTGCATAACACATACATCTATCTTAACCTGGTCAAGGAACCATAATAGGTTTAATGCAAAATGAGAAAATTAAGTATAGGTTATATGCTTCATTTTCTCAATTTAAAGAGGATTGTGAACCTTGAGAGACAGTTGCTCTAATCAGGCTTAAAGCTGAGGTGATTCTTTGGATTTCTCTCAGAATAATCAGGACCTCGGTGAAGCCCTGCTGCCCTGGCCTCTGCTTACCTAATGAGACCCCATGCCCAGGATTTCACAGCGTGCTGCGGCTCACCAGCCCACTTCGGCTCCACCCTGGGAAAAGAGGAAGAAGATGAAGAGGAAGAGCAGGAGGGGGCCAATGAATCCAAAACTAAACCCTCCTCCCTTCTATTTCATTTGCATGTACAGAATCAGGATTGATATCCACAGAGAGACAGTCAGGAGGGAGTGTTCAAGAACAAAAAAAGAAAGAAAGTAAGAGAGAGAAATATGTGCGCTCTGACCACAGTAAGAAACAGATTTTCTTGCTTCATCTTCAGGAAATAAGGAAAAGGTGATGAGTGCAGCAAGCCACCAAAGAATTTCAACTTTACGAGCAGCACCATGGTTTAGGCTGGTGGGTGACGCAATAAGAAAGACTAAAAATGAAGACAAAGTCAGGCGCAGGGATGGAGGGAAATTTATTTTTTATTTTTTACTTTTGTGAGATCCAATGGCAGGTCCTGATAGTGAAGAGAGGAAAACGTGAAGAGCCCTCGTGTCTACAGCTCCAAAAGAGGATGTGATGAGACTGCATGGCTAATGAAGCAGCGCTCCACTCTGACTCCACAGAGATCCCAGCCTTTTCTTATTCCCATTCATCATTAATTCAACAACGTTGATAATTTCATTAGGTTTTTTTAGGGTTTTTTTCCCCTGCAAAGTTTCCAGGGTCTGTATCAATAAATGATGGACAGTGGACCAAGATTTACCCCGGCTTAGCTAAACACACTACGTTTTTAAAAAAAATCTTACTCTGTTTTCAGATAAACAAATGTGGGCAAATCCATGAAAAATAGCTGATTTCAAGAGGTTTCAAGTTAAAGCAGAATTACTTATGACTTGACCAGAAAATCAAGGAAGTCCCATTTTTATTTAGAATATTTAGATTATGTTTATTCTCATATTCTATTTTATATTGTTATTAATTGCAGTTTTGTGCACATTACTTTTTCACTTTGTAACTGTTTCACCATTCACACGTTTGTGAACTCCTTTTATCGAGGTTGAACAACTAAAAATGTGAGCAAACAAAGTCACAAAACAATCATTTTCTTTCTAATTAATTAATTAAACTTTCCTAAATCAAATGTAGGAAATTACAATTTTTATCTATGATTATTTAACTCCTCAACAAGCAGCAGAACGCCTGAGTTCGGTTTTGACATTGGCTTTTTGGGGGGTGACAGATAAGGGGTTTTAAACAAAACCAAATATTTTTTAAATATTTGTATTTTTTAAAAACTGCTGCAAATTTCAATAAACAATTGGAACCAGCTTAGCTCAGTCTTTGCCGGTAACAGCTCCGATGATTAATAAACCTTTAAGTAAATATTGGTTATTACATACATTGAAACTTTCACCACATGTGTCCAATAAGCAAGTGGAGCAGTAGAGAAGAGCACACTGAGACCAGTCCGACTGGGAATACAACATATGGCACAAGCAGCGACTTATGGGACACGTCAGGTGAATAAACCAGGATCTGGCACACTGGAGTGGAGTCTGCCTTGGCACAGATTCAGTGACATAGGGAGCTTGGCTTGGGTATATGTGAATGCAGATACTTTTAAAACACACACACATGCACACACAGCTCCAGTGTGGGCTCTGAGGGGCTGGATCCTGGGATTACGCTAACCACATTTATTTATGAACTCTCAATTAAGTATGGGTGTCCCAGGGCTTAGAGTGGCTTAGTGAACAAGTGGGACCTCAAGCACGTTTTGATGACAGTCAAGGCCCCTGATCTCCGTTCTTCCCATTTTGCTGATTAAATATAAGCTTTTCATCTGTGGATACAATGCAATTAATTAAATTATTAGAGGAGTGATTCACTTATGAGAAATGGGAGCAGTGAAGAGAGAGAGACACCCGAGAAGCTTACCGCAATAACTACTGAAATATTCATTAATGATGAAAAAAGATTGCCTAAATTCATTGACAAGGCTTACATGTGTAGGGACCCCTCTCTTCTTTCACTGGGCCAGCCCCCTTCAGCATGCATGGGCACACAGTCCCTTTTTGATCACCACATAAAGGGATTCAACAACTGTGAAAATTTCATATGCTGGTAAATGGGCGGGCACTGACACGCACTGACAACACATACAAAAAAAATCACAAAAAGCCTATCAGGAATGTTGTATTTTAAATTGTTCTTACTGAAATATGACCAAGGGACTGTAATGACTTGCTTGAGGGATGCAAGCATCATTGTAACTGAGGAAATTTAAAACACAACTGAGTTTTATGTTTTTCCTGCTGGAGGACAAACCAAACATGATCTAAAATGTTGGTACTGGTGGTGCAATCTTCAGCCGACTTCTTAAGACAACGCTAAGACTGAGGGAGAGACGTGTTCAGGAAATGTTATAGCACCAGAATGTGACCCGAAGTAAGAGGTTTGGTGTCTTCAAAATGAGAAAATACATTTTTAGACCAATATCTTGGTTTTCTATTGTTTGTTTTGATAGCAGACAAGATGAAAAAGCAGAGAAAAGAACAGTAAGGCCTAAAAGCTTGGCACTCATGATGAATACAAGGCAACAAACAGTTGCTGTACCCATTTCTTGTACGTCGACTAATGGGGGTCACACAATTCTTAATATTCTATTTTTACTTTTCAATTTTATAAATGATAATAATGACATTTATTCAGTTTAATTAATATTTAAAAAGTTGAACAGGGAATCCACATTGTTCCATCACATATAAAGCAGATGGATATATGTACATTTTTCTCTGCAGTGACCAAAACCACTGACTGTTGCCCCAGTAACTACACATAAACAATGAAATTAAAATATTGCACTTATATTATGAATGTTTTGTCTGCTTCTGCCTGAACAAACAGCCTCACAACTTCCCCCTTTCTATATGTTTCCAAAAAATTGTCAGATATTATTCATAAGCTTCTAAATATTCATTGGAATATTATTTTTCCTGCCTTTTTGTAGACTTTATTTTTTATTTTTTGCTTTACTTTATTGGTAATTTAGCCGTTTAAAAAGTGTGAGGGGAGGAATAAGCTGCAAGACACCACCACAGTAGAATAATGACATACCAGTTATAACATTTTAATACATAAAGAACGTGATAAATAAATATAAACTACTTTTTTTAAGCTGCACACGTGCTTTCTTGTTGACACAACACAAACTGAGTCGGTTAAAATTTTACAAGTTAAGTTAATTGTAATTAAATATGAACAAACACACTTTATTACAACTACATGAGCAAAAATACATTAAATCACAGTGAAGTGAAAGTAGAAGTTTAAGCAGTTCAACAGAAAATAGTAACAAAACTACAAAATATTCAAAAACTGGAGCATCAATCAGTTGAAAGCGATACTTATAGGCATCTGCTCTCCTCATTGTTGTTGGAGCTGAGCTTTGATGCCTTTCTACGATCAATACCACAACAATAATTCAGACAGAATGATGCAACTAGTGACTGCACATAGCTGGCCTTTTATCTGTGTTTGTATTTTAGATCTCTGCTTTTCGTTTTTAACAATGACTTATACAGTATACTTTCATAATTTCTGTTATCTAATTTCTTTTGCCTGAAATGATCAAACATGCAACAATCGAAACCAGATAATTACATACACTGCATAAAGAGACGTAAAACACTTTCCTGGCTATCTGACATACAGTAAATTAGTGCTGTCAATCGATTAAAATTTTTTGATTAATGGTCAACTGTGTAAGCTTGAAATGTAAAAATGTCTGGGAAAATGCTTAATATCTCCAACCAAGCAGGTCAGTTTTCCAGGTTTTCATCTTCATGAAGGTTTAGAAGACATAATTTTGATTCAAACATTTATTTAGAAACATAAATTCTATTGAAAAAGGTGAAAGCAGATAATTCATTGTTGTTGTAAGTAGGATACATGCTACCTTGATTTTATTCAAAAGTCCGCCTCAGTGTTTTTTCTTGTGCTCAGAGGTGACATTCTCCTCTGAGCACGCCGGTCTGACTCTCCTTGCTCATCGTTACCCTCAAGTTTACAACTCTGCATTGTGCAATGCACTGCTTTGAGCTCAGTAATCCTTTTTGAGTATGAAACTTTACAAATTAATCTCACATGGGAATACGTTAACATTGACAGCCCTAATTTAAATTTCTAGTAAATACATACTTTTCAATATCGCAATTGTGTTGTCAAACCACTGAGAAGTTAAGAGTGTGCCAAAGGAAAAAAAGGTATTTGTGACGGAGAAGAGGTTTCCAGCTTGCTGCGGGAGAAGCTGATAGTCACAGACAGCTACAGCGAGCTGTGAGAGGTGATATGAAACACAGCTGCAGGTTCTTCTTTACAGAGAGACACCTCTTTCACCCCTTGCTGACAGGAAAGCATGGGAGCTGGCAACAGAGTTGGCTGTGATAGATGGACAGGCGGAATGAAAGCGATGCAAGGAGGAAACGGAAAAATTGGAAGAAAGGATGATATGAATTTTAAAAAATGGAAAGATGGAGGCTTGTTTTTCAGGAGCTGGACAAAAAGTGTTGTCATGAGGCGGATGAGTGAGTATTAGGAGAACAGTGAGGCAGAACGGGTCAAAGCGTCGCTGCTGCCGCCCAGGATGGTAAAGGCCAAACAATCAGCATGGAAGGACCACAGCTGTGTGATACAGCATACGCTGCACCACTGAAAAGGTGCTGACACTCCACTGGTTTGTCTGGAGAAAAACAGTTTATTGTCGTAACAAATAAACTGGGATTTGATGTGCACAGTGTATGAAATAGAAATCATCATGTGCTGTGTGACCTAATGTTTGGTTCGTGGCTGAAAGCTGAACCAATGGCAAAGGTACAAACGCAGATGAGAAGGACGCTCCTCCCGCCTATACAGAGTTGCGAGGTTTGAGCATCTGCCAGTTCACCACCCATAGGGGAGTGTCTGTGGGCTCTTCAAACACCCTGCGTGGGTCCTCCTCCTTTTGATGCTCCTGGAGAGGGAGAAGACGGGGGGAACAGGAGACACTCCTCCACACACGCTGCTGAGCTCAACAGGATCACATGGAGACAAAATGAAAGGAATAAAGAGCGAAACACACTAATGAAACATACAGCAGAAATGTAGAAGATGATAATGTAAAGCTGTGATATGAAACAAGGTGTAACTGATATGGCTAAAAAAAGACGTGTGGGTATTTATTTACTGTATTTAGAAATTTTCCACATTATTTTGTGTTTCTAAAGAGCCAAGACATCATTTCCAAATATCTTTTAGTTTTAATTGTTCTTTATGACATACCTCATGCAAATGAATGGATTTCAGTTTTAGTTTTAAAAACCTTCATCTGTGATTTTACAGCATAATCTGCTGATCTTCTGTTAGATGTAATGTTGCCAGTTTTAACAATAACATCAAGAGAAACAGAAACATTTCAGCCTGATGAGAAGGTAATCTTCACAGGAGGCAAGAAATGAGGCAGAGGAATGTTTTTTTCATCTTTCACTTTCTGCTGGTAACAAATCCATACTTTGCCATTTTTAATATTGGATGTGTCTGGTGGATAAGTTAAAGTCAAAGGCAACACTGCAGTTGTATTAATGTTTCTGATATTCAAAATAGAAACGGTTTAGAAATTTGACTGTTCACCTGACCAAAGAAGTTGTTTTATTATAAGACTGGGGCTTATAATAAAAAGCAAAATGTAACGACTTAATTTACAGCAAAAAAAAGGGAAAGCAAAATGAAAATCAGCCTTCTGTGTGGCATTTGACACACGTCTGGTATAAAACGACACGCAACAAGCACATAAAAGCCATGACAAGAAAAATTACAGCAACAATCAGTTCAATCCTGTACCAGCAGGATAGGTTTATCTCACTGGTCTCAATTGGCCACAGATTGACTGACAGGTGAGGGTTGGAGGTAAACTATAGAGACCAGCAGTCAAATGGACACTGGAGGTGTTACTCACACTGATGTACTGAAAAAATGTCTTTCATTGTCTGATGTTCAAAGGCTGATGTCTGAGGAACAGACATGTTGAAACGGTTGGAAAATGTCCATCAATTATTGAAGAACCGTGTATCTTTGGATGAAGTCATAACTAACCAGTCGGCTAAATAATTTGGTGATTTCTGGAAGTCCAGTAAAAAGACATTGTTTTTAATAGTTGTCAAAAGATCTAATAACATGAAGAAGAATAAATATCCTAGAATATTTTTAAAAAATCATCAAAATGTATTAAAACCTGGATCAACATATAGGAGCAGTAATGATAAAGGAGATCATTGCTGCAGGTAAAGTAACAGGATGTCAAAGGTAAATTCAATGTTGTTGAGAAAAAGTTTACAATGCTTTTTTAAGAAAAAGTTTTTTATGATAATTAGCTAAAACAATTATCAAAACACATGTTATAATGGCATTCATTTTGCTGTTCAAATAATAAATTTATAATAACCGACGAATCATTTTTAACCTAAAAATCTCTAAATTCTTCACCATCTCCTCCCTGCGCTGGTACCTGTCTCTGCTTCTTCAGAGACTTGGTGGTCATCGACAGTGCGTCGTTTTTGGCTTCATTCTTGTTCAGACTTCACTTGTCTGTGAGCTCAATAAATGATTTTTATAACAGTGGATGGAGTTGAGAAGATCGAGTGTCTCAACAGAATAAAAATTCAACAGTTTCAAGACTGTAGTGCAGTTAAGATGCTAGGAGTACAACAAGGGAATGATAATCTGTAGAAAAGTGGGATTTTCAGCTGTTTCCATTCACAGCTGTTATGTTTTACAAAACCACTGCATGACTCACTGATATAAGGTATTCTAGTGACACGGCTATCCGGGGAAGTGGAAATAATGTTGGATGCTTGTGTTGGTCAGAGTAATAAATGTTGGTCAGAACATCCTAATTACTGATAGAATTTTAGTTTATTGAAAAGCACTTTTAAACAAGCGCTCATTTACCAGATAGGAAAATTTCTCCTGACTTCCTCCTTATTGTGAAAAGCACATATATATTACATTATTTTTCATAGGTAATGAATGCAAGGTTTTGCTATTTCTGCTTCATTTATTAGCCTGATGTTTGATATCTAAGTTTGATGCTCCAGATGTAACATCACCTCACAATTGTCTGCAATTTCTGTCTGTTATGCTTTTTTATTTATTACCTATGGAAATGAATAACTATCTTGAGCTACAAGCCTGTACACAATTTAAAAGGAAAATTGATTATATCTCCTTAAAAATAATCTAAAGGGTAAATAATTATGAATGGCATGTTTAATCTTTAATCACATCTTTGCAGCCACGTTGACAATTAATAGGATTTTTTTGGGGGAAAATATTATTATATGAGATATACTCAAAATGTAATATTAAGCCTGTAATCATAAAAGCTATCAGCACATCCACAAAGGAAGACATTTGTGATCATACTAAGATGATTGATGATTGACAGAAGCTGGAGCAACGGTCACCCTCCCCAACTGATTGGAGCCACGGCGCCCAATGAGCTGAAGGCATTGAGAGGGATGATGACTTGAGGGCAGACATGAATCATATCTCTGGGAATCATGTCCACAGCATTTAATATAGTGGGAGGGTATTTCTGTTCAGAGTCATGTAGTCCCACCAAGGCCTAGACGGGCAAAACAAATCTGTAATGGGTGCACAATTGAATCAGGTGTCTGGTCCTCTTAAGGAAATTAAGTTGTCGCCAGAGCGGGGCCACTTAATGAGAGGCAGGCTCGCAGACAGTGACGGATGGCGGGTGACACTGACAAGACTGCGAGGCCGGCCACAATATCTGCATCAGGACTGGTGATGATTTTTCACCCACCGAGCCCCCCTAACCTTTCCGTTCTGCTTCTGTTTCTCTGAAGCAGAATGCATGTGTGTGTGTGTGTGTTTCTCAAACACACACACACACATGCAGCCTCACCTCCATTCCATTTTCTACGGCCTCATCAGGGACACGTTTGCTCCCTGTGTGATAATAGCCATTTATTTGCACATTTATTCATGGGAACGGTGACAGCTAATAAAGTGGGAGATCTTCTTTCCATGTGTTTTTACTTCATGGTGCATCTTGATGGTGGCCATTATCTGATTTTAATAGATGTCTTTGCATAGTCACAGTAACTCTTAGAGAATACGCACAGCATAGCCTCTGGTATGAGCAGATAGAGGAACAATACAATTTAGCTGCGAGGAAACCCCATTTTACAAGAGGAACTGTAAGGTTTATTATTATTACATGATTTGATTTGGTCCATTGTTATGCATTTGTACATGAATTCACCAAGGACTCCTTATCATCTCAACATTTATGCATAAAATATTCATGGACAGTTGCAAGTCCCTTACAGTATAATTTTAAAATTGGAAATCACAATGGTATCAGATACTATTCACTTTACTTTTGATGTTTTTCAAGTTAAAAATATATGTCTGGGGGAGGCGGTGGGGTGGGGTGGGGGGAGGGTGGGTATTAAAACTTGATAAACATTTTTGTAAATCTCCAACTTTTGCAGGGTTGACTGAACAACAACAACACTGAGTCTAAGAATGCTGTGCTGCTTTGTTAAATATATATATATATATATATATATATATATATATATATATATATATATATATATATATATATATATATATATATATATATATATATATATATATATATATATATATACCATGATTTCCTGCACTGGTCCACCAGGAGAGGTTTTATTTCACTGCTTTCTGAACCATTTTAGACGTGTTAAGCTTTATCACAGAAAATCTGAACTAATGTATGCAGCCTTTCTAAAATATGTAAATGAATAGTTTTGGTATCAGATGGACGGACAGACAGACGGAAACTAAACCAGCTCAGCTGCTGAAATGATGTTACTTGAAAGTGAAACAAGGTGAAGAAAACAGGAAAAATCCACCTCTCAAACTGTTTCTGTTTTTATTTTTATTTTTACCACAACCATGTTTTTGAATAACAATCTGGATCACTAGCCTGTAACCCTCCGCTTGTCTTCCTTAAAGAACAATGGACCTTCCTTGTAGTGAGCCTTGCCTTCACTAAAAGCTCTCTAACTCTGTATTGATAAGCTGAACTTTTATAAAAGTTCAGATTCACATTTCAGTTGTTTTAAAAAGCTGCATTAAACCCAGTCTGTCTTTCCGTATTGTCAGTTTGCTATGTTTGATGTTTGCATATATCAACTATGTAGATAAATATTCTTTAGGTGTCCGTCAATAACTTTCAATCAGGAAATAGTGATTGGTGGGGAATTTTTATTTTATTATTATTTTTTTTTTTACAAATTGGTTTGGGGCATTTTATTTAATTTTTAACTGCAGATATTTTTTCTTCTTATTGAAAATGAATACACTCATCTAAAACAGGAACGATAACAGAGTTATTTAGAAACAGGACAAAAATAAGTTTTGTTCCTCTGCATGTGCTGGTACATCATCAAAATGCAAACTGATGCACAACTTGTGAGTGAAAAGCTCAGCAGTCTGTCACCTAAATGGATTAGCCTGACGTTAGAGACGTTGCTACTAAGCATGGAAACACGGTCATTTTTTCCAAGATGACCATCATTTTCAGTCTTGAAAATGTAAAAACACGTTTTCATGAGACACTTCTCGGTTGAGTTTCATGTAAAAATGAACCACCTGCTATGCCACTTAACTTGTGCGCTTGTGTCTTGCACAAGCACAGCTAGAGCAGACAAGTGGAAGAAGATGCTCTGGTCAGATGTGACCAATATTAAACTTTTGTCCTACGTTCAAAAAGCATTATGTGACAGAAAACTGACACACAACCTCTAAAGTGGTGCAAAGCAGTGGCAGCGCTATGATGTGTCATTACAAAAATACTTGTAGTGGTACTGAGAGAAAAGGTGAATTTACAAAGTATTGACCCTGGAAGCTAAACACAAGCCACACTTTTTAGATTTAAATTTGTACAAATTTTTAAAAATTGGGTATCCTTTTCCATAAATTTCTCAGTAATGTTCTATTTTGTTTTGGTCTATTTTTTAAAATCCAATAAGAATCAATAAGGTTGGATTCACTGCCAAAAAATTGAAGTACTTAACAAAGAACTGAACAGTGTTTTTAAGGTTACATTAAGTGAAAGAAAATCAGAAAATATACTTGCAAGATTTAAAAATTCTACATTTTTTATAAATGTTGAATATTGAAATTCAGCATTTACAATAAGGAGTGGATGAGTACGGTCAGATTTTCATTTTTTAGCTTCAGAGAAACCAGTTGTTAGATTGGTATGCATAAGCTAGTACCCCAAAATTACCATCTGAACAAAGAGGAGCTTATCTCAAGCATTTATGTACATGTACTGCTTACGAGAACAGAAATTCTTGTCAATGCACTAAATCCACAAATTGCACATTACAAATGGTAATCGGTTTTCACCATACTATGTTCCTAACTCAGTTGTAATGCACATTGTTTTGTCGGTCATTATGGTCCAGATCATCAGAATCCAAATCTGAGATTTCACTCGACTCATACTAGTAAGATTGTACATCTGCTACTCCCACAAAGTCTTACACCATTTTGTCATACACAAAAAAGCATTTTATTTCTACTAATAAAAAAAGTCATTTTAGTCGCCAGCTGAAGCAGAATGCCTGTCATGAATTGAGGATGGTAGTGGATGGTGACTACCCCCCCAAAGAAATCGCCCCATTTCTAATTGTATTGACAAAAACATTAAAAAAAGTTATTTACGTTTTAGGTCACATAAAACATTGATACTTACACAAGACAACATAGCGCCATGTTTCACATTTTAGAAACAAATAGACACTGAGACTACATGTGTTTTTGAAAACTGACATGACATGGTTTATGCACCGTATTTTCCGCACTATAAGGCTCACCTAAAAACCTTCAATTTCCTCAAAAGCCGACAGTGCGCCTTATAATCCAGTGCGCCTTATATATGGACCAATATTGAACCACAACAGGTCTAGCAACTTCGGTAAGCAGCTGCCGCAGCTGCCAACTTCATTTTCCCCCGTAGAAGAAGAAGAAGTGCGCGGTGCATGCTGGGATAGTTGTCAGAACGCTGGTTTGTTAATAAAGTTTGATAATACATTTAAAGCCAGGGGGGCGGAGGGGCGAGGGAAGAGAGGCGGAGACTGCAGCGGCAGCATGTCGGTTGGTTTGTGTTACCCAGAAAGCAGTTGGGCGCAATATCACAACACCAACACCGTGAGTGAAATATCGACTGGGGCAGCTACTATATAAAGTACGGATGTGTAATAATAGTGTACAAGTGTCCATTCTATGCACTTTATATATGAAAAAAGTTTTAAAATAGGCCATTCATTGAAGGTTCGCCTTACAGTTCGGAAAATACAGTACATATAATAGGAGAGCTTGGAGACAACAGGCATGATCTTTTGGTTTTAAATGTGTTTTCTCTATATTACCATTGTGAGGCCAGCATGTGCCTGAGGACCCATCAGTTCTTGCTGCAGGACGCCCACAAGAGTGAATGGCCACTCATGTATGCCTTTTAAAGCTACACACCATACATCCTCCCTGACAAGACTTTGTCTTAGATTTAGCTGTGTGGATGGAGGCAGCAGTGCAGCAGAAATCATTGAACACAGTAGACTCGTAGGATTCGATGGGGCTCCATCTTCATGGGCTGACTGGGTATAAATAATTGACCTCGTAGTCTGGGCTCCTGCTCATTACTGTGGGAAGTGTTGGCTTTGTTTGTGATGCTATGAGGGCAGGTGCGAGTGCCTACCGTCCAGCTTGGTTTTCTCCTCTCGCCCTGACCACACTACCTTCCTTCATCTTTAATGGCCTGAGCCGGGATCGGACGTCCAACCCCTCAAACCTCCAAGCCTTGCCCACTTCATCAAGAAGGTGAATGGTTGGGCAGTAACAGCTACTGCCAGAGAAGTTTTTCAGAAATTCTGCTGAATTCTCCTGTGAGTTTAAGGAGTTATGGGCAACATTATCAAAGGGCGCACAGATAGATAGAGAGGGAACACTGACATCTTGGAAAGTTCTGTGGGGAAAGTTTCCAGGTACACACTGAAACTACAATAAAACTATTCAATATACATGGGTTTAAGGTGAAAACTCTGCCAGCATGGAGTCATGCCATCTTGTTCTGGAAGTTTGGAAAGTTATCTTACGGAGTTGTGTTGAGCAAAGTAGTACAATGGATTACATCTTTGTACCATATCTGGATAAAATCTAACCCTGCAGAGTACTGAGACAATTAGTAGGCTACCATTTGACCGATTTCTGCTCAAACGTGTGCATCTCTGCAGAAAGACACATTCTTGGATGATTAAACATTAAACAGCAATGATGAAGACAATTACTGACATGATCCACTCCAGTACATTAATTTGTGAAGGGGTTCAGCTTCGTACAAAAACTTATCTGACCTCTCTGCACCATATTTATTCATAAGAACATGCAGATATGTCTAGTTCAAGTCTAGAAAAGAAAACATTGACAAACAAATGCAACGGATTAAAAATTAGGTTTAAAATGTTGCCATTTCAGTTTAAATAATAATAAAGCTCATTCTTAATTTCTTAAAGCTTAAGCTCACGTTTTACCTTTTTTATTTAGCTATTAATTTGCTATTTTTTATTATAATGAAAGGTAAAGATGTTTTAAAAGTCAAAGATCGTTGGTACCAATCTTAAATCATTTCACAAATTGCATAATTTTGAGAAAGAGTCCTATATGTTAACATAATGAGCATCATCCCTAAGATTCCAGGTGCCTTTACAGATGGCTACTACATATCATCATTTTATATTTTTTAAAACTGCTAAAAAGCTGCTGGATAAAAATGGATACACTCTCTCAATTTATTTCATTTCCCAGCAATACATCCAAATTTGGAAACACATTCACTATGAATATGTGTGAGTGGCAGAAGTTTCAAGCCAGAGAAACAAAGAGGAGGTGAAAGAAAGAGAGGTGTCTTACCCACAATGTGGATGAAAGAGATTATCAGAGCGATTCCTCGTTGTTTCATTGGTCGCAGGCAGCCGAGGATTTTGGAGAAATTCGCAGAGCTGTCATTGTGTTTTCAGGGAGGCGGAAGAGGGAGAGCAATTGTTTGAACTGGGAGTAAACGCAGTGAAAATGGTGGAGCTGGCATATTTACTCCCAGGGTCTGCACAGGGGGATTACATGCAGCGTTTTTATGTCACCTGTTTGACAGCATCATCTCATGGATGTTTTGAAGGCTCCCTCTCATTAGCTGGGTCGGGCCTGCATTTAACGCAGCTTTGAGTTTGTAAAGACCGCGCCTGCCAATCCTCAAGGCCCTTAACACACAACAAAGGAGAGGGTAATAATCAAAGTGCCCTTGTTTTTCTTTGCAAAACTTGTGTGAAAGATTGCCAGCTCCAATAAGCGACATTTTATATAGACTCTAGAGCAAAGAGGGAAAGAAATAGAAATCAAATTTATATGTGTTAAATGTTTCTTTTTTAAAGGTTTGAGAACGCATTAATTTTGTCTTAATAGTTCAAAGATTATATTCTTGCTTCAGTTAAAAAAAGCCTTGAAAAGTGTTTTGCATAATTTTCTGAGATGGATTTTCTGTGAAACTGAAGACAAGCCAAATGATCAAGCTGTGCAAAACGCTTTTATTTGCAATTAATTCATTTTTTTTGTTGGAGGAACATCATGTAATATCAGTTTTAGACGCAATCTTACAAGAGTGTCTTGTAAAATAAACATGTTTCCACCACAAATTACTAACGTTGACCAGCTACCATACCTGACCTCAAAGTTGGTGTTAGAAAACTTCTCAGACTGTCTGAGTAGGAAGTCCGACTTTGAGGGTGAAGGGAATTCCAGTTGAATTTTCCATCTCTAAAGTCGGAATTTCCAAGTTCCAGCCACAAATGCAATGCACCATAAATCTCGGAGTTCCTAGTTTGAAGTCTAACAAGATTCAGATGTTGGAATTCCAACTTGGAAAATCGGAGGTCATGGAGCAGTGCTGAGATCAGGATCCAAGTGGGAGGGGGAGATGTTTATTTCTACTTCTGAAGGTTTATTTTACATTAAGTCAATGTTGCCAACCTCAGTTTGTAATGATGTTTATGAACTTCAGAGAAAAATATAACTTTGGTTGTTTTAATTGCTAATAGAGAAGCAAATATAAAATCTCATTGATTTCCATCTCACAACCTCAACATGCTAATCTCAGGTGTGAGGTCGTTCCTGCTTTAAGCTTCAGAGAGACGACAAATGAACATGATATCAGCAGTTCTTTAAAAGGTTTCACATCAACCGTTTTTAAATAAACTGCATCAAATGTACATCAAATGCACAAATAATTTCCTGATTATCTTTATTTGCATGGATTTTTAAACCACGCATCATTTCATTTTTCAATTTTTAACATTTTTTCTTCTCTGAGGCTGCTGACCTGATCCAGTTAAATGTGGAAGGAAATAGATAGGTGGATGGAAAAGAATGCAGGAGAAATGCTGAACAAGACAACTGGATGAGTCGAGAAGTAATCACTTTAGTAAAGAGCCTTCGTTTTTCAAGATCTCAAAGAAAATTAGACGACATAACAGCACTGGCCTTAAGATGATTTTGCCGTTTTCTTCCCTAGAGCAACTCATCAACCAGTTTTTGATATAACCTCTCTCGAGCTGACATTTAGTCACAGCAAACACTTATCCTGCAATTATTTGAGATCCTCTTCCTCTCCTCAGAGCTGGAGCTCCATAAAAAGAAACAAACAACAAGAGTGAAGGCTCCCCTGCCAAAAGATACACATTATCATGCAAGCAGACACAAGGAAGAGGGGAGTGGAAAGAAGTTGTGTTGATGTAGATGAAATTGAAGATGATTAAAAAGCAACCAAAACAAACTCTCTACAAAACAAACACTTTGTGAATGGGTCTGTACAAAGCTGAAATGGAGCAACCCAAACTCTCCTGTGGAGGAAAGATGAAAAAGACAAGTGTTTAAAAGAAGAGATCTTCTTCAGTTAGCCTGACATATTTACACAATTATGTGCAGGATCCAAAGCATGGCAATCTCTCTGTCTCTTGACAAGTCACAAGAAGTTTAGTTTTGTTCTTCACCTCCTTTACTTTACTGTCAAGTTGATTAACTTGGAATGCGTGACAAAGATCCTGCAGAACAACGCCAAGCAGAAAACCAATATCACCGCGTTTCCTAGTGAAACCTCCCTGACCCGACTCTCCATCAGAGCCTTGCAACCTTTTTCACATATTGTCATACATTAACATAGACTGAAGCATAATTATGAACATTTTCTTGAGTTCTTGCAGACAACAATCTGCAAGTATTTTTATTCATCTTCCTTAAATAGTGGCTTTCATCTTGGCACTCTTACATAGACGATGGATTTGTTGAATAACTTGCTTGTTGCTCTGACCTGGTGGAGCTATGGATCTCTGCAGCTCCTCCAGAGTAACCCAGGGACTCTGGAGGAGTCCCTGGGTTACTCTGGAGTAACCCAGGGACTGAATTGTATTAATGGACATTAAAGTAGAATAGAGGGGAAATTCAGGTGTAGGAGCATAAAATCAAAGTGCAGAGATTCACACAAAGGGGGCTGGATGCAAATAAATATTTTTATTTGTAAAAATGTTTGAGAACCTATTTTTTCCAGATCCCCTATTATGCACTAGTTTGAATTGGTGCAACATTGCAGTAAAATAAATTGAGGTTTGTGGATGTAAGCTGGTAAAATCTGAAAACATTTGAGGGGTATAACCACTTTTGTGAGGCTCTCTGACTCTCAAGCTGCTGTGCAAAATACGGTTACATTTCTGAAATCATCAGAAATGTAGTTTAACTAAGAGCTGTTCAAATTAGGCTTTACATTCCTAGTTTATTTATTTTCTGTCAAACATATCCACAGTTATAATACTATAAAGAATGTTTAGATAACTATTTATTTGAAAAGGTGGTATGCAGAAGTATAACCTTATTTAATCTCCCCCGCTTCTTTTATATGTCTGACTTTTACACATTATTCCTTTTGCACATTACTTGCTCTAATTGCTTTGTGAACTATAATTTATTTTTGTATTTTATATATTGATTCCTGCAGGGTGATTACAAACAGTAGATTATTTTGTGCAGCCATCATATTTACAGGCTGATGTTCCACCGGATCTCAATATGATACATAAAATGAGCAGTAATGCTATGGGCAATTAAAGTCGGCCACACAAAAAGGACCACATGCTCTTTATACATATTCCCTCTTCCTCAAAGATCCAAAGGATCCGCTAAGTCATCTCACGTGTCTCTGAGGCATTCACTTACAATGGCACTTTTATCATATGCTTATCAGTGGTGGCCCCGCTCTTATAGAGCTCGATCTTTTGGCCCCTCAATCACTGAGCATATTACTCCTCTGTCAGAGCAAAGCACTTCCTAATGACAGGAAGGCCAGCTGGGACTGAGGAGAGGGCAGGAGGCACATGCATTAACATAATAATCCAAGCGCGGTCCCACAGGCCCCGGGGCCAGACAGCATATTAGGTAGGCTTCCCTCACGAAGGTCCGCGCTGCATGGTGAGTCTGTACACCTGTGGCAAAGGCGAGGATTTCCCTCTGCTAATTGTTGACTGAAAGGTGAAAAGGAATCCAGAAGCAAATCTGCTTACAATGGTCTTGTTGCACACCGAGATGGGATGTGTGTTCGGTGTTTTAAGGTATCAGAATAGCTCAACGTCCCAGAAATGTTTAGGAACACCGTTTCTCGCTCTCCCCGTGTTTGTTTCTGCATCACATTGCAACACAACATAACCCATAAGCCTGACACATATTCTCAGTAAAGGAAGCATCTCCTCGCCTCCTCGTGTTTATTGAAGAGAAACTAGGAGAGACAGAAGCTTTGAGGAGAAGAAAGGGGAGAAAATAATAGGTTCTGCAGCCTTCCTCGTGGCGATATAAAACCTAGTGGCACGCACTGAGGCCTGTGATCCCTTGCACTGGGGTCCCCTGATACCCTGCATGGCCTGCACGTTTTGAACCACATGAGACAGCTGCTATCATTGCATTAAAGCTGCAGTAATAAAGCCCTGTAGCCTTATCGCTGTAGTTTGCCTGGAGACAAGACAACAAAAAGACAATGGACCCGTAACAAGGGGAAGTGTAAAAAAGATAGAAATGCCGCCTTAGTTTAGCTCAGAATTACGTCTGAAAATGTTCATGTTAGCAAACAAAAAGAGCATTTTTGTGAAATTGAAGATAAGAAGATAGTTTCCTAAAAATTTTGAAAAAAACTGAAAAGTGTGGTGTATCCCTAAATAAAATCCTGTGCAATCAAATGCATTCAGAAGTCAAATTGCATGAATAATGCAGCTGCTTCTGAATGGCACAAAGATAAGGGACAAAGATGAGGCAACATTTAAATCAAAACTTTTCTGGATCAAACGGGAGTTCAGAGTAAAACAACATGATGAAGAAGCAACGACGACAGTTTGTGGTCATCTGGACTTTCTGATTTGTCTTCTGTAGTTTGGATTCCTCTCCATGTTTCCATCACGTTGCGTTTTGATTGGCTACACATCACATTCAACAGAGTGCGTTCTTGTTTTTACTCAACACCCGACACGCTGCAACACTGGGCCAAGAAAATCCATCTGGGTTTAATGTCCCTGATTTGACATGGGAACTGACCTGACATCCTTCCAATGATAACAGATCACTCTTAACACACCACACACTGCAAGAATATATCAGAATATTATCTTTAGAATCATCCAACAATCAGAGTTGTTGAAAATTGTAGATTAGGTCAAAAATCGACATCAAAATCTTTACATGTGAACCAAACATAAGAAGAAAATGGAGGCAAATGAGATCAAAACAGAATCATTTGACCTTCATGAAAGGGGAAGCATCACCCCGAACTAATCATTCCCTCTATAAAACACGGTGGTGGCAGCTTCATGCTGTGAAAATGTTTCCTTCAGTAGGACAAGGGAACTGATCGGGGATGATGAGAAGACAGACTTACAAAAAACAAGTGTAACTGCAGCAAGACATTTGTCCTCGGTGCTGATCACAAAGACAAAGACCGCCGCAAATTTCAGATTTTAAAAACATCAATTCTCATTGATATTATGTTGGTTTATCTCATAAAATATGAAAAGAAAACATTAAAGTTTTTGGTTTGTAACATGACAAAGTACAAAAAGTCAAGAGGTGTGAATAGTTTTGCAAGGCATTGTAGTACAGATTGACAGTCACAGCATCTCTAATGCGACTGCTGCTGTAAGGCTGTCAGCTGCAGGTTGGGGCCACCGACTGAAGGCTCAGTTCACACACAGCAGAACCTCAGTGGCAAGACGGATGCAGCAAAGGAGGAAGAGAGGAGTGGGAAGAAAGGGGGTCTCAGCAAATCATTTTGATCAAGAGACAAGGTAAGAGCGAGGTGTACCTCCCCCAGCTCCGGCTCCATAAAACGACAACTCTCTAATTGGTGGAAAGGGCAGCCTGTCTGTGGCCGCGCGCGCTCTTAGATCTCTCCCAGGACAGCCGAGGCAATGTGCCAATTACTGCCAATTGTTGGGCTGTGGTTGAGATGTGGACAGTTGTCCACGTGGGATCAGACTGAATGCTTGCTGCAGCTGCTGCAAATATGAATAACATTGTGACACTTCATTGAACAAGGTTATACCATTTATAGTCACATCTCTGTGTGAATTTAGCACGTTGATGAAGAATGAGCCAAGTAAATGTTTCTTTTCCCTGCTGGAACGTGAAGAATCACAACAGATGCTTTAATAACCTTAAAGTTGACTCTACAGCCTTTAAAATTAGAGCGATATAACTTACATTTTGAGTGGGTATAATGTGGTTTTCATAGGCCAGGATTGAACATATACATTCCTCATCCATTATCCATTGGCTGCACATTGTGGTTCAGGTCAGAGCTGGAGCAAAGCCGCTCCAAGCAGCCGGACAGAACCGGAGAAAGTCGGGCCTTTTGCAGCTCTGCACACCCGTGTCTCATAACAAGGGAGGCAGGAAGCGCAGCGAGCCGAGGAAAAAAAACAGCCATAATTCTCACTCAACTAAAAATCACTATAATGCACTTTAATTGTGTAGGCAAAAATCTTTTCAAAAGAGCATGGTAATTTTACCCTGTTAAATAATTCAGCGCACATTAATAACGGCTGGGGCCGACTCGGACGAGCGCGGCTGTTTTCCGGAGTGATGAGCTGCCGGAGCTGGGAGACGAGGCAACTTTTTAACGCCTCATTTTAAAGCCACATTTTCAAGTAAATGGCGATAAAGATGACCCGGAGTTACCCTGAACGCTGCCTTTACACACACTCAACACAGATGTTGTCTTTGTGTGTGAAGCTTAAACTGAGCAGAAATTTACAATCTATGGATGATTTTTGCATCATGATAACTGTGTGAGTGTTACATTTTAAAACAACAACAAAAAAAGACATTCATATATACACTTCATATTTTGAGTGGCTACTTGTGTGTTTCGGTTGCACAAATTGATCAGAAATTCAAAATATCAAAGAAAACGGACACACACTTCCACTGACAGTCAGAAAAGTCATAATAAATCGGAAAAGAAAGGGTCATAAACAAGATCTGACAAAGGGCAACGGTAAGTGTATTCTGATATTAGAGATTCCATCCAGCATATAGGGGGTTCAAAAGAGAGATGCAAATGAGGATTTGCATGAACCATTCAGCAGCAAAGGTAATATACATAATTGGGGGAAAGGGGTGGGACAGGAGGGTTTTTTCCATCAAATCCAGACATGGAGCAACACTTTCTACACCCAGGCATGGATATAATAAAGTACATTGGTGAATCACCCTTAACAATAATTTCTAAGTCCAATAGAGATTGCAAACTAAAAAGCAAATAATGCCCATATCTTCATAAATCTATAGAGACAAATAAAATACTTTCAAAGTCAGTAATTCACTCTAAATATTTGCATGTAAATAATAAGATGGAATAACTGAAGGACTCTGATTGACGTACAGGGCCTCCAAAAAAGAAAAAAAGAAAACTACATAGAACTACTTGTTGTCAGTTTGACAAGCCGTTCAAAAACAGACTTTAAGTTCTAGCTGAAAGCATAAATCAGCTCCACTCAGAAACACGTTGACTGTAAGTCATAATTAAGGTAAAAAATTAAGCATAACAGGCCTCACTTTCAGAAAAAAAATCTTTTGCATCTCAATTTTCTGTGCAACTACCTGCAGCTTTCGAGGTTGGCGTTACAAGCCGGTTTAAACATGATTAAATGTAAACAGGCTGACTCTTACATAGTCTGTTTGTTTTTTACAGCAAGTCAGGGGTTTTTTCTGGGCCTCAGAACCGCCTTTAAAGCTGATCCACCTCCTTCAGACAGCGCTGCATCCGACTTCCTGTTGTTGACTCGCAGTTGCCACCGAAAAAAAAAAAAAAATGCTGCTGCAGCTTCAGACAACCTTAAAGCACTTTGTATGCCGAAAGAAAAGAGTTAATTAGAAATACAAATTCTCCCAGATTGTTATTAATGGGAACTGTAGAGTAAGCAACACATATTTTGTGCCCATAAGTAATTCTCAGGTATCTTTGATCTGTGGCCCACAGCGGATGCTGCTGCGTGCCGCTGTCTGGCTTCTGGGATCCTGCCAGCACCAGACATCTGGCTACTTTGTTATCATTGGCTGATCTGCTCCCAAGAGGCCACTCTCGTGACACCAGGCAGAGAGTGTCCTGGCAAGGAAAATTATCAGCACATTTTGAGTGGATTAGAGTTCCAAAGTGGTCCTCAAATCTCTACAGGGGTCTAGTGAGCCACACTCTTCTGAGGGCTCCTCAGGGCTCTGTTTTGACACCACTGATGATTTGAAAGGCAGCGAGGGTAACGTCTCCCACTGTTGCGTCACAGGTTTCAAGCAACGTCTTACCGGAAAGAAGGCCCCAATTAGGATCTGCCACACGCAGAATGAGGAAAGACTTCCCTTGATTAGTGCAGAGATTCTGCTTAGCTGCGGTTGTTTGCACCTCTGTTGTGTGTCGCTCATACTCCGATGTCATATAAGCCAAAATGTCTTGAGCCTGCATTTGCTTTAACTGACTAATGCAGTTTTGTTGTTCTTCCCATTCAGCACTTATGAAATTTTGACGCTCATAATACCTTTTCATCTCCCAGGGAGTTAAGAACGAGTCTCCGAGGTTGTGTCTGACAATCCGTCATACAAAACACTTAGAGGTCACAGAAAAGAATGCTGCCTAAGCACCGGTTCAGGGGAGGAAAGGAAGCCATGATCTGACAATCTGAACCTTATTCACGGAATTGATTGAGGTATCGTGTCTTTCCTCCTTTTTCCTCTTGGCGTTTCCATTTGTGAATACAAAGCTGCGGTGACCCATAAATATTACATGGTGTGGGGATGCAAAGCAGGAATTAATGACTAGGGTGTGTGTGTGTGTGTGTGTGTGTGTGTGTGTGTGTGTGTGGGGGGGGGGGTGCGTGTGCGTGTGTGCGTGTGCGTGTGCGTGTGTGTGTGTGTGTGTGTGTGTGTGTGTGCGTGTGTGTGTGTGTGTGTGTGTGTAAGGCAGGTCCCCATGGGATTCTGCTCAGGCAGGCGGGCATAGTGAGGGTGTGGTCTCTGTATCTCTGTCTCTGCTACACACAATGTCGACAGTAAGTCTTTCTCCTCACATCCACTAGGATGAAGGATATTTGGCCTGTGGACCAACCTGTCTGCCAGTGGCTCTGGGAAAGAATTATTCAGTCAGTTCAGTACCTTTTGAATACCGTGAATTTATTGTTACATTTTTAAGGTGACAAAAAAACTCATTCTTGACATCAATATGATCAACTCTGCAGTTCTGGATTCTCATTCTGAAAAAATACAGCAATTAAACAAAGTGTACATGAATTACTGGACGTTAAGTGGCAATCCCGTAGTCAGCTCCAAAGTATTCCTCATGAGTCGCTCAGTTTTTGAACCTCTTGGTTCAAAGACAATCTTGACAGATCCATCAAGAAAAACAAGCAGGAACAACAGTGGCATGTTGTTTCCTTGTGCTTTCTCAGCAAAGTAGAAGTGGACATGTAGAAAGACGGGTGAGACAATATTCTCTCAGAATCTCAAAACAAAATAGTTTTTGAAACTTTGTAAACATGGATAAAAATTTAGATTTGAGCGAAAAGCATTAACTGGTTATTATGAGTTTTCCAGCTCAAGTCCCATTTTCTAATACAACAGGTAAGTATCTTACCTTAAGTTGTTATAAAAATGCTACATATACAATACATATTTAAAAACAAAGTTGACTTTAGGATTTGACGCCTAGAAATTGGGCCTCTGTCTCTTTAAGAAGCTCCTGCTCTTTCCAGCATTTTGCCTTCAGCATATTATCACAACAACATGCATGCTTTTCCCCACCTGCAACCATTTTTATGAGCATTAGATGGAGAAGTAGCATGCATGATGAGCTCAGAAAATGTGCATTTCCACCAGGTGATGGCGAATTTCTGCTGACGCTAGTCTGGAGGAGCTGAGTGGGGAGGATGAATGGAGAGGTGCTCAGTGAGGTAAAGCTTGGCTGGAGACTGCAGTTTTGTGTAAATAGGCATTGCATTGTAGGAGGAAGTGTTAAGGCACCCCTGACTGGTTGTCATGGGAGATTCAAGGATTCCTCAAACCTGCATAAAATAATTAAAGCAACACTCCAGTATGTTATGTTGGGTCACAGAAATTGACTAACTAATAAAGCATTTTGTTAGCTAATCTGCAGACAATAGTTGGCAAGAATATGTACATATCTTGTAAATTTCCCTTTTTCTGGTTATTGTGGTTGAACATTACCTGCTATTTTTTTTATTCTAGGCTGCATGCATAATTTAATCAAAGTGAATTTTGATAGACATTTTTCACTAGTAAATATGACAATGACTTTACTAGACAGAGAAAACGATCATTCATTTCAAACAGGGCTGCGAGTCAACACGGTGGACCAAGGCAATGATAGAAAATCAGCTATAGAAGAAACACTGTAAAACCAGGTAATGTGTGTTTGGACACACTGAGGGGATGAAACAGTAGACATAGCAAGGTACAAGAAAGAGACAGACAGACAAGCAGAAAAATACAAAGAAAGTAGCGAGACTGAGATGTGCTTTTCTACTCTGCTTAGCATGATGAATCGGTTGAGGAGGGGCCACTTGACACCTGTCACCTAACCAGCCAGGCACAATTACCCCCAGGGGGAAGACAGGGGACTTGCTAGGGAGTTGCGCATAGCTCCCAGTGAAATAGACGAGCGTTTGAAGATCATTAGTGTTACAGGCCCTGTCTTCATGGCCCTGTCCAACCTCCTGAATGGTTCGCTTTGATCACCGTGATGTGTTTTTGTCAATAGTATGGGTACACCGCATAAATTATAAAGTTATACACACAAAGTCAGCAGGTAAAATGACACAGTCAATTTCTGTTTCGGACGCAGATCGAGCACATTATTGCTGTTAAGGAGCTCCGTCTTTGGTCTGCAGCTAATAATACGCAGAGTCTGAGCTCTCAATGCTACAATCATATTTGAGCCAATCGCTTTGCAGAGGAGTGCTCATAAGTCGCAAAAATGTAAAATAAAAATACAAATATTTTAGTCTGAACAGTATTTATTTATATATCTATATCTAGTGGAAAAATTATAATCTGGATAAATAGAAGAAGCCGTTTTCAAAGGAAGAATTCATTTTTTAAGGAAAATTAGCAGGTTAACCAACCTGGCAGTGGCGTCCCCAAAGGGGACTAAAAGAGGGCAGTGGCCCCTTTAAGAAAATCTGTTCAGGTCACACAAACGTCTTCTAGCTGCATCCTCTATAATCAAGTCGTAAGTGTAAAACCCAATAAATACAGGAATAAAAAATGAGTGACCTCAATAAAAAATAATGTATATGTATACACATTAGAACTCCAACTAATGATTATTTTAGTAATCGACTATTCCATCAATTGTTCTGATGATTAATCAGTTAATCACATAAAAAATGGTACATTAACAGATTTGTCATTTAACAAATTAACAGTTTTTATACATTTTTAGAAATTATGCAAATAAACAATTTTTTATTCTAAGAAAATACTTTATTCCTACAATGCCTTCCTTTAGTGAATTTGAACTGGGTAAAAGAAAAATTTTCACTTGAGGAGTTTTGAGTATATTTAAAGACAAAGTTTGTATTTCTTTTTTTACCTTAAATGCAAAATTTATATATTTTTTGTGCAGTTTTGACTTTGAATGTTTTTTTCACCAAATGGCCTTATTTTGTGTGTGTACACTCCAGATAACAATTAATCGATTACTGCACTAGTAATTAAAAATCAGTTCATCACGATTAATTCGATTAATCGTTTTAGCGCATTAAGAGGTGGAATTTATGGTGTGCTTTCGATCGTTCTGTTGTAAAGAATGATCGAGCCTTAGCTTTTAGAAAGCTGATTTTGTGGCTTCAACTACGAGTCATCCAAGTCCTTAAGCAGCAAAGCCGCATCAGACCATCACAGCATCCAGCACCAAGGTTGATATATGTGTGTGAACAAAAAACACAAGGCATGCTTGGTTTACATGACACTGTAGGAGGAAGAAGTGCTCATGATTAAACAGCGCTGATGGCTTTCCTGTTGACAGAAATGCAGATATCTGCTGCAGCATGCCCTTTTAGTATTGTGTTTTGCGATGCACTGCAGTGGTTTGGTGTTGAAAATGATCATTAGAGCTGATGAGGCAGGGTTTCGCACCATGACAGCATGACAGCAGAGAGCTTTTTAATTTGTCGGATCAGATTGTGACACGCTCCATCACATGGCGCACGGAAATCTTTTTATTTGCGTGGAAGACTGGAGGAAAGAAGGTCAATTAGCATCAGCCATTAGACAACCCAGTGACAAGCAATATATTACTCTGTGGGACAGTCAAACTAATGAGAGACACAGCAGAAATACTCATTCAGGTTGTACAGAATCCTACAATCCTCCTGCTACATTAATCATTTGTACAGCACTTGACATATGAATTCCTTATAGTCACAGGTTCCGAAGCGTTACTCTTCACATTAAATGCCTTTCTCCCACTGAGTTTTTTTGAGCTATAAAGGTCATTTTTACCAAAGGGAATGTCAGTCATGTCAAATATTATCCAACAGAACCATATGTATCAATGATACATCAAATGCTCACAGTTTACAGGCATTCATCCCCCCTACATATTTAAAAATAAGCTTTTTATTACATTATTTCAAAAAGTGACTGTATTGTTGTGCAAAATCACAAAAAACATCAACCAGTTGGATCTTTGCCAAAAGCATCATGACCGAAAGAACCTCATTTTATCGGCTGAGACGATCTCAAAGTGGGTTTCTTTTTTCTTTGCCAGCCAGGCTTTATTTGGCTGGATGTCAGGTTTAACACGTCTCTCTCGATATTGATCTGAAGTACCTAAAGGTATGTGACATCATTATGAAGCTTGACCTTATCATCTGCTGCCCTGCAGCCTGTAGACTGGGCTGGGCTTGAATCTAATGCGTATCCCCCTAAGGTTGGCACCTGGTGCGTAATAGGGAAATTTGGGGCGCTTTTATTTGTTTTTCTGGCCTTAGAGCCTCGGGTCGAATTCTCTTCTACACCAGATTAGTTGGTTCTACTGAACACTATTAACAGTTGAAATGAAATCAGTCATTATGATACAAACACATTTGGACACAGAGCTTATGTCGTAACAATATAATAGTATGAATTTACCTATAATGGTCACCTGTGTCTGATGTGTAATGGGTATGTGAGGTTGGGAGTAAAGAATAAGAAACGGAAATTGTCGTGGTCAGCTAAAAATCTATTTTCATTACATAAAAATATCAAAATCTGCTGTGAACACCACAGATCAGACACGTAGATCAGACAAGCCTGTGGAAAGTTTTCAAGCTTGTGGCCAGACAGAGACAAATGATGATTTGAGGATTTTAAACCAAGAACATAAACCATTACAGAACGTTGTTTCTGTTGATTTTTAAAGGTTTTGTCGCTCTTTTTTACGATCCCATACAAGAGAGATATGGATGGAGTAACATTGAAAAGCAAATTAAAATTTATAAACAAAGAAATATCTGGTAAAGTATAACAGTTTACGGAAGAAAATCCTCTGCGGTTTTTAATTAATTACTAAAAATATGCAAGTTTTTTGACTTTTCAAGAAAAATAAATATATTTATTTATTTATATAGTAACTTTGTGGCTTTTGTGAGTGCTGCTTTAAGAAAACTTACAATCTTTTATTTCTGCACAGAGCACAAATCTATGCATCCATGGAGAAAACATACAAACTCCATGCAGAAAGACCTCAATTTGGGATTCAAACCCAGGATTTTCTTTCTGCAAAACTGCATTATCACAACAGCATTATCATTTCTAAAAATGATTCTCTTCATTAGATCAGGTTTTCATGAAGATCTTAAATAGCGCTTGAAAACGCTATTTAAAACTGGGAAACATCTACAAGGTGTCCCACATACCGCAGAACGTTGAAGAGGTGGAAAAGCTGCGGTGGATAAAATCTAAGCTTGATAAGGAAGATTCTGAAATGTTGGTGATAGAGGGGACAAGCCTTTATTGCCTTTATGGGAGTTTTTGCTGACGGTACTGAATGTGTCATGTTTCCATTACTGCTGACTGAAGCTGGAGAGTTTTATTATCTCAGACAATCCAGAAATAAATGCAGATTTTCTCCCCCATTGTAAACAAAACTTTAAATGTGTTTTGTTCTAGTTCAGTACTGGAAGTCTCTTACATCCTGTTTCAATAGATGTCAAGCAGATGAGCTGCTTGGAAAATGAACAGTTCCACCTTAAACATTCAGTAAGAGACCAGTTCGGATCCAAACTGGTTTTAGGTGAAACAAACGCCACGCATCCATCCAACCCTTGGCTAAACCTGCTTTTCTCTCTGTCCCTGCAGCAATAATGACTTTACTATGTGCATGGGCAGCTGGGGCTCATTGGTGATCATCCTGCAGTCAGAAAGTCATCGGTCCTCTGCATGAATGGGAGTGTGGATGAGTCAATGTGACTCAGAGTGTAAAGGCTCTTTGAATGGTTGGTATGACAAGAAAAGTAATCACTTTACCCTTTCAGTATAGCATCTGGCTGTTGAGTTCTTCAGCTCTACCAATCATTTCCACGTTTATTTATGCATTGTTTAGGATTTTGGGCACATTAACTGTGCTTTATTTTAGGTTGTTACAATTTCCAGAGCACCCTGTCTATAAAGGTTCACTGAATAGTTCAAAGGTCATGCACAGAATTAGGAAAATATGCACCCAAATGCATCCTCTTAATGTTTGGAAAGACTTCTAGAACTTAGCTAAGTTTGAGCTTAAATCTCCTATAACAGCATTAGCAAAACAAATCAAATGATTAGTTTGGATTCTGTGAAGTTATAATCAGTAATAGTTCCAACGACGTAGTAGAAAGGTTACATTTCATGGCAAGCTTGTTGGAAATAACTCTTTAGATGGGTGTATGGCTAAAAGACAGTCAGACATGAAGAGCATTTTTTAGAAGACTTTAACAAAAATGTTCATATCATCATCCAAAATTGCACAACAATTTTGCTTGGCTTCTCCAGCCAAGCAACAGTCCTGTTTTAATTTGAAGCTGTGCTGTTTGAGCCTTCCAGCTGTGTCAACCTACCATTTAGATTTAGTCTGAACTGTTCATCAGCATAGACAATGGCATGTTCTTGTGGTTTACAGGTATTCCACTTTTTGGGAAATTTTTCAGAAAGATTCACAATCAGTAGTTTCACTAGCTTGTTAGCCTTCTTCATATGAAATGCTTCATTTTACTGCAAAAACACAAAATCTTACAAAGTATTTTTGGTCTATGGTTTCAACTGCAAGCCTCTTAGTACACTTGAAATAAGGCAAAACTAGCTTACAATGAACTTGACAAGAAGATAGAGGAGCTTGTTTTAAGTTAGTAATTCCTTAATATTGATGAAGAAGTGTTAAGTTTACTGGCAGATTATTTCACTTATAATGTGGGGAAAAATAATGTGTTATAAGTGAAATAATCTGCCAATGGAACTATTGATTTCCATCAATATTAAATAATTATTTACTCAAAACAAGCTTCTACATCTTCCTGAAAAGTCACTTGTATGTTAGATTTATATTATTTTCAGATATTTACACTAAAAACTACCAAAATACTTGGTAATATTTTGTGTCATTGCAGCGTTCTTTCAGAGATATCCTTCAACTACTTGTATGAACTGAACAAATCTGGATAGTTTTACTTACCAGAAATAAAATGGAATAGAAACATCCTTTATTGTTCCACAGGTGAGAAATTCAGGCATAACACTAAATATGTACATCCACATAAATCCTTTCTGAGAGTGTTAAAAAATATATATCAAAAATAAATAACTTTACAGAATCTCTATTTAAGAAAAAAAATCTAACACTTTAAGGGATTACTGTGGTCTTTGAGTTTTGTCATTTTTAGTTTACAGTGGGCAAATTATACTCATAAATTATTTTGCAAATGGCTATGGTTTGATTTCTCTGCAGGTGTGGGCTGGATTGTTTGTCACAAATCTGTCAAGAATTTCAGACGCCAGTTAACCTAACAGTTGTGTTTTTGGACCGTGGGAGAAAAACGGTCCAACATGTAAAAATAACCATTTTTGCAAAGGGGAGGAAATACATATATATATGCCTTGCAGAAAGACTCCAGGCTGAGATTCAAACCCAGATCCATGTCGCTACAAGGTAACAATGCTGCCGACTGCACCACTGTGCATCTCCTTTGTAAAATCCAAATGCTACAAACTCTGGTGTACAGAAGGGTCTCAATTTTTAGTTGATGTCTCAACTAAAATACATATTTCTTAGATTCCCTGAGAACTGCTGATACTCATATTTAACACCAGAAAGAGATCAAATAGGAAACCATCAAACATTCCCTGCCAGTTGTGCTGCAGTTCAAGTGCAGCTGTTGAAACCTCTTATTATCTCAGCCGCTGAGCCACTTTCATTGTTTCTGAGCTGCACCACTGTGTGTGACATTTAGTAAATCTAGAGGCTTTCTAGCTTTTGTAGTATGCATTTAAACAACACATTAAAGGCAGAATGTTCCTCTTGGAGCCCTTCACATTTCCCAGGTAAAGCAGATGAATAAATAAAGCCCCACTGTCGGCTGAAACTCCCCCTTCTTTGCGTGATTTGCAGTTGCCTTGAGTCCGATCCTGATCTCTTTGTAGACCCTCATGCAACAAGCATTGACCTTCTGCTCCAGCATGTAAAGAGCTCCGTGAGATTCAAAAAGGAGAGGAGGGGGACTGAGAATAAAGCCAGCACCTCCACAAGCCGCCAGGAGACTTCATCCTCTCCACACTCCTCTCCCTCAGTCTGGCTTCGTCTGAGCTCAGCTTGTGTCTTGGAGGTAGATACCTTGTTGGAGCCACAAAGGAGCGGCTCTGTAATAAAAACAGCTGTCTCTGGTGGTCTTGGTGTAATTGGGATTGTTAACGTGGTGAGCTCTCCTGAGGGAGGCTGAGCAGAGTATGTCTTTGTGTAAAGCACATAGACACCTCTGCACCAGCAGTCCTCAATTTGATGTAAGTACGAGAGAGAGAGAGAGAGAGAGAGAGAGAGAGAGAGAGAGAGAGAGAGAGAGAGAGAGAGAGAGAGAGAGAAAGAGAGAGAGAGGAGAAAGGAAGCAAACAAGTCACCTGACTTATGTGCTGTGTGAGCTTGTTCTGTTTTGTTCTTCCTATTTTGACATTAAATTATCTTAAATAACAAGAAATCATCATTTCAAAAATATATATGAAGCGGTAAAAGCTGGGTAGCTCTTGAACTGCTACAAAATAAAGCTGTATTTCCCTCAGCCTACTGGCTGCACCTTGAGATGCCGTGAGACCTAAACTCTGAACGTCATGGCATGAAGTACATCCCAGTTTTCCATGTCTGGCATATATAACCATTTATTTTAGCTTTAAAACTGGTTCCATTGATCCTGTGTCCAGACAGAGGGATAATCAGTAGCCCAGCATCATGACCTGTTTGTTCTGAAGATCCTGCAGCTTCCACTTCTCTTCCTAACATGGTGCCTCCTCACCCTGACTCTCATATTGATAGGAGGAACCACAGAGCTCTGTTAGGTTAAAAGCACATCTTCTGCAGTTGGGATATTTTTCCTCCAACAGGTTCCAGATGAATCACTTCAATCCAGATGTTGGATTTTATTTTATTTCAGTGTCATTTGTGAATGTTAGCTTCTCATTTTCAACAGCGGAGTTATAAACGTTGAAAAGGTTATCATTTTAGAGAAAGTCTCATCAACATCAATATTTCCACAAAATAAGAGGCAAAAAAAAGTGTTTGATAAAGGAAAAGCTTCTCAGACTGAGCCGGACAGCACCAAACAATTTTTTTTAATATTAGACAATTAATTTAATTTCACAAACTTAATGAAACTTAATGTTTCATTAAGTTTCATTAAATACTTAATGAAACATATTTACCGTGTTTGATGTTTGTTGTGAATGACGTTGTATACTCACACGATAATTAGTTTGTCTTTTATTGAATGTTCAGAAACTACAGCGGCTATAAAGCGCCATGAGAAAGTCATTTAAGCACACATGTTGCCATGGCAACCTCCTGCGCTCTCCAAGCCGACCAGAGATTACGTTAAAAACATAACATTCAGTCAGTTACGATATTAGGTTTGCAGGCTTGAAATCTATTTTGCGATCATTAATAAGCCTCCCTGAACACAGTGGTGGTTGATGAGTTAATTTTAAACTCCTGCTCTGCTCGTTATTTTGGTAATGGAACCAAAACGCACAGAATTGCGCAACACCTTGTTGAGACAATAATCACTGAGATTATTATTGTTGTTGGGTGATTAATTTGAACATGTTTTGTTGATTTTTTTGTTCTTTAATAAAGTTATGAACGTTTTGATAAGGAGTCAGAGGACGTGCTGCTCTCAGCGAAATGGCGGCGTTCAGTTTGTCACCTAATGCCGAGATCGACTCAAAACCTTCCGCGATCGACGTGTTGCACCGCTGCTCTAGAAAAGCACGAACAATTCAGAAACAATATGAAATGGGAAAAAAGTTATTTATTAACTGATTAAGTCGTGTTTTAGATTGTTCTTGAAAAACTAATCAGTAATGGCTGAATGATGGGCGCACTTACGGCTGCAATAAGTGCGCCCGTTGATTTTATACAGCAGACAGCCGCTCCCCTCTCGCAGGTACTGCGTACCCCCGCTAAATCTTTTAGGGGTACGCAGTACCCTGCCATACCCCCTTACTTTCACCCCTGCCGATACATATATCGGAGGTTTAGAATCAGTTGATACCGATCCGATACAGAAAAACAGAGCTCAGTTGACTTAAAATGTTTCTTTTTAAAAATACAACCACAAATGTACAGAATTACAAATTTATCTGGTAAATCTGCACCAGTACAGCACACTTAGATACACCAATAGCTTAATAAGCTTTGTCAAATATGTAAAAACAACTTTAACTTGTTCTGTCAGTTCAAATGTGAGCATAACAGCCAATGTGTACAGAAAATGGATGGATGGATGGATATCATTAATATCTGTGTGGGACAAAAGAGATATTAACATCAAATAGGTGCTTCTCTAGTCAAAATGCTACCATGTATATCATCAAAGTGTAATCTGTCTCATGAAACCTGTCCTGCTGCAATATATAGACTTTGTCTTACATAATAAATAAAAGGGAACACTGGGCCAGTCTGAATGCAGGGCAAATTGTAACACAAAGCTTTTATTGAAGTGCTAAAAGTGGAATGTTGTGTACTTTCAATCAGTTTGAGATAATAAGGAAAATATCCAACATTTTCAAGACTGGAGCCTTTAAAAATCACAGAAGCTCAGCATGCAGAGCATTATATATATATATATATATATATATATATATATATATATATATATATATATATATATATATATATATATATATATATATATATATATATATATATATATATATATATATATATATCAAAGAGCAGAATATTGAACATCAATAAAAATGAACCGGTAAACAAATTAATAGAAGTAGAAATGTCTGAAAGATTAATATACATACAGATAAAAATTAATTATTGAGATGTGATCACATGCTCCTCATAAATAAAAAGAGGTGGATCAATAGTTATGTCTTGTTAGTAACCTTCTATGTATTAACAGTGCATAATAAATGGTTAAAGAAGGTTAATTTAATATAGAGCTTTAGTATGTCCGTAGTTTGTAATGATATTAAATTTACTACGTTCAGATCCGGTAATTTAGAGCTGCAACGTATCTTGTTGGGATAAGTTGTAACTATTTACTGCCGCCTCTTTAATTGAAGCTGCAAATAAACAACAGTTTGCTGAAAGATACTGTGATGAAGATGTTAAAATAATAAACAGGGCACTAATTTACATTTTTCAATTATTTTGTTAAAAAAAAAAAGTTCTGTAAGCTAAAAACTAAAATGATCAGTTTACAACCCTTATTTTGAAGTGCAAACAGAAGAAACTCTTGTTGCCCTGTTGAATTGATGGAGTCAGGTAATGAAAACATTAGTGGGCTGGCAGATAATTATATAAAACTTAAATCTTCTAAGCTACAAATCATTCACCTGGCAGCTAGCTGCTGGCTGCTAATGCTGCTAAATTTGGTATTGTCACACTTTTTGATGAACCTGGTCTGTATTTATTCAGCTAAAATCTTAAAATCTTAATTGAATACTTTTGTAATGAATATAGTTTGCTTAAAATAAATCAGCTTGGGGTTTCTAAAACCTTTATTTCTATTTGTGAAACCATGAAAATGGAGCACTTTCAATGGTTTTTGCTGTTTCAATCACTGGAGAATAAGTCAACCAGAATCATGGAGCAAAATACATTCAAATACATGTAAGTGAGGAAATCTGGAGGGACTGAAATTAAAAAATATGACAAGGTATTTTGGTTTTAATTTCCTAGTTTGTTTCTCTTTTTTTGAGCAACTACTGGCCTCATCAATATTTTGTTTTGGTTTGCATAAAATATAGCTACAATTAGAATTACTTGGTTACTTGCTAAATATTGAAGGCAAGTGATTCAAAATAAAGAGTAAAAGAAGAATATCACCGCAAAATATGGACAAGTCAAACCTACACTAGAATATTCTACACTGTGCATAAACTTTAAAATATTGTTTGGCATTTGAAACTTTTACTCTCTTTGTAGAAAAAGCTGCCAATAATAATATTCCATCTCCTTCTTGTGGGCCTAGTGTATATCATGTTTTGTGAGGTTTGAGCTGGATGTAAACGCAGACAGTAGTACATAAGAAGCATGATGAAATTTGAGATGAAGAAACAAATGTTTGCAGTGAGGCAAAAGGAGAGCCAGTGAAGAACATGGCAGGATGTAAACGATGCAAACCAGAGGACTTAAATACAGAGATGCGACCGCTGAATTTGGGGATCCGGTGAGTCTAATTAGGGGAATGTTGAACAGCTGTGAATGAACACTGAGCAGGAGAACTGAGCGAAGGAGACAAATTAACACAGACGATACAGAGGGGGTCTGACATGGACACAAAAGGATCTACAATTAAAAAAGGGTGAAGCCTTAAATTTAAACGGAGAATAAACGGAAATGCACAGAGAAAATAAGGATTTAATGATAAACTAAACACTCAAATGAACTAGTATGGAGAGATGATGGCAATGCTAAATAACTCAACACAGCAAGATCTTCAAGACAAAAACAAACCACTTGGAAAGGAAAACATGAATACCCACGGATCATATCATAATAGTTGTTCCTTAATTATAATCAATGCTAAGGTGCAAAATTGAGCAAACAGCACAAAACTACATTATATTTTACATGAAACTTCTCTATCTCCATAATTTATGAAAGATACATCAATGCAAAATCAAATAAACTAACATGAAATGTCTTAAGTACATGGACATGAGGTGGTGTGTTTACAGGTATGGTAATCTGTAGGTTTAATTATAAGTGCAAGTTGGTAAATTTACACCTTTTACAGGTGGAGATGCCATAAAAGTCCTGAAATGTTCTTATTGATTTCATGTTGGTATCTCAAGATTGTCAGTCACCCCCTTCTGGCCATTCCATTTAAAACACTCTAGAATAATCCCTATTTGTAAAAACGTTCTTCTACAGAAATAAACATTTCCTGAATCTTTCCTTTTCTTTTTTTTTAACATTATAATTACAAACTTGCATGTATTGTATGAGGTTTTAGGTGATAAACCAACACAAATACTGCATAACTGCTTACACAAAAGGGACAAATGAGAAAATTTAATATTTTTTTCCAAATAAAAACCTGGAAAGTGTGGTGTGCATGTTTTTTTTAGCTTTTTTTTTATTTGAAGCTCCAAAATATATTCAAACTACCTTCAGATGTGACTTAAGTGATTTAGATTCCACAGGGGTGTAATATAATCTTAGTGGAGTTCAGTATAAATCCAAACTGATAGGTTAGATGTAAAAATATGTTGACAAGACAAATATAAGCTGATTACTTCACAAATCTACCAAGAAAAAAATCATTGTTGAAATAAAGTCTTAAGATCCTCTGGTTAAACAGGAACATTTAAGTTTTCATCTTCATGTTTTCATGTATAAATGTTTTTTTTAGTGGGAACACACAAGGAATTTAGCCAGAGTTAATTGGAAAATGCATGAAAGCAAAATGCAAGGCAATGTTGGAAAACAAAAACATTTTAGAGGCTGCAAAAGACTTGAGGCTGAAGAGAAGCACAGAAACCCTAAGCATGAATCCAGAGGTGAATAAGTTGAATGGTTTAGATCAAGCCATGTTCATGAGTCTGAGCCATCTCACAACGATGAATTGGAAAACATCACAGGCAGAGAGAATACAAATGCACATCAAACTTTTCAGATATGAATTAGTAAAACATATTTAATTTAAAAAAAAAATCCAAAATAAAATCCAAATAAAATTAACTGTAACGTCTGGGTGAGAATTGAACAATTTGCAAAACACTATGGGCCTAAAACAACTTGTTCAGTTATCCAACAGATTTCTGACTGCAGGTAAATAGTGTGGTGTAATTGTGTTAGTGTTTGCCACGACAGATCCTTCAGAGGTAATCCTGTTAAGCATTCAGACATGATGTCCTCCCTCAAACGTGAGAAAGCTGTTGGCAAAGGATGCAAAAGCCTTTAGGTTGGGAATAAAAACGAGCCAAGGAAAGTGTTGGAGAGCATGCTTCAAAGCCAATTGCCTTTGAGAAGCCAGGGCTTGATTTATTTGACTTAAGATATACTTTTTTGTGTGTTTCATTGTGAATGAAAATTTCATACACCGATTTAGAGGTGGTGAAATATAAATGATTCCTTTAAAGTTTCATCATAAATCAGTCTTGTCGGTATATGTGAGCAGACGCTGATCCCTCCTTGATGTCTCCGGAGCCCTGATCTCCGTGTCTCCACCCCCCCCCCCTCCTCCTCCTCCCCACCACCACCTCATCTCCTCCCCCCTACTTCACCCCGATCTCTTAAGGTGGCTCCAGCAGCGCCTGTTTGTCCCGCTGGGGGGGAACCGCGTCTAGCTGCTGGGGAGATCTCTGGCAACACCAACAATGCTGCTGTCACAGCTGTGGGGAAGTCCAGTTCTGGAAATATATATATATATATATATATATATATATATATATATATATATATATATATATATATATATATATATATGAACCTGTTAAAGCAAAATGCAGGAATGAGACTGTTACCTCTGCTGTGCAAAAGCCAGCAGGATCTCCACGTTTTCTTCGCCGCGTAACTGCGCTGTACAATAAGCGGCTGAAAAACTTATGAGTTCTGCTGAACGCATGGAGCCACTCAAGGGCTGCAAGATGCCTGTTCCGCTCAGTCAGCCGTAAAATATATAGATGTTGTAATGCACTGAAATATTGCAATAACGAAACACAATTAAAAGGGATTTAGAAATGCGTTTTTTTTTTTAAAAAGAAATGGTTAACGCCTCTAACGTTTATGTCAGATAATGCAAATAGAAGTTTTGCTTCAAAATGAAATACGACATATAAAATAAAAATAAAATAATTTAAAAATGTAATTAAAAAAAAATTAATGGTGATTTTTAAAAACTTGTATTTTGTTTTTCCACAATTTCCTGACGTTTTAAATGTATCACCCTGCGGATCATCTTAAACAATTTAGACACTTCTTGTTAATTACACTGTGATTAAATGTTGTAATTACGTTACCAATAATGTGTCCTTAATTAGCGGAGAGATAAGATAATGGCTTGCTATGACAAGCATATTAATTTAGAAGTAGCTCATTTTTATTATTATTTTAAACCAACTCATATTTTCGTGCATTAGCTCACAATGTAGTGGAAAAGGGAAACATGCGACTGTAAGCCAGCAAAACAGGGTAAAAACTCATTTTAATAAGTTTGGTTTAACTAATCGAATTGATAAAGAAAAGCAAATAAATTAAATACTAAAATTTTGAATAAATTAGCTTGAACGTTTTGCTGATGTTTAGCTGTTTGTTTTTTTTAGCGGTAAAATGAATAAAAATAATTAAAGCAATATCATGTATTTAACTTTAAATTTTCAAGATAAGAGATACAAATGTGGAAGTATATTTGGTGTTATTAGTATTCAATTATATTATTCGCTAGCATGTCTTAAGCTTGGTTGGCAAAATGTAAAGATAAAATATTTTCACAAACACAAAGAGGGAATAAAAGAAACTTCACTGTGGCTCATTAGAAGACGTGCTGGTAACGAGGTGTTGGTGATGAAGTAGAGTCATTGGAAATAAATGCCTTGTTGTAGACTGCCCATGCGCAGAGTCCCCAGCGGCGGCGGCGGTGTGGCTAATGAAGAATAATAAATCATGAAAGGGTTTTTCAGGTGCAGCTGCGAGTGGAGTGTGTGTGTGTGTGTGTGTGTGAGAGAGAGAGAGACGCAAAGAGAGGAGGAGAGGGAGGGTGTTTGTGCGCGAGAGAGAAAGAGAGAGAGAGAGAGAGAGAGAGGGAGAGAGAGAGAGAGAGGCGGAGAGAGACTCAGTCTGCCCTTCGCCTCAGAGCGCAGCCAGTTTGGGTCCCCGCAGCATTCAACCGAGTCGAAGAGGTACAGTCACCAAGACTACTTTTTTCCACTTACGTCCATTTTCAAGACGGAAGCATTTTTTTTTTTTTTTTTTTTTTTTGACTAAAAACAACAACAACAAGAAAAAAAAGATCAACGAAAACAGCAACTATAGCTCGAAGTTATTTTGGAAATCCTAAAAGACGAAGAGAAACTTTTTGATTCTTTTTTTTTTTCTGGCATCTGTGAAGAGTTTCTGCCAAAAGAAAAAAAAAAAAAAAAAGAAAAATCCAAGGCAAAAAAAATATATATTTGGTGGAAATTTATGGAGAAACGCTGAGATTGTTTTTGAACATCGCGCCACAAGCCTGTAAAGGAAGGGGGTCAGCCGCCTGGGTCTTTGGCGTCTGTGATTCCTCTCCTCAAACCAGACCAGACCAGACCAGACCACCTCCACACCTGCTCCAGTAATAATAAATAAATGTGACTCGGTGTCGGACCGCCGTCTTTTCTCCTGCCTGAGCGTTTTACTCGACAGCGATTCGAGATTCCTGCGAAGCTATTGGACTTGAACTCCTAGCCGAGGAGGCGGAGTCTTAACTTATTAAAAGGAACTTTCCGAGGTTCGGACGCCAGCAAATATGATGATGATGTCTCTGAACAGCAAGCAGGCTTTCACCATGGCCCACACCAGCCTGCCGGAGCCCAAGTACTCGCTGCACTCATCCTCGTCCTCCACTCTGACTTCCAACGTACCGTCGTCCTCCTGCTCATCCTCCCGCCACAGCAGCAGCAGCACCATCATCAGCAGCAGCGGCGGCAGCAGCAGCTCGGAGGTGATGCGCAGAGCCTGTCTCCCAACCCCACCGGTACGTATTCTGCATAATCACTGCTTAAAGGCACATTTTGACAGCCCACTTTTTTTTTTCTGCTTGATGTTTTTTTCATGGCTGCACAGCAAATCACCCAACACCTCCATATTTTTTTTTCTCACTCTGCTCAACTTATGTATTCAGCCGGCTTTGCCTTTCGTATTAATTTTTATGACCTGGGATGTTGCATGTGTCTTGTTTTGTGTGCTCCCCCTTTTTTTTATGATTTCTTTTTTTTTCTCTCATTCTGGAAATGTTTTAAACCGAGGAGTGGAGGGAGAATTCCCTGCTGACAGTTATGTGTGCATTCTATTTGCAATTGCAGAGCAATATATTCGGAGGGTTGGATGAGAGTTTGTTGGCCCGGGCTGAAGCTCTAGCGGCGGTGGATATAGTCTCGCAGACCAAGAGCCACCACCACCCTCCACATCACAGTCCCTTCAAGCCGGACGCGACCTACCACACAATGAACACTCTCCCCTGCACCTCCTCTTCCTCCTCTTCCTCGTCGGTGCCTATTTCTCATCCGTCCGCCTTGGCTAGCCACCACCATCACCACCACCACCACCACCACCACCAGCCTCACCAGGCGCTGGAGGGGGACCTGCTGGACCACATCACCCCGGGACTCGCGCTGGGAGCCATGGCAGGGCCGGACGGCTCGGTGGTTTCCACGCCTGCGCACCCTGCCCACATGGCTGGCATGAACCACATGCACCAGGCGGCCATCAACATGGCTCATGCCCACGGGCTACCGCCGCACATGGGCATGAACGACGTGGACGCCGATCCTAGGGACTTGGAAGCTTTCGCGGAGAGGTTCAAGCAAAGGAGGATCAAACTCGGGGTCACCCAGGCGGATGTGGGGTCAGCTTTAGCCAGCCTTAAGATTCCCGGAGTGGGCTCTCTCAGCCAGAGCACCATCTGCCGCTTCGAGTCCCTCACGCTCTCCCACAACAACATGATCGCTTTGAAGCCCATCTTGCAAGCGTGGCTGGAGGAAGCCGAGAAATCGCACAGGGAGAAACTTAACAAGCCCGAGTTGTTCAACGGCGCGGAGAAGAAGAGGAAGCGCACGTCGATAGCCGCGCCGGAGAAGCGCTCGCTGGAGGCCTACTTCGCCATCCAGCCGCGTCCCTCCTCGGAGAAAATCGCGGCGATCGCTGAAAAGCTGGACCTGAAAAAGAACGTGGTGCGGGTCTGGTTCTGCAACCAGCGGCAGAAACAGAAACGAATGAAGTACTCCGCATGCGTCTAAAAGAGAGAGAGAAAGAGAGCTAGAGAGAGGGGGAAAACACCACAAAAGACTTGGAACTGAATAAAGATTATTTGTATCATATTTCCTAACTCACACCCTCTTTTTCAATCATAAGACTTTGAACTTCGAAAAAAAAAATTATCCTGAAAACGAACAATGAGTGAAAAAAGAGAGAAAAACTCACCACGACTCTGTCAGAGGAAGATGTGGAGTCAATAAGGCATCGTTTGACGGAGCAAGTAAGAACCACTGTTTCCACTTACTATGCCTCACCTTTTTAATGCCAGCGCAGTCAGAGTTGCTTCGATTTTTATTTATAATTCCTTTTAAACGCTGATTATTATTTCCCGACTAAAGCAGCATTTCTGTGATTTATTTCTACGCAAAACGAGGTTGTTTTAATTCAAAGCACTTGGTTGGTTGTTCCTATTTTAGGCTTCTGAGCTACATTTTCTTCCCTTCGAGTTCATGACAATGCAGTCTGACATTTATTCAGGTCCGTGGGGGGATTAAGCGGACAGTTGGTCCTGAAAGCTAATATTAGATTACTGCCAAATAACCTTCTGTAAATTAACATCTTACTTGTCAAACACTTCATTTTGTGTCTAAATGTGTTATTCTTTTCACCCATTTTGCTTTCAGCTCTAAATCAGGGATCTGTTTGTGAGATTCCCGGCGTTTGGACTCAGATAGGGTTGTTTTTGAGGCCTCAGTGTGCGGAACGATCAAAACACTTTGAATAATTTGTGCGGATTATTGTAATTAAATATATATATATTTTTATTTTTAATTTGCCGTTTATGTTTCGTTTACAATCCAGCATGGGCCGGCTGTCTTATGAACTATTTATTGGGTGAGGTCATGTTTACTTCATTATATATTTATTGGGAATCCCCCCTCCGTTCTCGTTTAGCTTGAGAAAAATCAAATTCTGACAGCAGCTCGGCTTGTTGTTGTGGTTTAAAGGGAAGCGACTGTGGAGTTTAAAAAAAAAACAAAACTACAGTCTCAAATTTGACGCTTTTTAACGTTTGAGATGGCACAATCGAGAGATATATGAGATTAAATTATCGTTTTAAATTATTATTTTTATGTATGTTTTTTCCTGCTATTTATTTGTATAAATATGCGCGCATCATGATGAAATCGTTGCTTGTTAAAAAAAATCACCTTGTTTTAACTGTTTTTTTCTTGAAGAGAAAAAGAAACTGCTTCATGGAAGTATACGTGTACAATGTAAATATTTTCATTGGAATCAGTCGATGCACATAAATATATTCGTACAGGTTTTTGCTGTATTGCTGTTTAGCTGAGGTAACTTATTTCTGTAATGTTTGTTGCTCTTTTTGGTTTCCCTGGTTAAATATTTCTACTTATTTATTTCATCCATGTAATTTTAATTTATTAATTATTGAACTGCAATATGTGTTTCATTAAAGAACAAATTTTAACATTTAATCCGACGTTTTATTTTTTATTTTTTATTTTTTGACTGCACTGTGTGATGTGGCTCTCCCAGACATATTAGTATTTTTTATTTATTCATCTGCTTATTTATTGATGAGGAGGAGGGAAAGGCTTTAGCTGCGGGGGATATGAAGCTTTTAAACCCAGTTTCGGATCATCTGGGCTTAGTTTAACGCAAGTATATATATTTTTGTCCTTTTTAAAAATAAAAATACAAAAAAAAAATGTTTAGATTGGTTTTGGAAGACAAATAAAACATCCGCATGTCCAATCCTTGATTTTCTGTCATTTTCACGATAATAAACCCTCAGCTGAGTAATATGTAGCCCAAAAGTAAAACATAATTACAAATATCTCCTTTCCTGCCTTTTCGCCCTCCTCCTCCTGCGGGCCTCCTTACAGGAGCCACTGTTTCCCGGCTGCATCAGTGTTAAAGACACACGTGGCTCCTGCGGTGACGTGCTGCCAGCCAGGCAGCTTATGCGGCTCACTGTTGCCTTTACCTGAGAGCAAATGCTAATATTCTATTAGAGCCTAATCAGAGGGTCTGTGGAGAGCTGGATGGGTCCCTGGAGCACAGACTTGCCAGATGTCAGCCCGCCAGAAAAACAGCTCGCCTGCCAACGCGCCCGTCTCTATTTGAATGCACACTCAAACATCATGCCTCCACCGCGCTCAGGCTTTGAAGCAAAACCTTTGGTTCGATGTTATGCTTAGATATGAAGAGGAGGAGGGGAGGACAAAAAAAAAAAGGAAAGAAAAAAAACAGATATTTTGAATGTCATGTCCATATCAGAGCCGCTGGGATGGGACTTTAGGGCGCATTTCGTTAGCGCTGAGCAAGCGTTTCAGCACCATGGACAGCTCCACGGGAAACAGGAAGGGCCAAATATTAGCGTCATCAATCAAATTATTACGTTTTTTTTTTTTTTTTTTTTTTTTTGGTCACACTTGGTGTTCACATTCTGATGCAGAAAATGTAATAAATATGTTTACAGTTTTGAAGTCTTGGGAATGTAAACATTGCTCAGATGAATTTGTCAGAACAATAACATCCACTTCACCAATGCCAGATATTTTTAGAAGCAGATGTTGTCGCCATGTTGTGCAAACAAAACTTGAACTTTACAACGGCGCCACGAAACGGTGGCCATTGGTGGAGGAGATGGAGAGTTTATTCTCTTATTCACGTAACTTAGAGTGTTCTGAAACTTTAACTGTGAATTCCTAATTATCTATGTCCATCCTTAGTTAATAAAATTAGTTCTACAAAAGAAAACAAAACAGGCCTGTTCAGTCTGGCGCTCAGGACTTTTTTCAACACCAAGGATCCATGAGAAGATGAATGTTGGAATTTATTATTACCATCTTTAATCTCAACCATTTATCGAATTGTATACGCACACAGTGTACTTCAGTGAGCATTTGAATTTTGCAGCAAATTTTAAATGGTATCTGTATTAAAATATATACTTATATATATTTATATATTTGTTATAGCATTCCACGATGCGTACCAAATTTGTAAAAATAAACCGTCAACCATTAGTCCGGTGGGGGGCGGGAGCTGGTTGGGGGTCAATAGCTGCCCTGTGACGTTGCAGGGCCCATCTTGGCCAGAAAGAAATCCACACATACCAGATAATATATATTTTTCACATAAGTTTAAGAAAGAAAAGAACAAACTTATATGTGCTCCAATATTTCGTTGATTTATTTATGAATGTAGTTTTTCGCCCAAAGCTCACTGCTCAGCAGCGCCACCAAGATGTACTGGACTGGGGGTTGATGGGATACGGCTGACCCCTCCTCCATTCACACAGCCTTATACACACACTAATAATTATTTATTTTTTCAGCAGTTACACATTTGAAGCTTCCAGGAGACACTCAACTCAGTTCAATCTAGTTGAGTTCAGTTCAATAGAAACGATTCACAAGTCACTTGCAGGACAGAGCCAACCCATGTCCTCACATACAGGCTTATATAATCAAATAAATCCACCACAGTCCAGAGGGGAAACAAAAAAAGAAATATATTGCGATCAAATTCATACCCATAATGCCAATAACTCTTCAGGATTCTCACGCCCTATTAAAACGACCCCCAGCTGAAAATCACAACGTCTCCATAACAGCAGCCACAAGCCAAACATGCTCCACCGCCACCCTCGTGACAAATTAAGAGGAATCAAAACGAGCCCTTATTAATGAGACGGCGGTGATGGTTCATCAATTAAAAGATGCTCCTGGTGAGCGCTTCTAATTTCCCCCCCTGAACGAGCCGCTCACTTAATGCGCTAATAAGAGCGAATTATTAAATTACACATCGACTTATGAAAAGCAGATAATTATGAAGAGCCAGTTAAGTAGTCATTAGCTATCCCTGTTAATTACCGCTGGTCAGGGGAGGGCTTGCAGTGTGAGGGTCTCATCGGGAATTGAAATTAACTTTATTCAAGCGAGCCTGGCTGCTGCTGGTTGACATGCCGGAGCTCAGACAGAGAGATGAGCAGATTCCCAACCAGACCTGCCTGGCTTCGCTTTCACATGTTTGGGCTAAAATCGATTCAGATTACATTTATTTATTTATTTATTTTTAAAGCGAATCAATGTGACCCCAGCACCAAAAATAGAAAACCGCATCATGGTTTTTCAATCTTGAAGCACTTAATAAACGCACTAGCTGCGATATATACTGTATTTATTTATTTATTTAGATAATGGAGCATGGGCTCCAAAAAACATGCAGTATTGAGAGCTTTCTACAAAACAAGAAGGGGCAGCTCTGTTTCCTTTTGTCATAATTACGCCCTCTGTTTTATTTTTTCTCCCCCCCCCCACCCCCACCACCACTACCACCCCTCCTCAACATTTCCCTCTTTCACAGGGATGCTGATGAAAATTTAATGAAGCCAGGGACTGTCGGAGCTCCGCCCGGGGACCTGAGAGTAGAATATTTTAACTGTACATTTACGCCAAGTGTCTGCCTTCAAAGACGCGGCTGCTGCTCTCGAATTAGATGAACTGTGAGCCATAAACTGAGCGCGTTGCACACTGCAGGCCCTACGAACCCCGCGTATTTATCATCTACTGTAGCTGCTGCTTTGCGACGCTGCGCACAGACCCGTCAGATGGCTGCTCGAATGGGAAGTGGCAATCGCCATTTGATATTGTCGCCAATCAGTTGTTGTTGATGCAATATTAATCAGCCATCAATAGTCATTAGTTTGTTAAGTGTTTTCCAGAATCTAATCGATGGAGGCTGGAAGGAGGCTGCTGGGATACTTTCTGAACTGGAGGTGGCGTGCGCAGGGCGGGAGAGACACAGATTTCCTCTTTGCCAATCAAGCAGCTCTGTAGTCATAATGAAATCACGCATGCAAGCAAGAAACAGCCACAGGCAAACTGATAAACTTGAGCTGACGCCAGAGAGCTTAGCTTCAAAATGCTCAGACCCGCATTCCAGATGAAGACATGAGAAACATTTCAGTCACGTTTCTTGAGAATAAACAATTACATTTATGGAAAATTTTCAAGAAAAAAATCCAGGCATTCCACTGATAATCTTAAAACATAGCAAACATACAGACTGACTTTATTATTATTATTATTATTATTATTATTATTATTATTATTATTATTATTATTATTATTATTATTATTATTATTATTATTATTATTATTGCTTATTCAAAAGATACAGAAAGCTGAATTTATAGAGTGAATAATCGTGAATCTGATTGGAGAACCGTTTTTCATTTTATTTTCTATCATTTGTGAATTTTTTTAGTGTATATTTTATTCTGTTACAATATGTAATTCTGTTATTTGATATTATTTTTTAAACTAAGACATTATGCTGAATCTAAAATGTATCAAGTATTTATAAATAATAATAATAATAATAATAATAATAGTAAGATTAAGCATATAATACATTAATTTCTTGGTAACTGATTGATGCCAAATTATTTTTGCCACAATATCTTTTAAAAAATGTGGTAGTGAAACTAGATGTATGACTTAAAAATGACTCAAACATTTTTTCCCCCCCATTTTTATTGATTTATTTTTTTACTTTGCTTGTAAATTCTTTGATCAGGTTGATGGAAGGGGCTCCAACTCAATGACCTTTATTTTGAAATCTAAACTGAAACAAATATGAGCTGTGCAGACATGCGTAGACAAGAGTTCCCTTACGTATAAATTATTGATGACGTGGAACCCCTTTAAAGACAAACCTTTATTTCCCAGCTCCATAAAATAAAATGTGTAATATTTTCTGTATTTAACATCAAATGGAAACTTTAGCAGTTAAAATATAACCACATACTTTTTTAGGTTTTCATTGTTTCAACTGCGTAGATGGTTTGAAAAGTCCTTTTAATTTATTGCAACTCCTTCATAACTAAAATAGCTTAAGGGCATGATTAGAGAAGCCCCAGTCACACTGACATGTGGCTGATACCAAAATAATGATTTTGATGCAAACCCAAGTTCCCACCTTTTCCCCAGAGCTTTCTCAGCTCTTTCATGCATTTATTACTGATGGAACCCCGAACATCTATTTTAATTTCTTAAACATTCAACATTCCAGTCCCATTTAAAATGTTATGTTTTGTATTTTTCTTAAACAGTCATGCAATCAATTCCATTTCACGACTTTTATTTTTCTGTACGAGTCAAAATAAATATTAAAATGTTTTTGCTCGAGGGTCAGTGCAACTCTACAACTCGATTAAGAGTGTTGTGATGAAGTAATCTGCCTTAATGTGGAGCTATACTGAGCTATGTGTGTTTAGTAGATTTGTAAAATAATATACATATATATTTCCAAGTGAATCTGAAAACATACCTAAAATTACACAGGTACACCAAGAGAATTAATAAGTTTTAATGTTGCAATTGTAGTTTTTTTTACAATCTGGTGTTACCCAAAAAATATGTGAATAATGATTTCAAAAAATGTATTTTAGTGCCCACAAACTAAATACTAATACAGAATCAAGACAACAGAAGATTTTACACTACAGTTCTGTTTGTTATTCTGTATTAAGGAAGTTTGGGATATTTTTTTTGGCCCACAGATAAAAACAGTAAAAAAAAAAAAAAAGCAACTGTCTTCACTCATTAAAGCCAGTCAGATTGCTCACTTAAAATAACGTTTCAGAGTAAAGTTTGACCGTAAGTCAGTCATAGACAGTCACGGTATTTTAAATGTTTTATTTGTATGAAAACTTCAGATAAGGCAACAAGATGATAATTTACTTTTTTTCTGTTGTTCTGTATAACCAAACACTATAAAGATGAAATTTGGAGGTTAGAAAAAATTGTAGCTAATAAAATTATTGCTAATTTGTGAATATAATGTTCAGCAATGGCTCATTTTGATCAACATTTTGATTAGCATTAATAGAAGATGCTGGTCTATTAAGGCATTATTCTCAATCTTTGTGTGACATCCATCAGAAAACAAGAGAATATTAAACTGGTGCATTTATACAGGTTGGATTGTAAATATAATTCAACCTGCATACTAAGCATAGTGTTTAATAGAGATAAAGACACATTAAAGATCACTTTTATTGTCTTTAATTCAAAATACTTCATCAATCCCAAAGAGAAATTAAAACCATCTTTTATTTGTTAGTCTTTGAATCGACTGAAGCAACGCGTTACGATTTCTTGAGTGTTTCATGTCTTAATCTCACCAATTCCTAGTTCGTGTTTCTTTTTTAACATAAGATGATGATTCAGAAACTATATTACAAATTATATAATTTCTAGTCATAAATATTGATAAAAATCTACCCTCCAAAAAGATATGCAAGTTATCTAAAGCAGTTTTATTGGCTTAAATCTAACAAATCCTTACTTATAGTGCGCATGACTGCAGTTTCTATGCAAGTAAAGGCAATTTGACATTTGACCACAGAATTACAGATATTAGTGTAATGTAACTGTTTAAATAGTGACCTTCTGCAGAGTTTATGCCTGATTAAACAACAGACAGATCTTATGGTTCATGAACAGCAACGGGCCACTGAGCCATGGATCCTTTCCCTCTAAACGCTGCTGTTTTTGGTGTTCCGAATGACTGAGCTGTGGATGAGATTGGACCTTTACAAGGAGGTGGTAGAGCTGTCTGGAGCATGTGTGCTCACTGGGCTCTGACAGCACTGCTCTGTTGCAAATCTATTAATCATACCCACAAGGAGGGCTGGTCTCTCTCACACCCGTTCTCTCTTTCTCTCTTGCCCTCCCTTTCTTTCTCTTGCTCACTCACTCATTCACTCACTTACTCACTCACTCAGTCTCAGTTTTCAGTTTATACAGAACAGAATCATTTACATAAAGTCCTTAAGGCAAATAACTGTTGGGGGCTCTAATTTATATCTGATCGAAAATTAGCCGTCATTATGCGCACCATTAGCTGCGTCTTTAATGTGCTTCTAAGCACCATTTGTCAAGCAGCTTGTTAATATCCTTCAAGTCTTTAAAGTTGAGAGCTCATTAAAGACTGCTGTGCCTGCTCTTGATGCTATTTTATAAGATTCAGAGGGAAGGGATGGAACATTGCATAGATTTTTGTATTTATATTTTCAAGAAATAATTGTGTGCACAGATCTATTGTGCTTTCTAGATAAATACAAACAAAAAAAAGTCAATAATACATCCTTAATTATGAACAAAGAATACATTTTGTTCCATGATGCATCACCATTTTTGTTTCCTTTGGACAGCCACTGTATTGTGAAAATGAGTAGTTTTGAATTTCACTTCCCTGAAAAAGCACATGAACTCTTGCATATCCACTCACAGACTGTCTAATGCTTTATTGTCCACAGCCCATAAAATAAGAGACTCCCAGGCCCAATCTTTGCCTGGGCGTAATGGGAGTTATGCTGCTTATTATTGGTTTAAACTCCAGTGTCCTTAGCCCCCTTTTTTCTGCAGTGTACCAGATTCCTCCAGGCTAAAGCAATAAAGAGAGTAATTAGAATGCTAAAGACAGATGTAAATAAAGAGAATGAGACAGTGGTGAGGGATGAGGCGTCGAGGTCACACACTCTCATCAAAAACCCAGTTGGTAGCAAATGACACAACGTTCTGTGCCAGAGGCCCGGGGGCTACGGCTGCGAACCAGAGGACATAATGGACTAAATTATGGCCTCAACGGCAATGCATCTCACAGCACCACTGAGGACAGACAACACACACAATCCCAATCCTCAAACAGAGAATTACATGTTTCGACTCAAACTGTCGGAAAACATTGCATAATATATTCAAATACAAGAGCAGCGCATACAAATTCAGACAAGATGCTATTATCAAGCCCATATTTAGTTTGATTCATTGAGAAGATGAATCTCAGTGAATTTGTAGCTTATTGCTGAGTAATGAAAATATTTGAAAATAATTTATTGAAATGTTATTTTGAGATATTTGCTATTTTATAGGAAGAAATTCAGAAGAATAAAACAAAAAGAGTCAAATAACTGTCTTCAAAATGCTCTAAGTGCAATAATCTATTCATGTATCCATCTATCTAGAATTTTAGGGAATGAGATTCTGAAGATCTGGGATGTTTCCAACATCATGATGCTGGAAAATTAAGGGTGCAATGAGGTAGAATCAGCAAATCACTTTTATAGAACCTGTCTGACAACATGAAGTAGGTTAAAATGATTAGGAAGCAAAACAAAAACTACAAAGATCCCAAACAAAGTCACTGACATCGATTAGAAAAGGGTTGCGCAGATTTGTCCAATGCTTTGAGGGTCCAGAAAACCACGATGAGAACCATATCCACATTGTGACAAAACATGGAACGTGGTGAACCTTCCCAGGCTGGGTTGGTTACCAAACAACCCAGAGTAAAATATAAAGCACTGCACAGCTTACTACAGTTAAGGTCAGTGTTGATGATTTAATAATAACAAAGAGACTCGGGAGAAGAAGCATCCATGGGGGAGCTCCAAGGCCAAAACCGATGCTGATCAAGAATAATAAAAAATACCAGGCTCACATATCCCAAATAAAACTACAGTACACGAGGATCATCAAGGTTTTTGGAAGACACGGGTGGACTGATGTGACAAAAAGTCAAACTTTGTCTCATCTTATCTGAAAAAAGAAAAAGCCTAACAGCCTAAAAGCAGGTATTTGTGGCAGTGGTAGTGTGAAAGTCTTGACTTGCAGTAACTATCTGTGTTTCCATTACAAATGTACACAGAATTTGGTCAATTTTCTGCTAAATTTGAAAAAAAAAAAAAAAAATTTAAATCACACGTAAGTAAGTTATACATGAAATAAATACCATGTATGTATATAAAAAAAATACTTCACCATCTTCAAACTACTTTCTGTTGTCTTTTTCTTCATTGTTGAACCAGTGGCAGCATCTAGTTGTTGATCATGTGATTCGTGATGAGTAAAAAGTGTTTCCATTGCAGTTCTGCAAAATAAACCAATTTTGATACAGCAAAAAAAAAAAAAAAAAAAAAAAACTCATACTAGAGCCAAAGCTTTTTATAGAAAAATGAAAGTTGAAATTGCATAAATACATGGTCAATGTAAACACAGATGGAACTGCTCTCCAGAGTAAACTCTTGAAGGAGCATGTCCATCTGTCAGTTTGTGACCTTAAGTGCAAGCCCACTAGGGTTATGCATCAAGAAAATTGGTGGCCTAGTCAAAGTCTGGACTGAAATTTGATTTAAATGCTGTTGGGTGACCTTAAGCACTGTGCTCCTAGTTAAAATCTCCTCCAATGTGATTAAGAATTGGAGGGGTTTTAAAAAATATAACCAGAGTGAGGATATAAAAAAATGGGATCCAGATTGCTAATATATTCCATAAAATCCGATGGCTTTAGCTCGCTGTCTTCCTGTAATCATTTGCCTCATATGTTACAATCCTTTCCAGTCCCACATTTATGACTTTGTGTGTAATAAACCGACAATTATAATACTCTGGGCAGCCAGCTACAGACATTTGGCAGCAATCATGCTGCAAATGAGCCATCAGATAACTTCCAATGAGACGCTCTTTTTAAAGGATTGGAAGTCACACGGCTCGTTTATGGTGACGGTTTTCTACACATTTCTTCCTTTTACATCAGTGAAACAAACTGCAGAATGCCAAACAATATCTAAATCCTGCTACATCTGTAAGGAAGGCGTAACATATTCCCTCTTTATCATCAAACTGCAATTTCCTACAGTGTATCGGTTTCTGTGATAGAAATGAGAGACATATAGCTTTTTTATTGCTGAAAAGTTAGCAGCTTGCCATGCAAATACTCTGCAGGAAGTAATGTCTCAGCAAAGCGCCTTGATGCCACCCATTATATCAGATTACATTGTGCTGTTGAAATGTGTGCTTCTGAGGTGCCTTTGTGAAAGGTTGATTACTGTGGATATATTTCACCTGCCGCTCTGGGCCATTATTGCTTGAGATAGGGACTTTAGTCAGAAGCTTGATGGAGCGCTCCGGAACTGGCATTGTTCCTAGTAAAACCATAGAGAGTGATTCAATGCGCGCATAAAGAAATGTTAACGATCATCAAAGACCTTTCTGTTGGACGGCTTTCCTTGCAGGAGCTCTGGCTTCCCTGGAAGATTCTGGGTTTTTTTTTTATATTTCTACCCACACTATCTGAATTTTGGTGGTGGCGAATTTAAAAAGAAATTTATGAAACGTTCTGTAAAAATGTACAAAAGAAAAAATACAAATTCAGCATCAACACACAAAGTGCGTCCACAATTGGTATGTTTTTCAGAAAAGCATGTATTCCATATGTGTGTGTTTTCTAATTTCAAATATTTACACAGAAATGCCTTCATGTCGGAGTGGCAGAGCTATGAAATGTGGCAGCCAGACACACTTTCTGACCTCTATATAGCAGAGTGGAAGGACCTCAACAGCTGTAAACAACACTGCAATCAGTGTCCCATCTGCTCCCATGTCCCACTTGTGTGGATGCCTTTTTGCCATTTCTTTCACTCTCTGCCAAGCGACTGCCTCAGGACATCTAACCCAGAGAAAAGAGCTCATTTACCCAAGGAGGAAAGAAGCAAACTAGATTTCTGAGTGTGTTTACTGACAAGGAGACGTGGTGGCGGAATTTAACAAAGTGCATTGAAATGTTTGTGCAAAAAATCTGCCAAAAACACTTCATACTGACATATTAAAAATATTGTTGTGAGCAGCTCTGTGAGTACAATGAAAATCCTGCATTGAGCCAGTAATCGAAATTTCTATTATGTGGTCATTTAACCCCCATTAGCCCTTGTTCATCCCAGTGGTGCTTCACAGGAATGATGTGAAGTGGAAACCTGAGCTCAAAAGGTAAGTGGCACCAAACTAAGTGGGAAATTACAGTCCTACATGTTTTAGCTGCTTTTCTCCTTGAATTTCAACCAATTTCAATGCATGAGCCAGTGACTACTTTAAATTGGTGATCAGAATCGCTCATCTTTGCATTACATTCAAATTGGCTTGAACTATCCATCTCCAAGTAATCAAGATCTGTAGAATATTAAGGATATGTTTCTGTTTCTCTGTGAGCCTGAGCAACAGTAATGTGCTGTACTGGGTATTTCTATTAAGCAAATAAACAAAAAGTAAGTGATAATCAAGCACCAGGAAGGCTGGACTACTGCAACTAGAATGGTCAATCTGGCGCTGCCTGAGAGTCCCGCTGGTCCTTTTAAGCTGAGTCTTGAGGAGAGGCTTGTTTAACAGCGACTGAGCGGATCCACAGGAACGTAGGAGGGGAGAACAGATGAGCAGAGGATATCTCCATCTCACCTTCTCTATTTTTCCACACCTTTAAAAGACTCATGAAGCGATTTTCATTTGTTCCTTAATGTCATCACAGTTTTTAGCAGCTGCATTAAAGATGTAGTTTCCAACTTTTATAAAGTACACCAGCACAAACAGTTTCATTTAGTTTGAAGAATGTGAAGGGCGGGGACGGCTTCACTCAGATTTTAAACTTCATAACTCCACTTGCAAGGTTGAGGTTATGAGCAGACGTGCACAAATTACCCACAACTTTTCTATCTATACAACTGAAAATAATCTGATAGAAGATGGTGAAAAATTAAAGTTGCATTTTTTTACTCCACTGAACTGTTGCTGCTGTGTCTCAGTCAGTGGCTGAAGCTTATGTTTCTAAATTCTAGCACCTTTCCAGGAGTCTGCGAAGGCAGAATTTGTATTCAGCATGGAAAACCCGTACACAAAGATGCCTCCTTCCAGATTTCTGTGGGTTATGTGATCTGAGTGGAGAGTCAGTGTCATTTGAACTCCTTTGGTTGGGATTGTGGAAATACAGGAATTTGATTGGAGCGTTTTCCCTTCAAGAGGGTCCTCCAGAAGCCCAATATGTTATTGCCCTTACTCATTTACTTTATCAGTGCGCTGCTGGAATATACATAATTCAGACAACCAGGGGATGTCTTTGGGCTCCGAACCACCTGCTGGCTTTTATTAGCTAATTAGTGGTGATTTATCAGAGCTGCTAATTTGAGTGGAGCTGCTTGCCTTCAGGACTCTCAGAACACTGTATGAATTCTGATGGTAATTATGCTTATTTGATGGGCAGTTTGCTAAAACAAAAAGTTCTGTCTTTTCTGCCCCAAAGGGATGAAATTCCTGCTCTTATGAAATATGACCTTGTGTGATTTCTTTCTCGTCTGTCTCATTAGGTCTTCCACACATTTCATTTTAATACCTAAATTCAGAACAGCTTACATTTATACCTGTAGATATGTGTCCTTGGGAAGGTCTTTTAGGTTGTTCTTATATTCCAGGTTATTGGCAAGTGGAGCATAATTTCCCCTAAATGTTAAGCCTGCAATTGTTTTCACCTCAAAGCCACGACTTTCAAACATGAAGGTAATCTCAGTCCTGTTGACAAAACAGACATTTGGATTTGGAGATAATTCTGACAACACCGTCCTCAATGATTTACTTTCTTGAAGGAGACATTTTCTGATTTTGAATGAACAATATTTGCTGTTTAACTTGCTTGTTCGTTTTTGTATCCATTCTCTTTTGGAGACTGGAACACCAAAACCTTTCCATCAATGTGGAATCTGTGAAATCAGATTATTTTTTTCAGCATTTCACTCCTTTATTTTAAGTATTTCTACATACATTAATCATGGATTTTCTATGTATGCTCAATTCTTACAGGGTCAAATTTGTGGTCCATCTGGGTAACATTAGAGGCTTTTTTAATTATTATTTTACACTTTTTCTTTATCAGTTGCAAAACTTTTGTCAAGACTTGCTGTTTCCTAAGTAAATCCAGGAATAAATGTATCCGAACAATCAAAATGAAGGAGAGAATAAGAGCATGACCTACAATTGTTTTTTAGATGAAATGCTGATTCAGAAGTAATGGAAACATATTAAAGCTTTATCTTGCATGAATCTGGGTCATTGTTCATAAAATTGTTCTCAGCCAAGACGTCATTCTAAATCTTCCCAACTCTCAACATTTGATGTAGTCTGAGGATTATTATTATTATTATTATTATTATTATTATTATTATTATTGTGCTCTGGTTTACATCAGGGGTCTGCAACCTCTGTCCTTGAATGCCATGAATCAAAACGCTGAATTCAGAACATTAAGTTCTGTTCTGCATTAATCATCCATTTAATTCAGGTTTGTTTAAGTGGGATGAATCTCAAAGTTGTAGGACAGTGGCACTCATGATTGAAAAGTACAACAATGATGAACACATTTATGCAGAGAAAAGCTTTTCTTTTTTTTTTAATAACCACGACAAAAAGCAAACCCAATGGTTAAAAAGATCAGATTATTGATCTGTGTCACACAAGCAAAACTAATTAAGGAAACTGCTCAAACCTCTGAGATACGGGACAAAATGGTCAATGTGAGATCAAATTTATTTCAATTCTTAACTAATGTGACACTAAGGAAGTGAATACACAATCAGCAGCAGAGCTTTAAGGGCAAAGTGTGGTTTGAGGAGAAAAAATGTGATTTTAAACAATGTGAACAGAGGAAATGAGACAAAACCTCTAACCAACATCTAGAAAATCTACTTGAGTAACTTAAAAAGAATGTTCCAGTTGCAAATGAACATGTGGATTAAACTCAATAACTAATATTTGTTAGATTTCTCTAAAACACTCTTGCAGAAAAAAAACACAATCAAATGGGAGTTTTACCTTCATTCTCATGCACTGATTGCAGTGAATTCTCTTTTGTTCCTGTGTTTAATTTTCATACAGTTACAGTAAATTAAAATATGCATGTTGATGAGATTGTCAGATTAAAGGCAGGAATCTTTTGAATATACTTTTCTCAGCCCACGTTTTCTGTAAAAATGTTTTGTTTTTATTTCCCTGAAGTAATAATGTAATTATAAATGCTGTGTTTTCATAGCTATAAGTTTAAAATCATCACAGTCGGAAATAAAGGCTTGAAAACATCAGTTTGTGCATAATTAATCTCTGTAATAATACTGTAATGTATTAAATATAACTGTAGAAAGTAGTCCTGACCCACCATAATCTGGAATATTTACAATTAAGATCATTCTGAACTTCAGTGGGATGAAAGTGAAAATGAAAGGATCAATGTATTGTTTTGATATAATCAAACATGAAAGAGATGGCAGGGTGGAGAGGGAGCCCAGCTCCAGTCCAGAAGATCTACTTTTCGATCCATCCCTGGTGCAACATGCCTGAATCAAATGAACAGTTTGCTGCCAGGTCTCTGCAGAGCTGGATGACATGGTGATAAGAACATTCAGCCATTCGTTCAGGTGTGTTGGAGAAGGGCTTCATTCTGGGACCACAGCTGGGTATTCTTTACAAGTTACGTATATTGTAAGCCTTCTTTTAACTTCCTCATTGGTTGTCAAAATCTTCCCTTATTAAATGAGAAGTTTGTCTATATGCGTGTATGCAACTAAATCTTTTGCAGGATATTTGAAAATCAAGAGCAGTGATTCAGAAAATATCATAAGTGCTTCTGTTGCTAAGTATGAAACAGGTTTAAGTGAAACAATCTTATTATTTCCAACCATATATGGATAAAACCAACACATGATCCAAGGTGAGCGTTTCTTTTAAACGCATTAAATCACCTCAGAAGGTAAAACATTTGTCAAGAGCTCCACACATGCTCAAAGACTGTAGGTGTGAGGCATCACATGATCAATTGATCTTTTCTGTCCTCTGCATGCTCATCCTTGGGGAAATCCTGTAGACTTTTTCCCTCTCTCTCTCTCTCAAAGCAAGTTAAATCCCAACAGGCAGACAAAGGAAAACACTGCTTGTCTGAAATTAGAATGCAGCATAAGAAGAAAACAAGCTGGAGTTCTAAGACATCTGCCAGCAGACACCTTTTCCTCCGCTTTTTCATCCCAAAATCAGAGAAAAATTCAAAACAGCAGGTAAATGGTAATATCACACAAGCAAGCAACTGCGCCTCCAGCAACATGCTCTTCTGAAAGAGTTCGCATTGCAAGGTGCTGCGGCTCTCTCTGCACACACTGAAGGACTGAAGTGTTTGCTCAGAGGGAATTATGAACACTTTACGGTAGACAATCAGAAATAAAACTCTAAAAAACATGAGTTTTTAAGACATTTCTAAAAGTAACTGAAGCATGTGACCCTCGTTGTATTTTAGCAGCATCTGTTAGATCTGCGTGTACCGCTGCAACAATAAACAACACAATCAATTAGTGATTACGTAAAAATGACGTTTGAAAAGTAATTGTTCTGTTATGGTCCTTTCCTCTACGTTGAAAGGCTCTTACAGATGTCCACACTCCAAGAATTCAGATTTGATTTGATTGAGGGGAAGGATATAACTACCTCTGTGTCCAAAAATACCATAATTTCATCCTTCTACTCCGAATGCTCCGGGGAGTTGGAAGCACTTAGAAGGAGTTGTAGGAATAAGTTCACTTTGCTGAATTAATGTTGCAATTCTTCATCAGGAGAGCCTTGGCATTACCTTGAACTGGGGTGGTTTAATGCAAAATGGTTTCAAGCCTAGTTTTTTTTAATGATGGTCCTAATTTGTTGGCACACTTTAAATTATTCATCTCTTTTATATTCATGTAGTTATTACGTGTCATAGCTGTGTATCTATGGGGTGAAATTTAATAGCATCTGCTGGACCTTAGGAAAGAAGCCAGTGCAGAAATGTTATTAAATATTGATAATTAGCTAAATATTTGCCTTGGCACCTGCTTTGAGCCACTGTGCTAATTGGCAGTGGAGCCACTGGAGTGGTCACTGAGGCACACAGTGAGATGTTTGCACAGAAATTTAACACAAAGAAGAATTGAGACGTCTGGAGAATTGGATTGGTGGCGGCTGACATCTGAATTTGGTCTCATTTTGATATAAAAATATGCTGAGCTCTATACTACAAAGAGTCTTTTGAATAAAATTTACACTAAACATATACAAGCAAAAGGTAAACATCTCATGGACAAACAATGGATGTTGGAATAATATATAGGCCAAAATAAACTTTAATCAAAATTGTTCAGTTCAGCTCAATCAGACTGACAATTAAAACTCAGATCCAGATGATAAAGACATTTGTTATATAAAGTTAAGAAAACCAGCAAAATTGCACCTACTGCTTATTTTGCCCTCCTTTGTCCTGATGTAGAGAACTACCTCAAAACAAAAATTAATCTAGGGAAGAAGCAGAACCAAGCTCAGAAACTAAAAAAGATTGAAATAATTATCCTTAATCACATTGACAAAATGTGATTTTAAATACAGAGGTATTTGTCAAAAGTTAACTTAAATAGATTGAATAAATTAAATAAATAGAGGGCCAATATTTTGTGTTTTCCAGGCACATAATGCCTTTTTTAGAGCATAATCAAGTAACTGTTGCTTTCAGTTGTTATAAAAATGCTATATAAGTCAAACATGTCTTAAGATTTTTGACTTTGCAATTTAACACCTTGAAATTGGGCTTCTGTCTCTTTAAGAAAGTTTTACTTTTTCTGAAACTCTACTTTCAGGAAGTCATCACAACATGGTTCCTCTATTAACCCTTTAACAACATTTTTACACGCCTTTCACTGAGAAGCAGCTCATATAATGAGCTCAGAAGACGAGGAGCTGCACCAGGTATTTGCTAATTGCTGCTGGCTAGTCTGAAGGAGCTGAGTGGGGAATTTACAGGGTATGGATGATCTGTGAGGCAGAAGATTGGAAGCTTGAAAACTGCAGCTTCAAGGAGCAGGAGCTACGCCTTGAAGGCGGGGCTAAGTCCACCCAGGCATTTTGCACTGAAGAAGATTAAAAGATTTCTCAAGCATGCATGACAGAATCAAGGCAACACTCCAGATATGTTTTTGATGAGTGAATGGCATTATAATATGATGTAAAGCTAGAAAAATAAGTCACTTTTACATAATACTGCCCCTTTAAGAAACATTTGCCTCAAGGAGAAATGAAACGCTCGTCTCTTAAAGGGACAGCCCCTGCATCCTCACCTAGTAAAATGATATTTTCAAATCAAAAGGTGTTAAGGCGAATCATTCAGGGACAGATTTTAGTGGATTAATTTGTTACCATTTAAATCTAATCACAAACAACAATTTAAAAACTATTTATTTATGATTAATTCTGATTATAAAGTGAAACAAAAATCTAAAGAGAAACACTGTCTCTGTTTCAGCTTTAAAACAAAATCTGCAACGCTGCTCCAAAGCTCTGCATGGAGGGCTCCACCAAATTCAATTAGACATAATGCTGCAGCGCAATCTATTCATTTGAGGCACCCAGTGAAGCAGCCAGTGGGAGTGTATTGATTGGAGTGTGTCATGTGTGGAGGCGAGAGAGGGGAGGCCAACGTTTTTTGCTTAATGGACCAGAATAAAACAGGCGGGAATGGGCTTCAATTAGGAAACACTGACAAAAATGACTGGTTTCCACTCATGAGAACACGCTTGTACCGCCACATTTTTCAACACAGATCTCCTACATATATACACATGCAATGCCACAAACAATGTACTGGAATATATGACGAGGCTAGACACAATATGCTCTCCTTCAGACCTACACACCCACCCTAACGCACACACACTGAGACGCACAGTAGGAGGGCCAGGGAGAATGCAGCGGGGTGATGAAGAAAAGGATAAAAAAAAAAAAGAGAGAGCAAGTGCTGAGCTCACAGGGTCTCAGCTGCTGCTTGGTTGCTGCCTGCTCCTTGCAATGAGTTGCAATTGTCAGTTTATCTTATCTCAGGCTTTTCATCATTGCTCAGAGCCTGGATGGAGGAAGCCACCTGAGAGTCGTAGGAATTTGTTGGCTGCAAGTCATTAGCAAGGATGGCTGAGCTACACTGGGACCGGTGATGTGAGGAGGGTTCTGCTGTGGAAATCCATGTTCTTTTAACCCTCAATGAGCCGGCTTGGCTTTCCTGCAGGCATAAGTTAAAGAGCAGGTTGTAAAGTTATGCAGGTAAGAAAAGGAAGCGGGAACATTTTTCAAACATTGATCACTTCAGCTCGAGCTTCCTCTAATCCATTAATTAATTTATTCTTGACTGGAAATCTAGAAAAAAAAACATAAAGTCCTGAGCAGGCAGATTGAGAACAAAAGAATACACACAGCTAAATAAAGCCAGTAATTAAGTTTCAGATAGTACCTAAAACAGGATGCCACCATTCAACAAGAGCAGAGAGATTTGTTTTGGATATTATTCCATCATTTCCCCATTTATTTTTAGTCTGGACTTTAAGAAATAGCTCATTTGAGGATCTCAAATTAAATATGGCCATTAATGTCCATCTTTTAGCTATTTTCTGCTGAAAAATTGAATATCTGTTGAAAACATACATGAATTGGCAACTAACAGGCTTCTGTAGCACTAAATGGCATGCTGAGGAGGTAATGCAGTCATTTGGATTAGACATAACATGTTTTAGATGTGCAGAGAGACATCTAAGACATGCAGTGTAACTCAAGCATGAAGTAATAAATCACTTCCCCAAAATTCACAGCCCAATGAAGTCACCCAAAACTGATCCCAAATATCAGAATATCTGTTTTATCTTTATGGATATCTCATTACAGTTTTGTAGTTGCCAAACAGATACATTATGACTTTCTTGGAAGAATACTGAACAGGTAGTACTGTTAATTAAAATACTGGATACTATTAATGCCCTTACTGCCCCTAATGAAATAAAATAATGTTAAGACTACCACATTACAAGGAGAACTCAAGTCTAAAAGCATTAAAACAGCAAAGAGTCCTAAATTCACATTTAATACCCAAACAAATAACCAACAACCTTTAAAACAGCCATCTTTGTGTTTAAAACCAGGAAGAAAAGCTCAGATTTGGGCCTGATATTGGATAGAATATTTGGGTCGAGGCTTTGGTTTTTTATTTGCAGCTGCAGAATGTTTACAGGCTGCTGCAACTCAGCCTGAGTCCAATGATTTGTTTATCAGGTGTAAAGTACAAAGACTGAGGCGATTTCATGCCTCCTTAACAAGACGAGGTGGGATGCTGTCCACAGGACAGAGGGAAGGGTGCAAACTATTTTAGTAAGCGAGGAAATGTCACAGCTTAAAATGTATCCAAAACCTCGGGGTATTTAGAATATTCAGTGAGCTTCAGATGTGAACACAACTCCTCACATGGTTAAAGTTATTTACCATCACCAAAAAACATGATGCACCTGTTATTTCAGGGTTGGTATATTTATTTTTTGATAGATTTTTCAGCTGCTAACTACAACTCTAAATATAACGTAAAATAAATCATAAACCATCATGTTGCTCAGAGAACAAAGCTAGATTGAGTAGATCTGACAGTGGATGAGGCACACTGTCATCAATACCCGATGTAGAACTTGTTTCAATATCAGGGCAGATATAGATATTAATGTCAGATTGGTGCATCTCTAAAGTTAAGACTAATAAAATAGATTATGACATCATCCAGCATGCAAAACACAAGGAAATACAAGAAAATCAAACAAACACTCAGATTACAATACTTTACAAAACATATATCACAAGACTGAAGGAGCAGGGAATTTATTTTTTGGGAACTAGCAGCATGGTTGGAATTAATTTTAGCAAACCTGTTGTGGTGCAAAAACTTGGCGGCAATAACCGTATAAAATAAAAAAGACATTTAATTCAATGCCCTACCACCACCGACTGTAGGCAGTCAGTAAAGAGCATTATTTCTATATTCTTCATGGCCTCAAAGCCAGAGAACCCTGCTCCGTTTGGATCACTGAACATGTCATTTCTATTTTATTTATAACCTGGTCAACAGGAAGCTCAGCGAAATGCTCGGACATGCATGTTTGACCAGTGCATGCCAAGCAGTTGGTGTAATTTGTGTGTTTTTTTTTTATTACCACCTCATCTTTGATGCCACACTCTCCTGGTCAAAGAGAGAACCGGTCTCAGTGGCTTCTTTTATGTCGACTTGAAAGAGAACAAGTCCGAGTGGAAGCATTATTAAATATGGATTCTGTTTGGGTCCCACGTTGGCTGCTTCCTTTCTCCCACCGACTCTCCGCCGGTGTCAGTGTCTTCATGTAGGAATCTGTGTAAGGGAATGTTTTTGTAATGTGAGGGCTCAGGAGTGGAGGGGAGCTTACCTTGGAAATGCTGTCTTATTAGCCAACAAACACGTAGGTCACACACACGCACACACACACACACACACACACACACACCTACACACACACACACACACACACACACACACACACACACACGCACGCACACACACACACACACACACACACACACACACACACACACACACACACACACACACACACACACGCACGCACACACACACACACACGCACACACACACAGCAATGGTAACCTTGGCCACACAGAATGATTCTTTGGAATGGGTGAGGAGTAAAATGCGAAATTCCAGTGGGTGTCTCTGTGTGTGTTTAACCTTGTGAAAACACAGAGCCGTGAGTTTGATAGAGTTATTACACATCTGTGCTTCTGCCTTTTGTGCGGCTGAATCCATCATCAGAGGGAGAGCGGCCTGAGCTCAGCTTCTGCTGGGACGTCTCATCTCCTTCGTGGCCCAGGTCAGCCAATTGAGGCACGCGCTGTTTGGTTTTCATTACCCAAACACAAACTTTAAGGATGCCTTTCTGTTTTCTTAACAGAACATTGTTTACTCTAGCAATGATTAGAGTGGTAATATTTCTGCTGTGCCTTTGAGAAATGACATTTTTGAAGCCGAGTAGGAACGTGTTGGCTTTTGTTCCAGCAGTGTGCAGCAGGTTCATTGTGGTTATGAGCGGGAAGAAAATAATTAGCAGAGCCCATGTTGTGTTTATTAAGTACAAGCTGCTCTAGCCTGGTCCCAAGAGGACATATCTGTTTGTGATGCACAGGTCTTTGAAAACGTTTTTAAGCACTACTAATATCTTTCTGCATTGCTTCCAAGCAGCCAGATATTTTTGAAATCCTTTAACGCTCTAAAAGAGTAATAATTCTCCTTATTTTTAAATTATGGAACATTTTCTGTCCACTTGTCAGGAAGCTCTGTCAAATGGACGAAGCCTTCTGTAAGTTCTCTCCTTGCATTACGTAAGTATTTTTTTTTCCATCATCAGGAAGTCTGTGGATATGAACCCAAACGCACCAAATGGCAGAGAACCACCAGTAATCATGGGGCCACTGTGGCACTACAGCACTCAAATATGATAAACAACAAGAAACAAAAGACAATGACAGAAACAGTGAAACTTCTCCATCAGCACACAGTGATGTAATGTCTGCACATTCCACCTTTATCTACTGCTTTTTATGCCTTTTTATATCACAACTTCCTCCACTTATGCCATGTTTGCTTTATCTAAAAGCTATGTTTGAATTTGGAGGCTAACTCATAACTGCCATCTGGTGGAAATAGTGCCTAACAGTCACTTTAATGAACACATAAAAGCATAAGGGAAGTGATGCTTAATAATGCAAACAGGTTGATCCATGCATAAACTGATCATAATTAGCATTTTTTCCCCCCAATTTTAATATCTCAGTCAACTTTCTCCTTATTGTTCCAAGTCATTCATATTTAATGATGTATGTTGTCCCTCCTTAAATTTCTGGGGATGCTTCGAGGTTTTCCTCTGGATGTGTGCAGGAAGCATAAAGGAGACGCATGAATCACCCCAGTTGACTAGTTTCAATGTGTATGTTTATGCTGAGACTACTGTCTTTTCAGTTCCTTGAATCTAGGATGTCAATTTTTTGGTAATGATCTGTGTGTCTTGACCTTCTGAAGGGGTTGAAGCATAGATAGACAGGGAAATCGACTAGCAGCCTCTCCACTCTGCACCTTTCTTCCCCTCAACAACCAACACCTTCATAACTGCACAGGAAACTTCAATTCATCCCCCAAAACACGGCATCCTGCCATTTCTCATGAACTCCACTGCTTACCCACAATTTAGAGAGATCTGTACACTCAGGCTCCCCGCTAACTCTTATTGCTTATGGCTACTTCTCGCATAGCTTCAAACAGCTCCACTAAACTTTAAAAGTCATGACTTGAAGACACAAATAGAGCCACATCATCTCTAAATATAGGTAATCCTGGTGAAGTCCTGCCAAGTAGATAGTTCTAGCATGATAGCTAGTTAAACAGCTAGCTAGATAGCTGTTTAACTTGCTATCTAGTTAAACAGCTATCTGTTTAACTAGATAGCTATGTAGCTGGCTATGTAGCTAGCCAGCTACATAGTAAGCTGGCTAGCTACATGGAGCAGAGCTAAGCAACCAACATCCAAAGCAAAGTTTAGAAGGATCTTCAAAAAGCTTACAGAGCAACTGATTAAGATGATGCAGAGATTGTATGAAATTAAAGAAAATGTGAATAAAAGAGAAATGAAGAAAGGTTTTTGCAGAGTGTTTCAAACAAAGCAAAAGCTATTTCTTTCCATTTTCAACTTAACACAAAAAAATTCCTCTAAAAGGAAATGTTAGGATGCTTTACATACAGTTAAGTGACATATTTAATTATCTTATGCAACAATCTCTTCCAAAGTATGTTGCATTTCCATAAAGGGAGGAAATGGAATGCTGGGTATCGGTGCTTGAGCTGATGGGACAACTGTCCAATTATGTCTGTCCCACTCTGCCTACTGTTTGCACTAGAACTAATCAATAAAGGATGTGGATGAGTGCACACACATTTTGGTGGAACCAAATGCATGAAACCTTCATCATTCATTGGGATGGTGGGGAATCAAATATAGGTGTGGAACAAGTCATCTTCACGAGGGGAAGCACTGATTAGTGATTGTAGCCTCAAGTTTGATTTGGTGGGAGGTGTTCTCTCCTCACGCTGCTAATGGAATGGATGACAGGTGGGCACGGGAATGAAAAGGCGATCCTCCGTTTCATGAATAAATGTAAACACAGCACAGTGCAATTACTGCAGCTGGTCATCTCTTTTGGGTTAGAGTGAAAGAGGGGGGAACTAAACCTGGGGCTACATCTCTACACGTCCAATCTGATGAAAATGTGCAGGTTACTGGGGCGTTTAATTGTATATACGGTAAAGCTAATACTAAGGACTGTCGTGGTTTGTTGCGGATGAAAGCCTAACCCCACAACTGGAAAATTTGATTCAGTTTAAACATAGCTTTTCATTTATCGATCCGCTGTGGAAGGTGTGATTATCACAGGAACGCAACCTGAGCAGATGGATTCATTTGAACATGTCATGAGAACACATGGGTCTTGTTGCTCTGCAAGGTGACCTGTTAAACAGACATGAATCAGAATTTGAGAAGGCATTGATTTCATTAACATTCTGGGTTTTAAGTTTGTTTAATCAAGTTTGTTTCCAGCAGTTCTTTGTTTTTATACATGTCCAGCAGATCATTTAGCTTAAATTAAAGATGTACTGCAGAAGATAAGGCAACAATTAAGGTAGAACAACACAATAAACCTTTTTTGATGTTTGCATTGACAGAAAACTGGTAAATAATTGTAATATTTGTAAAATGCTCGCGTCCAAATTCCAACTACACCATCATAGTGACAATAATATTACTTAAATTGACTAAGCTTGATATCTGTTCAACAGGATTGAGTTTTAGCAAACATAGGAGGTCAATTCCAACCCCAAACATTGGTTAACGTGACGGCTGTCTGGTGTTCAGAATACCAATGGTGGGTAGAACGCAAAATTAATATTCATTGCATTCAAATTTCATCAGGTATTTCATTGAGCTCTCTTTCTCCCAGAACAAACCTACCTTGGTAGGAGTTCTCCAACGAGCCTAATTAGCCAATTAAATGTGGGCTTTGGGCAACAATTTCATTTTTTTATATCACATTCTACAAATTCAATCCATCCATCCATCCATCCATTGTTGATATTCATATGCATATATTCTTGCATCTCATCACAAGGCAACAAAGAAACAGAAAAAACAGCCATTCAGACACAATCAGACATAAAGGACTGGTTAACCTAATGGCAACGTTTTTGGACTGTGAGAGAAAGACAAAGAACCCAAAAAGAACCCATGGGAGATGGGAGAACATGGAAAGTCCATACAGAAAGACCAGAATCACAAAATTTAAAATAGATTTATTTCCAAAAATGTATTTTTGAAACATTGGCTTCATGTATTGAGTTTATGATCATGCAATTAGTCAAAGTGTGAATGTTGAACTTAGCTAACATTAGCTTGTGCTAGCAATTTAACTGGCAAAAGTTTAGTGTCATCAAAACATTGTTTATGAACCAAAGTCATTAACACAACACAGTAAAATTAAAGTAATTCTGCTGCACTTTTTCACCGTCTAAAGATTATATTTTGCAGCTGTGAAAAATATTCATCAAAATCAGATGATTAGTTAAATTTGTTGATCTTTGAAGAATGATCAGACTACTTCTCTTGCCCAAAATACTGGGTCATCATTTTTGATCTGATGTTCAGCATCAACTTCACGTTAAATAACAAATAACCCAATAGTTTTCTGTCTGCTGGTTGCAGTTAGATGAAGTATTGACCAATGTATAATTACAACTAACATAGCTATTGTAAATTAATATTTGTCAATTATTTTTAAGTCCAAATAAACCATTTCAACATATTATTGTTTATAAGAAAGTCACTCCTTGGGGGACACCTGCTGCCTTTGGGGTCTTAAGTCACAGCTTAGCTCTCTTATGCCTTGGGCTGATTCTGTCTCTGAAAATATAATGAAATCACATAGACCAGCTTCAATCGTGATCCAATTTGAAATAATTCTCATGAAATCCTTCATGTGTTTATGCATATATGTTTTATATTAAGACTTATCCACGATGGTAGGCACAGGTCAAAGCACACCACACCTATATCTTTTCTATTACCAAAGTTAATTAATAATTCATGGGTCACAATTGGAGGCATCGGGAGTCAGGGGGAGGAGCAGTGACACCCTAAAATCCTCTCAGCAAAGCAGGCCCAGCCTCAGAAACAGCAAGAAGAAACGAGAGCCTAAAATTATCTGGCACAGAAAAAAAAACACTGCAAGTTAAAGCGAATTCACCCTCATCACCATTGACACCACAGTGTCTCTTCAGGCTTTTTTTCACTCAGGCAATAACCTTTTCTATCCTCTCTTTCCTTGCACTAGTCTCTGAGTACCATCCACGCCATCACTTAGGGCATTAATCAAAAAGCAAATGCCTAATGGCTCCTGACAGGCAGCACCCATAATGGGCTGCAGTCCAGGCCTGAATTCTCCTTGAGCATCTGGTAACACTGACAGCCGTGCAGCTGCCTGACCGGCCAGGAGGAGATTGTTAATAGCAGTGTGTACGGTCTTACTCACCATAAAACACTTAGGGCCCCGAGATGTTACCGCATCACGCATGAAGAAAGCTTTTTGATAGTATGCTAATCTCAGCCATTAGAGGGGGATGATTTACAATCACTTAAACAGCACATGAGGCGGCTGTGGAGACACTGGCTGGCTGGGATAATAAAGACGCTGCAGCTTGTTGATCATTAGAGAACTCGCTCTCTCTTCCTCTGTGTGTGAGCATGCACTCTGGATGCAGTGGCATTTGGTTTAATCACTCGCTGATTTTAGCACAGAACACAAAACGAGGAAACCGTGCAAGGCTTTGTTGTGGTGCAGAATTTTATGTTATTTTTTGTTTTTAAATGTGTCCCGGCTAGTAGTGTAGCAGTCAGAAATGTTGTCTGAATGCCAGTTAGAAGGCTTTACCTTCACAAGTGGTTCATTACAGCTTTCCCTATAATCTTCCACTTGACTTTTATAAAAAAATAAATAATAAAAATTCCCTTCTCACCCTCCACCTTTCATATATATGAAAGGTGAAAGTTCACTCGCCCTACATAGTAGAAGCTCAAAGTTGCACAAACTACGCAGGTCGCCCGGCTGAGAACAGGCAATTGTTGCCTCATCGCACAAGTTCCATTGAAATGAATGAAGAGATACATTTCTAAATTACTGTTTAACACTAAATGATTTCCTTTACACTTTCCTAAATATAAGGAGGCTGAACAGCTGCATAGTCATGAGAAAACCACCAATCATTGATGCTAACTGGGGAAAAAAAGGCTAAAATTCAAAAGGATTGGACTCTGCAGTGATGTAAGAAGGTCATGTGATCTAATGAGTCCAGATTTATCCTCTTTCGGACTGATGGGTGCATCAGGATGAGAAGAGAGGACGATGAAGTGGTGCACCTATCATGTCCAGTGTCTACTGTAGCAGCCTGTGGGTTCAACGCTCTGACCTGGGGTGCAGCAGTAGGTCAGGTCAAAGTTCAGCAACATTATGAGGTCAGCGGACTTCCTGAATATTCTAAATGACCAGTAGATTCCACCAATAAATTGTTTGTTCCCCGATCACACAGGGATATTCCTAGATGATATGCTATGACCAAAGAGGTGGTCCAATAAAATATTAAAGTGTGTGACCTTTTTTTTTGAAGCAAGTCTTATTTTAGGCAGGAAGTGTCTATTTGATCTATTAATTAAATGTTTCTTCTATAAAACCTTCAAAAACTTCTGTCTGATCATTCTTACACCAATGTGTTATCAGAATAAGATTTGTGACAATCTTTAGAATGTTTTCTATTCTATTAACAATAGTTGGTGTCAAAGTCATATCTAACATGAAGAGCCCACCGTCTTTCCAGAAAAGCGTGTGGTGGTTTGTTTAGCCAATGTTTAACAGTCTCACAGTCTATGTTAACATGGGAGATCCATGCAATTCAGCAACCTGCTGCGGGCACACAATCACACCTGCATTTCTGATTGCTTCTTCAACATGTAAAGCCAAGAAATGTCATGAATATTTCATAGGAAGCAGTATTTCATTGCACACAGATTCAATGGGCAAGGAGATAAACAGCTGAGTATTAATAATGCAGTGCGGTGACACTGACCTTATTTTGTGCCTTTCAACCTGTGCTGATATTTTGATGCGCCGTGCCCCGCCACTCTCTGGCACACAGGAGGGTTTTCGCGCTCTTTCTTCAAAGCCTCGAAATAACAAAAAACTTCCTGTTTGACAGAGGTTACATCACTGCCTCAACCACCAAGACATTAATGAAATTGCTGGGGCTATGTGCTGTTTTTTTGTTTTTTTCCTACCGATTCACAGTGGAAAATACACATCTTCATTTTCACAGAAACAATGTGAATGCAAAGTGTCGGTTTGACAACTGGTGCTGACAGCTGAGCAGATGCCTGGAAGGTGAACTGTGAGAGGCTTTGAAACGGGACTGAAAAAAAAAGGCAGAGCTGCAACCTCTTCTTCTCTGCAGTCAGACAAAAACGATAAGCAGTCAGGAGTGAAAACATTAGTCCAAGTCAGGGCACCTGTTTGAATAAAAAGTATTAAACCGAAATAGTCAGAGAAACACTTTCCTGTTTTTCACGCTGGTTTGTAGATGATGCAATTGCTATTTTCCAGTTTGCATAATAATTATTTGTCTCAATGTACACAAGAAGTGATATTCTACTGCAAATAATATTATATCCAACAGCCTGGACACATTTTTTTAGATATCTTACATTGGCCGTGTATGAAGAATACAAAGTAGTGAGAAATTCCAAAATTATTTTAGATATTGTAATAACTTATTAAATTTCATTGGATATTTTTACATTTATGACAAATATTACCATAAATAATTTAATTTCACAATGCAATGAATGACAAATTAATTGTCTGGTCCCCAGATGGTCAGGAACAAAGTTGGCATAAGAAAAGCATCTTTTAAAATATGTTGATGGCTGTTTTCTCTCTATTTATTAAATGTATGTATGAAATGTTTTCTGAAGACCTTGTGTTACACCTCGTTTACGTTGGCTGTTGTTCTGGTCTCCATTTGACATCTATAAGATATGAGATTAACCTCCTGATAGATGAAATGGAGATGAAGTTAAATGACCCGAGAATTTATTTGTTTACAAACAGGAAAATGGAGTTACTGCAACAAAAAAAAACTAAAATAAATGAATTAACTCAAACAACAATGACTAAAGCAACCAATCGAAGGAAAAATAATCAAAAACGAGTATAGCCTACGGAGTTTTAGGTTTAAAGTAGTTTCTAATTTCACCGGCGTTGCTGTCTGGAAGCTATATTCATGTTTTGGAAGAGTCCAGGCAGAGTCCCATCCTACATCCTGGGTAATCTGTGGAGGGATCTAAAGATTAGGGTGATGGTAAAGAGGACTTCCAGCCTCAAAGACTTGGGGCTCATTACAAAATATAAATCTCAAATTACAAGCTGGTCAGCAATTATAATTAGCATCTGATTACTATAATGTCAATATCTGAATGGTGTATCTCAGAAATAAGTATGAAAATAACCATAGTGTTATGTGTTACTATCTGGATAATAACAAAAAGTATAAGAAGGACTTAAAAATAAGAAACAAACCTTTTTGGTTGATTGAAAATGAAACAAAATCTGAATCCACCAGGACTCTGAATAATTTAGGGATAAACTGTATGCTTTAAAAGTGAATGATTTCCATATACGTAGTTGTTGGAAAAAGAAAGTACACCAACAAAGTTTCTGAGATCTTAGGGGTGCACTTACTTTTTTTTCAAACTTTTCCATGTTGTCTTCATCTTATTTCAACAAATAATGATTGCGACATCTTTTTGGGTTTGTTTTCATGGATTCAAGGTTAGATTTAAATAATTTTAGAATCAGGTGAAGAACAGATTAATTATTTATTAAATCCTCAGGATGGACAGAGGCTGTTTGTGTTGAATTATTAGAGATTTTGCACGAGTTTGTGACTCATCCTAAAGAAGAGGCTGCCTCAGAGACAACATCCCTGAGTTTGTGTTTCTCCTGCCACGTTTAGCCCCTGGTTCACAAATTTACAAAGGTGACAAACAATGACTAAGTCTCACCTGCCAGGAGCTTTTACTCTGAGTCTTATAACAACCAATAATAACTGTAAATAATAAATGGACCGTTTCTTTCCATCAGGGGGGCCTTGGCTGCTCTGCTAAACTATTTAAGGTGCCTTGTTGATGGGAGTTATTTTTTGCTGAGGGGTTGTGGAAATTCTCTGGCTTCCCAGTAGAGTTTTGGCCTGACAATAAACAACAGTTTAATACTTTATCTAATCCCTGCCAGGAGGTAAGTCCAACTGCAAGCTCTTGCAGATGTTCACATCCAATAATCTATCCATAATTGATGAAACAGGGAGGTCAGATGTAATGGCTGCTGCCAGTCCAGCAGCAAATAAATGGTTATTGACAAAACAAGCCAGTGTGGCACTGAGTGGGCTGTGAGATGACAGGCACGGAGAGGCGTGGAGACGGTGCAGAAAGCAGGGCGCCGAGGGTAAATGTTGAAATCTGCAGCTTCTGGGTACGTGAGGGGGGCACCAGCGAGGACGGAGAGCGAGGATGATCCTCTGGTGTAAAGCGGGGGACACACCCATGAGGGGTTGTCAGAAGAGCGTAAACAGGAGGGGAAGATGAGAGTGGAAAAAAAGGAGGGGCGGGACGCTGAAGGTGTGTGTGGAGGGGCAAGGGGCACGGCATGGTGAGAGCAACTGCATGCAGTGTGCTGAGTGCAGTGGGCCAGCTGTCCGCTTCCCTTTCATCTCCAGGCTTTATGTCAGATACAATCTACCTGGCTGTCAAGCCTCAGCAACCATCTCACAGCGCCGCCCGCCTCCTCCTCCACTCGCTGCACCCACACCCCTACCTCATGGCTTTCCCTCTCTTTCTATCACTCTTCAGTTCTCTCTTTATCTCTCCAGTGGCTGCACAGAGGCATCCACCTCCATGTCCTCTGATTCTTTGGGCTAAATCACAGAACAGTCTGCACCTTGCTTCAATCTCTGCTCTAAAAATCCCTGCCGCTCCAATTCGTAAAGGAACATTTTCATTTAGAAACTGGAGATTTTGCAAATAGTTCAACAACATTTTTGAAGATTTGTGTGGCAAGTGCATTAGCGAGGCAAATTTTTATTTCCAATAAAATCATGTCAAATAACGTTAAAACACATGAGTATTTTAGATTCTCTAATCAAAGATTGGAACATATTTCAAACAATTAGCACAGATTAAAAAGGGAGAAGCAGGTAAAATGTAGATAAGCATTTTAGATAATGGATGAACATTTTGTGGAAATAAAGAATAAAGTTTAAGTGTTCAGGGGATTGTTTTTAACTTCTTAAAGCTGAAGGAGGGAGTTCTGAGAAAACAGTGGACTTAGTGTGAAAATATTAATAAGTGCACTTTGCACAGCAGCTCTCACTCAACTCTTCTCTCCTCTAAAGTTGGGTCTTTTCTCTGCCATTAACACAGCGACAGGTCGACGGCAACGTTGAACTTGGACGACGAAACTCACTGAATCAGTAAACCAATCGTGATCGGTTTATTTATGTAGCACATTTCAGCAACAAGGCAATTCAAAGTGCTTTACACCATAAAAATACAAAAATACAAAATCATAGAACAAGAATGTGAGCAGAGTGTACATCAGCTTGTTTGACAGCGCTAAGACCGTCCTCCTGGCTCTGATTGGTTGTTTCTGAACGGGAGCAGTGCATTTCTGCCAATGGCAGTGGGAGGAGCCAAAGGAGCTTCATTTTGTTTCACAGATTATCTGTGAGTGATAAAAATTTGCAAAATACATTTTAGAAAAATTACCTAACGCAGCTTTACGACTCAGCAGCCAATTTACAGAGAAGAAATTAATCATTTTGCATTCGGAATGTCATTATTTATTTTTCTTACACTTCTGAGCAAGAATTACTTTTCTGTGTTATCAAATTTGAATTTGTATTGGGTAAAATTTTCATCAGCATCATTTGATCTTGTTACATGACAACTTAAAAAAATCCAAGCAGGGAGAAAACAATTCTGTATCTTAAAAACTACAAACTATTATTTACAGTAAGTCTGACTGATCAGGCGAAAATTTCAGAGGCTTTTCATGAATAATTTCCTAATATACATTTATGAATTGTAAAAGTTACATGTGATTTTATCAGAATGGGATTCAGATACACAAGGTGTAACAATCCAAAATAAATTTTTATTTATTGTCATGTTATTTTAATATAATTTTCTGATTATTTTTTGCATAAACTTAGTATGAATGAGACAAATGCACAGATACTGAGCATAATACTCAAAATCCTGGTATTTCTACTGAAACTTTTGTAATGACAGGTAACAACTGATGAGGTGCAGATGAAAATACCATCTCCACGTCACACTGTTGGCTCTGTTAAGTGAGAAAAGTCTTTCTAGCAAAACAGCTTTTATTTAAACCTCATTAACTCTTCCCCAGTCAAGTGGCTCTATGATGTAAAAAAGCACACAGAAAAGTGGAACCGCTTAGAAGAAATTACAGAGAAAGCAAAAGGACAACAAGCTCCTCCGCTGCAGAAACACGGCTGTTTTTAACTCCGACAGAGGGGTAGTGACTACCATGCAGACTTCCCTTCCCTATCGCTTAATTACTGCATGCAGTCATGAATATTTCAGGCATATGCTTTCCCACTTTGTCATTGGAGTTCAGAACTAAGAGAAACAAGTTCATATGCATATTAATGGGGGAGGACAGGGGCTGTGGGCGGAGGGGGACAGGAGGACTAAGGGTTGCCAGTGTGCTTGTGACAGCAGGAGGAAATGGCACTCATTCCCCAGCAGCTGCTCTTTTTAGATCCCCCTCAGAGGGAACTGCCCGAGGAGGGCTTCTGCCACAAAGGGGATAAAGGAGATGAGGGCTCTTGATGGAAAACAGGCAAACAACCACTGGGACCCCTCTCTACCCCTTTTCTTTCCCCCCCAACTCTAATGTGAGCTCACATTCACACACACAAACCCTTGGCCCACACTTAGCCGACCCCCAGGAGTTGTCAGGACCTCTTTAGCATTTTTCCATGGTGGCTGCTAAACTGTGCATTAGTAGGTGGCTAACGGGAACCGCTGTAATGACAGCCTGAGAATGAGCAGTTTTGTTTTGTTTTTTTCCAAGCTATGTATCATGACAAATGGGATGCAGTTTTGAGTTAGGGGAATGAGCTCGGGCCCTCAAAGCATCTGAGGCCCCTCTCAGATAAAGATGGGCACACTATTAACGAGACAATATAAATGTAAATCCTGTGCAATAATTCTTAAAAATGGTTGACACAAACCCTCCCTGCATCACGTGCGTCACTGCCATCCAGGGGCGGCGTTAAATATTGTTTAATTGAATTTATGGACCCTTAAAATACCACTCAGCACCCAGAAGAGCATAATGACATGCTTTATTTAACATATCTAAACAAAGTCGATTACAGCATTGTGCAGGTTTAATGGAGCACAAAATGTTCCCTTTCCACTTGATAAAGGGGGCTTTTAGCTCTCATCCTTTGCACATAAAACTCTTATTTATTTGCTTACGGTAATGAGAATACAACAGAAAAGCTCATTTAACACTGGTAAATGTATACCTTCTTAAATTAGCATTTCTGAACGAAAAAGTTAATATTTGGCAGCACATAGGAAGCCCTTGATTAATTTGAACTCTGTCAGTCTGCATGGAGACGCCATGAGCTTTCAATGGGAGGTTCAAAGGGAGCGCTAATTAGCTTGACCTTTCCTGTCATGATTTGCATGCCCACTCAACCTCCTACAATTTACCAGGAAGAACAAAAGTGGAGACAATGAGGGTGTGTTTCTGGGTGGAGAGCGTTCTCTTAATTGATGTCTTAAAGCATATATGACACTCTGTTGGAGTCACACACACCCCATTGGCACAGATCTTAGCAAAATTGTGTATTTCAGCAGTTAGGTGCTTCAGAAGGCTAAATTAATGCAATACTTAAAAGCATTCCTGCAATTTTAAAGGACAGATGTGGACAAAAATTCAGTCACCACTTTCAGAAACTGGGGATTTATCCACTGCATTCATGATAAATGATTATATGGATAAACACAATAACTATTTAATCATTTTCTCAGGATTAAAATGAGAACTGTGTAATGTAACAACTGCAAAGCCTACAGTTTAATGCAGTGATAGGATCATTAACCCTCTTTAAGGGATCTGAAGAGAACCAGCAGCAGCCTATGGTCAGGATTAGAGCTCGAGCCTCACGCTCATATCTGCAAACACATCAGAACGACTGCCACTGCTACAATAAACCCTTGTGATCTGTTTCAGATCTTGTTCTACTTAGCCATCAGTCATCATCACAGCCCTTTTAATTCCCTTTCTTAGCGCCAGGATTTTGCCGTCTTTCTTTCTTTTCTTTTTTTTTTACCCTCAGATTGAAGGCACAAAGAGAGTGGGACGGAGACGGGTGGCTTTTGTTTTGGTACCTCTGTGTCTTCCCCCACTCTTTTTCCTCTTCTCTTCCCTCTGCAGGGCTCTGGTGTGATTATTACTTTCAGTGGAGGATTTAACCATGGGCCAGTTGGGCCATCGCCTCGGGGAGGCCCCCATTTCAATGCGTGTGTGCTACTTTTTCCCCCAGTTTATTGCCTTGCCTTTTATTCTGCCAGGCAGTCCCACTGACATCAGGGGGCTCTTAGAATAACTTGCCTGAGGCTATCAGATCCCTTAACCTTAAATCCGCCACTGTATACTGGTATAGATTCCAGATCTGGAAATGAGGCGCCGCTAATAGATAAAGATGAGTCAGATATTATTTAGGATGAAATTATTAATTTATTATCTACATTTTTATTTAATAATATATTGAACGCTACAAATTGTGGTTTGATCCAGATTGGTTTTGCCAGGCATGGCCATTAGATGCCAGTGCATCATCACATTTTCAGTAACTCAGACACTCAGGTAATTTCAGCATTTAGAATAATATTTTTCCCCACAGCAGCTCAATAAATACTTCTTTCTAATAATCCTTTATAGTCCCAGGGGGAAAAAAATAATCTGTCTGCTTACAAACTTGCTACATTTCACGCCGTAATACACAATTTTATGCAATTTTATGCACAATTTTTCCCCCCCTCCACACAAATATGTTGTGAGTATACAGAAAAAAGAAATGTCTTGCGATTAAATCAGTTGTAGACTCAACGTTAAGTCCTGATTAGCTATAGCTAAGACTAAAGTAGAGTTTCTTTTGCATTGATGTTCCTCACTTTCTTTCTACTGTGTGAATCAATGTGACAAGATCAGCTCAGATCAAGAAGATCCCAGCCAGTAATCACAGTAGAAATTAGGAGCTGCATCTCTTTATCATTTTTCCCCATCACCATTTTCTGCCAGAAAAGTTGCAAAACATTTGGTTATATCATGTTCAACATGCTACACTATAGAAGATTAATGACGCTGCCACAGAGTCTAAAGAAAGGTCTGCAGTCGCATCCCCTGCCCTCCGGTCCAGTTTATTTTTAATGTGAATACCCAGGCACAATAAGAGGTTCTAATGTCTTTCCCATTTTGAAGCTCAGCTAGGGGAAATAAGTCTCTATATCACATTATATTTTTTTCCTAAGGAAACAGAAAGTTAGTATTACTATTTGGTAGTTTCCCTGTTGCTCTAATCAGCCTAAAAAAAAAATTTTTTTTAAAGCTTAATACAATGATTTTGCACTAAAGCAAAACCACAAAAAGTACATCCAATTGTTTTTTCCACTTTGAAAAATGTGTTGAATCTTTTCAGTTTAGTTGATTGGAACAATTTGCAAAACACAGTATGTCAGTATGCAAATATTAACCTTTATCAGCTCAGTAAAAACAGTAGTTCATGGTCAATGTACCTGCTTTTGAAAATTAACTTATCACACGTATTATAGTATGTTTAGTCACTATGAATATGGTTGTATTTTTGTTTAATTTTTTTCTCTGTTTTTTATATTTTTCTGTTTTCTGTTGTATGATGTTTTCTGAACAGGTCGTTGTTTAAAACTGAGAATTTGTTCTCGAACGAACGAAACACGGTCTCATCGGAGTTCTGAGAATTTGTAGCCTGTTTGAATACAGGAAAATTAAATAGCTTCAGTTTGTTCAGACATCCGTAATGTGGTGGCCAATCAAGAGTGGTGGATTTTAAAGAATAGGTTCATAATCTCAAATGTATAAGAAAATGCAATCACTAATCCGTCAAAGAAAATCAAGACAGACGACATCACAACTTTCCACAGGTGTAGGACGATCAGGTCCTAAATGTAAATCAGTCAAATTAATTCAGAGACACAAATTTGTTCAATCACATGCAATCACCCCGATATGCATTCAGTTTATGACTGCATGCCAGAGCTTGTGTGGTTGGTGTATATAGTGCAGAGGCTCGTCTCTCAGCGGTGAGCGGTGCTGATCAGCAAATCTCTGAACTCAGCAGGACGCTGTAGCACCAAGTCCACCGCTGGATCAACTTCAGTCATTTGCTGAGCTCCCAGGTCTCCTTGCTAAAAGAAGTTTAGCATGTGTGAAATTGATGGTTCCCCCCTCCAGGTGGAGGTGTATCAGGAGTCAGAGCTCTAATAAGAAGTAATTGTACTCTCGCTTCACCCTGGCACCCTACAAGGGATGCAGGTCAACAGAACAGTTGGAACCTGGAGACTGTCGAAAACAAACACGATAGCTTGAGGTTATTTTGTAAATTGCCTTCAGTGCGAGATGAATAGACTGCAAGTTTCTTTCAAAGCAGGGGGAGGGTGCAGTTCACAGCAAAAGCCAAGACTTTAAATCTCTGATTGCTGTGGGGTTGAGAAGTTTTGCATAGAGAAGAATGTGCAGTTAGATTCTAATGACAAAAAAAGAAAAGCTTTAAAAAAAAAAGAGAGCAAACATTGAATCATTGTCGAGATGACGTTGGGTTAAATTCATCAATATTGAAGCCTCGGCTTTGTTGAGGCAGTTTTAAGTCACAACATATCTGCTTTCTGCATCTGAAGTTGGGTTTTTATATGCAGTTTATGCACGCAAAAAGAGGCCTCCGCCACATTGAGCTTTTGCCTCAGTCCTTATTGAAAGCTTTCTTAAAAACGACGGATAAAAGCCAAGGGCGTCTTTAAGAATTGACACACTCTTTAAAACATACATCTCATGAAAAAGACTTTAAAAGGGCCAGTTGCAATTTTAATATTACTTGGGGGATGCAGCAGTGCAATACCATCAGTGTGTGCAGGCTGCGGCTGTTCACAAAGTAACCGCCTCGGTCTGAGAGAATACTATGCTCACATCACATCTGAAAAAGCCAAACACACTGGCAGACAGAAGCGAGGCGGGCAAGGCAAGGCTGATGAAGAGTGAGGAGACAAGGCAGGCTAAATTGAGCTGGAGAGATATCCCCGTATTTCACCTTTTTGCATCATTTGCTTTTGTACAATATGTCCATTCTGACAAAAGCCTTTTTATGGCATGAGAGTGAGAGTTTGATGAGTTCATCTAAGTAAATAACCACAAAAAGACGAGAATGAGAAAAAAAAGTTTCATCATATTCCTTCAACACCCACCAAAAAAAAAAAAAAAAAAGAAACAAAGACAGAGAGAAACCTGGACAAAGAATTCTCAGTGTTCAGAACAAAACAAGTTAAAGGCTTCTAAAACATGAGAAACTTCAGTGTAATTCTCTGCACTCCTATTTTGGTGCACTTTTTTTTTCTTACCTCTTAATTATTTAATGAGAACGGCCTAAACTAAAGTCAAACAACTTTCCTCCGTAAATCAGGCCATCTACATTATGGTTGTGATTTCATTCACCTAAATAAACACAAACTAAACACTGATGACTGAGTGAAAAAATTGGGGTTGTCCAACAGCAGCATCCCCGCAACGTGGTTCTCAGTGGTTTTTGAAAGGGAAAAAGTCCAGAAGTGGTGGACATTGCCAGACAGCAAAGAAAGAAAGATAGACTTGTTGTTGGGGAAATTCTGCATCCCCTCACATTTTTAAAAACTTAGACTTGAGCTCCTTGAAAAGTTTATACGTTTACTTGAGGCATTCTGCAGGCATTGCAGAGAGCTATGGGTATGGCAAGAAACATAAAATAAAAACTGTTGAACTGCTGGGAGTATGCCATTTGAAACTATTCTTAATGCTGTAGAAACACAGTGTCCAGAAAACAAATATCTTACAAATTACTGCCGCTAGTTAAACTGCTGTGATTTTTCTGTGGCAAATCTTGAATGGATAGTTCAAGATTTAAAAACTTGCTTGAAGTTTTTCATTTAGTTAGATTCAGATTAGTTTCTCTCTGCAGGCTAAAGCTAATAGCTACTTTGAGAGGAACCGAGATCAAAATGGATTCCTCACAAATAAAAAAAAAAAGAAACTCAAGTCTCAAAAGAACGCTATAGCTATTTCTACAAAATGTGTTTTATGAACTTTAAACTATACTGTCTTAGCTGCCATATTTATGGTTTATGTTGGATGGTTAAGGTAAATTAGAATAAAAGTGATGATATTCTGGAAGGAACACGTTACTTTTGCTGTGAGTTCACATTTTCCATTTTGTCCTTATGCTTAATCTTATATGGGCCAGAGTTCAATACCTTATGCAAAATATATGAATGGAAGTGCTTCCATATTATGAAAAAATATTTTAAAGCAAGTCTGGTTTGACTGTACAAAGGCAAGATAATAACAGCAAACAATGCAAATTGGAGAGCAGTAGAAGAAAAAAAGTGAGAAAAAGTGGTCAGTTTGTCCTCCAGTGAACTAAGCCAATAGCAGCTTAACTACAGAAATACTAGAGGATAACTTAAGCCAGTCTAACTAAGCTTTATCAAAAGCATAAAGCTTAGTTAGACTCTTGTCACTTGAAGTCCAAATAAGCTGCTCCTGGCCACACCCCCACACTTGCATAGTAAAGTATCTCCAAACAGATGCACAATTATGCAACTGTACATATTTGAAAAGGAGAAGTGGGGCATCCTGCACAACTAACAAGAATGCAGCAAGTGGTTTCTGAAAGGTAAGTCAACAACAAAACACTTGTCCTTTCCAGCAGTCATTGTACAGCGCTTTCAGCTGTAAAACCAGCTGACCAAACATGCTGGAGCTCTGATTGCATTGGTAGGTGTTGGGCTGAGATTACTAGGTAACAGTGCCTCAACAATCCGGCGGTTTTGGAAACTGATTATTTTTCAGACACCATAAAACATGAACTTATTACCAGCAAACAGCTGGGTGTTTTTTATTGTTAGGCATTTGGGCTGTTTTAAATCTAATTGAGACCCAAATGGAAGTATAAAAAAGTACAAAAAGAGTTCTACATGACATGTCCCCTTTACATCTCTGCAATTTTGAGTTCATTTGCAACTGGCAGGACAAACTATTTCAAAGACACTTCAGGTAAAGATAAATTAAAGTACAACTACAAATGGACAAGGACTTCAGCAGCTGCTTCGCTACTGAAGACAAAGTCCATGGCTTCAGGATGGGCCTCAGGCATATCCCAGCAGGAAAAGTTTTGGAGCAGACACAATTAGACAACTTATTTCAGCCGCAGAAAAAAATTGTCAGCTCAGAGAGGCACTGTACCTGAAAAGTTGAGTGGAGCAGAACTTCGTCTCATTAAAACCTTCGGCTATCATTAAGGTCTTCGCCTGAAAACTCTTTATGTCGGTCAGTTCTTCTCAGATCTCCACCGTGGGGCCGCTTTCTGATGAAAGTTAACATAAACATGAATAAATAAGTTTCCCCATCTAATCCCGCTGCTGAAAGAATTCCCCCACACTCCCACCTTCCAGCCATGTTTTATTCAAACAAAGGACATCATAAATGAATGATAAATAAAGAGCTACTCCATGTGAATTGTTTTAAAATGTTAAGCCATAACTACAACCTAATAATGAAGCTGATCCGCAGAGACCAAGGTCAAAAGTAAAAATCATTTTGGTAATCCGATGTACAACTGTTCCCTCACACAGTGGCATAATTAACTTGAATATATTAATTCTTTAGTACACTGCTTATTGAATTATACATTCTCAATTTGCCTTCCTCAATAAAGAATAGTGAGCAATGCTGGTGGAAGAGGAGTTGTTGTTAAGACCTGTTGGCATTTCTGGAGCCCCTGAGCATGAATTATTATCTCCCACTCACTGAAGGACATCCTCTCAGGTTCAGGAAAACCATGAACTCCATCTGAACAGGCCGATTTGTCGGAGTGAGCTGTAATGGATTTCCTTGTATTTGTAGTTTGATTTCAACTTTTATAGGAAAAACTGTCAAGTCTGAGTAGATGATGAACAGATTCCTGATTCTATTTCAAGGATTTTAAATTACTGATCAAAGCTACTGAATATTTTTCAAACGCTCCCTTGAAAAACATTTTCAGACTCGGCTGTCGGTATCGGTCCATCACAGTTTAACTTTTGGAAATGAATCCAAACATAGGTAAAGCAGTTATTCTTTAAAAGTTATTTTTGATCCGGCAAAAATGTAATTCTCCACAGCAGAAAAACGTCAGAAGGTGAAATCAAAGACACCTAGAACTGAGTTTAATCGACACATCAGACTGTTTCACATATCTATGAACCAAGTGGCACCAACATACTTAATGCATGTAGACATGAATTTCCAAAGGACCAACCAGAGAAAACATTGTTTCCCAGCCTTTAGTTGGTAACATGTCCACAGCTGCAAAGTCAATTTAAACCGTCTTAGACTGAATGAATAAATAACAGCTTAAAGAAAAGTGAAATATATATTTTTTATGTCACCCAAAACCAAAAGTACTCACAAAACCAAGAATTATGTCAGGTAAAATTAATAATCTCCTTTATTGCCTAAGGCAATAAAGGCAGAAAAGTCAAAATAGAATAGAGCAATATTTGATTTTGAAATCATAAGTTAAATTTGGTTTTGTGATTCTTGTTTTGTAGATTATTTTCTTTATCTTTGACTTCAAGTTGGAGAAAAAAATAGACACTGAAAAAAATACAACATGGAAGACATTAGTTTAAGGCTTTAACCAGTTAATTATTTGATAAAGACTAAAAGATTTTATTGATTTTATTTTTTACACTATGTACTTATTCATTTAGGAGATAGCCCCCAGCACCTCTTTGGACCCCATAAGGCACGAGCATGTTGGATAAGGGATGGATATTTATTCCTTTATCTTTTTAGCTTGTCTTTAATTTATCATCTTTTTTTCTCTTTAGCTCTTAAAATGTTATTAATTATCCACTTTTTGTAGTTTATGTCACTTTTGGTTGACTGTGGACCCAAATGTGGACAGTGGAGAGGTGAAGTATAGATGATGAAAACATTTAATGAACAACAAAAATCTTACAAAAAAGTGCAGACTGTAAACATGATCCAAGGAAACAATAACATCAGGAGACACGAGGGGCATCGAGGGGAACAAGTGAGGAGTGACTGAGAAAGAGGTGAGTAAGTACTGGGAGGGCTGACCTGGGCTGATGGGCAAACGGGTTTCAGGAGTGAGAGAAGAAAGCAGAAGGCAGCCTGAGGAGAGAGAGAAACAGGAAGTGACATAGGGGGCGAGGGAGAAAAAATCCAACAAAATAACTAAACAAAGAAACACAATAGAACTAGAGTAACTTAAAAAGGGCAAGATACAAGAAGTTAACATAACAAGAATCACTGAGTCGGAACTAAAGAAAACATAGAAACAAGACAGAACTGATAAGAATAAGAAATTAACACAAAACACTACAATCACTAAGGAAGCACTGAACCAAAGTGAAGCAGAAACACGGCCGATCTAACAAAGGAAAAGGAACAAAGGAAAACAGAAATAAACAAAACCCAACTAAACAACCAGACATCTTAACAGTTAATTTTTTTCTTTGTGATGTTGATATGCCTACTTAGTGAAATTTTATTTCCTGGTATTACTTGTTTCTAACTAATGTCATAATTTTATACCTTGAATTTAACAGTTTATCTGACTGTTATTTTCCTCTTCTGATGTATTTCCAGAGTCTCAGGTTGCATTTCTTCTGTTTCCCGAAGCCATCAGTGACTCTGTGAGTTTATCTGAAGCCTCTGTGGATGTGAGTTTATCTGTGGGTGCTTTTTTTTTTTTAAGTATGGGTAAAAAACGGCTTGTTTTTAACCGTTGCTTTTTCTTGGCTTCTGTAAATCACTTGCCAAATGTCTTCAGACTAATTCCATCCATCCATCCATCCATCCATCCATCCATCCATCCATCCATCCATCCATCCATCCATCCATCCATCCATCCATCCATCCATCCATCCATCCATCCATCCATCCATCCATCCATCCATCCATCCATCCATCCATCCATCCATCCGCTGGTGCCCATCTCCAGCGAGACATTTCAGGCGAGAGACGGAGTCACCCTGAAACTTAAAGTCACTTCTGACACATTGAACTTGAACTAAGCTGTCCTGACAACACTCTGCATTGTGGAGTGAATGAAAGATATGACAAGTAATTTTTAGGCAGAAAAATTTTAAGTTCTTTGAACATAAAAGTCTCATTTTGATGCCCCTTCACCTCGAGGTTTTTCATGTGCGTCATGCTGGAAGAGACTGACTCAGAACCCGGATGGATGGATTTAGATTTCGCACCTTTACCAAGTTGAATTTATCAAGATCCAGAAGCCATATTTGCCTTTATTTCAATTAAGTGAGCCCCTGTTAAACTATAGTCCCATCAGTCTGAATGTTAACCATCAGATAACAAAGCCAGCAGTGCTGTAAAACTTCCCCCATTGTCTTGTCAGTCACGCCTGAAGAACTCACGCTCACATCTCTTATTCTCACTTTTTGTTCCACAGAAAACTGGCAAAGATTCTTTTATATTCAAATGAGAACATTAACATTAGACATCTAGCATCACACAGTCCCTCACTGTTAGCATCTCATTTGAATATCTCATATCTTCAAGACACGGCTCAGTTAGAGTCATGTGGGCTTTTGTCCCCAGCACAGGACACCACAGGCAAGTCAAAGAGGTGTCACACATCCCGCCTCGTAATTTGTCATGAAAGAACCTTTTTCTGGGATGAAGGTAACGAGCTGCCAGGCTTATAATGACTGGCATAAACACAGCTAATTAAATAGAAACCAACAGAGGCAGGGCAAACCCGCACTGCTGAGAGAATCTGTAATTAGCTAATATGTTACATACATATTATAATGCTAAGAAGACAAAACAGTTATATCAGTGTTGATAATGACAAGGAGATACTCATACGAAGCAGCTTCTCAGTGGCACCTGTTACAAGCTCAAAGAGAACATGCATTATAAATACAAAAGGCAAGACATTCTTTATTAGAGATGAAGACCGAAAAGGGCCTCAGACAATAACATGTCAGCATCTTTTTAAGTGCACACCAGCTCCCTCAGACGTGTCAAACCTGCCAAACAAAATGAAAATGACATGGTTGAGCACAAAAACTTGCAAAAACTGGAAAACTTTCAACAATGCTTTTCTCTGACGACTCTGTTGGGCTTTTTGAGTTGTGAAAAAATGCAGCCAATTACATACAGCTATGGAAAAAATTAAGAGACCACTTAACATGATCAGTTTCTCTTTTTATGGGTATATGTTCGAGTAAAGTGAACAATGTTCTTTTACTCTATGGAGTACTGACAACATGTTTCCAAAATTACTGGCATTTATTTGCAGAAAATGAGAAATGGTCGAAAAAAACGAAAAAGATGCAGTGCTTTCAGACGTCAAGTAATACAAAGAAAACAAGTTCATATTCATATAGGAATAACAATGCTAATGTTTTAACTCAGAAAGAGTTCAGAAATCGATATTTGGTGGAAAAACCATGAGGTTTTCAATGGGGTTCAGTGTAGTAGGCTCTTAATTTGTTCCTGAAAAAAAAAAAATATATATATATATATATATATATATATATATATATATATATATATATATATATATATATATATATATATATATATAACATATACATATATATATGTTAAATATATATAACATATAACAGTGGTGGGAAGTAACGAAGTATAAGTACTTCGTTACTGTACTTAAGTACAATTTTCGCGTATCAGTACTTTACTTAAGTAGATTTAATAATGGGGACTTTCTACTTTTACTCCACTACATTTTACAGTAAGTATCTGTACTTTCTACTTCACTACATTTCTACAAAACTGTCTCGTTACTCGTTACATCCAAGTCGCGTTGCGCTTTTTGTCCGTTAAAATGTGAAGTTCAGGGATTTAAGGTGGCGCCGTGAAATCCAAGCAATAACGTGACTTAGTGTCTGTTGTCACCCATCGCCTCCACCTTTTTTCGCACGCGGCTCTGACACATGCGCAGTGGTTTCCTCTGAGCGGGAGAATATGTCTAACTAATCGTCAGTAATATAATAGCGCTGCATAAATCATAAAATATGGCGACATGTAAAATCAGCAGCGCTTCGTTTCACAGTCGGTGGGACTTCATCCAACTTTTAGCGTCACTTGGAAGGAAAGCTTAAAGAAAGGTAAGATCTGTGGACGTGATGCTAGCTAAGCTAGCTGTACTGAGACACATGTTGCATCCACGATGAAAAAAAGTTGTCACTCATGCGCTGAATTATTGTGTGGAGGTTTTGACTGAGGTGTCGCAGATATGGAACAACGCTGTGACCAAAAGTCTCCATTGATGTGACATTCAGCAACAATCCGATTCTTCTGGACGCATCTTTACTGATTAAATTTATTTTAGCTCCAAGTATTTAATATCTAGGTGTTTTATGGGAATGTGAATCTTTAAGATCAATTTGAGAAGCAATTTTGATAGGTAAACTTAATTTTTTTGTGTCACGTAGCGCGGGGTGCTGGTCTTGACTTGGTCTTGGTCTTGACTACAACACTGCTATTGGCTCCTTGGTTGCCTGTCCTCACCCACCTTCTTTCCATCCCCTTTCTGTTGGATTTCTTTATAAATAAATGCCACTAGTGGCAAAAAAAAGTGAAGTTCATGCTATGTTAGGACAAGAGACTCAATGTTTCCATCCCTGAAATTATGATGCATAGAATCACATATCTAAGTCTAAACTATGTTACAGAGCGTAAACATAATAAAAACATGCTTTATCTGTGGCATTGTTCATTAAAATGGCACATTTCTAATGTATTAAAATTGAATACGATCGGTTCACTTAATGATATTGTATTAGCGATTAGGTAATCCATTCAGCAAGTACTTTTACTTTTAATACTTAAGTATTTTTAAAAGCCAGTACTTTTTTACTTTTACTTAAGTACAAATGTTAATGTGGTACTTTGACTTTTACTTGAGTACATTTTTGTCTGTATATTTGCCTCTTCTAGGCATTTTTGTCTGTATATTTGTACTTTTACTTAAGTACATTTTTTGAGTACTTTTTCCACCACTGCATATATATATAAAACATATATATATATATATATATATATATATATATATATATATATATATATATATATATATATATATATATAACATAACAGTTGTTGGTGCCATGTGTGGTCCAACCAGTTGCTTGGTTTATGGTCCAGTTACTACATTTTTTTCCTCAGTGAATGAAACAATCATGAATAAGTGATGCTAAAATGTATTTGTGGACTTAAAACTTTAACCATGCCACGAAGAAAGAGCAAAGAGACAATAAATTAGTTAAGCAGCAAATAAATATGTATTGTAGATCATTTCTGACCTATAAAAAAAATAAAGAAAATCTCTTTCAGTTAAATGGCATGTTCTTGTCTTTACCTTGAGAAATGGACCTCTGTGCCATGAGTCATTTATATCCCACTGTGTTTTAGTAGATAACTAAATCAAACTCTCCAGATTGAGGCGACCTTAAAATTATGAAAGTATGCACTAAGAAATCTTCTAGGCAAATTTATTTTTTATAAACTTTATCTGCATTCTGGAGTAATTCACTCCAATTCCCCACTAAAACAAAAAAGTCCGGGACACAGAACTGATTTTATCCTGCAGATAAAATAAAATCTACACCCAACAAGTTGTCAATGAAGTTCATCAGAGCTGTGGCAGCTACGACAATATTTTCCTCAGAAGTGCAGATAGCTCAGATGAAGCCATTTCCATTTTTCTTCCCTCAGGCTCCTAATGTTGCTGCCACTTTGGGGAAGTCTCCTCACCCGTCTCCCCCCTCATTTACCTGCTCCGTGGTGCAGCCCGGGCCACGGTCAGGAAGTGTTGAAGCTGATCCAGCTTTTCAGACTTGCTCCTTCAGGGGCTTCAGCTACCATATGGCTGACCCAGGCCCTGCAGCCTCCCCAGGGGTGACTTGCGCCTGGATCAGAGTAAAGATTCTGGGTATCCGGCTGTCCACATTAGCCCTCCATCCCCAGCATGACTACACAGATGTTGTTTCAGCAATTTGGAATCACAAACCTTTCAACATTTTGCATCACCAAGCTGAAAAGGGAGAGTTGTCTGTTTTTATTGGATTTTATGGGATAAAAAAATGGAATAGATTAAAAAAAAATGTAACGCATAAATGGTGCAGAATGCCGTACCTGTGGCACTATTCAAGGTAATACTTGCAGGACTATGCGGGAGATGCACTTTCCAACTGTTCCACTTTTCCAGTCAGTGCCCTGACATTTTAAATAGGCTTTCACCAGTGGTTTCAATAGTCCTGTGCCAATATTTGCATGCCTTTTTGTCCCCAAAGGCAACAAAAGAGGGTAGAAAAGAAATAGAGGGGGAAAAAGTCAACAGTTTTTACACTGGCCAAAGCTGTATCTCAATGTGTCTTACATCTCTGCACCCTGCCAGGCCCCCCCATCTCTCTTATCCCACGTTCCTCTCGCCTCCTGGAGGGCAGAATGATTGAGGAGTGCTACCCCGGCCTTTTATCCTGCCAGCGAAGGTCTACCTCTCTCCACGGTGAAAAAAAATCAACCATAGAGGCGTGGTAAAAACGAGGAAGGAGACGGGGAGAGATGTGAAGCGTCACGTACTCCCCTGCAGCACAATAAACCATGCACAGGTTAGATGTAAGGATATGGAAAGTCATTATTTGTGGGCCTAAAGGGATATAGTTGTTACAGGAGCCAGATGGTATATAAACAACAGGCAAAAAAGACCAACCTATAGGAATCATCTTAACATAGTCATGTCCTATCAAAGACCTACGATGAGCCACATTGTGGCAACCTTGTTATCTAATTTGTGTTTGTTTATTTATGTGCCAAATACTCTGGTTCCCACGGGAGTTTGAAGATGTAATTTACATGTTGAAGGAAGATTTCAGCTGGCTTTCAATTACAGGCCTGCATGAACATGTGAGTAAATGGAAATGCAGACAGAATTTAGTGACACATACGAGGAGCACACCATGGAAAACCCGGCACAGGTGAGAAAATATCAGGCGATGTTGCAGTTTTATTGTCAGTAGATTTCTAAAGTCAAAATTCCCAAATCCAAGTGACCAGGTAAAAAACAAAGGAAGAAATGTTGAGTTCCTTCCAAAAATATTCATACCCATTTATCCTCTTGCATGAGAGCCCCCCTGTTTGCACAGTTGTAATAGAAAGAGGATAGGTGTAACACAGAGAGGTGTGTGACGCCTATCAAACCCCTGCTCAGTTCGGGGTTTGAATTTGAGTCCTTGGGTAAAACATTTCACTCAATTTGCTTTCTGGTCAGAGAGTCAGATCAAATGGTAGCCCATCTTCTATCAGCTGTGGCTACAATGTAGCTTACCACTGTGAATGAGTGAATGAATGATTGAATGACTGATAGTTTAAAGCAATTTGGACTCTTTAAGGTGTTTTTGTACCTGACAGTCTGGAAGAATCTGTTTGATTGGGGACCAATGTTACCACATTTGTTATATTTTCAGCTGGTGCGGTTCATGGTCACACTGCAGTGTGTCAAACAAACAAAATGGTTTGAAAATCCTGTTCCCCTCGTTGCCTGTGGTGACCCTACCTCAAGAGCCACTGAAGGAACCAACACAAAAACAAGAAAACATGAGTGCGACTTCCTTCTTCATGAAATGCAAACAAAAATGGATTAGCGTCAGATTGGAATAGTTGTAGGACTTCACTTTTCTCATTGGCAAAAGACCATGCATCATTTCTCCCACTAGCTCTAGACTCGGGCATTTGTTTGGTTATATTTACCCAGAATGCCCTGTGCTATGTCCACTTCCCGCTTCTGGATCAGTCTCCAGTCTGCTTGTATCCACGTCTGCATTTAAACCACACAGGAGTTCGCTTCAATTGGAAAGTTCGATTGGACGTTCACATCTGTCCAATGAACTGAACTTTATAGGCAAATGAACTCAAGTTTGATTAAAGCAAACTAAACAGGGCTGAAGTAAATACACCATTAGACTTGATAAAGCTTTATACAAATGCAGGCCATTGTCCGTTTTACCATTTAGGTTGAAAACTTTAATTTAGGTGTCATCTCATGAGAGCACCATGTGGCTGTCTTGTCCTTCTTCCATGATGGTCAGTCAGTCAGGTGAACAATAATATTAATTTGGCTGCTGCTTCTCTGATTGTTGCTCTCCTTGCCTGATCATTCAGTTTAGGTTTAGGTTTAAAAGTGTTCAAATAAAATCTCCAAAGCTCTGGAGAATGTTTTATAACCTAACCCTGCTTTAAACTTCTCCACAACTTTTTCCCTGACCCATTTGTTGTGTTTGTTTTTCTCAAGCAAGTATCTTCAATTCACACATTTGGCCTCTTTTTGCTTATTGGAGTCCAATAAGTGATTATGAAAGTTAATTGGCAGCACATTTTATTTACGGATATCACAGTGAAGAGGACTGTTTAAATCTAAGTATCATTTTCTCTTTTTTCTATTTTGTGTCGTTCTGTTGCGTAAAATCCAAAACCTAATGTGAAAAACTTAACGGCATGTGACCTCTTTTGCAAGGAACTGCATACCATCTGTACATGCTTGTTGCTGGATGATTTCTGGCTTCCAAAGTAAAATCAAATATCACAGAGAGAGGGAGAGCAACAGTGAAAGCATGACGCCATTAACATAAAAATGCCCATTTCAGTTTTTGCTTTGCAGCCCATTCCAGTGGCTGTGAACAGTAAATCGCAGCGAGAAGACGCCGATTGAAGCATTAGCTCTGGGAATAGTTAACTGACAGGCGGACTGGGTAATATAACTGACAGATGAGATCTGGAGCCTGCTCAAGTTTTTAATAGGACGTCTGTTGTCAAATGACATGATCAGAAGTAATCCTTTGCCACTATGCAGAATTATGTCTCAGAGTTTAACTTAGCGAGTTCAGGACAACGTCATCTTCGAGATTCATTTGTGTTTTAGATTTATGTGTTTTCTTCCCAATGTTGTGCCTTTTCTATTGAACTGTACGATTCAGTTTAATATCATTCTGAATTTTTAAATACTGCATAATCTGTAGATTTATGAATTAATCTCATGTTTATTCAGTTTTCTCAGCAACAGTGATTTTAGGCTCGTTCAATCCTCTGATTGACTGTAAAGATACGCAAAAAAGAAGTTATGATAAACACATTAAATGTAGAAATTAAACAACTGGCCACTCTGGCCTCTGGTTCTGTCACTGTGAAAAGGTTGGTGCTGATTGTTTTGTCTACAGTCACAGCAGTGTGACGCTGCAGGCGGCTGCAGCGTTTCATTGGTTTGCAGGGACACCTATTGGCCAAACGTGACAACTACACTACATGGAGCAGATGCACACGAGATAGAAATGTCCTCCCTCCCCAATCAAGAGTGCACTGCTTTTAATTTGTGTGGTTCATTAACGTTGAACAACAAACAAGATTCATCATACATTAATGATAACAATTAAAGCGCGTGGGATGCTATGCTGCCTCGCTTTGAAAAAAAAGAAGTTTCGCTACTTTTAATGCAGAATGAAGTCACATATTAAACAGTCATGCGCTGCTTCCTTAGGACATACTAATGAATCATGTATAAAAGATAATCATTATTGGTTTATAAATGCAGGCATCTTACAAGCTGCAAGCACACATTTCTGTCCCAGGATATGCAACAGCGAGTAATATTTTAATTAAGACTAGAAACATCCCTGAAATTGTACGATTCCAGACAGCAGATTAGGAAAATAGCACTTAATTTCACACAAAAAAGTTGAACTGATTGTCTTTTTAAAGGCTGAATTTCATCCTTTTGACCTCTTGTGCCTCATTCCTTTCATTCAACCTGCTGGTCAGTTGTTTCTGTGCAGAAGTGGAGAGGAAAATTAAATGAATTTCAATCAATTTCTAACAAGATTCTTTGAAACGCGGACATTAATTAATGAATATAAATAGTTTGTGAACACATTTCATCAGCACAATAATCCCTGTGACATCTACTTTATGCATTAAAATGTATCCTGGTAAGTACCACTGTCGATTATTTAGAAAATAGCATTATAGATCAAAAATAATCATTGAAAATATTTTATTACTTGATGGAAATTAAAATGTACAATTTGAAAGCATTTAGTTTGAGAACATTTTTAATTTTACCCAAAAATTAAAATCAAGGAATAAATAACACAAAGTATCTCTACTTAAAATATATTTTACTGTGTAAAAATGACCTAAAAATGCTGTAATATTTATTTTGATGTATTCAGATTTTTCACCACAGTGAAAATGAACAAACTAAATGTTTAAAAAATAACAGAAATAAATCTATAGTCAGAGAAATCATCGACATACTTCAAGTTTGTTTTAAAACTATTAAACTATGCATCGTCTAGTATTTTTGTCATTGTTGTTATATTGCCAGAAATTAATATTAAATCTATTTGAAGGTATTTAAGATATATTATAATAGATTTAATGTTCAGTATGTAGTTGGCATTTTAGTTTTGCTCTTCAGCAAAAGGCATAAAAACACAACAAACACAGGCATAAAGTCACATATGTATTTAGTAGGAACCAATGGTGTGTGCACAAATAATTAATTTGAAATAATTTTTTTTAAAGCACAAAAAGCATCCAGACATAATATACGTGCATACAGTATATAAGCTTTAAAATAAATAAATCCGGGGTCTTACAGTTAGTTATTTGCCTACATGCTAAGCTAAAACATAAAATGTGGAGTGTTTACTTGTTCTAATATTTAACTATACTGACTATATTGCAATATTATATGTCATATTATTGGGTCAAAATTTCAAATGCTTAGTGCATTCATATTTTTTTTTGGTTTTTTTTACTGATGAAAAACATTAAAATTCACATAAACCGAGACAAAACACTGGTTTTTACCTTTTTGGCTACATGTTTTTGTGATTTGTAAAATGGCACAAACCAACTAAATGGTTGTTGTATATGTAATTTTTGCTATTTTATTAAGCTGGTTTCCAATATTTAACAGTGACACTGAATTCATATTGAATGTACTTTATACATTTGAGATACTGCATAGACAACACAGTAAGCATCTTGTCACTAAAATATGTTAAGAGAAAATGTTTACTTCTTGAGTGTTTCATTTTCAGTTGTTCTCCAGAAAAATATCAGTTTTTAGTGGCTAGAAAACCCAATTCTAGAGCTGAAAACGGGACAAAGAATAAAGGTTAAAGGTTAAAATGAGATCCAGCTGGAGTGTAGAGATGAGGAATTTAACACTTGCTGTTGCTGTTTCGCACTGTCCTTACCATCCTTGATTTAAAAAAAAAAAGAGATTTCAGAGGAACTTCATGTAAAACAAAAGAAGAAAAGAAAAATGTTAAAAATAAAATAAAACCCTTTAATGTTGCTCTCATTTAGCTCCTGCTCGTTTCTGCTGCACGCAACAGGTGTCATTTGCAGCCGCTAAGTCCTAGTTAATGGCAAGCAGACTTTTCTCCTGGTTCAGCTTCACCTTTCATGGACCAGATACCTTTGAAAGAGTAAGAGTACACAATAAATAGAATAATTCATGATTTTGTCATTAAAAATGAAAAGTTTCTTTTCCTCGTACTTGGGGATGTGTTTTGAGATTATACATAATGGACCGTGGATGTTCAGAAGTTTTCCAAACCTCCTCTAGCTACGTTGGGAGATGCACATAAGTCCTCCCTTGCATTTCACAGGAGAGGGGTAGCGGGGCTTTAATTATGTGCAGAGCTGGGATGATTAGCATGGATGGGGGGGCTTCAGCGCCAAGCAGAGTGGAGAGGGGCGCCCTCGTCTCCAGTCAAGGCAGCGCGCTCTGAGTCGACCACCCCCTCCTTTCTCCTCCTCCCCTCTCATGTAACAAACGAGCTCAACCTTGTTACTGAGGCACAGGTTAACAAGCTCTGGCACAAGTTCATTCTGATGAGCTGTAAATACGTGGAGGATCTGGGATAGCACATCTTACACGCAGTTTATTCAGAAGCAACTTTAGAGTTATTATCAAAGATGTTTCAAATAAAATAAATCCTGATTTTTAGACGCTACGACATGCACGTTTATAAAAATAAACATAAAGTACATAAGAAAGCATTTTTGCTATTGTATGCAGATGTTTCCCAAAACATTTCTTTGTTGAGACCATATATGATCAATCCACTTAATTCCACACAAAACCGCTGCACAGCTGGAAACATTCAAAGTATTACTGTGACACAGATACATCTGACACTCATGCACATTTGTCTCAACCCAGTTCTAAACTTTCTCAATTATTCATTAATATGAAATTGTGTTTGTCTCATGTGGAACAGTGCGATTTCCTCCTGCGACACGCGAGGCATTGTTTGGCCCTTCTCCAGAGCCACCGTCACTCCTTTGCCAATTTCTCAGTTGACACATAGTGTTCAGGAATCCATCTCCCTCCTGATAGTTTGGAGAGCCCTGATTTGTCCTAATCCGGGGCCATTTGTAATACAGAAGACTGGGATGAATTATGAATCGTGTGTGACAGAGTCAAAAGAACCCAAAAGAAAATGGAGCCGGGCGAACAAATGGTTTGCTTCATGGTTGGGAAATAAAATGCTTCTTTATTGTTGCATTATCAATACATGATATGTATATTCACAGCAGAAATGAATGAGAATAAGGGAAATGTTGGAGAAAGATGGAGATGGAAGATAAAATTACTGTCTGCCGAGATGGCTTCATAAGTGTCACTGTGAAGCAGCTGGGAGGAAAATGAAGGATTTTGTAGAAAATCTCGAGGTTAGAGCAACTTCTCAGGCTTCCTCACGAGAGACCGCATGACCGTTAAAATTCAGAAACCATTTTGAATGGATGTGAATGTTCATCAGTCTGTTTCTGAAAACTCTTATCATCCCATACGAGACAGCTTCTAATCATAGTCTGCACTTTCTCGGAAACCTTTTATCGGAACATAAATGATGAAAAAATGTAGTTCTACCCATTATCTCCCACTAATGGGGATGGTGCCTCTCTCTAATGGTGATTGGGCAGGAGGAAGGGAGGACGCTGGACACGTCGCCACTTCATCACAGGGAAACGGAGGACAGAAACCACACACACACACTCTAACCTGAATGCTATTTTAGAGAGGCTGATTAACCTCAGCCATGTTTTCGTATGTCGGAGGAAGACGGAGTACCTGGAGAGAACCCATACATTCAAATGGAGAACATGCAAACAGAGCTACCAACTGATTAAATCTAAAGATATTATTTTGTTACAAACAAAAAAGAGTGTAATTAACTGCGTTAATGTGTGTCTTTAAGTATTTTATATAATAATTTTGTTACATGTATCATATACTTGCAGATAATTCCTAGTAAACTAGAAATTAATAGAATAGAAATATTCTTTATTACAGAGGGATATCACTTATTTCTGTTTATTTGAGTGATTATGAATTATTACATGAGACCAATAGAATATATCTAATACAGAATTTCTTTATTTTAGCCTACACAATAGTACTGAAGACCACTGACTGAAAGTTGTTTAAAAGTAAACCACAAAATGCTACAGTCATTGAAACTGACAGCGTCATAATCAAGCATACAAATGAAAAGTTGCCTGGAAGGAAAAAGTTTGGTAGAAAATGCTGTACAACATGAATCTATTAAGTTTAACTCATTTAGTTGAACCACCTCAGTTATTTTTTTTTCTTTTTTTTGTTTCCCCTTATTTAAACTTTCTTTATAAAAACTGGATAAAAGAGAAAAATTAATCCAAACCTTCCAACAAAATCATATACTGAGATGCATCTGCCTGTTTTCTGTGATTTAAATTTCTGTGTAGAAATAACCCAGAGAAATTGAGAAACATTTTGCTTCAAATCATTTTAATTATTTTATCATCCAAACTGATCAAAATCTTGTTTGGTAAATCAGTCCATTTTTTGTTTTCGTTCTGAATCCGTCATAATCCACAATACAAAATGAACATTTATTCCTCCCACTTACTTTTATATCATGTAAGCAAAAACAGTGCAGATTCAGACAAAGAGCTCTAATTTTAATTGTCAGGTTTTTACACTATAGCCTTACAAATCTAAAGTGACAAAATTTCCCAGTAGCATTTTTATTTTATTTTATTTATTTTTTTGCCACGTATTAGAGCTTCAAGCTGGGTATTAATTCCTACTTAATTTGGAAACGCTCTTGCTCTGAGCTCATTCAAATCTCACAAAAGGCAGCAGAAAATCTTTAATAAAATGATCACGGATGCTAAAGACTCGCTCATAAAACAACACTCATTCATTTTAATGCTCATAAATTTCCATTCCCACTTTCTTTGTAATTGAGATTCATCTTGCAGAAACTAAATTAGTTTGAATTGTATGATTTGTAAATATATGTTAATTATCCCACTTTTTCCACCTCTTTTCTTTAGAGGTTGCAGAAGCCAAATTAAATTCAAACTTACCTGCAAGGCAAACCCAGGACATGTCGATGAATTTAGGCAAATAAAAACACTCTACTGCACAGTTTACTTTTTTTTTGCACACTCAGTTATTTCTAGGTAGGCTGAGGTTTTAATTACATTGTTTAATTGCTAGAGGAAATTTAGGCTGAGAAGCGATGCAGGCGTCCAATGTGTGTAAAACCTGCAAGAGGAAAACCACAGGAAAAGGGATGCCCACCACTGCTCCTTAATTTACGGAGAGATTAATAAAAGAGTTGCTAGATTTGCAGTTTGTTCTCCCTTAGGGTTGTATTAAGACTCTCAGAGAAGCAGAGTTCGTCTGTGGAGATCTGCCCCAGCGAAAGGCCGACACACTTAAAAGGCTTGTCTTAAAACATCACTGATCTGCTGCTGTTACTTGTCGTCCATAATTTACTTTTAGTTTCATGTAAATTAAATGTTAAAAGAGAGTCTATCGTTACAGTTTAAAACAGTATATGGTCTGGTGGATTATGCTGCAAAAAAAAAAAAATAAATGAGGGGTCTCTGGATGAGGCAGATGAAGTGATGTTAAAGCTGTTCTGGTTCTATATAAATTCATATAGAGATGATAGTGGAGAAGAAGTCCAGCAGCTTCAAAGACTGAGATGTCCTGTGGCTTTTACAAGTTCCAACAGCATGGGAGGAAGTTCGCCTACTTTAATTTGCAGTTTATACAAAATCATAAAAAAGACTGCTCAAAAGCAAACACACACTATGATTTTAAGACATTTTTCAAAATCACTTGATTTACTTTTGATCGGTCGGTTTGAGAAAAGTCCACCATGCGATTCTTTGGGAAGCTGCACTGCAAAAAGTGATTCTGGTAAGTGTTAATCCAATTGTTTAAATTACGTAATAGATAGTTGGAAAACAGAACTTTTTCAGATCATTATGCGTCAAAACCTATAATCAACAAACCTAACATTCACAACATAATGCTGATCACCAACAAATATCCATAGGAAGAGTGACATCTATCCGGTTTTTCATCTTTGCAGAATCATTCTTCTCTCTCTGCGCCTGCTGCAGCATCAGGAGAAAACACATCCAGGCGAACTCCAACTTCTCTGTCTGGTGTTTGATCCAAGGCTGTTTGTCTGTGAAGCAAATGTGCTGGTGATATTTATCAATTTACTTTAACTTCTGTAGACATGTATCAAACTGGTCTGTGAGACGTATATCAAACATTGTGCAATTTATATCTAAGTATCAAATGAAGCTTAAATCACTTCAGAAGCGTCATAATTATTGTAAAATCTATTTCAAAATAGCTGAAAATTGCAGCCAGTGTTGCTCACATTAATCGCAGGGAGCACTGGTAAATGGTTAAATGGAAAGTGCCCCCAGGTTTTACAATTACATTGTCATGGAAGTAGATATATCTTAATTTTCTTTTCTAGCCAAGAGTAGAAATGCTTTATCATGTAAAAAAAAATATTTAAAATATAATTTTCACATTCATAAATTTAGTGTTACTGTTACTTTTTATTTAAATGTAACTGGCCTGTTCTCCTTTTGAATGCATGAGTTCTCTCTGGGTACTCCAGCTCTCTCTCAAACTCTGAAAACACAACAGATTACTTGATTCCTATTAATTGCCCTTTGGTATGTGTGTGTGTGTGTGCGTGTGTGTGTGCGTGTGTGTGCGTGTGTGCGTGCGTGCGTGCGTGCGTGTGTGTGTGTGTGTGTGTGGTTGGTCGGTTGTTTCTTATTTGTAAATAATGACTCAACATGTTTCACTGTATTACCAAAAACCTTAGAGATGTTTTTGTAAAACTCTGACAGTCGTCACTGACTTCCCCTCAGATGGATTCCTGAATGTATGCTGTTGCCTTTTAGGATCTTTTGGCCGATGGCAGGTTGCATTTGTGTGGTTTTCTGATTTTACAACCAAGTAGTAATAATTTATTGGTGAAACTGAACCAAAAAAAATGCAGTTCATTATTTTATGAATTAACCAGTAGAATAATGACTTTTTCACATTGGGCCTGGTTGCATTTTACACAAATGATCTTCCTGGTAGCTCTGGGTCCAGGGTTAAAACCCAGCCATGTCCGAAACATGCATGGCTGTTTGTCCTTTATTTAACATTCTTGTCTGGAGGCAGCTTTATTTTAATGCGTTCCCAACCAGATTTCTATGAGTTGAAGAATACTGCATTTTAGTTTCTTCTTCATTTCAACTAGCCTGACATTGATTTAAATGACCAATAAACAAAAACAAATATTCCATTGCACTTCATTGATGAAAAACTTAAAGTTGATCACTTTGTGGTTACTAATGACAACGCTTTTCTAACACATTTTATAATAATTTCCACATTATATCAGTGTATAATGGCTGTATTATTTCTTTATCATAAAATGATTACATTTTTCCATTATTTGAAGAAGACAAATGACTAAATTTTATTACAAGCACCATCTATAAATCATGATAATGAGACCATGTTCACACATTGCACTTTTGACCACCTGTTAGGGTGCAGTGTTGAATATTTTAAAGCTTTTCTCATGTTTTTCCCCTTTTCTTTGGCCCTTTGATGTTTTTGTTCCACATTCCTTCCTCCTTTCTCACCCTAACTGGAAGAGCTGCGGAATAATCCTGCAGTTTTTGCCTTTCATGTTTGAAACTTTGCATTGGATTTTAACATTTGTCTAGAAAACTCCTTTTTTTTCCCCCTCCTTGGTGAAGGAATCATTTTTAATAATCACAGAGGACCACGATGAGTTGTGAGTCTGTGCTAACCCCACAGCACTGAGGTCTCAAGGAGACTGATTAGCATTTAGGAGACAAGATGTTACATCTTTATAATGAGACAAAAAAAAACATGCGTTGGTTTCATCAAACCTGTCTTGACCCTGATGCCATATTTCTGTTTGCCCTGGGTTTGTTAAATCCTCTTTTCCCCACAATATTTAACATGACAACAAATAATGCAAGCATTTCTTATAGGTTTAATTAAAAACAAAAAAACAAACAACAACCCCATCTGACACAGCGTACCACAAAATTAAGAGGGCTCAATAATAATTAGTGGTCACCAAATAACCACTGGAGATGGACCCAGCTGAGATCCTGCCAGAACAAATGGGTATAGACGGGACGGACGGACGGACGGACGGACGGACGGACGGACGGATGGATGGATGGAATCCATCCATCCATCCAACAGATGTGTTGAGATTGATTGCAACCAAAATGTCACTTTTTCTGCAGTTCTCTAACACAGATTTGTTGATTTTGCTTTAACTTCAATTAATAAATCATCATTGGAGGATGATAAGTCATTCGGCCTTTTTTGTTACATATGTCATAATCTTTGACACCTCCGACATTAGATAAGAGAAAATTTAGTCAAGTATTAATTTTCTTGTAGTCTTTTCCTGACTTATAAATACTTTCCCTTGCTTTTTCAACATTTTAAGAAGATGTACCAGTATTATGTTTGTACTCCAGGGAAAAAGGAGGCAAAACATTCCTCCATAAGCACAGCGTACAATCTGCAAAACTGCTTAGGTTAGCTTTGTCTTATGAAAGCAGATAAGAACCGTTGGAATACAGACTGCTACAGGAGATCATTCCATGGCCACAAACAAAATCTACGACGATGAAGAAAGTTGGATAATATGAGAAACAACAACATTTAATTTCCATTAGTGATTAATAAAGTATTTTTAAATTAAACTGAATTTAATATTAAATTTAATTTAATTTAATAGCGAGTTTGGAACTTCTTGAAAAACGGTGTATTTTCTGACATAATTGTCTATTTTGAGATGCTTTACTCGAGGTTTTGAGAACAATAGACAAATGCAGTTTAAAAAAAGAAGAATACACTACTGGGGCCCGGATAATAAATATTTAAAATTGATAAATGGAAAAAAAAAAAATTGTGATCTGTTTAAAACTGCGTGAGTGCAAAATCCAAGTTTTAAATTGGATTTTAAAATGAATTTTTAAATTTTAAATTGAATTTAAAATCCAGGTTTTAAATTCCTGTAGCTTTCTTCTACATTAGGTTATAATTTTTTATTCTTTTGTTTAACTGCCACGTGAAGTAGACTTTATTGTGAGCTTGACAGTGATTTTGATGCATCACTACACTCCGTTCTCAAGTCTTCTGCCCTGGTGTCAGGTTTGACTCCATGATGTAGCGCTATATCTGTGATTCCTTCCTTTTTTTTTTATTCCCCGGACAAAAAAAAGAAAAGAAGAGAGAGGGAAAGATCTAAACCTTTTCTTTTCCACTGAATTTACATCTCCTGCTCATTTCTCCCGCTTTCTTATCAAGAGAATTGTAATGAAGGGCAGAGTCGGAGATCTACAGGGATCCGAGAGGACCTGAAGACAGGAGAGAATGCAGCCACTGATGGTAAGAAATTTCCATAAAAGTACAATCAGGTTGGAATTTTAAAAGTGAATGTTTAAGTAGTCTAAGAGATGGGCTTTGATTCGCACTCTGATCAAACCCGAGACATCTCATTCTGAGAATAATGATTTTTTTTTTTCCCCCCTTAATTTTTCTCTGTTTCTGTCTCATCTGTGAGCTTACAGGTAGAGCAAAACCCAGTGGTATTGTTCTCCCTCCAGTGGTAGAGCACATGAGCCTTTCTTCTGCCGGATCAGACATGGCCAAAAAGAATGGCAAATGCAGATGTGCAACGTTATTAAAGGTTGGCAACACAGTGGAAATCTAGGCCCAGCCTGCTGAATACATTTGCTATTCCTGCCGACACTGAATTGCAAGAAAATAAATGTTTATTTTATACGCGGTCATTTGAAATGTAAAGAAAACTGTGTTTTTTGTGGATTTGTTTGTCTTGACTGGATTGTTGACTCAAATAATGGACAATAAAGGACAGAGATGGAAGAAGAGTGTGTTTGAATCTGGGCCACAGGATTAACAACCTTTATATCACATGTATAGGTAAAAATATAAATGAATATTACTTTTCTGCTGCTCTACAGCTTACTAATTTGGTCATAATTAAAAAGTTTAAGCAGGGATTTGAAGATGTTTTATTGTTTTGGCAGAACGTTGCATGATGGGTCTCAAAGGTATATCATTTTCCTTTAAAATGTATTTAATATCAAGTCACACCTAAATAAATTAATTAGAAACCATGCCATTTGACCATGGCACACTTCCCTTGTTAGAGGAAGCAGCTACGTTTCCATTACAAATGTAATGTCGAAATGATCCTACTGTTGAAAACACAGGGGTGTTTCTATATTAAATAAGAAATGCGATTAAAATCACATGTGAATAAGAAAGTTCACATGATGAGACATTAAAAAACATGATCTTCCTTCCACTTCCTGTCATCTTCTTTGTCTTTGTCGCCAGTAGCAGCATCCATTTGTTGATCGCGTGACTCGTGTGATGCAAAAAAGTGTTTCACTTGCAGTTTTGCTAAACATACTTATTAAAACCACCTTTATCCTAGAAAAAAAAACTTATCACAAAGCTTGAGTTTTTTTTAATTGCACAAATTCCAATTTGTGCATTTTTATGCTCAATAGACACCCAGCTACTGCCATCTGATTTGCTGTTTTATTACTCGATACAACAAATAACCCGACAAGCGTACCTAAAAAAGTGAGTGGTGATTGTAATGTCACTTCTGGTCGGGGAAAACATAGAAGGTTCTCAGATTTAGCTGGAACATGTTGCTGGTTGTCTAGGTTTCCCTTTACGACCCAGTTTCGGGAAGGCAGAATGCAGTGGATGGAGGTCATGATATTTCACTCTCAAAACGGCTCTAATGTGAATAAATGTTACTCTAAATCAGTATTTTGCCTTCACTTTCTTCTGCTTTCATTTTGGCATTGCTAATAACTTCACATTTAGTTTGTCTTATAAGAGACATAGAAAGTTTAGGATGTCAAGAGATCCAGATGAAACACTTTTTACCAGAGGAGAGTTGATAGAGTAAAGGAAACTTTTTAAACTAGGCATAAAATTCGCTGTGCACACTGTTTATGTCTGTACATATTTGGCTTCCAATATGGCCTGTCAGACATGCATGTTATTGCTCCAAGCTGTTATTCTTTCATAGTCCTTTTTCGTGGGAGAGAAAGTTCTCAGCCAATTATTTCTGGTCAGATGCAGAGATGCAGAATGACTAGAAGCATCAGGTTATTTTTTTCCAGATGATGCCTAAGGTAAGGGGAGAATGGCCAGAGGCTACAGCAGCCCTCTGGGGACAGAGAGGGCTTATAAACTGTAAAACTGACATCTCTCATCCATTACTTTACCTAAGTAAAGCTTTAAAAACCTTGACAGTCCTCTCTATGTTTTCCCAACTTGTACATATTTAGCATTAAATGAATTTGAACTCACTCCTGAAGTATCGACTATGTATAATCTTGCTATCCAACGATCGAATCAAAGTGCTAAAAACTCTGTGCACTTCTTCATTTGGAACCATTCATATATTTTTTACTACACCTTCTGTTACTTTACAGGGAGTGACTTTCCAATAAACTTTTAGGACAGACAAATGTATTTCTATCAATCAAAGCTTCCTGCACAAACCATTCTTTACATGTGATAATCAAAGTAAGGCAAGCCAGACCTAGCTGTAGTTGTTTGCTGCAGCAACTTTGATATAATACAAGAGCATAAAAAGCCACTCTTATTGCCACTACGCAAGTCCCCAGGCTCTCCTGTACCTAAAAGCCTTGCAGGATGCCTCCAGAAACGTTCCCGCAGTCACAGGGATGCCAGTCACTGCTCCTTCTCACAAGGTCAACGTGTCTGAATGCTGTCACCTCCACTTAGAGGCAAGGAAAACTCCCTGTAGCTTCCCTCTAACCCTAGCACAGACATCTTTGTGTTTGTTATAAATATAGCAGACATTTATTCAAACATCCGAAGATAAACTGTATCTTGCCTTATATTTGCTTGGTTGTTACATATCAGAGAGAAACTAATCGTCTGAATTGTTTTGCAGCCTTTTTTAAACAACAGGTCACTTGATTGACACAGTTTTGAAATACATTTAGCATAAATAGGACTGGGAAAAACTTGAAATTAATCATCCTGTATTAGATGAGGAGCCAAAGAACCAAAGCCAGCACCGATGTTATGCGATCGCGTTTTCTTGTAGCTGTTGGAAGACGAGTGACAGATTATTGACTGACCTGTAATGGGGGAACAAATCTAAATCCTTGAATAAAGAATTGCAGTAATCTACATGTGTCATAATAAAAGCTTGAATGATTTTTTGAAAGCCTTTAGAGAAGAAAAAGGACTTTACTTTAGCTTAAAGTGCTCAATAGAACAATATATTTGGACAACTGAACTGATTTGTCAAATTTAAGGGAGGTGAGAGAAACTATCAATGTTAGCAAAGTGCTTATTCTCAGTGATGCCAGCAAGGAGAAAATTAAAAGAGTTACACAGTTGGTAGGCCAGAGCATTTTCTGTAAAACAAAGGAAACAATCTTGCTTAAATACACTTCCCATGTCTGTAGATATTTAGCAACCCTGCAGAAAAACCTAGAAATGTTGGTTCCTCATATTTACAGAAAGCCCTAGTCTCAAACAGGAAATGGACCTATGATCTAAGTTCCCCTACATACTATAATGCTGCACTGTGTAAGTTTCTCTTCAACCGTCACTGTCATGTTATTCTAAAACCAAAATATGTCTAGAAATATAAGGTCAAAGGGCAACAAATGAGTATATGACAAATGAAATCAATGTAATCCATATATTACAATTTTCACAGTGGGTCTGGTGTATTTAAAATGATGCATTGCTGATAAGCCAGCATTGAAGAATGTGTTCAGGTCTATTAAGGAAATCCAGCAGATGGTATTTTGGGGATTGACTGGAATGTTGTAAAGTTGTTGACATGCATCTCCACTAAAGCACAAAACTATACAGTTTTGTGCTTTAGCCTTTAGAGCCTTTAGAGAAGAAAATTAAGCAACTTTTCTGTTTTATGACATTATTCTCTGTGTTACGTGCAGTTAGTGAACATTGTATTGGTGATCAGTAAGTTAAAGAAAGATACACAAACAAAGAAGTAAGGTGCACAGCTCCGCCATCTTACTACTACACTCTTAGCGTTTTGTGTAACACCCACTGTTGACGATGCATGTTTGGTTCCCCAAAAAGGTGGAAACAGGAATCTGCTGTCAAAGTATTGAAGTTTGAAGACAAACTATTCAGCAGCAATGGAAAAAGGTCAGTTTGTGAGTGAGTTGGTGTCTGAAGGTGTTCTTTTCAATTTCTTGACTCCTGTTGGCTGGCAAATGTCTGGTTTTGCTTAACTGCACTTAATATTATCTCTCCTAATCTGGTTCACATTCGAAAGCAATCTGACTCTTTGGTCATTTAGTCCTATAGTGTGTATATTCAATACTGGTCAAGTCTTACTCAGTTAATCTTCATTAATTAATTAAGTAGCTAATTAATTATTATTAAGCTTAATCTTACCTAATTTCCCTTTGGGATCAATAAAGTATTTGTGAATTTGTCCCATGTAAGATAGTTGTTGTCAGTCGAGGGTTACCTTGTTTTCCCTGTTTGTCAAGATAGTAAATACTAAGCATTATCTGTAATTACTACTAAATTTGACTGTAATGAAATACTTTTGATATCAATTTTGCTCATAACAGATTAAATGGGAATGTCTTGAATGTTTTTACCTTCATGAAAATGAACTTTTTTTTTCCTCAGGATGCACAGAGACCATAAAAAAATTATGTTTCAGAGAAATAGATGAATGGCAAAGAGAAGTTGTTAGGCAGGAAATCCTTCAATGTTTAAGATTGTACAGACAGAAACAAAGTGTTTTCTAAATGTGTTGCAATGTTTTTGTTTACCTTTTTGCCATTTAGACAGAGGGGGAAAGCATTTTAAAGTTTCACTTCTGTCTGTGAAGTTATTTTTGTTTCTTTGCCTCCAACCAGCTTGAGGAAAATAAAATAACATGTCCTATCTGTTTCTTATTTTATAACACAATATAAACTGAACAACGCAAGCAAACTATCAAAACGCATACACAACCATTCCTAATCAAAAAAAGATGAGTTGGTCAGTACACACGTCTCTTTGCTTCAGAAAAACTTCCCTCAGTGACTTGGACTGCAGCCTGCCTAGGCCACAAGAAAGCCCCTGGAGGCCCACATTTACGTCACCTGTCTATCTGTCACTCTTTTTTCCCCTCCGACTCGGAGACTCACTTTATTGTCTCTGTCAGTTGTGAGCCGGCGGTTTGCTTCCACTCACTGTCACCCCTCTGTCAGGCCCTGACCGATAAAGCGCGCTCCAGCGCCAATCTCCTTTCTTCAGCTCCGTTGGCTGTTCCTGGACTCCATTCCACCACTAATTAGCTCTTCAGAGATTTCTTTTCATGGAAGCTGGAGGTTGGTGGTGGGGTGTTGGGGGCTTGGCGGGTGAGGTGGGGTAAGAAGAGAGACACAAGAACGATGAGCAGTGGAGCCAGTCGTGTTGGATGCTGTGCTCCAATGACAAGGCACTGACACATGAATCTCACCGGGTGGATGGATAGATGGATGGGTGGATGGATGGGTGGATGGATGGGTGGATGCTCAGACATCCAAGCAAGTGTTTCACTAATGTCCTGCGTCTGTCAGGCCAGTGTGACCACTGCAGCTCTCCAGGTGATTATCATGTTGGCAGGGGCTTCTACATGAAAACACCCCTGTTTCTTTGTCTTCAGGTGTGTAAATATTGTGCTAGTGGAATATGAAAGTAGTGCAACTATAAGGTACAAAAACATAGGGAAAAAGATCAAGAGTGGGTCTCACATCAAGGAGGACCCTGAGGATGTCTTTGTTGTCAACTTCAGAAGGGGGAAGAGAGTAGCAGAGGAGGAAACTGGCAGAAGGGGGAAAGATGCCAGAGAGAGCTCAAAGGATTCGGTCTGGGCAAGGTGATCGGTATTCCTCGGCAGTCTGCCTTCTGGCTCAGATCAGTGGGAGTAAGCTGGCAGCCAAGCCAGAGGGCATAACAGCACAAACACACCTTCAGCAATACACTGCTAGAGGCACGGCTTCACAATCTGCAGAGGCGGGAGTTGAAGCCAGAGACACGAGGAAGAGCAGGAGAAAATAAACACGCTGTAATTACCTTCAGATCATCAACTGCTGACATCTTTTGTAAATATGTGGATGTGTAGAAAAGCGTCGGTTTATCACCCATCAGTGAGTCAAAGCAATAGTTCATCTTATGACAAACGGCCATGCAATGGCAGCGAGGAAGCAACCAGACAGTCAAGCTCTTCCTCAGGCCATGGATGTCACATCATCTCACATCATCACCTCAGACTTTGGATGAGATCCAAAGCAATCCGCAGCGTCTGCTATGTGTTGAGATGCTTCCGGCTCTTCAAGGACATTTTTCTGCCACCTTGCTGCGACACAGGCCTTACACACTCCTAGGATTAGATACCAAAATAGTGCCAGTCAATGCTGTTTCTGCTCTGACTAACAGTCTAAACAGGTACCTGATGGGTGGGCAGAACCAGGAAGGTCCTGCCAATGAGAAACTCTTGCGCACACACACACACACAAAATGATGTGACAGGTACCAGATGTTCTGGCAAGGGCCAGCTGCCTCTCTTAGTGACCACCTCCCACACACACACTTGTATGCACATTACATTTGGATGTAAGGGGTGTGTTTCCATGCAGAAGATGTTCCAAACAGCTGTGAGCTATAACACAGAGCCATGGTATTATGCTAAAATCCACAAATTATTCATTTTTTGCATTTATCAATCAAAAAATTAGGGGAAAAAAAGTATACTTCTCTCTTTTTTTAAATAACACCCTTAGAAAGAGAATAGAACTTTATCTAAAAGTCAAAAACCACCCAGCTTTTTTTGACAATAAATTAATGTTTTTTGGTGTCTGGAAAATTAATCTTATTAATATAACATCACAAATCAGCAGGCACACCCCCTCATCAAGCAACTCCAGTGAAACCTAGTCCCTTACCCAGTAATCCCAGCAGAGACGCCCGTCACCTAGCAACCCAAGCTGAGCTCCAGCACGTTTTGTCAGCTGGTCTTACTGTAATATGTGCTTTATAATGGCTGCTGGAAAAAACAAGTGTTTTGTCGTTGACTTACCATCCAGAAACCACTCGCTGCATTTTTGTTGGTTTTACAGGAGGCTCTACTTCTGCTTTTCAAAGATGTATGGTTGTATGATTAAAAATGTAACTGTGTTTTTATATTGATTTAGAGTCTATTTGATTAGGTGTTCAAAATCTAAATTGTATAAATTGGTCAAACCTAAGTGGATAATTCTTCACCCCCTTGGAACTAAAAAAAATATTACATTCAAGATTATTCTTAGAATATTTCACTATCCCAATAAAAACATGTTTTAATATAGAAATATTAAGTTAGGGGAAAGTATGTTTAGTACCTGCTTAACTGGTATTATTACCAAAGGCTATTTTTGATGGACAAGCAGATAAAAAATCCAGTAAAACCAACACAGAACCTTAAGTTATTGTCGACTCGTCTCTGCTGAAATGTATGTCATTTAAAACGTTAAAGCATTTTAAATGACTGTGTTTAATGCATTAAATGTTTGTACAGTTTTCACTGTAGCTTCATACTCTGTTTTACATCCTACACTGAAATCTGAGATATAGCTGGTAGCCACAAAATTTGCAGAAAAAACCCTAATTTCCTTTTTTTTCTCCATGATTTCAACACAATATCAGCTTTTCACAGGGAAACAAAAGGTAAATATCTGTTTTATGCTCTTCATGAAGATGTAGAAAATCAGCCAATGGTGACTCTTGGCTAGATCTGCAGGTATTTGTTAAGAATACTGCTGAAAAAAAAACCCTTTTTAGCGAGGTTGTTGCGGATTATTATTTTGCTGCCAGCATATCGAGGTTAATATAAGCGAAAACATATGAGCTAAATGTATTTGTGTAGAGTGTGAAGCTATGATTTTAGACAAATGTGAAGATTAAATTCTTAGAAGAACTACTAAATCTACACGTTCATTATTCATCCCAAATGTGATTCCAAAGTCAAGAGACCTTGAGTTTCATTTGGAACCATCGAGTAGAAAAACCAATTTAGGAGCTATGAATACATTTTTTAAGCCCTTAAATCCAATAGACCTTTAATGATGAATAATCTTCATTATTATTCTATATCTCTGATAATGTGGTGTTGTAGTTAATCAATACACAACCACCCTGAACCTTCAGAAATGTCCGTGGAGACTCTCAAGAAGATTGCTCTTCAAGGCTGTGGTATCATCTGATGCTGTCTCGGATCACATTGCCATTCTGCTGGTGCTCTCCAACCTCATGAGATCATAACTAACCTCTATCCTGCAAACTGAGAAAAAGACAAGTCCTTGCTATTTTAATTCATTAAGTAGAATCTCAATGTGCGCTTTTCCTGCAACAAACAACCCTTACATTTCCTTCAGGACAAGGTCAACGCATTTGTGTGACCAGAGATGGAAATAAATAAATAACTGCAAGAAACAATTAGCAATGCATCAATAGTCAGATCAATAGTGATGTTGGTAATTATCACTTCTGGGATAGGGGAGATGGCCTTTCCTTATTGATGCGCTCTAATTCACGGGTATAACCTCAGGGCCCGCAGAATAAATCAAAACACATCAAGGTAAACCACATTCCCAATTCCTTTATGGCAGAAGTGAATTAATATTGCCCTGTAACTTAAAATATTAAAATAGTAACTCAGGTTGTATGAAACTGGTATAAAAGTGCAGTCGTGGCCATGAAAGGTTAGTTTTAACATCAGTGTTGATTAGGTCTTTGGGGTACAAACACAGACTTCTGATTTAACAATAAGGAAAAATATTTAAAATTGAGCTTAATTATTTTTTATTTATTAGCTTAGATCAATTATCTTCTCTTGAAAAAAAGATACATTTTAGATATTTAATCACATTTAGTAAAGCTTGTTTTTTAAAACTTTCTCATTAAGTTGTGAAACACATTGTTAATTACACACATACCATTTTCCAACTTTTATTTCTATTTATGATGATTTTTCCTTTACAGCTATTGCTATTTACCGTTCTACGCATCGCTCGATAAATATGTGTGTGTTTGTAAGTGCAAATGTGTGAATGTATCTACTGTATAAAACACTTTGAGTGGTCAGTATTACTGCAAAGACGCTTTATAACTTCAGCCCATTTACCTTTTTTCTATAAATGAAAACAACATTTAGGATAAGAACAAAAACATTCTGCAAACAGAAATGGCATAAAAAGCATGTGTAAACTCTGCTTACAGGTTGTTATGGTGACATACTTTTAACCCGCATGCTCTATGAAGTTGAATGGAGCTGCATTTTAATTACAAATGTATGACTTTGTCAGTATTCCACTAATATTAAAAAACAATTTTGGAATTATGGTATTTCCATTAAATAAGAAACAAAATCACACATTAATAAATTTGTTTACCCAATAAGTAATTTAAAAACATGTCAACTTCAACTACTTCCTGTTTTCTTCTTCATGGTTGCACCAGTGGCAACATCTGGATGATGAACCTGTGACTCATGCGATGCAAAAAAAGTGTTTCGATTGCTGTTTTTTTATCAAATAAACCAATTTCAATACGACCAAAAAAATAAATAAAAAACACCTATACTAGCACCAAAACTTTTTATTGAAAAACAAGTTTTTTCAAAATTGCATGTTTCCATTAAGCAAATTTATTTTTGAAATGTCAAATTGCGCAACAATGGTCAATGGAAATGCAGCTATTGACAAACTGTGCAAATATTTAGTGAGATACCAAAACACAGAGTAGCTTTCTTAACCGAGCAAGCACCTGTCATATTGTTTAGGTTTGAGGTCCTCGTAAAGCAACAACTCTCGACAGTACGGAGAAGTCTGAAAAGCTACATGCAGGTGGATGAAGGGTCCCTCCAGTTACATTGGAGAAAATCATGAAGGTACTGAGGAGATTCTGGGAAGGAATATTGAGATGAGCCACAGCATTGAAATCAAGAAACAGAGAACATTTTGGAAAATGGTTGTAAAGCCTAGGAAAGCAGAAAGAGAAGTCGATGCCGGGATCATAATTCTGTAGAACAATCTGGCAGCTGCTGCAATTAATCTGCTCCTTTATAAGCTCCTCCTGATTGGACCTGATGAGCTCCAGCTGTGAGGACACCCCTGCTGGGCACACCCTGCAAACCGGCTGTAGACACACACGCACACCAAACTGCACCCAGTCCCGTGGCTGTGACAACACCATGCTGGAGAGCAGCAGGCTGTCCTGCAGAAACTCCTGTTGGGACAACATACAGTAGGGTTTATTATACCCGTTTCCACACTGTCTGTTGGATTCCAATCAAAAATGTTACAATCACATTAATGTGCCAAACAGGTAGAAAGAAAGACAGGATAAACAACATTAACTCAAAGATCCAGAACATGTCAAAAGATATGCTGGGTTAAAGATGACCGCTTCATTTGAAGCTGAGTTCAGTCAGCAGAGAGTCGACACAAAAATCTGTCAGATGAAGACTGGAGTCTGCAGGTGTGAGAGGAAACTGACTTAATTCACAGCCAGACAAACAGATGGCCTTTATAAGAAATCCTTCATGTTTATTATATAATTTGCATTGTTGTCTGCTAAGATATAAATATACTCATTTTTATTAAAGGCGTCCTTTAGAGTCATTTCAGAAACCACTATCAACCTCACAGCTCCACAAATAAACAATTTTTTTTAATTCTCAACAGGATACAACAAAAAATCCAACCAACACTTTCCAAGTCATATTCACTTGTAGAATAAATTTAACGTTTTTTTCAATAGGATTCCTTTCATTTTATTGGAATTGAGACAGAAATACTTGAATTCTTAGAAACAATTCAAATCATCGCCACCTGATGGTATGCTTCTTGTTTCCAACTGTTGCCCTTCTTTAAGTTTCCACAAGAGCTTTTAATAGTTTTCTGTAAAACCTTGAAAGTCAAGGTGTGTCCTCAGATTTACAGCAAAGAAATGGCAAGAATGAATCTGCCTTGGCCTCTGCTTTGCTCTTTCTGAGAAATAATGAGAATCTATTGTGATATTTAAACATAATGTCTCTTCTCTGACTTTAGCTGAAATAGGTTGTGGAAAGAAGTGAAGGAATCAGACTTACAAACAGAGCTACAAACGGAAAACAAATCAGTCGTTATGTTTTTACACTGCAGTGAAGTGACAGAGGTTGTTTGTTGGTCTATAATCACAGGTGATGTCTAGTTTTGATCTGAGCTAAAAGCTGAACCCTCCTAAGAACCAAACTCTCCACAGACATGACGGAGAAAAATGCTTGTGGTTCTTCTGAGCCTGAAGGCCCTTCTCTATCAATAATGCAGGCATGACCAAGCTGATTAACAGAGAAAACCAGTTTTTAGGACTAAGACCCAGCAGAAATCACACAAGTTCAGTCCACTCTCTGTCTGGTGATTTAACACTTTCTTTTTTTCTTACTGCTGACACAATTGCTTTGCTTTCTGCAGGAACTTTGCTGTTTTAGATGTTTTGCTGCATAAATGAGCAATGAGAGAGAAGCAAACACGCAGATTCAACTAATACACAGACTCAGTTAAGGACTGACACCATGTGTATACATAAATATGCATCTTTGTATACATTTGTATGCACATAGATGGATATCTTTCCAATGTCTGATGATTTGAGGTCATTTCCTGTTGACCTCATGATCCATCGTATTTTCTCAAATAAGGTTCAGCATCAAAGTCCCTGTTTTTGGCTCATATACAATCAAAGAAAAGATTTTCACCAGCCAAAATGATCAAAACGCAGCACTTGAACTCTATCACTCTGTATTTAATTAATTCATATTAAAAAGACTATCAAAACTTTAGCTGCACCATCTTGGAGGTGTTTTAATTCTTGAAATTCCTGCTGATGAAAAAAATGCAACGCTCCTTCCTATCAATTAACCAATCAATCAAATTTTATTTGTATAGCACATTTCAGCAGCAAGGCATTTCAAGGTGCTTTACATAATTAAAGAAAAAATAAAACATGTGACATTGAATAAACAGTAAGAAAGAGAGAGAGATTTTGAAAAAAAAAAAAGAAAAAGATAAAAACATATGTTTGTTACAGAATTCAAGCGCCTGTCGTCGCCGGACTCCGCCGTCCTAGAATCAACAAGCACATGTACTAATTTTTTGCATCACTCTGGGATCTGATTTTGGTGACACTATGAAAGAAGGTTGCCCTATAAAACCTGTTTGAAATAAGACTAAGTATAAGATTCTGCAAGTATAACATTGACACCTGGCTCAGGATGCATTTAGTGCCGTCATAAACAACTGTGCAAAGCAAAAAAATAAAAATAAATGGAAATGAAACATGCGATCAAGAGGGATTAGAAAACACTGCTGGGCTCCAGCTAAACAGTGAGAAATGTTCTGTTAAGGAAAATGCTGGCCATCTGAGCCCTCATGAATAAAATGTTCTCCGGCTACAATAATTTAAACTTGTGGATAGTTTTTGCTGTTTCTCAGTAGAATAGACAGGACTTTGAGTTCGTATAAATTGATGTTTAAGCTCATGTAAAATTCTGTCGTCCAGTCGGTGTTTCTGAATGTATTCACTAGAGGGAGCAATCACTTCACTCTTTCTTCTGTGAGAGAACAGGAGCAAAGCAAAAGCGCCCCAAAGAGTTATGGCGTATTTTTGAAAAAGGAATAAATAAATAAAGTCCATCAGAAATTTACAAATACACCTTTCAACCGGCTGAAAAGCAGAAAACATTCAATCTCTTCTCGGGTTTTAGACGCAACTTCGGCAACAAATTGCTGGTCTTTGAGAGTTTAGAAACTTCATATTGGACGCTGAACATTCACATAAAGCAATGTTTTCACCAAACCTCGTCCACTCAACAGCTGTGCCTCCCAAAGATCATTTAGCAAAGGGAGCACCGATCAATACTGCATGCTTGTCTTTTTTTAATCAGTTGATTTAGCAGTTTGTCCAAAAGCTGTGATGCCGATGATTACCGGATAGATGAATGAATCATAAAAAGACACTTTAGAAGTGTCTCCACTCAGGAACACGTCCACTAATCTACAGAGATATCCCTAATACATTTTTCACTTTTCTCTGAATAATTAGACATATTGATGAATATTAACAATTAAGTCTTTCAAATGTCTCATTTTATCTACTGCCAGATAAAGACTGGGGTTCTTAGTGAGTGAATTCCTGAGTTGCTCCTTGCAGAAACATCTAAGATCCACCCAGAAGTCTGTGCTCCGTTTGCTCCAGCCGTGTTGCTCTTGGCTTCCTACCCACCCTCCATGCACACATCCCTCATCCCTGCCACTTTTCCCCCCTTTCCTCTCTCAGTCTCCCCCCTCCATGATTTTTTTTTTTTTTTTTTTAACTTTTTACTTGTTTGATATATTTCTTTCCACCCTACCACCACAATATTCAAAGACTTATACAATATACATGTTCCATCTGGTCAAACTTGGTGAACTTAAATATACCTGTCAAGTGCAACTTTAAAGTTTCCCCCTCGAAACCTCTACTGGGTCTCGCCCAATCCACCAAGGCTTTAATTAAAAAGCAGCCCCAGTTCCAGGATGTGCTTCTAAATGAGGGAGTTTGCGCTGGCAGACGAGTAGCTGGGGTCTTGCAGTGGGACCCGAGCTTGTGGCTTTCATCACTTCCACTCCACGGCTCTGAAGTTCCGGAGAGGCATCTGTCTGACTTGAATTGGAGAGATGGAGAGATGAGCTGCAAGAGAAGTGTAGAGAGAGAGAGGGAAGAAATTGAGGGAGCAGGATGGAGAGGTGGAGGCAGAGGGGGGCTGAAGCCGAAGAGGGGGCAGATACCAAGCTTTTGTTCTGACTCTAAGGAAGAAGAGTTGCAGCAATAGAGACTTTTCTCCTTTTTTTTTAGCTTTTACACAGAGTTTGACAAACTGGTTTGTTAGTTACGATAACTGCGGTTTAATTCCTCCATATTTTTTTTTATCAATATTTAAGGTTATTATCTCTTTTATTGCTTCTAAAAGGCCAAATATGGCTTTTCAGTCCATTCAAAAAATTTCAGCGTAGATTCACAAGTCCCTTCATTAATCTTTAACGCTTAAAATGTGTGTTAAATTATGGAAAATATCTGTATTTTTAGCAAATAAATACAGAATTATTGTCATCCTTCCTGTACGGCTAAATAGGTTGCAGTCTATTTCAGTGCAAAACTAATAAACATTAATAAATTAATATTACATAAAATGAGGATTTTCAGTTCTGACACAACCAAAATAAAAAAGACACAGAGTTAGATGTTTTGTGCATTTAAATACTACACAGAACAATTTACTAGAAATATGTTCATTCAAGAGGAAGAGCTTTTGCTGCAAAATCTGAATCAATGCAACGGAGTTTCCTTGGTTGGAAAACCTTTTATCAATTAGAGTAATAGTTTTAATAATCAGGTTTTAACTTTAATGCATTTAGTTGAGTTTAAATCTGGATTTAAATTAAACTTTAAACTCATTTAAACTCATCTGTTTACTTAAAACAGATGCAGTTTTAAATAAACTGCTTCTGTTCGCTTTCTGATTATAGCGCTGATCTATTTTAAATTGACAATAAACTGAATTAACCTGGAATTAAATGAAATGCAACAAAAATTCACTACAATTATTTGCTAATTTATCTGCAGATTAATATTAATTTAGTCTTAGGCACTTTATAGGTTTAAGATTTGTAAAATGTGACACTTCCGACACAAAATTCTATTAAAGTTCTAGAAAACAGTTTCTGCCTTGATTATTGTTATTTTTTGTGTGTTTATTAGAAAGCCTGCAGCAGTGGGATAATACTGCCCGACTGTCTAGAAAACCAAGCAACCATGACATCTAGTGGTTATTTCCTGAAAACCAATCACCATGAAAAAAGAAAAAAAGCCTTTGCATCTGTTTGTCAGAACAAAACGAAACACACAAACACAGGAAACAACACGTTAAATGAGGCGTTTGGGAGAGAACGCTTAAAGCTCATTTTCTGAATGGGCTTCAAAACTGAACACCTACCAGGGAAAACAGGACAAAGAAAAAGACTAGAATGAGAGAAGCACGGTAGCTTTAATTTAAATAGTAAAAACAGTTTATAACAATAAATAAGATCTCTCTCTCCATGTATTATATTTATTTTTGTGCATTTTTCAGGACCTTTCTTCCAAACATTTAAACGGCCTGTCATGCAGAGCTTTGGGTTCCAGGCGGTGAGCCAAAGCCCACTGAACCCTGAGAGGGGTTAGAAAATTCTCACGCATGTCTTTAACCGATCTGCAAACAGGCCTTTTACTCAAGGTCTTTACAAAGCCCTGTACTTTAATGAAAATAACTGAACACAACACAACAGCGTTTCCAAATCTTAAAAGCACATCAGTCTGACGCACAAAAATAGTTCAAAATTATTCCGAACAGATTAACCAAAGAGAAGCTGCACAGCTGACTTTAAATAAGCTTGATGATTGACTTGTTTCTAAATATATGCATTTTATGGAAACGATGTGCTGAAAGCTTCATTACACATCAGCTGTTCCGCCTCCTGGGGAAAGCATCAAGGAGATCAGATTCCTCGGACCGTCCGATGCGTCCGCGGACATGTGGAGATGATCAGTGCTGTTGCTTCTGCATTGTTGTTTTTGCTTTGCTGCTGTTTTGGGGAAGAGTCCAGATTTTGACCCTGGAGCTGCTCTGTCAAAAGTAAATTTATTTCAGATGCCGGGACTCAGTTTACCCATGCTGAGGGTTTTCTTCTTTTATCTTTAGTTCCTTTGATGAAACATTAGCCACACAGGCTGTGAGGTTATTTATTAGACAGTTTCATTTTTATTTTATTTGTTTTCTCTGACAGTAAATCTGCAAACATCTTATATTTCAGAAATCAACCTCCCTCTCAAGATCACAAACTAAATTATCGAAAGAAAAATAAACAATTTTCACTTCCAGTTACGATTAACATCACAAAATAATATATCTGATATCTGCTACGTCTGTATCTAAAAACATATTATGACTCTGTTTGGATGCTAACACATTACATAAAATGTCAGCCCTTAGAGTTTTCTTTCCATTAGATGTCTTATCTTTAATCCCTGCAGTCGCTGGCCGAGCTCAAAGGCTTTACCGATTAAGTGCTGCCATGTGTAAGTTCAGGAGACTATCAAAGCTCTGAGATGTTTGTGATTACACTCTATGGGAGAAATCACACACTTAAGAGGGTTTTGAGGATTTCTGTTAGCAGGAATTTTGAAATGTGCAAAATTGTGGGAAAGTGATGTGTAAAAATACAACATGTACTAAATGTGTTCCTCAGAATGCAGTTACAAATAAAAACAAAAATACTGGGACTCCTGTGTGCTCATGGCTGGAAGAGATTAGTGGCTCGTGGATAAAAGTGATATTTTATCAGTGTCTGGACTTTTGAGCCTTTTTCTGTCAGAGTGCAGAGACTTGTTTTCACTTTATGAGCTCTGGGATTCATAACCAGCCATAACACTGACATGACTTTCTCTGTTTCATGTTTCACTGATTGCTCCGTGCACCTTTGTATTTTACGACATATGGAAAAATTTTAATGAGGATAAATTCATAAATAATAGGAAATAAAATAAAACCTTTTCTCTTTAAACTTATAATGAAAAATAAAATACAGAAATACATGTATGTGTAATATTTATGGGATATAAATATTATTATGATAGATTAAATTTGTAACATGCATCTCTTTGAGATACTGACGAGATTTTTTTTTCCATGTTCTAGTCATGTTTGTGTTTTAATATTTATTAGCTATTATCTTTCAACATTTTAACAATTAATGGATTATACAAAAATAACAGTTGAATTCTGCCTGATATTATTTTAAAAATTGATCAAGTGTTTTAATTTACCCCATTAGAAATACAAATATGTATTTATGTTCAAGGAAAAATAATAGGAAGCGGTTAAAACTTATTAATTTTGAATTTCTGAATGCATTAGGCAAAGTACTTTTGTTGTTTTTGTAATGACTATTCCTTTCTTCATATTGTCTACTCAATTGTTATATGTTGCACTAAATATGGTTTGGACAGTTTTCTTCTTTTTACACTGAGCTGGATAATTTTTCACAACAATGTGAAACCATTCTCCAGATTCACAGTAAAATTCTAAATAAGACGTTAAACTTTAAGGTCTAAATTACACATTATGAATGAGACAGGGTGCAGTAAGCAATTAAACAGGGTGCAGTTTAATTGAGTGGTTTTATTTTTATACATGTGTCCTTGTATTATTGCAGTTAGCTCAATGGTGAAGGAATGTCACCATTAAGTTTACTTTGTTTCCTAAGTTATTCAAAGTTGTTTAGTACAACGTCATGTTGGAGAGACATTTATCTGGTCATTATTATGAAGCCACAGCTAATATAAACAAGCTGTTATTAGCTAATAACATCCCATAAGCCACAATCATCATTGAGGATTATGACAACTGAGGTTTGGTCAATCGTCATAATCACTCTTAATTATGAGATAAAAACTGTAACAAAGAATTTAATCTCAGACCACAAGTCAAGTCTCAAGTCTTTATGGCCCAGGCCTCGGTCCAGTCTTTCATTTTAGCGACTTAATTCCAAGTTGAGTCACATTTTTAGACAAGTTAAAAATGTATCTTTAAGGCTTTATTTCCTGTAAAATGCTGACAAAATAAAAAATACATATATTTAAATTGCTAAATGTACAGAATTTATTTAAGCTTATGTGTATTTACCCATCAAATGTATTTATATTTAATTTTATCAGGAACTTTGTAGATGGCAAACGGAAAAATAATTCTGCGACTGACTGGCGACCTGTCCAGGGTGAACACCGCCTTTCGCCTGGAACGTTAGCTGGAGATGGGCAGCAGCAACCCTCCCGACCCCACTGAGCAGGACCGGCCCAAGCCTCCATGGGGCCCCAAGCAAAATGTGGTTTTGGGGCCCTCTAGTTCTGCTAACAATGTGGACTGGCTTCAATCAGCAGCCCCATCATTAGATCATTCACACACCTGCTATAAACTTATTGCATCTCTGACAGTCCTGTTTACATTATATACATATATAATATAGGATACATTTATTGGCCAACTGATTTATCAACCAGTTCATTTCTTGGCGACAATTTCCTTAATTTTGGGGGATCGTGATTGGCCGATACTTACATGTGAAGCCCATCTTATCCCCTAATCTTATCTTTGTCACCAAAGGTTTAAAAATCAGCCTCTGTCCTCTTTTGCTCTGCAATGAGAGCTTTGACTCTCAGAGCGGCACCACCAGGTCAGGTCTGCACGTCTGCTGTTGATAATATTCACCACACCGTTTCTTGTTATATTTAGCAACATTTCAGACAAAAAGAAATTCATATCAGCCAAAATCAACTCATTTAAAGTTTAAACTCAGTTTCACACAAACACAAAGACCCTAGCATAAATGTTTGGCTGCTGAACTGGACCGTTCCAGGTTGCTATCAAGGTAGCAGCTTTACAAATCTTTTACATGACATTACATTACCAAGGCTCATTAAAACAAACCTTTATCTTGGCTTTTTTCTATTCTTCCTCTTTCTTTTCTCCCTCCTTGAAGGATAAGTCCTTTTTGAGACATTGTTTTGCTAACTTAACTTCTGACCGGAGCTTTGGACGCTCTGCACATCGCACAGCAGCTCATGTTACCGGCAAAGCGTATGGTACCTACCGCGACCACCACAGGCCCCCCAAGAGCAATTCATTTTTTTATTTTTATCCATAAAATAATGATTTCTACATACATTATCAAATATATATTATTGTAAAAACAAATAACTTCACAGTGAAATTGTGTGTTTTTGATATTATAATGACATAGAAATTATTTTTTTTTAAAATAAAAAATTAGTTTTACTGAGGGGCCCCTTAGTGGCTCTGGGGCCCTAAGCGGCTGCTTAGTTTGCTTATGCCTTGGGCCGGCCCTGCCACTAAAGGTACAAGGGTGTACAGAAAATGGATGGATGAAATGAATGAAAAAAAAAATGTTAAAAACTTGTGTTATCCCTTTGTATAATATCAAAATTGTGTCATCAAATGTGTGTAAACTGAAACTTGAGATTCTATTATCATAGAACATTTACATTTCTTAAATCGTGTCTTTATTTTAGTCCATTTTACATTACCGTTTTTCTTTGGCAAGAACAAAAGCATAAAAGAAGATGAAGCAGTAGGTTATTGTGAGATGTTCACAATGACCCATGACTTTCAGTTGCATCAGCTTTGACTCCTGAGCCTCTTCTGAATGTCTGTTCTGTAATTACACACAGCAGACCAAGCTGCTGTACACACTCACACAGATTCTTCATCTTGATACAGTATTTATGTCACACTTCTTATTCATGTGTGCAAGTGGACTATTTGAAAATTAGAAGACACATGAAGAAGATGAATAGAAACAGGCTCACTTATTTCACACACACGGCCAAACTAAGGATGGAAAGCATAACATGGCTGCCGATGCACACACACCAATATATACACAGTGTTTTCGTAATGTAATTAAATCAGCCCATGCTTGGGCTCGGAGACATCCCCTGAGGATTTAAAAGCCCACACTGACTGTCCCTGCAGGTCACAGAGGTGCCTGTTTTTCTTGGACATATTTCATGAGACTCCATCTCTTCCTGATGGGAACTGAGCCTTTGGAAGAAAAAAAAAAAAGATTTGCTTTTGACAAAACCAGCACAAATGTTTTCTAACAAGCCAAGATCCTGATGCTGGAGGCAGAATGGAGTAGATTTACTTTGCAATGGGATAGAATGGATGATGCAAAATGACTTGTATCCCTTGATCTTTTTTACATTTTGTCAATCACAAGTATTGATGTATTTTTGCTGGGATTTTATGAGGCAGAACAATAACAATAATTTGAAGAAAAAGGGAAATATGCTGCACAGTTCACAAAAAAATAAATGTTGCATTCATAAGTATTGAGCCTCCATTTAGTCTACACTTTGTACAATACAACATCTTTTCAGGCCAAACATCTCTGCTGGCTTTTCACTTCCAGAAAAACATTTTGCTTATTTGTAAAATAATTAAATCTCAGTTGTTTTGGATGAAGAGAACTTTTTATCAACTACCACAGATTCTCAGTTGGGTTTGAGTTTGTCCTTTGACTGGGTAATTTTAACTCATACCATTGATCTTAACATCGTCACTCTGCTTGCATGTTTAGCGTTGTTTTCCAACCCAGCCTCAAGTATTTTCCAGCTTTAACAGATTTTCTTGTTGGATGTTTCTACTGAAGAAAAGCAACCCTTCATCATGATTCTTCCACCACAATGTTTCACGTTTGCGGTGGGGTGTTCACAATGATCTGTAGTGTTAGTTTGCAGCTCAACCAAAGTTGCCATGACCCAGAAAGAGGATTGTAGCAGCAAGGGTCTTGAAGAGGACTCTAAAACGTGAAATCATCCATTCTAATAGTGGACAAGTTGTGTCTGTTTAAAAATAAAAAAAAAAATAAAATAAACTACCAACAAGCACTGGAAAAAAGAAAGATGCCAACCAACGTCTCCAAAAACCCAAAATCTCATCACAAGACCTACAGCAAGCTCTTGCTTCTTCAATACAAAAATGAGTGCCTGCTCTTTCAGAAAAAACTTCACAACTCTCTTGCGGGAGGTGGGCAAGGAGGAAACTTTGCTAGCTAAAATAAAAAACTCTCTACCAAAGAACAGGACTTCTAAGTCTCAAATTGAATTATTTAGACACCAGAACAAAGGACTTACTTCATACAAACCAAACACAGCTTTCCAGGAAATGTCAACTGTGAAGCACAGAGCTGGAAGAGTCAGCTGTTTTCATCTACAATGACAGAGCTGAGGAAGAACTGGACATGACAGTGACTCAAAACTTACCAGTAAGTCTACCAAGGACTGGATGAGAAGTAAGACGCATACAATCCTTGGCAGAGACAATGCCTTGATCTTAAACTCACTGAGATGCTGTGAGGTGACTTAAAACAAGGTGAACATGCAAGAAACACCTCCAACATCCAGACGCTTTTCACAACTTTTTGCAGACAAATGTCAGAGACTGGTAGATGTCTACAAGTCTCTCAAAAGTTATTTCAAATGTATTAGAGGGTTGGGTGTCTTTCCTCAGGAAGAAAACACACCTTTGTAGATACATTCTGTTTAATAAAAACAAGTATTCATGGAATTAATAACTTAGAATTATTTATGAAAAAATTGCCTATTTGCAGATTTCTTTAGAATAATATTAAAAGAAAATGAAACTTAGAAAGCTGAGATACCCGAGTGCAATTCTAGGCATCTAGGCACCTGAGACGTTATTAGCTGGTGTTTGCAAATGAACCAATCCCGGAGCAGCATTCATTTTCTTTGACAGTGATTGGGTGTTCCCTGAAGAGCAGAGAAAACGAAAACCGTGGATTTTAGCTTCTGCCATTGTGCCAAGAAGGTTTCCACTATGCCCATTAATAAGTATCAAGGCATATTTGGTGTGTGAACTATTAAAATAGGCAGCTATAGGCATTTTAGAGGGGATGTGGATTTCAGCTGTTGTGGTCCCCAATATTTGGTCCAGGTTTTGCTACATTTTGGGTGTTCTCAATATTTGCCTAGTATTTTTTTTGTACAAGTGCAGAATTTAGACTGAGATTGACCCTAATCCAAAGGTATGTTGGATTTTTACATGAAACTTTTGTATAAACTGAAACGCTGTTAAATGTTATAGTTCAAACCAATTTGGACAATAACTGTCTTGAGTTTCAGACATGGCTGAAAGTGGACCTCCTGCTGGTACTAATCAAGTCCATCCTCAGGTCAGACGTATCGATAGCTGCAGCCTGTTTGAGCCGAGACCTTGCAGACTCGGGTCATTATCCCGGCTGCTGAGGCAGGTGGAGGAAAACGGCTGTAGGCTGTACTGTGATCCAAGACTTCTAAACACATAATCCGCTTTCCACTGAGGGTCCCTAACCACAGGAAGCCTCTCATGCAGCAGCTCCACAGATCTCCTGGCCTCAGCGCATCTCATCTCATCTCCCTCAGATAAACAGTCATATTTGATTGATAAAGAAATGACATCACGTTTTATAACAGCAGTGATGAGTGAAGTTTTCCTTGCACTGATGGCTTTTAGCATCTTTTGTTCTTTACGTCTGTGTTGTGTCTGTGACTGGAGTCAACGTATAGATTTTTCTTTTTCAACAGATATAATCACATTTCCTTTAGCTGGTCTATGTAACATTAGAGTTTTATGAGATTCAGAGCAGTTATGAGAAACAGAGTCTTTGCTTTGAGAAGCGCATGAAAGGGGTAGATTATGAGAATCCTATCTTTCACGTCAGTCAGACAATTTGTTTTGAATGATTGAACATTTTCTAATAATTCACTTTTAAGTTTCTGATTCCACAGATTACTTTGGAAACAATTACTCAACAGATGAATATAAGTAGTTTTCACAATAAACAATGGATGCATTGCATTGGAAATACATATGAACTGTGGCTTTGGAGGAACCCGGAGTATCCTGAGAGAACAAACATGTACACAGGGAGAACATGCAAACTCCATGCAGAAAGAGTCACAGCTGACCTTATTGCCTGAAGACTCGTCACATGGTTTCAGAGTATTTGTCTATGGGGCTCTGATGTTAGAAGCAAATAAAAAACAGATGAATTTTTAAACCAGTTTTGATGTCACTTTCATCATTAGAGCCACACAAACAAAAACACTTCTCTACAAATAGCAGTTTTCAATTCTCAAATAGCCTTCTTCTGTGCACCAGCTGCTTTAAGTAGTACAGTTGTACCTCCAACCAGCACGCAATAAATGATTCAGTAATACTTTAAAATGGATTTATATTTATTGAAGCAGTACTAAAATGTCTTTGGACAGAAAAGTAAAAATTTCAATCCATTTTTGGACTTTCTAAACATGATGATTTCCAGGTTTTCACTATAAATGACCACACAAACGCATGTAATGCAATCCATACTCTACAGCTTAGAGGTTTTCTTTTTGTTGGTTAGTTTGCTTGTATCAGAAATAACTAGAGGTTTCTAATAACTCACTATAAGGGCATTACTTTAAACTCAGCATGAGCCATCTATCATCATCATCATCAATGAGCTTTTCATTTTTATTTACTTCACCAAAACACGTGTTGCGATTGTACAATCAGTAGCTTCACCAAAAACTGCTTCTAAATTCTAAAAAACATTATTTTCACATCTGGAGTCTACAAGCCCCCTGATTGGACAAGCCCACTTTGCTCATCCAGCTGTTGTGAATCACAGACACAGAAACAAACAATTTGTGACAGACAGACACTCAGACAGCTTCACTTGAACTTGTATTTATAGGTAAACACTCCCTATGTACAAATACTAACTTGCACTCCTGTATAAAATAGACAGCATTCACATTGCAGCAGATACTTGAGCCTGTACAGCCCCAGACTGCTTACAGGTCAGTTCAGTTTGTATTCTGAGTCAGGTTACAGTATTTAATTTGTTGATTTGATGAATAGACAGAAATCTACCCGTAGAAATATGCAGCATCTAAGAAAATGGATTTCGGCCTTTTTAATCCAAACACATGTTGCTTGTGCTCGTCTCGCTCTGAGTTTACCACAGTTTTGGCAGTGGTGCATACACATCTCTGTGCATATGCTAAATGAACTTTAGCTCTGGAACCAGAGAAACAATCCGCTTCGCTCTCGGCTTGTCTTGGCACCGTCACATATGAACTCTAAACTGTTATCTGACATTTTTTAAACTCCAACATTTCTGATAATCACAGCAGCCGTGACTTCAGCTGGAACGTTCAGTGTAAACAAGCTCAGGAAATGAAGCTGACGAAGATGGTGATGTCCACTCGTTATTTTCTGGAACACCGTTTTGGGCGTAGGAGTCGTTAACCCTTTGTAAATCACTTGTTTTCTGAAATACCTGCCATTTAGCAGTTCTAAGACCTGTTGTAAATACTCATTCACTGATTGTTTTAATATAGGAAAACTATTTTCAGAGTTTGATGGTTTAAAATATTGTAGGAAATTGTATTTTGAGAAGATATCTGGTCTAATATATATACATACATTTAATACATACATTTCTAGCAACTAAGTTTAAATGTAATGCTTTTCACAGATAATGTTCTCATGATGGTGTTTGTTTTCTCAGATGTTTTTCTAATCAACAAACCTCTCAGAGAAGCCCACCCAGCAAAATAAATGTTGTATCATCCAAGTGCAACTTCTGCTCTTAATTACCCAAATCTCCAAACATTCTGTGTCTCAGTAGCTCAACCCAGGCGACGCCAATTTCCCATCCTTTGATGATCAACCACCGCTTGACGGGAATAACTGCACGAGTTTTGATCTAAATGGATAAAAATCAGTAATAAAGCAAAGCAAGCTTATTTCTGTAATAATATTTATAGACGACGTAACCCAAGATGTTTTGCAGAATAAAAAAAACACAAATTACAGTGAAGGAAAAACACACATTCAAGCATTTACATCTAATTTGTTGTAAGAATACAATGAAGATTAGACAGATTTACCTGGCAAAGAGGTTCGTCCTAACTGGTGAGATCCAGAGTCTAATGAACCGTTTTAGGGTTCAATGTGATAGAAATCAAATATAAAAAATATATATTTTTCCATTTTCCACAATAAGAAAGGCAGCAACTGTCTGACATATTTTAAAATACGGGAGAAATGTGTAATTTAGGAACAAGTAGTAAACCATTGAGGAATACAGAATGGGAGAAATCACTTTCCTAAACACTTCCTGTAGGTCCTGGCAAAAGCTTTTTATTTGTCCATGTAAGCACCCCTCAATGTGTTTCTGTTCAATGAATCAAAAGAGGAACATGTATAAAAATAGTAACATGTTCCAAACATCTCAAAGCTGCCTGCTAGACGTGTTACGATGAGATTTTGGCTCTTGTGCCTCAGTTAAAACAAGTTTCCTGTTTTTAATTGTCTTCACAGGTGGGCCTCTGAGTGTCCTTTGACCCCGAGGGGCGTTTAAGGTTCCCATTATAACAGTCAAAGGTCAGTTTTGCGCTTCAGGCTAATTGATTTTAGTGAGCTTACCTATGCATATGTGCTCATGAATCACAGCGATCGCAGCTCATCAGTGTGATTGCTTCTTTTGGATGTGAGCCCATCACTCCGCAACATTTAAGATTTTGTTGGTTTTCATCAATCCGATCATTAAAACAATGGATTCTGTAGAAACAGTGTAATGAGAAGGACGTAGTGAAGAGGCTTTCTCTGCCTGTTTATATTAACTATTAAAACTATTGAGTATGACGTTTCAGAAGAAACAAAACGTTCAGGCATTCAGGCAACACTGAGGATGAAATCTCTCTTTTCAGAAACATAATCAGAGCCAGATGGTGTCGATCTTCTCCCCTGCTAACCTTTGACTCCCCCTCTCTCTGCCTCCGACTCCTACACTCAAGGGAGAACAACACAAATCAAGCAGTTGCTCCCCGATCTGCTGAAGGAGTGAAAATCAGGAGTTTGCATCAGATGATGCAGGGAAACAACTATGACCTCTTGATTAAAAAGCAATAAAATGAAAACGAAAGATCGTATTAGATACCTGGGGGTGAAATTTAGAAAGACTTTGGGAACATTATGAGTTTTATGAAGTTTGAAATACAATATTCTGTGTTTTTATTCCTGCTATTTATCATAGCATAAAACCCTGCTACTTAAAAACTGATGTAGCTTATTGTCATCAGTTCCACTTTGAACAAGTTACTAAAATCAGTTATTATTGTTATATTTAACTTGATGTAAGTCAGTAAAGAGTAAGTAAAACCTAACATAGTACAACACTGCGGGTCATTTAGTTTGTCATCAACAGAACATGCCGTCATGGCAGATTTAATTCAAAAAGAAAAGTTTCCATGCGTGCCGATGTAGTCACTGGAAAAGATAACTACGTCACTTGATTATGTCATTTTTTTTTTACTCCTTAAGCATCAATAATTTGAATTTGTCATTTTTTATCTGGCTCCATCACACTCTTACATAATTTTGGAGGAATGTTTTCCTTTTTATTTCTTCCAGGCATTAAAGTGGAGGTTAGGGACGACAACCGTCCGTAAATAGCTAAAAATGCTTAAATAGCTCAGAGCCCCTTTGTGAAAATGCTTTCAACTGCATATTTTAATAGTTTAAACACCAAATATACCTCAATAAGCAGTAATGCACACAGCGGAAACCGTCTTGGCACTACTGCAGAATTTAATATCTTCAGTCTTGCCCATCTCTGCTCTTGAGAGTGCAGCCAATCTGCATCAAAAGTTAACTGTGCTAATGAATTGGCTTCTTTGCAAGCATCAGTCAATAGTGTGTCAAGTTTTTTTATGCCCCGTTATTTCATATTCCCTTGTGGCATTTTCACAGAAAGACACACAAATGGGTGAATCTGTGAATACTGGACCAAGAACAGGCCGGGATCCACTGCACTTCAGTTTGTCCAGTTTTCCAGACATCTGTTTGTTACCACAGACCTGAATGTTCTGGACCACAAAGCTGCCAAAGATCCTACTTTTAAAAATCTGAACCTACCAGATTTTCAAAAGCATAAGCATAATTATCAGTAAACCAAGAGCATTTCATTTGCAGTAGATGGTTGCTCATTTTCCTCATCACTGTACCTGCAGCAACAGTATTTTTAATTTTTTTCCGAGGCGGTAATATATGTTAGGACTTTTCTGAACAGCTCCACATAACATTTTATTTATAACACTTTATGGCACCTCAGTAATTTTCTTGTAGATTTACTTTTGCATTCGGAGTCAATAACCCAGTTTGTTCCAGTCTTCTATGATTTCATATTCGACTCACTGACTGCAAAGTGTTCAGGTTCTAAGACAAGTTTATTTATACAGAACAAATTATACATGAGGCAATCCAAGAGGTTTTACTGGACATTAAGCAAAAAGGATTGAAAGCAGATAAAGCATAAAAGCATTGTGTTTAAAACACAGATAACAAAGCCGTAAAAAATAAAACGCATCAAACAGTTAATTATTCAGATTGTTTGATAAACAAAGTTACAATAAACAAAACTGTTTGTTTCAGAGCAGAGGAGCAAAGAAACTAAATTATGAGAAAATCTTCAGTCCAACAATTCTGCTTGGCTGTTGTTATGAAGCATTAGAGCATATTATGTGCTGTGTTTGTTTATCAACCACAAAAAAAGTATTGTGTTGTGGTGAAAATCTGTTTCTGTCTCTCTAACGAACATTGTTTTGGAAGTCTTGTCACAATGTTTGCAACTTTGCAAGAGTAAGTTGTGCTGTAATGTCAATGTCAAATGTATTTATATAGCACTTTAAAACAGGTATAAAACTGCACCAAAGTGCTGCACAAGAACAACACAAATAACAAAACAGAGCACAAAACAAAACATCAATTAAATGCCAAAGAGTAAAAATGAGTTTTAAGAGTATACGAGTAAAACAGGTAACCCTTTGAGTCTAAAAAAGCAAACTGTTAAATTTAATATACTAACTGAGGTTCATAGAGTCTAACATGCAAAATTCAACTCAATAAAATACTTTATCTTGCAGGAAAACTAAATGTTCTTTTTGCTCACTGTACTATGATGGACTTCAGTTTATTTGAAAATGGCATCACAATTTTCTCAAACTGAATGACAGCAATGATGGTTGCTACTTAATTATTGTCAAAGCAGCAATAGAGTTTTTCTATGCTCTGATATGTATCGGGGATATTGAGCTCATAATCTGGCACCTTTAATTAATTAACAGATTATTCATGTTAATGTGTGCATTCTGGAAATAAATGTGGATTAAATAATTGTTATGATTACATTGTTCTGATAACAGAATAGACATTGTTCCCATCAGTTACACTTAGCTCACCACACTCTTTTTAACCACAACAAAGTTTTCTGATTCACTTTAATCAATATCCATACTGCCATTACAAAAAGCATTCCAAGCTGTTCTGCTTGGCGTTTGTAATAGCCATAAGCTTAAAGGGTAGATTATACTTATATTTGGGTTTAGATATATGCATCACAGCTGCAGGCGCCATACGCAAATTGATGTTACTATTCTTGTTCCCTCTAAGGGGATGTGATGACACATGGGCTGCTTTTTATCCGAGTTGAATGACATACTGTGTGAACATTATGAAGCAAGTGATTATTTTGGTCATATTTTCTAACTCAAAGCTGAATAAATTTGAATTCTTAATGATTTAAGCATAAAAATGCTGTGATGAGGGAAGATGTGGCCTAATCAGACCAGCACTCTATATCAAGGTTTGCATAATTATTAGGCAGCTTCTTTTAGGGCACAATAGACCAAAAATGGACCAGATGAACGGGCCTGTGCTTGGATAAGTAAAGGGCATCAAGCCTCACTTCAAAGCCCATTTCTGCCATGAAAGAAAAAATAAAATCCCAAAAAGAAGTCATAATTATTGGAATAAAAATCATAATTTTGAGAATAAAGGTGAAAATGTTGAGTTTTCATGTCATAATTACAAGAATAAAAGTAATAATTTCATGATAAAAAGGCATACATTTGGGAATAAGTCAATTTTTTGTTTTAAAGTGATCATTTTGAGTTTCAAAGTAATAATTATGAGAAGAAGAGTCCATTTTGAGTTTTAGAGTCATAATTATGATAATGAAGAGCATAATTTCAAGGATAAAAGTTAGAATTTCAAGAATAAAAGTAATTTTGAGTTTCAAAGTCATAATTATGAGATAGAAACTCAAGCTGCTTTTGTTCTGCTTCAGTATCTTGTATTTATGACTTTAAAACTCAAAATGATGACTTCCTGTCCAGCTTATATCTTTTATTCAGGGCAGAAATAGCCTAGTAGAAACAGCCCAAGCACCTAAAATAAATAATAAAAAAAGAAACACTAAGCCATTTTTGGCTATAAGTGAATGTGTTTTGGTGCCTGGAAAGTGAGGCGTTTCAAAAACTTCTAAATTATTAAATGACGATCTACACTGGCACATTACTTAGCAACCCCCAGCTGAGCTTCGCATGTCACCTAGCAACGCAAGCAAAGCTTGTTTGCTAATAATAATGAGACAATAATGTGCAGGAAAAGAGCAAAGTGGAATCTCATCTGAGAAAGATTTTGTGCAATCATGGAAAGAACATGAAGAAAAAAAAAACTTGGCTGTTTTAAGCTTTGGTGTTTCTTGATATTGATGAATACTGTTCCTACAGCAGTGCACTGTTTTCCAGCTGAACAGACGAACATGTCAAGAAGTTAACATTTCCATTTCTGTTCAGGTATTCAGCAACTTGTTAAGACAGCATCAATTAAGCCTTTTTTTATCTCACCATATACTTTTCACTGAAAGTACTGGCTTTTGAACCTTTTCTTATTTACTCAAGACATAAAAAGCATTTCCTTCAGTGGTTCCCTTTCTTCAGGCACACAAACAATCCAATCCAAATGGGCTCAGTGCCAAACGTCAAGCAGCAACAACAACACCGCTAGCAATCAAGGGAAATAAGTGGAGGGATTAAGTGTCCTGAAGAGAGGGGAGGAGAGTAAGGTATGAGTCTCTTCCAACCAAAATAGCAACTGGATCTGATGGCTAGCTGCAGACAGATATGGAACAAGACAAGAGGTAGGTGCAGGCTAACCTGAAAATAGAAAAAGACTAAAGGCACATTTTGATTTATTTTCTTTACCTTTCTGTACATGATATAGAAAAACTCATTCAATTCTGAATGTAGGCTTACAAAAAATACAAAAAAACTTTTTGATTTTAGTACATGAAACTGTGCTGAAATGTGTGATCTTACATCTCCATCAGGTGACTGAACTGAGCAACATCTGGAGTTTCATTGTGGAAATCTCTTCAGTTTTTCTTGACTGATGTTTGTTATCTTTGGTCTTGGCCGCTTGGCCTTCACAGATGTGTTTACAAGTAGCATGCTATGTTCAGATTGTCCACAGATGTTTTTAAAAAGCCAGCCCATCTGAGGAAAAGACTGCAAAGTGTTGATCACAAAATCAGTTAAGCGTATGTTTTATTCCTGAGAGATCTGAAAAATAACATTAAGAACATAAGAGAAATGAAAGATTTGTTAGGAAATGAAAGTCACTGAAGATAACTTTGTTCCACCCTCCAAAACAGTTTTTGCTGGTCCCCCTGATATGGAGATATTTTGAGACATTTTGAACATGCACTTGTGAACTTTGGGCTTGTGTAAAGCCAAGCGAGATGAACCGAGCGTCCTGCTGCCTATCAGTGCTTTCAGGGTCTGTCTGACGAGAGCCAGATGAGAACTAGGAATGCGTCAAGGCAGTAACTGCTCATGAGAGAACAACAGACACATATGATTTAGTAATAGGTTTGGAAATTATAGCAGTAGTCCTGCTCTGTATGTTTTCAAAAGTCGGTTTGGTTTATATTAACATCTATGCGCTCTCCAGAGAAGGTCTGAGAATGTGTCATAGCCATAAATTTGAAAGCTTAATAACCTCCACTGACTCCTCTGAAACAGGTTATGCAAACAGCAGAGATATTAGCTTCATTCCTCAGAGTATTTGACCTGAATGACATGAGTTTGGATATTTGCTTCAAGCTCCACGGGTCTCATTTATAAGTGTGATGTACACAGAAAACTGGCCCTGAAACTGACCAGTGAGAGGTAATCTATAAAAAACACATTTGACGTGAGAATGTCTGGCTCATGCAAACTGTGCTTAAAACATTTAAATACCGTGGTGATGACATTCATGCATAATGATAAAAAAAAAAGATGAAAAAACAAAACAACACAACAGAGCTGCTCCACGATGCTGTCGCCAAAGGTGGCGCAACTCTAGGATAACAGGCTGCCTGATAATTCATATGCTTTCCATTCATATATTTTAAAATATTCCTTCAACAGGAATCATAACTCCTCTTTTATTAGCTAATTATTACATTTTTCTTAGAGGTTCCTTGCACATTACCTTAAATTTTATATTAACAACACAATGCTTACATCCAGACTTGGCTCCTCCCTGATGTAAGATGTTGATAAAACTGAGTAATCAGTTATACCGGCTTGTGTTTTGGGGTTGTAGGAGGTTGATGCTTGGTATGCAGCTGAGATACGAAGCAGAAGTTGAATATCCTTTAGTGCAAAACGTTTCAGTGCCTTATAGTTTGCACTGCAGCCCTTTTACTGGTGGGAGGACACTAAAAAATACATACTGTTTATTTAAAACCTCTCTGCAGAAATAACACGTACAGACAGAGAGAGTTCGGGTGGGTGCTTCAAATACATGAAGATGCTTGAATTTCAACTAAATTCTGGGGTTCTGTATCAAGTAATTGAAAGTGATCAATATTCTATGGACACAGTTTTGTAATAAGGTCGTAATAAACATTTAGAGGAAAAGACTCTGAAGTCAAGTGATTATGTGCTTAAGAAAAACACAAACAGGTCTGTTCAATATAATTAATATTTATTGATTGTCATGGCTCAATGACTGATCTGTGTAGGTGAAATAAAGGTTGTCTTATATTTTATACATTAAAGTTACTGAAATTGGGGGATTCTTTTCTTAAATTTGTATTTTGTCCTCAGACCAGTCAGGTGTGTGAAGGAGAATTTTCAAAGCATAAAATGTTGTTATATTTTAGTTCGTCCCAGCTATGCAGAATACTATCACAATACATTGTCAATAGCAGTAATAAGTGATGTAATACAATGGCAACATTAGTTTATTTGTATTGTTTTTATCTCCATAGTGTGGTGCTGGAAAAGTTTGAAAACTTACCATGAAAATGCTTGAAGAGAGATTAAATTTTACGAAAGTGTATGAAAGTTGAAATGCTAATTGCTGACATGCATGCTCACTATAAAGAATTAAAAAAATGAACATAACCATTTATGACTTGTGATCCTCCTGAACAGGCATTTAGGCAGTTTTGGCAGTCATGTTGAACATTTTTTACTTCCTTTAGTTTATGGCCAATTTACTATTTCCAATGTTTCAGGCCTTTTGTGAAAAGTTTCAAACAGGAGGACAATCGCATCCAAAGGCTCATTTCATCACTTACAACTACATCATCTCATTGTTGTCAAGAATTCACTCCTTTTCTAACTAATCTGTTAATTTTATCTTTAATATTTCATTTTAAAATGAAGTGCTTGCGGTAATCAGAACATGAGGGAAAATGGTTCATGAAGACTCCCAGTTTCTGTTTTTGTCTGTGCTGTAACTTTTTGTTTGTGTGAGCCATATGTCCCAAATTAATGAATCCAGGCAGTAAACTGAGCCCTCTTCACTCTGTCACTGCTTCTTGTCACAGTAGGATTGGCCTCAAACTCTTTCTCTGAGCCTCCCTCTCCATCTCTTCTTCTCCTTACTGAGTCGCTCCCCGCTCTGTTCTTTCTGTTTTTGCGCAAGTGTCCCAGTTATAAAATTGCTTACATCCTACTCAGTCTGGGGCTGGATTGAAATTTCCCATAGGGTATGTACCAATATGCAGAGAGCACACTTCGACAGATGCCATCAGAGAACAAGCATATGAATTACCAGGCAGCCTGCCATCTTTGAGTTCAGACAGAATGGCATTAATACCTGATTGCGATCCAAACAACAACACAACAACAACATGAAAGCCAAAGCAACTGGGAGCAGGTAAAGGTTTCATCATTTATATATTAATGGATTAACTAACAAAGACTTTTCCAACCCCCCCACACCCCCCGAAAAGTTAAAATGTCACGGAAGCTGCCAGCATTCAGAGGACGTTTGGGAAAAAATAAAAAGGAAAGAAAACAGAAGAAAAAAAACTAGGGTTAAGTTGTCAGCAAATTACGTTCCAATAAATACAATATTTACAACTGCTGACCATAACTAATTCAAAGGCTTTGAGATATTCATGAATACAATTAAAGAAAACATGATTCCTTTCATTTCAAATAGTGGTAAATATAGGCATTACCTAATTACCTGAACCTAATTACCTTGAAGGTAAACTACTCTCATATTAACCAACGTGCAACAATTTTCTATTTATTATGAAAGAAACTATAAAATGCTTCATGAAAGAATAATTATCAAACAGAACTTAGTGAATTATGCAACTTAATAGACTTTCTATGCATCTTATGAAGTAGTTTTTGCAATGGGCTCTCCGGCTAAATCAGTCTGCCACAGATTTTATTGACAACAACAACAAATTCTTTGGCATGAGCATCACAACGTAAATATACCACACTGCTGCTGCTGTGGAGATTAACTCACTTCGGTGTGCTGAATGCTTGGAGTGGCTGCTATAGTAGGGGAGTTGAACTTAACCACTTGAGGGCATTTATGTGTATAAGGGTTAAATTCTAATATGCATCATCAGTCATACACACAATTGTTACTATATAAACCTGATGGACTTTTTTTCAAAAATATGCCTCATTTTTTCATGTTAAGATGAAGCTGGATCTTAGAGTTGCAAAATAAAAAAAAAATAGAAAGCAGCTCCGCAAACAAACCACTTCGTAATCTTAAAAGTTAATTTTAAGCATGACACTAGAAATGAAAAGACTTTATGAAGAGTTTGTGTTCATCATGAATGCATTCTTGTGTGTTTTTATCCCTGAATAATTCCAAATGACTTCACATAAAGTAATGCAAAAATGTGTGACTGTGGATCATTAAAGAAATATTCATGTTGTGATTGAAAACTTGTGGGTTTGATTCCAGTTTTCCTACCACATGACAGTATTTAACCCCAAACTGACAATGTGCTTTCTGCAAATGAATGTGTGAGCAAATATGACACAGTGAATGCTCAGTATGACCGGAAAAGAGCGGTTTAGGTTTTGTTGCACCAGCCTTTCAGACCACTCAAGTCTTCTCGTTCTGCTCTACATCCCCAGAACCAAACATGGAGAAGAAACATTGAGCTTCTAGCTGCCGCAAATCTAGAACAAACCTCAAGAAAACGGCAAAACAGCCAAAAACACAGTTTGTTTAAATTAAGATTAAAAATCTAGAACTTTTAGTCATAATAACTGGAACATTGATGTAGATTTTTTTGATGATTGTGACGATGGAATTTAACAAAAAGTAATGGTTATAGTTTTATAGTCGTTTTTGGTTTAAAGCACTTTAAACTGTCTTGACGCTGAAATGTGCAATACAAATCAACATGACTTGACTAGATTACATGGCATAGTCCAAACTGACACCAAGCATTTTGAAGTGTGAAAAATAATCATAATTAATTAACAAAAATAAATATGAAGAAATTGCAGCTTGTTTTCTTAACACCATTTGACTTTGACGAACCTCAGCCATTCGCAGTGTGCCAGCGTATGTTTGGCTGTGTTTCTTCCTTTCTTTTACATTTCTCTTTCATCATGTGTGGTCAATAATAAATATTACATTTTTATCACACCTTGTTTGGAAAGGATCTCAGTAAAGGCTTTGATGCATTGCTGTGTTCTGTTACAATTAGAGACAGACTTGGTAAAGAAAAGCCTTGAAATAAATGATTGTTTTTTTTTTTTATCATGCCATTTTCTTGACCATCCTGTCCACTGCCCCCGGTGTCACCCTTGAGTTTCACTTGTTTCCTAGTTTTCAGTGTGAAATAATTGGAATAAAAGATGAATGTATTTTACAGATTCCAGAAATAAGAGAGAGTACATTTAGACAAGTATGTTGATTTAAAAATTAATAACTTTATTCTGAAGGGGATTTGAAAAACGTACAAACGAATAGTAAATCCTGACAAGTGTTTTCATTTTTAAATCAATGGCTCCACTCATCCAGCATTTTGCTGCATCAGCCTTTTTGCAAAGCCAAAGACACATTGTAGTGAATCTGAAAGCCTGCTTCCTGCTCTCAGCTCCCATCAACATAGATGGTCCATTTTGAAATCCATAACGCTCGCTGATGTAAGAGTACTTGACATTTAACTGTTTTTTTCTTCCCATCCATCACTCACGGATCTCGTCATCTCAGGGAGCGCGCTCTCTGTTTGGGATTTGTTTGGCTTTGTTTGACATGTTCTTCTGTTTACTTTGGTTTGTTTTTGTTTGTTAGAAACTCGACAAAGCGGCGTAAACTGGTGTTGTAATTTGGCCACACATGGAGCGCGTAAGAGTGGAGACTGATCGATTGTGAGCTTCTGCTTTTTTGTTGCATTTTTATTTCCTCTCTCTCAAATGACACAAACATTAACTGAAAGTCTCCTTTTCTAAAAGTCTGACCTTTGTAGCCGTTTATGTGAGGAAATGGTTGCATGTAATGTATGCAACTCATAGATGTGAATGAGGAGGGGGGGTCAGTTGGGGAGGTACCAGGGATTTAAGGAAGGGGGCATAGTAGTGAAGCACTGGGCTCCCAAATGCCTCCCTATATCAGTGTGTCCATGTGTGTGTGTGTGTGTGTGTGTGTGTGGGTGTGTGTGTGCTGCTGTTGGATATGACTGTCAGCAGGCGGTGCCTCTGAGAAAAAGGGGAAAGGAGGGTGATGTTTCCAAAGGGGGCCCAGTCTGTTACCGAAGGGAGGTGGAGACTACTATCCCACCCAGTCAAAGTGTCTTGCTGGTGCTCTCACACACGCATACACACGCACACATATGCACAATGTTGCATACACACTTAGACATACTGCAAACTCTCCACAGGAAACTCTGAGCCATAATGTGAAGGCACCTCAGAGCAGACGGGTGCATTGCTCAAACCAAGTGGGATACGGCGCAGCTTTGATAGTGCGTTAATTACTCATGTGATGTGATACAGATGTCTGGGGGCTTCAGCTGAAAGTTTGCCTGACGGTTTCCAAGGGGGCCAGGCAGGCGTTTTAGAAGCGGTAGGTGAAAACCAAACGTATTTATTATTTATGCATGGATCAGTTTGCGTGCTGTCACAGATCCCAGCAGTGTCATGCTGATGCTAAACTGTGATGCTACTTGAAGGGCTGGCTGCTAAATAGTTCTTTGTGTACTTGGTGACAGCAGGGACTTTGAACAGGAAGAACTCCGGGCTATAAGACTTGCCTGCACCGTGACATGATGAAATGGGCTTCGGTGTGGATCTAAGAGTTTGAAACTTTAACAAGTCTTTACTAACAGCATAGTGTAATGAACTGCTCTGTATTTTTCAGGAAATTTGTTGACTTTTTTTTTTTTGGTGAAAAGGAGCGTAATCCAAGAGGAAGTTAAATGTGTTGTTTTTCTCTTTGTAATTTAGCCTGCTTTGTATTTGAACTTCAGTGCTTTTGTTGCTCAGCTTACATTAATTTGTTTAAACAAAGTCAGAACCACATGTTTAAACTTTTAAAATCAAAAACAGAGGGAGAATGTGGAGCAGTGGGAATCAAAAAGTGCAAACCCGAGAAATGGACATCCATCCAAACAGGGCATTACAGATTGAACTGAATTTTCATACAGGAATTAGTGAGAGCAAAATATGTGCTTCTTACACTCTGTTGATGTCTTATATTGAATGTCTGAGTATAACTATAGGTGGCATCTCCCATATGTGTGCCCCTTTTTGAAGTCTTAAATACGTTAACCTTCATGAAAACTCCTGATTGAGACAATAATGCTTCAACATTTATTCTAAATGAGTATTTGTATCTCTTAAACCTTCTTAACTTTTGTCTTTTTACATCACTGGAGAAGCTTTGGCCTTCTGCAGAAGAGAGGCTAAACTTAAGAAAAACCGTCCAACTCTATATGTGGTAGAAAACATTCACTGAAATGAAACGGATTATACTATTCTCACAGAAAAACATAGTGGTGGCAGTATCATGCTATGGAGATGCTTTTTTCATTAAGGATGTGGAAGCTGGTTGTAGGTGGAAAGTGCTAAATACAGAATGATTCTGGAAGAAAACTAGTTGGCCTGTTTGCCCTTCCACTTTACCACAATGTATGACAAGAAGATAAATTGATTTAATCAATTAATCAAATTTGCTGTTCCTGAAAACTTCATTTCTGAGAAAATCTGGATTTTTTTCATATATGCACTCCTTCAAATTCCATAGCTTAGAAAGGAATTGAAGAATTACAATCTTTTCTAGACAAACAGATTTACAGTTTCTATAAATTTCAACTCAGAATTTAGGTCAACTCACAGAAGGAATGATTGAAATAAAAGTCCGATTTGTAAGATATTGTCTGTCATTTGTATTTTTTAGTTACAGGAAAACAAAATCAATTAAATTCACAAATCAAAGTTTGAAAAAAAAAATGGAGATTTTATTTCTAGGCTATATCACGCAACCATTCCACAATGTAGAACTATTGTATTAAATACAATAGTTTGTGTTGACACATTGTGGAAAAGTGAAAAAAAAAGGGTCTGCACCTCAAATTTCTAATTACTTAGCTTTTAGTCTTTAGTTTTAATCGAAAATATAACCTGTTCTTCTCGTTTCTTTTTATTCCAGCTGTAACATATTGAGGCAGTCTTCCAGTCAGTGAAATCAAAGAGCTCGATGTATTCGATAATGGGGACCGCAGCCCGGCATATGCTCATGCTAATGGCCTGTTTGGCAGCCAGAGGAATGTGCCAGATAAAGGAAGCGGAAGCCCAGGACTCTCTGCCAGTCATCCACTCCACCCTCCAACCCTCAGGTCTCCACAGCACCGCCAGTCCAGATCTGCCTTCATTTGTCCCAGGAGCTCGGATGCAAGCTTTGGGATCCAGCTCTGCTAATAATACAGTCTTGAAGAGACCAGTGTCACCTCCAAAGTGCGTTGCATATCCCTCAATTAGCAACTATTTTAAGTACATCAACACCGTCATTTCAGTTATCGTCTTTGTGGTCGGCCTGGTCGGAAACGCCACCCTCCTGAGGATTATATACCAGAATAAGTGCATGAGGAACGGGCCCAACGCCCTCATCGCCAGCCTTGCCCTGGGCGACCTCATCTACATTTTCATTGATATTCCAATCAATGCGTACAAGGTAGCACTCTCACTCCCCTTGCTGTGTGTTTATGTTTGTTCTTAACTTTATCTCATAGCCAGACTGCTGAGTGACTGGTTGCATACTGTTGATATGATGAAAAGCAGCAACAATGAGGGAGACTTGCTCAGATAAAACAGGAATATTACAGACGGGAAAAGGAGGGGGAGGCGGTTAAAGGGAGACGGGAAAGCGTAATCAGTCGAAGGGTCGTTATCGGTTTCATGAAGTCAGATAAGTGATGAGAGGAGAACGGATATGACTGTTTAAAATAAACAAGAGTCAGGCTGGACTCAAGCATGCCGCTTGTCTTTTACTTAACTATCACACAAAGACTTCTGTTAATTCTTCACTTTCAGTACAGTAAAAATTAAGTAAAAAGTATTTTCACAACTTGCAGACTTTTTTTGTTTGTTTTTGGTTCTTATTTAATTTCTTATAGAGAACTTATTTTGCAAAATTCACAGTCCACTTCCATTTGGGTACCTACTGCTTCTAAAACCAAAAAGTTACATTTTTGTGGTGTCTGGATAATGATTAGTTTCATATATCTCCCAATTTTTGAGTGACACTGTGCCGTTACCCAAGAAGATATCCAGGAACCTCATCAGCTGGTTTTAATGCTGTACAATGGTTGCTGGAATGGTTGTCGTAAAATTACCATTAAGAAACCACTTGGAGAATTCTTGTTGATTGTGCAGAAGGGTTTACTGGTGCTTTTCAAAGTTTATGATTGCATAATTATGCATCTGTTTACACCCACTTACACTTGCAAGTGTAAAATTGAGTTAGCAAGCAGCAGCTTATTTGGATTCATAGTGAGACCCTATAATAACTCAATCTGAAAGGAGCCCAAAAGTGACAGAATTGGGCAGACTAAAATCTCATAATCAAAGAATGATTTTATGCAAAAAAAAATAAAAAATGCCATAGCCCGTAGACTAATCCTAACCTGTTCAAGAAAGCGTAATAGGTAATCTCTAAATATTTCAGACAATGAAACAAATCAGACAGAAATAACCTGGGTAAATACAAGAATAATTTTTCAAGACAGGTAACCTAAGCTGGACCTATGTTTGACCTAGGAATTAACTGATATGAGCCAAAATATTTGGTTCAATTTCACTAACAATGCTACAACCTAGCCTGTAGAATCAAAAAGTCACAAAATAGAACCTATTTTACTGCATGAAGTAGGCTAAAAGAGCTCAACTAGCGACACATCATGCCTCAGTCTGAAGAACTTCAAGTACATTTAATGAAGTCACTTACACTCATCTGGTTTTAAAGGCTTAAAAATAATTCAGGCTTTGGATCTCTAGCAAATCACAGTGAGAGCCAATATCCACGTGAAACAGCAGTGAACCTTCCCAGGAGTGGCTGTCCTGCCAAAATATCTTCAAAAGTGCTTCAGTCACTCCTTCAGGAGGTCACTAAAAAAACCAAGAAAATCTGAAGCACTGCATGCTTCACTGCCAGTGATCACCATTTGTGATGCAACAAGGAGAAAGAGACAGAAAAAGACATCCAATGGATGCTTCGTAGCTAAAACCTCTGCTAACCAACAACAGCACAAATATCTGTCTCACATTTTCCTGTAAAACATTTTAATAATCCCAAAGACATGGGGACATATTTTATGGACTGATGAGACCAATGTGAAGTTTGCTGGGAGGTGTAGCGTTACTTTAAAAAAGGATGTTAATGCTTGAAAACCCTCAACTGTGGCTGAATTCTCCAAAAAGTGGACAATAACCAGTTATTAGAGACCAATTACTTTTACGACCATGCTCTTTTTTCATAGCTTGAATTTTTGGTGACCTGAAACAAAGCAGAAGACAGAAATCTAGTTTTCTAGACTAGATTGTTTCATCTCCTTTTGTCAGTCAATAATGACTGACAAAAACACATGGCACATAAATTATGTGGAGATTTCAGTTAGTTCAGGCTGTAGTTCTTTTATTCCCGTGTTTGTGTAAAGTATTTACGACATAAACTTCAGTCATTTAAAGGCACTGATTTATTAGTTGCTAAGAATTTGCATGAGAGTAACAGATCAAATCAGTTTTTTTTTATTTAGAAAGGTTTCTTTGTGGTTTCAAGTGACTCACAGCAATGTTGTTTGCTTTTACAACCACTTGAAAATATGAAACATTGCGTGACTTATGTGCTAAACAGTTGCAGACCCTTTTCGGCCTAACTCGATTTATGCCAGTAAACACTGTCAAGCTTTGTGTAGTAATAAAGAGCGATGGCGGGATTGAGGGATCAGTCACACCAATCTCTGTGCAGCCACATTAAAAGAACGTCATTTTGCACAGAGAGAAGTCAGGAAAGCCACCTGGTTAAAATTAACTTGGGACTCTGAGGGGCACAGCGACTTTGTTGTCTGAGCAACACATGTGCAAAGAGGAAACTAAAAATCTTCTGGGGGGAGCAGTCTGCGCACAAACAATGAGTGAGCCACGTCCACAAGGTTGCAACCCCCCTGCCCCTTCTTCCTGGGGATAAGGACACCGTTTCCGAAAACTCTTCCTTTGTTTTTATGTTGAAGAGAGGAAAGTACCTGAAAAGAACAAAGGTAAAGTTTATATGAAGATGTCCTTGATTAGAATATAAACTTTAATGGCACAGAATGCAGTTGAACTTTAGATGTTAGTTTGGTCAGTTTGACTTCCAGATACCTTTGTTTCCCAACGAGCTCTGTAGTTCCATTCTCGCTTCTTTTACACCACTCCTTGAAACTTTTTTATTAACTTTACTATTTTAACCTGCATCAGTCACAAACTACAATGCATTTGAATGTAATTTTAGTTAATATTAAGAGATTTCTGAAGGCAGTGGATTGCCCTGAATCCTTTTTAGGAGGGGTCAGAGCATAAGGATCTAGTTACAATGCATGCAATTAAACGATTACAAATAAACCTTTACGAGTTTGAAAACCATTAAATTCCCCTTCATAATGATGCACTGCATTGTGCATACAATTATACAAAATGCATTGACATTTATAGTTGAAGCATGGCAAAATGTGGAAAAGTTCAATACCTCTGCAAGAAACTCTAGTCTGAAAGCCAAAAGAGAAAGTTTGAGACTAAAATCTGGGCCTGAATTCACAGAAAGAACAGTTTGATTCACCTTTCCCCAATTTTTCTGCTGAACCATTATCATTTATATAAGAATGTCAATTTAATTAGATGTATTAAAAAAGACTTTCCCTTCTCTATTAAACAGTATTTCACAGATCTCTAACTTGTCCTGACTTCAAACACCTTCACACACTACAATTGTCTAGAACAGAAAAGAACTGTATCTTTCCGACTGTTTCCGAATTTGTTGCCATCAGCATGTAACAGAGTGGCTCCGCTGCTATAGATTTTAATAACTACACATCAAAAATATGGTGCAGTGGCCCAACTCTTGGCTCATGTTATGCTACGCAGACAAAGGGTGCATTCACAACAGCCCAGTTTATTGCGCTTTAATCCAACTCTAGTTCATTTGCCTAGAAAGTCTGATTTGTTTGTGGAAGTGTGAATGTGAAATTTAACTAATGTGGGTCAAAAAAGTGAACTCTGGACCACCTAACTGCATATTTGAACACAAGCGAACCAGAGATCTATAACGTACAGATATTTGATACAGATTTTTTTCAGATCAGTCAATATGTGCCGAGAAATAACCAGCAGATTGTGTAGCGTTGTTTAAATAATGACTCTTTCCCACAGCTCCTGGCATCCCGTTTTCCCTTTGATGACCACTGGTTTGGCCTGTGTCTGTGCAAGCTGGTGCCTTTCCTACAGAAGGCCTCCGTTGGCATCACAGTGCTGAACCTGTGTGCCCTCAGTGTGGACAGGTCAGTGCTGTCAGACTCCTCAGTAGCACAAACATATGAAACATATTAACCATAATGTAAATCTGTTTGAAATGCAGGGAAAGTGAAAAGGAAATTAAGTTTAAGAAAATATATGTAATCCAAATGCCTTTATACTGTCATGGTCATGTCTCCTCATTTGTAAAGATGCAACATATTTTTTTTTTGTTCTTGAACAAAGTTACTAATTACAGCTCAGAATTGATGCTATAGAAGTCCAATTTTTAGAAACAAATTATAATTTGATTTATTTGGCATCCCTTTGGCATCTTTTTTTCACATAGAGAGCAAATGCTTTGCTCAAGATTTAGTTTTGCTTTTGGCTTATTTATACAAGAGACCACATGGAAAACATTCCTTAACAATGACAGGAAGACTAGATGATCGCTTTTGGGAAAGCCATCGACTCAGTACTACTTATGAGTTTGTTCTGCTGAATTACAAAATATCCCTTTGCTCCTGTTAACCCCTCTTGCAGCAGTTGTTTATAAGATCATCCGAAACCCATGGTAAAGAAGTGTACAATGCTTTAGAAATTAAATTGCCTTTATGGACACTTTGCTCCAGTTAGTAAAGAGATGAGCAGATATTAGTAGATACCCGGGGGGACGCACAACAAAACCAAAATTCAGAACAAAGGAAAAACAAATAAGTAAATAAATAAAAGTTGTAGCTTCTTGAAAAATATTGCAGCTTTTTTATGTGGGGATGGAGGTTTTCTGGAAATTAGCACGACTGGCTGGTGAGTCCAAGCTGCCAATCTGTTTCAGTTCACATCTTAGGGCACCAGAAACATGTAAATGATGAATATTTTGGAAAACTATTTATTAGTTTGCACTTTGTAATTTCCGTTAAACAAATGTAAAGCATTTTGCTCTAAAACTGTATTATCAACTAACATTTGTCATTAGCCATCTAAAATGTTGTTTTAAACATCTTCGGTGGGAATTTTGGTTTTGGTTTTGCAGGAAAAAAAGCATGCTCTCCTCTCTTTCCCATTTTAATTAGAATTCAACATAAATGTGTCTATTATATTTATATATCAGGAGTGAAATAATGAAAAGAATATTCTAATTATCTCATAAGCTCGGTTCATTTTTTTTCCCACATTATGCATTTATATTCCAATTAAAGGTTGCATTTTCTCCTTGTGTGAAGCTATGCTTCTGCACTATATGGCTTTACACATCTTTACATGAAGCGCTACTATGCAATATGTACACTTTGTGAAATCAACTTTACTTGCTGTGTTGATAGCCAGCATGCTAATGAGTTTGATAGTGCCTTAAAATATTTTTCTAATGAATAAGTTATGGTCCTGAAGTGCTGTTGTTCATTTGCATGTCACTTAATGCACTATCCAGCTTCGCAGATGCCGTAAGACATTCAACCTCATCCAAGAGGCTCTGAGGTTCAACCAGCCAGACAGTTTTAATAACTTCGATTATGAGGAAGGTCCAGGAACTGTTCGGTTGCATTCCTAAAGCACATCATCTCCATTTGTTCCTGGAACTGCATAGCAAATCTATTTGAGCACATATTACAATCTATCTTTGTCACCTTTGCATCATTTCACCGCTACAAGTAGAGGAAAAGGTGGATACATTTCCACTTAGTGAAATATAAATGCCGCCATGTTGTTCAACAGGGAAATTCAAATGTATCATGAAAAATATATTATTTTTGCCATAAAATCTTGATGCACGGTTTTACTAAAACATTTCGACAAGTGGTTTCCATTAATGAAACAAACAAGCAAACACAAGCCAACACAGAGAGACCTCGCTGCCAACATGGGCCAGCCTGTTTGGAGGCATCACAAAAATATAAATATTAGATATTAAAAATAAACAATTGATCATCTCGCCTCATAAATTCCTAAAATTCTGATTGTCTGCTGACTGAGCATTTTGTTGTGTTTGGCATGCTGGCAGGCAGGAAGTCACTTTTGTTAGCTGTTGCATTTAATAAACAAATGGCATTTTTCAGTGCCGTTCATGAATCAGTGACTGAAAACAAAACTGAGATTATTTGCAGCTAAAATGGACATAAAAATCAAATTTATGTAAATTTAAAAGTTAATGTTTAATCACACATTGTAGATGGAACACAATAATAGAATGGATATGTGAAGTGGCGCAGTTGGTAGAGCTGTTGCCTTGCAGCAAGAAGGTTCTGGGTTCGATTCCCGGCCCCGGTCTTTCTGCATGGAGTTTGCATGTTCTCCCTGTGCATGCATGGGTTTTCTCCAGGTACTCCGGTTTCCTCCCACGGTCCAAAAACATGACTGTCAGGTTAATTGGCCTCTCCAAATTGTCCCTAGGTGTGAGTGAGTGTGTGTGTGCATGGTTGTGTGTCTCTGTGTTGCCCTGCGACAGACTGGCGACCTGTCCAGGGTGACCCCGCCTCTCGCCCGGAACATTAACTGGAGAGGCACCAGCAACCCTCCCGACCCCACTGAGGGACAAGGGTGTAAGAAAATGGATGGATGGATATGTGAAGTGGTCACCCCAGGTTATTGAAACCTTATAGGAAGCCCACATTCTCACAAATAAATTTAATCTTAACCCTACATTTCCAGTATTCAAATTCGAAATATCAGATTTCTATTCATCCATCTATTATTTTTCACTCAATCTTGTTCCTGAATAATATATTTCAGCTAAATTAACAGAAGCAGTTAATCATGAATAACCTTTTGGTTATCCGTGCATCTGCCTGTCGCGCAGGTACAGAGCCGTGGCATCCTGGAGCCGAGTGCAGGGAGTGGGCATCCCTCTCCTCACAGTCATCGAGATCGTGACCATTTGGGTTCTGTCTCTCATCCTGGCCGTGCCTGAGGCCGTCTGTTTCGACATGGTCACCTTCAACTTCAGCAACACCACCATGCGCACTTGCATGCTTAATCCACAAAGCGATTTCATGAGGGTAAGCCATTATATTCCTTTTTTTCCTGTTTTCAATTCAACTTGAGCTTAACAGAAAAAGTGGTATTTTAGTTGGCTGGTAACTTGGCATACAGTAAGTGATCTGTGGGGTGATGTTTTACCAAGTTGATTTTTTTTTTTTAGATCTTTTGCTTTTTCAGCCCATTAATATGAATGTCCATTTTTTACATTAAAGAAAAATAATAAAAGCCCAACAGATAGTCATCATTTTGAGTTTTAATGTCATAGTTTAGACTTTTAAAGTCATAATTATGATATGAAGCAATAATTTTGATCTACAGAGACATAATTTTGATTTTCGAGGTTATAGATTCAAAGCCATAATTTTGAGGTGGAAAGTCATAATCTCAACTTTAAAAGACATAATTTTGACTTTCCACATCACTTATATTAAAGTCAAAATTTTTACATTTAAAGTTACAATTAAGAGAAAGTCTGTTTTGAGATCCAGCATCATAATTTAGACTTTCAAATGTATAATTATGAAATTCTAAGTCATGATAATGAGATACTGGAGCAAGCCTCCATAGAAAAACAGTGCGACTTTCTATCTTTGAAAGTTAAAGTTATGATTTTTACTCTTGCAATTATTACTTTTGTTCCTGTAAATATAGTTTGAAAAATCTACATTTTATGATTTTAAATCTTATGACTTTCTGTTGCACTTTTAATTTTTGTCTTTAGTGAAAATGGACAGTGTACAAGGAAAAACTGAAAGATTATCAGAAAACATTGAGAACTATTTATAAAAGATTACAAAACTATGTGGCTTCTTGGACGTAATTTAAAAAGAAATAGAAATGGCATAAATGCTAGACACTTGTCTTAAACACTTAATTAGTCTTAAGCTGCTTAGAAGCAAAGTACGCTGCACTTGCCAGTGGCGTAGAGTTTAATGCGTGGGAGAAGGCCACCCACCTCAAAATTGTGCCGAGGCTCTGTGGTTCTTGGTTGTTGCAGCAATAAAAAAAAGGGGAGGATTTTCTTCATACTGCAGTTTTACCTCAGCATTTAGCTTTCGGACAGAAGAGAAGCAACAGGAAACACCAAGTTCAGAGAGTTTAGGCTCTTTACCTAAAGGATATCCACTTCCTGTCTGTGCCTCTTGTTGCACTACAAAATAAAATTTTTAAATCCAGATTTAGTGTGATCAGCACTCAGCGATATGTTCACAAGCAAACAAACAAATTCAGATTTTGAGTGTTCTCAAATGACTGGTAGTACAAAAATATTAAACTAAATGTAAGTATATATTTAATTTTAAAATGTTTGCTACACTCAGAAGTATGTGTGGGCAAAGTTTTCTCCCTTCATAGGACACATTCACCAGATTTGGGTTCTACCACTTCCTATGTTACACAACCTCATGTTACAGATGGATCCACTTACACTGGCACAGTTCCTACTCTGAGGTAGAAACTAAAATAGACCATTTAAACACTTTTTATAGACCACTTTAGGTTGAAGCTGATTTAGTTAACATGCAAATAGGAAATACATTCTCCAACTGCTTTAAGTGCAGACTGCAGTAAACCACATTTCAATCTTCCTATAAGTTTAAATACTGCAACAATGACAGAAAAATTCACTTTCTTCAAACATCTGAATTTCTAAAAAGAAAAAAAAATCAAATAGCACAATATTTCAATAATTTTTTTCTTTGCTATTTGACAGTTTATGAAACTAAAAAGTCAAGACAGTGAACAATGGTAGATATTTAAAAATTTGGAAAATAGAACTGAAACATCACTGAAGAGACAAAAAGTCCAGACCTGCATTGAAACTACTTGAAGTGAAAGTTAACATGTTGAGTAATGTCTCCATCATCTCAAAGACGTAATATTTCTTTGAAATAAGTTTTTTTTATTTTTTTTATGGACAGCTGACATGTCCATCAATGCAACACTGAAGCAATCAACTCCAACATTATGCGGTTGTTCAATAAACAACTAAAATTATTGCTATCCATTGCAATTACATAAAGAACATGAACGAAAATGTGTAAAAAAGATATTTCAGTGTTGGAAAATAAACCAACTCAGCCAATATTTTGAGTAAAGTCTCACTTTCAGATTTGAACAGAGTAATGTTTCTTCCTTGTTCTCTCTCTTTGTGATTGTGGCCTTTCCACATGCCTGACACACATAATTGATTGCTGGCCAAGTGCAATTATGGGGGCCTTAGCCCTCAAGTAGCCACATGTGCTTTTCCACACACAAAACTGCTGTAATCTCTCCCAGATATGAATATAGTGTCAACTTCTGAGAATGTGTTATAGTTTAAATGCTCGTTTTACTTTTGAATTCTCTACACGCTGCATGATGTATGGGGTGGTGGTTGGGCAGTGGGGGTACTTTGATTTAGGATGGCAAAATTCCCCCATAATGATCGATTTATGAGTGGGGTTATGAAGTAAAACAACTATTGTGTGAGAAGGCCAGACCAGATCTTCTCGGTTTTGAAGATAGCACATTTATCGTACCTTTTCAGAACCACAGGCTTGTATTATACGCTGCATAATTGGAACCAGCTTTGTTTGCTACTTCTGACCAAAATTCCTATAAACTTCACTTCACATCAAAACAGCAACCAGATGGTGTTTTCTGGATAAAGAAAAGTGAGATTTATACTGTTTCACCATGTCACTGTGAGTAATGATCAATTTTGACTTAAATACAGTTTCAGGTATAAGCCATAGCTGCACCATGAACATAGTTCAGTTACGATGTATACACACCCGGCATATTTAGTCCTCTGTAAATTAATCAGAGTTTGTTTTCCCGTTGGGTCAAACCTTTTGTGCATGTGTGAATACAATCAAGCAAATCCTGGTGAGGACCAAACAACTGTACCACCTCCAAATGAATTCTAGTGCAGTTTGCTTTGGTTGTGAACACAGATTGGCCTTAATCCAGACCAACTACAGGAAATGTATGTCAGTATGGTCTTCACCAGCCACTGTTGCCATCTTTCCCTATTCAGCTTGCAGCTGAATTTGCAGATGCCTTTCCAAAATTAATATCACACCACAAACCTGTATTAGCTGTTCTTGACAAATATTGTTCTTCACAAATACGTGCAAAAGAAATGGGCAGCATGCAGGACTTCCGAAGTTAGGTTTTTCCGGATCTGTGATCTGTCCCGACCCCCGTCATTTCTGTCTAGCAGGAGCAATGTTTGTCATCTGTGTGGCTTTGCTTACAAATTTTTGTTCGGATGTTAAAAATCTCAATTTAAATGCAATCCACATTAAATTAAAAAAATAAAGTCCGCCTTTGGTCCTGACCAAAGGACTTTTCTAGTGTGAATATGCCCTTAGGTAAGGATTTGTGTAAAACATTGGCTGTTGAGATGCTTTCAGCCCCACAGATACTCTATTCTAAGGTGACCAAACTACTGTAAACCTTGAAATAAATGCAGTTCAAATGTAACAGAGTCCATCACTGTGTTTGCTTCTCTCTAGTTCTACACAGAAGCAAAAGACTGGTGGCTGTTTGGCTTTTACTTTTGTGTCCCACTTATCTGCACCGCCATCTTCTACACTCTCATGACCTGTGAGATGCTGAACCACCGGAATGGCACCCTCCGCATCGCGCTTAGTGAACACCTGAAACAGGTTGGGCAATACTTTGATTCCGTCTTCAAATAAACTATGACTCTACGCCTCCTCTTTACAAGGTGGAACCTCATCTTGCGTTTCTCTTTGCAGAGGAGGGAGGTGGCCAAAGCCGTCTTCTGCCTTGTGCTGATCTTCGCCCTCTGTTGGTTCCCTTTGCACCTCAGCAGGATTCTAAAGAAGATGGTCTACCGCCCGAAAGACAACATGCGCTGTGAACTACTCAGGTAATAACTGTGCTTAAGCCTGTTTTGGATGTCTTATGGCTGCGACATTGTTTTGCTTCTACCTTTTCAGGCAGTTGTATTGCATATTTTTTCCCTCAACAAAATTAATTATTCATTTGAAAACTACACTGTGTAAAAAAAATAAAATGATCCAAAACATAACCTGTCCAGGATGTACCCTGCCCTCTTCCAGTGACCGCTTGACTTTGCAAGGATAAGTGGATACTGATAATGGATGGATGGATCTAAAACACTTTCAGTGTAACAAAAACAAAACTGAAAAATGCGTGGGGGCAACTATGTTTTGACGTCACAACTTTCACAAAAAATGAGTTCTCCAAGAGAGAATACTTTATGATCTTCAGATATGTTTATCTTTTCAGCTTCCTGCTGGTTCTGGATCACCTCGGCATCAACCTGGCAACAATCAACTCCTGCATAAATCCCATCATTCTATACTTTGTCAGCAAGAAGTTCAAAAACTGCTTCAAGGTGAGGTTCTCTCTTATTACACATACACACATATATACACATACATGATTATGTTTAACACATAACCCCCACATCATGTTTGTTTTGAGCTAAACTGGTCTGTAGCACAAACAGTGAACTCAATCCTCTTGTCCATGACTCAGAGGCCTCGTAGTGATGACATGCCATGAGCAAAAAGCCAAAGCAGCCTGATGATATATGTAGTCACTTCACAGGCTGAGGTCACAGTCTGTAAATGTCTGTCAAGGGAATGTTACCCAAGATAAACCTTTGCCTGACTTTGGAGGTTAAAGGGCTTTGTGGGAACAAACAAGAGATAAGTCCACATATGGAAAAACCCATGGATAAATACAGCCATGCTAAAATGTACATTTTTCTCTCTTTTTATGTTTTCCAAGTCGTGCTTGTGTTGCTGGTGTTACTCTGACAACCAACTGAACAGCATTGGACTCGTGAATGGTACCAGTGTCCAGTGTAAAAGTCCAGAACCCAACAACCTCCACACTGACAAAAGTATCAGGAAAGACAGCAACTGATTGCTCTCTGGAGGTTTTAATGAGTTCAAAACGCAAGTATAATGTAAATATGAAAATACAAACGTATATGAAAGCATAATTTGTACTCTGAGGGCACAAATCCATCTGGAAGAAAGAATATTTGGAACTGGAATACAAGGAACCAACCATGGAGTGAGTTTCCTGAATCTCAGAGAAGGGCCAAGCTTCCTGAGAAACCCCACCCCTCTGTTCCCACACTCACAGGCAGTGACACAGCAGCCTAGGAGGAAGAGAAGCATGATGAGGAAGAGGAGGAGGACTCTTTAAAGGGATACAGCTGAACTCTATAAATTAATCTATCAGGAGCCAAGCGTGCTGTTCCTGTAAAGGGCAGCACCACTGGGAAGGATGCAACAAGAACGAAAAGGCCGTCTCCTGGCGGTCGGAGAGAACGATGTTGAGACACGTGTACATGCTGTTCCCAGAAGTTTACTACTCACTGGGATTAATAACCAGGCAGGCATGTTACTGACTCAAACGACAATAATCGTCAAGACAAGACTAAAGGTTTGCAATTTATTTGACCTATACTCACTGCATTTAGCTGGATACTGTTTCTTTTATATCCCTCAAGATTTTTACAAAAATAAAACTGTGCCAGAAGAACAATTTAAGTGTAATGTGAACACAGATCTGTGTATAGTAAAAGTAAAGGGTTACAAGATTTTGCAGTGCTAAGAATCTTTCCAAGGAACTGGCATAAATCTGTAAGATTATCAACTACAACCCTGTTATTTCTAAACTCTTTATAAAGGTCATGTATATGCAGTCACTTTTACAGCTTTTTATTTTAGTTTTGGGATTGTAGCTCATGCCAGTAATATTAATTTCCATGTATAAATCTGTGAAATATGTGAAAAAAGAAACGGTGCAGGTGAAAGTTGCTAAAGACAAAATCCTGGCAACATTTCTAGATTGAATGTGAGCTCATATGGTGATAAAATAATGCTTTTTAAAGCAAGTGCCCAGTACAAAGACGGAAGTTAGGATAACTATTTCGTGAGAGGCAGAAGCTTGGAGATCTAATAGACAGGCAACCTGCAAAGGGATTAAAAGTGCGCTATGGCAAGAGCAGTGCATCTATAATTCACCCTAATAGCAAATGGCCACTTGTGTCAAAACTAGCAAGTTTCTTCTGACTTTTTTACTTTAACCAGCTATGACGTGGTTGTGTAAAAAATATTAATGGAAGCAGAGTTACCATGTGCTTAACTCATGATTGTTTCAAGGGCACCACCAATAACACCACTCACACTCCATAAGTCCATCTACTTATAAACTAATGCTGGACATGTGATGGTTGAAAACTAGATCTGGAAGGAAAATACTAATAACAGATCAGATGGCCAGTACAGTCAAACACTCAGTCATTTAGCTCAGACATTGAGGAAAAAAAAACTTGTCAGTGTGCAGCTAATTTTCCTTAGGCATGGAAAATCTTTGGAGCAAGTGGTTATTGATTTCATTTAATAATGTAACTACGGTTTATTAGTTCATGTTTGTACTGAAAGCAAGAAAAAAGTAAAACAATTCTTCCTTTATTGAGAGAAACTTTATGCTAACAAACAACGCAGCTGCCTGAATTGTCTGGCTGCCGAGTCTCCTTGAGCTATCTAGTCCTTGAATTGACCTATACCAACTATCAGCTTTGGGTTGTTCCCTCTCTTGAATGTTGGCGTAAAAGGTATTTGAACCACTTTAGCTACTTTTGGTAGGTGACCTAAAACCTGCCCTTGATTCTTTCATAATTGTGCACCACTGTTCCTGCAACAAGAATCTCTGGGTAAAATACAAGAGCGAACTCTAAACGTTTCTCTCGGTTTTCCAAGAAATCAAACCATTTTCTGTTCAAATCGTTAAGAAATCTATACTGAAAAAAAGACACAAACTAGCTTTTTAATCACAACACTGTGAATTTTACCATAGAAATGCAACAGTAAAGTGTCATCTAAGCTTGTATAACCAAATGAACATCAATCTCTTTAATAGCTTCACTTTTATAAAGTGTTATATCATAGTAGTAATAAGTATTTTACTCAGGCAACATTAGCTTCATTACAATACTAGTATGCTACAGTCAGAAAGTAATTTTGCTTAAAATCCATACAACCACCAGTTGAAATAAAGACATGTATGGTAATTTATATGAGAGGAAGTAAGCTTAAATAAAATATGGGTGGGTTGTGTAAAAGGAAACAAATAGCTAACAGTTATCAACCAGAATCATATGTAAAAGTGAAGGATTTGACTAATTATCAATGTTGTGCACAATGTAACTATATTTTTGATTCAATACAAGTACAGTGGAAAACCGGTAAATCTTGCAAGGAGTTAGGGATCAAAACCAGCTGTAAATGGCTGAAACACTGGAAACCCTCTTTAAAAATTTAATAGTACAAACACCAAATATATCTTAATTTGCATTTTATTTTCTGCTCTGAGGGTACAGCCAATCACTGCCAAGGAAGATGAAAGCGGTTCCTGGATTGGCTGCTTTGCAAGCAAGAAATAGTGCATCAAATAGGTATTTCAGCTTCCCCAGTTGCACTTTTTTTCCAGAAAATTTTTTTCTACAAAAAAAAAATAAAAAAAAAATACAAGATAGCTGAATGCTCCATAAATACTTAGAGTTCCGTTCCATTGAAAAATCTGCGAGTAAAAAACCACAAATAGGCAGGGGTCCACTGTACTTCCTTTGTAAGACAAAATAATGGTAAAGCTTTACATTTTAGCCCCTTTAGCTACAATTTCAACATGAGACTTGGAACAAATACTCACCTACTTAACACTAAAGCAAAACATTAATGTTTTCTGTCAAAATAGCTTCCTTACACACTGTATATATACTTGTATTTTCTTTCATTGATATGTGAATAAATGCAAACCTGTGAGTTTGAATGTATACTTGCATGAACGTGCGCCATTACTTGCACACCTTGGGTGTTTTGCACACTTGTGTACAGAAGAACAAGCAAAGTCTTTTAGTTGAAGTATTACTTATACCACTATTCAAAGCGATTTGTGATAACCTGTGATCAGTAATGTGTGTTCATTGTTTTACATTCATGTCAGTGATGCTGCTTGAACCAATAAATCGCTTTTCTCTTCCAACAGTCTCACTTTTTATTTTATGAAGATGTCATGGTGGTTTGTCAAAGAAATCAAAGCGTCTTTTCAGTTCCTCATCTGTGTCTGTGTGAAAGAGGCGTCTGGGAGCGATTTAAAGCTCACTGTGACCTACTCCCAAACTGAGCCCTTAGGGTTGCTAATGTCAGCAGAGAGGATGTGAACCGCTTGGATGGTGGGAATTCGATACTTGTAATTCACTTCGCATTTCTCCCGCCCAGACCAAAGTTTGACCACAGAAAGGTTTGCATTAGTCTACTAATGTCATAACAGCATATTGCACGCCTCTGAAACCGAGTAACAAAAGAGATAAGAACCTTTCTTTCTAGAAAATAGTTTTCTAGACACTTTTTGAAAGTGTTAAGCCTATTTCTATATTATTTTTCTCTCAAAAGGAGACATTTAACAGCACCAAGTATGTCACCTATTGGTAAGCCAGCAGGTCGTTGTAACAGTGACTTTATCACACTTTGTTCTGGACATGAACCTCAGCCAGGTCACAAACATTTTGTTCATATTGTTCATATAAAGTCATTCATTTTTATCTTATCGCAACCCTGGAGGACCTGTTAATCAAAACACTGGAAATCACTGCTTTGTAGTCCATGATTAAAGGAGGCACAGAGGAAGAAAAATAAATAGACAAATAAATATTAGTAGACTGAAGCATTGGAACAAGGCTGGATAGAGGTGAAGGCGAATGCTCCGAGTGTGAGAAAAGCCTAAGGAGAGGGAGAATGATTTATTTCTGGAATTTGGTGGGAACCTTGCTTCCTGCCAACAATGAATTGAAATAAACCCAAAAACAAATAACAGGGGATCTCAAAAGGCCGCAGAGCTTCTCTGTACAAAGCTCATAGATTTGGTTGTTGTTATAATTAATTTGGACGACAGCAATGAATGACAGCTGAACAAAATAAACAATTAGGCCCAAATGGGGATGATGCTGTGTAACATGCCTATTTCAGCTCTTTATTTGGAAGATGTTTGGGGGGGAAAAGAAATGCTGTATCAGCACTTACTTACTTCACATTACCACAATCTTGGCTACAAAGAGCCAAAGGTGATGGAGATCATAATGTGAGGAATCATTTTCCTGTAGCATCTAATGCAGATCAGTTAAGCTTTACAGTTGCATTGTTTTTTTAGCCATTGTTATAAATATATTTAGTTGATAACATCAAAGTTTGAATGTGAAACATTTTGCTACTAGTCAGGAATTTGGCTTTTAGTTTATTTTAGCTGATTCTGGTGTAAAATCTAACATTAACCATAAATAATAATAAAATCATAATATTTTTTTGTAGTTTATTATTAGTTTATTTGGAACATGCAATTTGTATGTCATCTGAGCAACGTCATAATATTGTCCAACAGCTGGTTTGGTTTGACTGTGAATAACTAAATAATACTGAGGGAAAATATTAACAAAATTAGTCATTTCTAAAATGACCAAGTCTGAGCACCATCTGATTATCAGGTAATACCCAAATAGTTTGTTCATTTTTATGAATGATTGCTTGAAAAAGCGTAATTATTAAATAACAATACAATGAGTTTAAGTTCAACACTGGAACTTGAACAGCAAACTACTAAACTAAATACAAAGAGTAACAATCAATTTCTCTCAAAAATAGATGGATTCAGCTGTAGTTTAAGACAGTTAAAACTACAGCAAAACATGGAGAACAGCCTCACTTGAGATTAGCACTGACTGTAACGTATATATAGGACACAGAGGGACGTAGGGGGTCATGTTGTTGTGACCTAAACATCAGAGACACGAGTCTCAAACTTAAATGTTGAGGATGTGAAGCAGCTGGACAGAATGTGGTACGTAAAATAAACTGGGGATGTTACCTCTCTAGAGAACTAAAGAGGCTACATGGGGCACTTCAAGGACAGAAACAGAAAGTTTTATCCACATTCTATTTTTTCATCAGACACTTTTCACATACACCAAAATACAAACTATCATCCGCGGTCTTGTGTCGTCTTATAGTCTCTTCGGCTAACAGTTTAGGATTCATATCTGCGGACTGACTCTGCGGACTGACACGACCGTGGGAAAAGCTTGACTTTGTGTTTGAACCATTTCTGTCACAATTTGGCCAATCCTATCCTGCTGAAAAGTGTGATGAGAAGCCAGTAAAGTTTTTCTGGCACAATCTAAAAGTTTTATTTAAAATGTCCTGATACTTCAAAGGGTTCAAAATGCCATTCGTTTTAAAGCGAGGTTTCCCAGGGCCTTTGTGAGGGGAGGAGAGAAAAGATTATCCCCCCCTGCCCTTAAGTTAACTTATTTATAGAGCTAAAATATTTATTCATTTGTTATATTTAGGTCATATTTAAATTATTTATAATTTCAGACCTGTGTTATACATTTCATACTCAAAAATTATTCTATTTATATTTGCAAATATGTAACACTTTGGATGGGAGTAGCTTGTCAACAAACGAGCCATTTTTCCTTTGGGATCAACGGATGGATGTCACGTTACATTTTTACCCCCAGAAGAGGAAAGTCAGCAACTACTAAAAGCTCCTATTATAGATATTCTTCTGATCAGCTGAGAAATATATTACAGATAATCATATGTTAACAGTTAGAATGAAATACATTTAATAGTGCCGTTGTAACATTTTTATTTTTCATGTTCATGTTATGAGACGTGCAATTCATGTTAAGGTTTTTTACACTTAGTCATCCGACAGTAAACACATTTTCAAAAAATAAATCTCACATTATTCTGTTAAGAAAAATCACTTTCAAAGTGACAAGACTGATTTAGCAGAAAGGTAAGGATGTATTTTTTTTATTTAGCAACAATCACCTTTTGACATATTGACAAGATTCACCTCCCCGATTTCTCTTCTGCTTTTGTTCCAGAATAACATCTTGACTTTAACTGAAACATTCCCACTAAGTCGAAACATTTCCCAACCGAAAAAGGCCGACATCTTAAAAATAAATACACAACTGTTTAAAAATTGCTGCGTTTTGTAAATGTTTAAGGAAGGAGGTGAAATTTAGCTGATAGATTGTTATTTGATGTGTTAGATGTGTTATTTAGACAGGATGTCTCCTCCTTTTGCTCTATATTGATTACTGTTATTCTTCAGACCCATCCATTCTCTTTATCTATTTATGCACATTTCCTACAAGACCCGTCCTGCAGGAGCTCCTATATGATTCAGCCAGACGTGAAGGCTGCGACATCCTTCATGCCAAAATGTGCATGTAGGTTCGATCAAATGCAACATATGTTTATCTACCCTGCCCTTAACGTCGCTGTACACTGTGTGCCACTTCACACTGACAATCCCTCCGAGCAATCAGCCATGGACTTGTGGAAAGGACCATTTCTAATTTATAAAAGCCAAAAGGATCGATTCAAAATTCATGAACAATCTGTCCTGCAACAACCAGTGATTTCAGTGACTGTGGGGCTGAGGAGATGTGGTGCAACAGTAAGGAAAGTTCTGCCTCCCCTCATATTGCACAAAACTGTGCGAGCAAATGTATTTATGTATGCACAAAAAGGAAAACAGGCTGTCGGTATGTTCAAATTGCACAGTGAATGTTCTAGAAACCTGTATATTCTAAGCAAAACACTAAAAGTGACTAAAGAAGTCACAAAGTTGAACATTGTCATGTCGTCAAGTATATAAAAATATATATTTTTACTTCAGTTTATTATATTTCCAAACTTCTTGAAAACAACATTTAATTTTGTATTAATTTTTTAAGTTCTAAACCCTAAGTGCAAGCTAGCCAGTTTGATGAGTATGTCTGTGTAATTTCTTACTCTCTGTTTGTGCAACTGTACAATATCTTAAGGTTAAGATATGGGTAGTTTAATTGTCTCAGTTATAAATGAATGCTGACAGAATATGAGGCCAACCAATACAGTGCTGTTCTGATCCCGTCTTGGCCTTTACAGAATTATATTTAGCTATTAAAACGATATTTATTTAGTTAGGTGAACAGAAATGCTTTAAAAAATAAAATAAAAACTGCCATTTGCTGAAGATCATACTGGGCCAAGTGTTTTTTTTTTTTTTTTTAAAGATTTACCAATAAAACAAACAGTCATACTGTCACACAGATCTTTTAAGTAAGCAATACTCTTTTGTTGTTGTTGCCAGCTTTAAAAACTATTTTTAGGCATATTTGTATCCAGGTCAAGAATGAATAATAACAACAACAATAATAATAAATAATAACTGAAATTGTTTCTCTTCATACAGACAATTAACATTGAGAAAAGAAGTTTATTCGATGTGAATACCAGCATTTAAAAATATGCTAGAAACTTAGAACTGCCGGACGTTTTTTTACATGTATAAATACTGACATCACAGTGCCATCTAGTGGTTTCATGCAATAAATGAAGAACGGGTGCAACGTAACTTGACAAAATGACTGGGTTTAGTCCATTTTCTACAGCCGGTGTCTGAGCCGGTAAAAAGGGAGGGGCTTACCGCTAATGAAGTAGGAGAGGTTCACTGGAAGAAGGAGGCGTCATCTTCAATCTGAAGTGGATCAGAAACAGTCCAAGTTTAATATGACATTCAAGCAGCTGCTTGTAGATGTACAGCAACTGTCATTCTGAAGATTCCCTGATTTTGCTGAAATTGTAATGTCTGCAAATTACATATATCAAGTTGTCTCAGGTCACATAACCTCATTAAATCCATAATGAGGATATGTGAAAATTATGTATATTATAGACTGAAATAAAATAAGACAAGTACAAAAAAAGAGAAAAAAATCCAACATGAAAAACCCTTTTTCAAAAGTATGAATAATAAAGTTATTATTTATACCACCATGGCATGATGGTCAAGATGAACAGCGCCATGATCATCTACAGAAGACCCAAGTATCATTTGCAGGAATATTCTCAGTTTCATAATCACTGATGGTGCTATTTTCATAAAACTATTAAGTTTCAAAAGCATGGCAAAGCTTTATTGCTGAAATGCAGGAGGATTATTCTCATGATCATCAAGCACTCAATTTTTGTTTTGCAGCAATGCAAGCGTGTCTCTAAGGGTAGGTTTGGGAAGTGAATAAATAGTTTTTGGCCATCGTTAATGCTAAAATTAAGCTGACCGAGTGAAACCTTAAAACTTTTCAGAAGGCATTTTAAAATCGAGCTAACAAAGAGCACATAAGGCCATTCATCAGGCTGAAAAGAATTACAGTCTAAAAATAATACTGGAAAAGGAGCAGCACCCTTTCCTATGAACTTTCCACAGAAAAAGTTCTCCAAGTACACAAAAACAAAACCGCAAAATAAGCTAATGAAACTGCTGTCGCCATTTTGCCTGCCCAATAGACACAAAGTGGCCGCCAGCAACAGTTAAGTCGACCAGACTGGTTTGGCACTGCAATATTTGACAACTAACTAGTTATGTGAACCACTCCAGAAATAAGTACTGTCCGGGTTAACACTGGAAAAAGAAAAGAGAGCAGCAGATTTACCATGGAAAAAAAAGAAGAAAAAACTTCTGGCACACAATGTGAAGTCTAGGCGAGAGAAACTGCCGCCGCCATTTTGCCTACCAGTAAGTAAAGGAGACCAGACTTAGGTTGGTGCAGCAATATTTCACGATTAAATATGTGAACCACTATAGAAATAAATAAATAAAAATACGACTATACAAAGGAGTTCTTTGTAGTGCCTAAGGTTGTTTGGAAAGTTTTGTAAAACTACTTTTATAAAAGAAAGGAAAACGGTCAGATAACAACCAAACAATAGTCAGAAGTGTGCACTTTCTATAACAAGAACAAAAATAGAAATTTGGCAAATAAATAAATAATGACAGCTTTAAACGTTTCAAAAATATAAAAACTTTTGGTGAACATCAGGTCCGAATATTCTAGTTTGGACTTTCAGACTACGTTCACTGGACGTCTTTCAAAGATTTGTTTTGCTACCTGGGAAATAATTAATTGAGTTGCATTTATTATTACCCTTTTATAACACTTTCAAATATTTATATTTGATCAAATTTATTTGGAAAAAGGACAGACCGACAGACACTTTCTTCATTCGGCGAACCGACAACGAGCGGACCCACTCAGTGTCCAATCAAATTGAATGGCGGAACTGTAACCAGAGAAACCCGGAAGAGTATGTTTAGTTACGGTTACTTCTTGATAAGAAACTTTTAGTACCTACCAAGGTTAACTTGCTTTAAAGTCTGTTATTGCTAAAAAAGAAAAAAAAGAACGTATATGATGATTTTGTAGTCTTTAATCCGACGTCTTTATGAGTCTGTAGCTTTAACTCGTCCAGGAAGCATGGATCGTTGATGGGTTTGTTTACATGGTGAATCAGCTGACGAGCTAACGTTAGCAAACTTGAGTCACATGAGTTGCTAATAAAACACCAGTTGTATCTTCTTAGATGAAACGCGGAGTTAGAGAAGAACTTACCGCGTAGATGTAGAATAGAAAGATTTGCTAGGAAGACACTAAGTGAGACATTTTATGTATGTTAATGGGAGACTAAAGCTGCTACAGAAGGTAAAGGCGTTAGCTACAGGTTCCTGTGTTTGTCATCGGATCAGGGGACTGTTTTAAAGGCCCTGTGGGGACTTCATGACAAGATGCCTTGCTCCTGCGGGGACTGGAGAAGATGGATTCGGCCGCTGGTCGTTGTGTTGTATATTTTGTTGCTAATTGTCGTTTTACCGCTGGTCATCTGGGAGCTACAGAAATCTGGGGTAAGTTCATTTTCATTGTTATATGCAACACGTAATGGTTATTGCGATACAAAGACTTAAGAAACATATTTAATAAACACCAGATTAATTTAGTTGTATGTTTTTAAACATGGAATATTGTACCTTTTTACTGTTGAGTTCTTTATAGAGTAACACCGGTGTAATTAGTCAGGCAATCTGCTCAGGTAGTCAGCTCCTTAATAGACATGCTGTGTGTATTCTGTTGTGTTAAACACAATTAAGTCAAGTTCATTTGTACAGCACATGTCATCAACAAGGTAGTTCAAAGTGTTTTACATAATAAAAACATTATATTGTCATCAATTATTAAATAAGTAATAACCATTACATTTTGTCAAATATTGATCAATGATCTAGTTATTACTAATCAAAGATAACTCTAATCAGGTTTAGCCTTTGTTTTTGTTTTTTTGCAACAGGAAATATTCATAAACTTTCACATTTGTCTTTTTCTTCTGTGAGGATAAGTGTTGGAGCCCTGTTTCAGTCAGTTGATTGGCAGGCGGAGAGCTCTGCTGATTTTATGCTCCATACAGCCGAACAAAACTCTCTGGTTACACCAACTCTTTCTTTTGAATTTCATTTAAATGGTTTTAAAATTGAGGAAGATTATGTGTTAAAAAGCTTATCAATTTTTAATGTGAAAGTTTTCCAAAACTCTTTATCCTTTGAAGCTCGGTAATCAGCTGTTGGCAAGCTGTTGGGTTGCCACTCTGTATGTTATGAAAACTGACCCGAATGAAAAATTGACACACTGTTGTTCTATTTATGCATTTTTCTCCATCTAATAACAGGTTGGAACTCATAACAAAGCATGGTTCATTGCTGGGATTTTTGTTTTCATGACCATACCTATATCATTATGGGGCATTCTCCAGCATCTGGTGCACTACACCCAACCAGAGCTCCAGAAGCCTATTATCAGGTAAGTCATGTCTGCTACAAAAACCCAATATTACAATGACATGTTTTTTTAACAATATTTTTACTATTATCACACTTTTTTTTTATTATTATTTCAGGATATTATGGATGGTCCCAATCTACAGCTTGGACAGCGTGAGTCAAATTATTTTACAAAAGTGTTTTTATTTGACATGCATAGTTCTTCAGTATGATTATAAGAATAAGAAGTATGACATTATCTGCAGAATTGCCTGAGGCAGTTGTCTATTTTTTTTTTTTTTCCAGTGGATTGCGCTTAAGTACCCCAGTATAGCAATCTATGTGGACACGTGCAGAGAATGCTACGAGGCCTATGTCATCTATAACTTCATGACTTTCTTGCTTAACTACCTGGAGCGTCAGTATCCCAGCTTGGTGATGATGCTGGAGGTCCAGGAGCAGCAGAAGCACCTCCCACCGCTCTGCTGCTGCCCACCTTGGCCAATGGGAGAGTGAGTTCCATTAGTAACAAAACCAGTTTTACAGTTGTAACAAAAAAATATGGCGCTCCCCACTGTGATACTATTAGTTAAAGAATAGATTAGATTTAAAATATGTCTGAACGATTGGTGTTTTTAAAATGTAATTGTCTTAATAGTTGAACTCCAGATCTTTTCTCCAACATTTCAGTTTGGAAAATAATTTTTTTTTTGCTTTGCATAATATAAAACATATCTTGTTTTTAAGAATTTTTCCGACTCTGTTGGTGAAAATTCAGTAACTTTACCAGCTCGTTTGCTCAGATTTGTCCTATTTGCAATAAGTTAGCCACAGTGAGCCCTGTCACAGACTAGTGACCTGTCCAGGGTGAAACCCACCTCTCGCCTGGAACGTTAGCTGGAGAGGCACCAGCAACCCTCCCGTCCCCACTGAGGGACAAGGGTGTAAAGAAGATGGATGGATGGATGGATGGATGGATGGATGGATGGATGGATGGATGGATGGATGGATGGATGGATGGATGGATGGATGGATGGATGGATGGATGGATGGATGGATGGATGGATGGATGGATGGATGGATGGATGGATGGATGGATGGATGGATGGATGGATCTGTATTGGTTACAAATGCAGTCATGGTGAAAAGAACGCATGTTTTATGTCTTGAGACATAAGAAATAAAAATATATTTATCTTATAGGTCACCGCTGAGCACTTTACATTTTGTCATTTAGCATGTTTACTTATCATAAAGTTTGACCCAATACAGAAACTGTTGGTGGAAAAACCAGCAGAGTGCACCAGGAAGCTAATTATTTAAAAACACGAAGGCATTTTATTAAGTAATCATAAACAAGTGTAAACAGCTCTTTAAACAAGTTTGTAGTCTGGTGATTTTCCACAATGTGACGAAGGAACGATGTCAGTAACTTTAAGAGACGCATTAAGAATGGCTGTCAGTCAATCTTCAAAAGGTCATAAAGGCAATTCCAGAATATTTTTGAATGCAACAAAACTTTAGTTTAGTTGGGCTTATTGCAGCCACACTTTTCAGGTAGTAACCATGAACTTATCAGTTTGTTATCATCTTTATAAGGTCATCCATGTGACTACTGAATTTAATTGAATAGTTTGTTGTTGTTCACGTCAGACAACAGTTCACACTTACTGAAGATCACCTGACCTTTTTCTGTAATATTTAGATTTTGTATGTGAAACATTTATATTTTAATAGACTAGGCTAAAACATTTCACCTATTTAATTTGATCATTTCTGATTCAGTTTGAATATTTCTCACTTTGCGTTTCTGATGGTTTTTGCGAAGGCTCATGCCCATCAGTAGTTTGGCCTTGTCTTCAGTAACTTCTACTCTTTTCTTGTTTAACCAGGGTGTTGCTGTTGCGATGTAAACTGGGAGTCCTGCAGTACACGGTGGTAAGACCCGTCACAACAGTGATCGCTTTGTAAGTAAATTCTAATTCTGTTTATGCTTAACTCAATTTATTTGGCATGTGATATAGTGACAAATAAATGTGTGCGTTTCTTCCTAGGATCTGTCAGCTGTGTGACGTTTACGACGAAGGCAATTTTAGCTTTAAAAATGCCTGGACATACCTGGTTATTTTCAACAACATGTCACAGCTGGTAAATATGTTGCTATTATTTCATATAATTGGCTGTATGAAACTTTAGGTTTTTGTTGACATTTCTCATTTTCTTCCAGTTTGCAATGTACTGCCTGGTTCTGTTCTACCGGGCTCTGAGGGATGAGCTGAGCCCCATCAAACCAGTGGGGAAATTCTTGTGTGTCAAAATGGTGGTGTTTGTCTCTTTTTGGTAAATCTCTCTTCATTGCTGATATTTCATGTCAATGTATAGGTAGTCTGTATCTGTTTGAGGAAACGGAGGCTTTGTAAATGTCCCCAGGCAAGCTGTGCTGATTGCTTTGCTGGTAAAAGTGGGAATAATCTCAGAGAAACGTACCTGGGACTGGCAGAGCGTGGAGGCTGTTGCTACGGGCTTACAGGTAGGCCAACATTGTTAAAACGCAGCTGAAATACCTAATTATTTAATAGTGCTGTGAAACAAACCAAGCTGCATTGTTTCCTTCAGGATTTCATCATTTGTGTGGAGATGTTTCTCGCAGCCATTGCTCATCACTTCAGCTTTACCTACAAACCTTACATCCAGGAGGCAGAGGAGGTCTCCTGCTTTGACTCTTTTATGGCCATGTGGGACATCTCAGATGTCAGGGCAGATATTTCTGAACAAGTTCGTAATGTTGGTAAGTCCTCCATGTTCGCTGATGTGCAGGCGCATCTCATTGAACTAGAAAATTATGAATCGGTGGATTTATTTCCATAACCTTATTCAGTGTTATAGCTCATTACATAGAGTCATAACACAAAGTGTGAGGATATATTTCAAACATAATTTTGCCAAATTTTTTGATTAAAATGTGATTCATTGCAGAGAGTTAGTGAATTCCATACCTTTCAGTTAACACAGACATTGATTCTCACCACTAATTAATATACAAGTAATAAAAAGGGATTTTTAGTCCAGGCACATGAAAAAATGTGAATGTCATGAAAAAAATTTTCATTCCAGAAAGTGAGACTCACCTATTATATAGATTCATTACGCATTGCGTAAAATATTTCAAGCCTTTAGTTTTTGTAATTTTGATTATTATTTCTTACAAAGAATGAAAATCCAAAATGTACCAGAAAGTTAAAATATTGCATAAAATCTAAACAGAAATGTCAGAAAAGTCTGTTGGTTTTACTCTGAATAGAGGACTTTGGCTCACTGAGCAACAGTTCAGTTGCTTTTCTCCTCTGCCCAGGTAGGACACGGCTGATGTTATCTCTGTTTAGGAGGAGCTTATCACTAGGACTGACAGATGGAGCCAATTTTCTGGATTAATGTGTGGGCAGAGTCTCTTTAAGTACCAACACCAGTCACGGTTAATACCTTATGAATAGTACCCAAACTCTCTCTAGAACAGTGGTTCTTAACCTTTTTTGAGGTACCGAACCCCCCAGTTACATATGCGCATTCATTGAACCCTACTTATTCCAACCCCACCACCCCCCACCCCCGGACACAAAATAATTTGATTAAGTAATGTAATTATATTAGCTGTGTAACCACCCCCACACCAGTGGAGGCAGTACCAACTCCGAAAAGATGCAACCAAGGAGCAGATTTAGACTATAGAATTTGGTCAACACTGTGAGCTTTGCTGAAGTATTTAAAGACACAAGTTCAAATTCATGCTGAGAGTGGAGCTCCTTCAATCAGTGCTCCTCCGCAGCTCTGATTAGCTAAGCAATGTAACGTGATCCTCTTGAGCAAGTGATGGCAATTTTGGTAATTCTGACTTAAAAAGAGAAGTTTACTTTGATTTAACTTTAGATAGTAAAAAAAAGCCTTATCATTAAATATCTGGTTTCAACTATAAATAACTCTTTCCAAATGAAGGCTTTTAAATCAAATGTTAGATGGAAGTTTATTACCAAACTGTGCAGTTTGAATGTCAAGCACTTTAAAGGACTTCATACAGAAATCAAGCACTTGCCAAACCTTGAAAACATCTGTTTGAAATTCATTCATTGGATAAATGGATAAATACACTTTTAGGGTTGAATTAGTGAAATACATTCACTGAGATGCACCTTTTCTTCAGACATCTTTGGAAATAATCTTTGTAAAACCCTTAAATGTGTTGTCTTTGTGGACTCGTTTCCAGGAAGGACAGTCATGGGTCGCCCAAAGAAGTCATATTTTGGCGAGGCGCAGAACGACGGCGAGCGTTCTGGGCTTCTGTCTTCGGCGTCTCAAGACACCATCACAGAAGCTGCAAGCAACCAAGGTCAGTACGAGGGGCTTGGAAGAACTCTCACACCGCATTCCTTATCAGCGCCGGCAGGGTTGGACTCGGCTGTGTGGGAAGAAGGTCATGAGGCTAGAACTGACTCAACCCAAGATAATGCAAGGACGAATCACACCAAAGAACCAGAAGAGGCTGATCTCATAGTCATCACTTAGGTTGGTCTATTGTCATATGACTGGGCAGGTCCCAGCTCCAAAGCTTAGGCAAACAAATGACACTAAAGCTGATTAAAATCAGCAAGACATTTTTCAGCCGGTGAAAAATGAAAAGGACCTCTCCGTTAATGACAGCTGTATGAATGTTCTATGTTGGGTCTTACATGGCTTATTAACACGCATTTCACTGTTTTATGTTGTATGAGAAAAGGGAGAAAAAGCTTGTGCTCAAAGTTCCCACAATGAATCCATTATAGCCGTTAAAAAGCCAAGAGCATGTCTGAACCCAGGATTGTTTCTGTAGCCTTTCAAATCATTCTTTCTTAGCAATGTCTTTATATGAAGTCTGACAGATGAGCAGCTTTCAAATGTTCTTTTTATTGGGATGTTCTTGACTTGCAGGGCTACATTACTTAAAGGAGAGTTATTATGTAAAGTTGACCTTTAAGTGCTTTATATCATGTTATATTTCCTCATCACAAACATACCCAGAGTGTTGTCTTGATTCTTTCATACATGTTTGAGCAATCCTTGTGTCTCCCATGGCAACTATTTGGGAGTGCCTAAATGCTTAGTCATACAAAGCTCCGCCTATTTAGCTTAAGCTCCTCCCCCTCAAAGCTCTTCTAGACTAGCGGCAACTGCAGTTAGCAAACATGTGGAACTGCACGACTGCTGAGCTTTTGCTCATTACTTCTTAGTGAAAAGCTTCACAGAATGATTATAGACAATATAATGAAGGAGAATTATTGTCATGATGTCCTGAAGGTGAGCTGTCAGAGTAGGAGCTTTTTAAAGAGACAGAGGCCAATTTCAAGGCGTCAAATTGCAAAGTCAAATTTCTTTTAAGTTATTTTTGATATGTACAGCATTTTTAGACCTGAAGGTAACATTGTTACTTGATTTTGCTATAAAATGGCACTATGTGCTTGAAAACTACACAATGCCCCTCCTTTAAAACACATAGATTTTGGAAATATTTGGAAAAGGGCACTGGAACATTTTAAAATAAAAATGTTCCCAGATCAAGGAATGAAGTAAAAAGGCAACATTTTTCTCTGTGTATGCAAACTGTTTGCATGGTTATATTAGATCAATGCAAGATAAACACACTCGGTGTGTACTGCATTTTATAATGGTGTCAAATGTGAGAACATACAGAACTCAACTTGAAATAGTACAATCAGCTCTCTGTAGTTCAAATACTGTAAATGCTTTAGCCTGTACAACTAACTTCTGATTCACTTTTCCACCCTGGATAAAAAAATCCATTGATTTTTTTCATTAGTTTAGCAAATATGAGCAACACCAATTAATTGATTTCATAACTACATCTTGAATAGATGTTTTTCCCTTTAATATTTTAATTATTTTCAACTAATATGGTGATTAGAATGTTGACGTCTATAATCCTGAGCTCATGCATGTTGTTGCCTTTTTTATATATATATGAACCTTACTGGAATATATCAAATCTGATGTAAATACCACACTCATGAAATGTAAAATGTAAATATCAATAAAAAAATGACCAAAAACAAGTTTTTCATTGTGTATTAAAAAAATTCCACATGCATTGGTGAATACACTGCAAAAACACAAAATCTTACCAAGTAATTTTGTCTTGTTTCACTGGCAGATTATTTCACTTCTAACTCGTACCTTTTCATCAATACTAAGAAATTATTCACTTAAAACAGCTTCCTATATGATTCTGAAAAGTTACTTTTAAGTTAGTTTTGTCTTATTTCAGGTGTACCAAGATATTTGCAGTAGATATTAGACCAAAAATACTTCTGATTCTGTTTTTGCAGTGCAGTTTTCATAATAAACATTTTAACATCTGGGTCCATAAGGACAATTTCAATACCACAGTACATTTTATATGTACTATGAAACTAGTCATACATGAATATTACTAGAAAATTCTATCGCAGTTCCGTCACAAGGGCACTTAAAAACTTTGTCATGCAGGTCATTGCTAAAAAAAAAACAAAAAAAACTACAGCTTAATATTTTCTTACCAGAATAAACAAAATGTGTCATAATAGGTTTCCTGCAGACTCTGTAACAATGGAGCTCTCCTAAAATCGTATAAAATGACGGTACCACATAGGTTTTAGTCCATCTGCACAGGAGCGTTGTCTAAATGAGCGGAGATGGAGATGGTGCTCTTGTGCAGCTTCACAGCCAGACGGATCCAGTCTCCAGCTTGGACTTGCAGGGGATCCTGCAGAACGGCAGCGGCCTGCTTCCAGTGGGAGTTCCGGCTGAGGGTGCTGACGCTGACATCCGGGTCCAACTGAATCTGGTACCAGAAGGGAACCGCAGTAACCCTGCCTCCACAGGTGGCCTGCACCTGTGTGGGATAGGAATCAGTGCTTAGAGAGGGAGAGTAATTTCACTATAAAACTGTTTTTTTGGGATAAAAAGCAACAAAAAAAAGACTCTTGACACCTCAGGCCGTATCAATAATGCATGTTTTACCTTGACTTCCCTCTCAATGTAGTTTTTGTTGACATCCATGAGGTCCAGAACAAAGAGCTCCAGAGCCTCACTGAGATGTCTGCACTCCAGAGTGGAGAAATCCAAGAAGACATGAACCGGAACCTGCAAGATGAGGCATTTCATTTGAAAAACAAAGAGCAGGTTAGGATGTCTGAGCTTTCTCTAATGCACATGGGAGCAAAAATTATACACAGAGCTGGTAAATCACTAACAATATAGAAACCAATTCAAATACATATTATTATTTCTGATACAAACAGTGAGTAAACATCCAGGTGGTGATTAACGTTTAAGTTGCCAAGAAACATTTATCCAAATATTAGTAGGGGTGTATGTATAGGGTTGTTGTTTCAGATTATAAGCATATTATTTATGTAACTTTCTCTAATGGAGCAAAGCTGTGTTTTATGTGATAGTGGGGCTTAGATGTGCCTATCATTTATGGCTTCAAAGAGAAGACATCTGCTAGAACAAACAGCCGTCCCCCATGAGAGGTCAGCAGAATTACAAGCACAAACATGGCGCTGGAGGAAAACTGGGATTTCCAGACCAAATAAAGAAAAGGAATTTGCAGGAATTTGACAGCTGGGAAGCACAAATCCAAGAGGAGCAACGAAAACACAATTCTAGACATCAGTACTCTGGGAGAATTACTTGCTTAACTGGAAAAGGCATTAGTTAAAGTATGTTTTTCCTAGGATATTACAGTGCAACAGTACATTTACTTAGAGTGGTGTTAAACCAACCACAGAAAATCCAGTAAATGTTCGATAACATGTGAATGCTGATTATTCAACGGTTAAAAAAAGCGTGTAAAAATGTAATATGGTAGTACTAAGGGACATCTGCTCTGTCTTAAGGCACTGTAAATAAGAGATACTAAAGAGTCAAATCAGATAAATACCCTAAACATGTTTTAAATGGGATTATTAAAATAGCTGCAGCAATAATTTCCATAACGCAGTAATGTTACATCTCCAGAAGGAAATGTTTTGGTTTTAGATGCATTAAGAAGTTATAATTTTTGAATTTGTTTCATAAGTTTTTATAAACATCTGTTTTTTTACATCTACAACTGACTCTTAAAAGTTACTATTTGCAAGCTACCCTACCTTCCTTTCTTCATTTTCCATATTTATACAAAAACGCTCAAATCATTCTACTAAATTGCGTTTTGTAATAACAGGATTCACTTTGTTTTAAAATCTGAAAATAGAAATACATTTTAATTTCATTTTATTAGTTTTTATAAAAAAAATTGGAAATTGTTTTTGCAGCTTCAGGCAAATTTTATTTTGTAAAAGAGGGGACAAAATAGGTTCTTTAAGTTTTTATTTTACTTTTTATTATGGTGTGTTTTAATGTACAGCACTTTGTATCAGCTGTGGTTGTTTTAAAGTGCTTTATAAATAAAGTTTGGTTTAAATAGAAAAGCCGCTGACCTCTGGCTTAGAAAAATATACAGTTTAAAGTAGAAAATGCTTCAGCACTGCCTTCTTACACACACAGCACCATAATCTGGAAATCATCTCTTCTTGTAAGTCAGCCTACTGTGGATTGTTTTGAGAAAAATTTAAGGAAAAAAAATCAATGGAATGTCTGAGATGTTAAATATGCATCACTGCTACTCAGTAACTTTATCTCTTGCTACACTATGCAAATCCTTTGTCTGCTCCGATGAAGCCTTCAATCACCTCCAAACTGAATGCTAAGTGCTTCAACTTTAACTGATTCACCTGATAATATTTAGGTATGTCAGAGCACAAAGAGCCAGCATAAGTTTTTCATCTTCACCATGATCAGGAGTTCAGGAGAGAAAATTAAACTAAACTGTGAGGTCTGTACACTGAGTGTGTGAAACCAAAGGAGGAATACTTACAGTGAACTGATTAATGAAAGGAGCAATATTAAATCCCAGAGTAGGCTCCCGGCCCTGGACAGCACTTTCCAGTAACAAAGTGTCAGACTCCACCAGCATCCCGTATACAACAATCTTCTCAGGAAAAATACGCCCTCCTTCTTCCAGCAGAAACCTAACATGGAAAACAAGAGAAAAATAAAGCAATGCATGTTTTTTATTAGCTTTTTTATGTCAGTGTCCCCAGGGTCGAGTCCTTTTTAGTGACTTTTTAAAGTATAGTTACAAAATTTCAACTACGGAGCCTTAAAAACTACTGAATGATCAAAAGATGGACAGACAACTTTCAGACAAGTGGCGTCCAAACTTTTTGCAACAATTGTGAAAAATTCTCATGGAATAAAAATGTTCTTTTCCCCATTTTAAAATGCAATCATTTCTCTTTTACCTACACAACATCAAACTAAACATCATGTAAAATTTTCTGTTTGCCTTAATATTTAAGTATTAAACTTTTTTGGGGTAATTATTTTTGAATCTGCTGGTCTATAAAATGTTTTTAGCTTATTCACATGTACAAAAATGAGAATTTTCTTCTAAAACTTTTGCTGTATTTAGCCCAGCATAATAGTTTGGTGTATCCAAGTTGAGTAAAACGTAGCTGGATTTATGTGGCACAACTAAAAATAGAGGAAAAAAGGTTAAAAAAAATGAAGAAAAAAAATTGTAACATGTTCTGTTTAAGAATTTATAACCTTATCAATAAAAATCTCATGCTAAAAAATGTCAGAGGTTCAAATTTGTACCATACTTGTGGTAGGGGCCACACAAAATTATCCCAAGGGCCATAAATTGCTCCCAAGCCACACTTTGGACACCTCTGATTTATACATGGGATCTAAAATATATATTTACATTTATATATACCACATAATTACATTCCATACTTTTGCGGAGTGAAAATAAACCCTGACAATAACATGACAATCTGAATACAAAGCAAAAAATGTGACTCAAACACTTATTTTTAAAGGCGAAACAAAAAAGAAACTGAAACAAGGGACGTTTTTATCTTCAACTGAAGCAATCTGAACACAGATTGGTCATACTTTGAAGCTACTGTGGACTAAAACAAATACTCTAGTCCTGACCTGGCCAGGGAAGCTTTCTCCATCAGCTTCTGCCTAACAAGCCCACATGTTTCCACGCAGTCCAGGATGATGGCGCTCCACAGCTTCTCACGGGACGGCCGCTGTAACATCCCCTGCTCGTCCTCTGTGTGGTTCAGCCAGAACTCCAGATGCTGCTCAGATACGTCGTTGGAGCGAGCGAGTCTCCTCAGGACGTTCTGCTGCTTGCTCTTCTCCACAGAGCTGTAGGCCTTTACTTGACCCTGGCGGGCCGCGATGAGGGAGAGCAGCGAGAAGCCCTCAGACACATCCAGCACGTAGAGCAGACTGCTGTCTGCCGCAAAGGAAGCCGAGCCAACCGTATTTCGATTTGCATTTTTAACCTTCAGTTCAGAGATGAGCTTGGCCAACGCGGTGCAAAAACTCTGATGGTAATCCTGATTGTTTAACAGCGCCATCTCTGAACACTCCAGCATGCAGAAGTCTTCGGACTCACTCTGACTCGTCTGGAGGCACGCTAACGCGCTGCACAGTTCCACCTCTGGGTTTGGGTTTGGGATGGGTTTGAAGGAGTCCATGCGCTTGTCGAGGTAGATTTTGTGTCCGTTTCTCAGCACGGCGACGCAGCTGAGCCTCAGGTAGGCGTCTTGGCAGGAAACTTCAACTATCAGCTCATCCAGAGGCTTTAGCACAAAACCTGTGAAACGGAAAACATTTAACTTCGTCTCATTATACAGCTGCAAAATGAAAACACAATATATTTTTAATCTACGGTCAATTAGGACAGAAACTAACGATTATCTTAGTTATCAATCAATCAATATAAAATTGCCACATTCTGATGATTTTTAATCCTTCTTTATGCGATAATGGAAATACATTAAAAGATCAAAATGAACAAATAATTTAATTTCTCTTTTTAAAATCTCACTTTATATATGAGCAAAGTTTAAAATGATGTTTATTTTACAACAGCAGCAAAACTCTTTTTTTCTTTTCCATTTGAAAAACATTTTGAAAACCACATATCCTTTTCATTCCACTTCCCAATTCTGCACCACGTAGCTGTTGATTTATCATTAAATGAATAATTAAATGAATTTGATCATCCTGATTGTGAAAAGAGATCCAGGAGAGCAGACAATGAGAGGATTCCTACTGGGATACCATCTGTTCACGTCATCTCCAAGCTCGTCAGACGTATTTGCGGGAAAATGCAGATTTACAGCTCATTAAAATTTCATGAACACTAAAGAGAGTCGCAGAATTTCAGGGCGTGCTGGGTGACGGATGTTTATCATCCCTGGGAAAGGTGGCGCCTCCTTTGAGCCCATTTGAACTAATTAGCAGAGGAGAGACATGCTGTGCAGTCTGGTCTGCAACTGGGACATGTCACCTAATGTCAGCAGCTCTTCAGCTCAGCGCTGTCTGCAATCACAACAAAGTGAATCAAAGGGCCTTTATGGATCAGGACACTGCACAATAGTGATCTAATTTTAATCTCACACCTTTAATGCAAACTTTTAAGATTACAGAAGTTGATTAACAGGTGACTATAATTTTAGCCATTTGTGCAAGTTTTCAAATGAGTATAAATGAAGTTCAAACGTTAAACCAACATTCTATTTGATTTCCAATGATTTCAGAGAGGAAAATCTGTGTGCATTATCTTTTGCTCTCATGGTGAACAATATGTTTTCTGAAGGTCTCCCTTTGGACTTTCTTTACTTTTTTATTCCGTTTCATTCCAGTACTTGATCATTTCCATTGAACTCTGACCTTCCAATCGTAAAAAGGCTCCTAGACTAGAGAGATGAACCAGAGCCTTGTTGAAACATAACAAAAAAAACATTTTTTTTGAATTATTGGATCTTTAGACACTTTGATACCAGTTACGCCTCCATCTTGACTAAAATATATAAAATAAACCCTCCAAAGATCAAAGAGCGCAACAAAAGTTTGAAAAATAAACAAAAAACGCATGAAGACCAGATGGTGATAAATAATAAAACAAAACTTATGCTATGAAAACATAAAAGAACATTTGTCCATCATACTCATTGCACTGTGGACAGGGTAGATGGCTTGCTCCCAGCAGGTGTCTTCCTGCGGTCCGGTGGACAGACTGTTCTCCTCGTCCAGGTGGAGCTGGAACCAAACAGCCAGAGCATCCAGCTCTCCCTCCTGAGTGACGGGCAGCCGCATCTCTCGCACCTCCCTGGAGCTCAGGCCCTCCAGTTCCTGGGAGTTTCACAGCCATCAGAGTCAAAGGAGAGACCAACAAGACTTTAACTAGAATTCACAACGAAAATACCTCCAAAAGGGTTGGTTCTGATGGATTTGATAGACAATATAAGCACAAACAGTGCATTTAGTTGTTGCACACTCTTGTTCAAAGTAGCAGTGGGTGATGTGGACTTAAAGTTTGATCACAATAAAATTAATAACTATTCATCACTTATTTTTTAGGCAACTCTGACTGCGATCATAACCCCACAAACACAGATACTGTTATTGAAAAACACAGTGCACTTCTTTAGGACACCAATTACATGAAAAAGTGAGATTTTAACCACAAAACTGAAACAAATTTATCGATACGCTCATTCAGAAAGCGGTGGAGAAAATGGTAAAAATAGCAATTCTGACTATACGGACGTTTTTTTTTTTTTTCGCTAAATATCATGAATGGCAATTTAATGTGAAAAAAATCTAAATTCTTATTGTGATTAGCCAATTGCTGTTATATTAACTCTTTCGTTGAAGGCAGCCTGATGACAAAGAGTCAACAGAAGTTTACTTAAAATCTTCAACTTATATTTATCACTTTGAAACCATTTAAAAACAGTATGGAAGATTACATTTTCCTCATTAAATATAAATAACATTAATTATTTCAATTTCATAAGCAGGATATTTGAGGAACATTAAAATGCTAGAAATGACCAAAGGGAATAGAAAAGTTAAGCTATTTAAATTGACAGCACAAAACTCATTGTCACAAACTCTGAGTTACTTTCTATCTCTGAAATATTTTCTGAATTCGTCCAATAAACTAAAACCTAAGAATAATACTTCTGAGGTTGTACAGTCTGTTTTTAGCTTCAGAAAGTGATTTTTCTGTCACCTGAACATTGTTGAAGTCTATGGTGAGGGCCGTGAACGGCTCTGTGAGCGCTCTGTATGCCCCGGGCAGCCGGCTCAGCCTCTCTGTGGTGTACGGCTCCGTGGAGTCGTCCTGCTCAGGGCTGCAGCTCACCGGACTGCGGAGTTCCCCTGCGGCCGCCATGGACAGACCACCCACCTCTGCAGCACACAACCTGAACCAAAACACAGACACAAGCAGACAAAACAATGTGTGGGGAGTTCATCTCAGCATGCAGTGCAAGACATTTCCACTGTGCATGCTGGTATAATCATTTCAAATAAAATTGAAGCATTTTGTATGATTGCTGTTTGTAAAGAGCAGGGTAAACAAAGTGACCTCAGGAGTTTACCTGTGATGCCGGCGGATCTCCAGGCACTCGACGGCCATGCAAAACACAGCGGCTCCGGCAGGAATGACCCGTCCTGTGGCAGAATCTTCTCCAAACTCACCCTGACCTCTCTGCAGAAAATAATCAATTAAACGTGAATCTCAGAGAAAATCAAGTCCGTGCACGGAAAACAATTGGTGCTTCATAGATCCCCCCCCCCCCTCCCCCCAACCACAAAGCTGATGTTTTGCAAATCTTAGCGGAGCGTGTTAAGACTATACCAGGGAGAAAAGACATCAATCAGTACTGTGCAGAAACAAAAAACAACAATTAGGCAGGAAACGAGAGAAAAACTCAGACTCTCTCTGAAAAAAACATGGAGCATGGTTTGCCTGAGGTTTGAAGAGAAAGAACAAGAAGACTTCTGGGAACAATATCTTTTTGACAAATGACACAAAAATAGAGATGCTTGGCCATAATGAAAAGCTCCATGTTTGGAGAAAACCAAACAGAGAATACATGCAGTAACAACTCCTACAAATAAACTATTATTAGTGGTTGAGGGCTGCTGATTTGGGGCTTATTTTGCAGCCACCAGACTTGGACACCTGACCATAAACTCCTCTGGATAACAAAGTATTCGAAGGTAAAATGTGGCGCCATCTGTCTTGACTGCTGGAGCTTGGCTGAAACTGAGTCATAAACATAAAGTGATTTAACGGCCTAGTCAAAATCCAGAGCTCCTCCTGATTGAAATGCTGATTAATGAGCTGTGCAGAAATTAATGTCTGCAGCCTTCAATGAACCGAGAAGAAGAATGGGACAAAATTCCTCCAGAACCACACGAGAGGCTGATCGAGTCATACAGGAATCTGATGAGAGTTGCCGCTGATCTACGTACAACCTACTGGGGTGTCCAAACTTTTTGCCCTGACAACATTGGCAAGTCTGAACAACTGGGGGGCATAAAATTTAATTAATTAAACATGCGAAAATGTGTTTATTGTGATGCATATATATTTTTGAAATTTTTCCTCCTGAACATTAAACCGGATTTTTATGAAATCTGTAAATCATTAAAGATCCAAAACATAAAGAACCTTATTAAAAGAAAAACAGATAATTTCCAATTTGTTTCCAATTGTTTTCCATTTTGTCGGCCAAAGTTTTCACCATTCTTGACCTGTCATCAGAGGCCGAACAAAACCATTCCAAGGGCCACAACTCGCCCCCAGGCCACACTGGTTGAAGCTCAAACTTGAGGATTTTTTGGCTAAAACATATTTGCAGACAAATGTATTTTTATCTTAGACAGTTTTGGCTTAATTACTACTATGAATATGTTTTTTTATTTTATTTTTTTGGAGACTGAACACTCCAGTTAATGATTAAATTGATCATTATTTAGTCAACAGTTATTTCAATAATCAGTTAATCACAATTAATCAGATTAATTGTGATTAATTGCAATTAATCCGATTAATCATTTCAGCCTTGCATAACTGTGTCATCGCATACTGTCTATCTGCGTTCCAGAGAGTTAAGGTTGTCCTTTTTCTGCATGTTGAAGGCATTCCACTCAAAATATCACTTAGAAAATGCTCTTTGCTCTGTACAGTGTTACCTTTGGAGGCAGGAGGAGGTGATGCCAGGCGTGAATAAGACTCTCTATGATGCCCTCCCCAAACAGCCCTGCGTCCACAGTCTCAGTCACCACCAATGAAACCCTGAACACAGACGGAAAATTAATTTATGGAGTAATGTCGAAAAATTCAATATCACCAGCTAAGATTCCCACCTGTTTGGGATGTCTGTTGGTACTTCCATGTCGAGGGATTTCTTATGGAGGATTTTGATGCTCCCCTCCATCCCGTTAGCAGCCACCACCTCACAGGCCAGTTCATACATCGTCTTTGAAAGCTCACAGGCGTACACCTCAGCAGCACCAGCTTTCTTAGCACACATACTAAGCAGACAGAAAATAAGCATCAGAACTGCACTTTTTGTTATATCTAAGTTATTTAATCAGTTAGTGATTTAGGGTGTTTTCACACCTGATAGTCTGGTAGACTGGGTTCGATTGGGGACCAAAAATGTAATGTTTCTTATATTTTCAGCTGCTGTGGTTTGCTTTCACACGGCACTGTGTCCAGACTAATGAAAAGCACTGCACCAAGAACTACTGAAGGAAATGACACAAAAACCTATAAAGAAGACACTCAGTGCGATTCCTTCTTCACGTAATGTAAACAAAAATGGAGTAGAATCAGATTCTGGCGGTTGCAGGATTTCTCTTTGTCTCTGGTAAAATACTATGAGCAACTTGTGCCACTAGTGCTAGACATACGGATTTGTTTTGGTTGTATTTACCCAGAATGCCCTTCACTATAGTCCGCTTCCTGCTTGTAATGTGGTCTCTGCATTCAAAAAGTGCCAGAGTTCACTTAAACCAAACCAAGATGTAGGTTATTAGGCAGACTAGAGTTAGCTTTTTCAGTCAACTACAACCTTAAAAAAATGTTCAGGTCTGTAAATTGTGATGGAAAATGTCTCACCCAAGGATTCCAGTGCCAGTACCTATATCGAGTACGGTTTTGCAGCCATTCTGAACAGCCTTCTGAATGGCCTGCTGGTACTTTCGGTTCCTGCCATGGTCGTTGAGCATGAGGAAATGCCAGCGCTCCACTAGCCAGTTGGCAACACGGTAAAAATTCTCCCTGGCTTCTGGAAAGTCTGGCTTCAGTTTTAAGGCCTTGTGGAAATGGCCCGCAGCTTCATCTCTAAATCCCATTCTGTATCATAAAACAAATGAAATTGATCATGTGAAACTGAATACTGCAAATATTGATAAAAAACAGTTATGAATGTGTTATCATGTACCGGAAAAGGTGCTCTCCCATGCTGTTGAGGATGACCTCATCAGCAGGGAAGATTTCCAGAGCTTGTTCGTAGCAGTCGAAGAGTTCCTGAATCCGTCCCACAGAGTCCAACTCTTCGGCCCATTTAAACAGAGTGAACCTGAAAGAATCCTGAAAAAGAACAGTTCACTGTATTTAGTTTTGCTAAGCCACGTGGATACAAACACAATGTCTGCAAATGGTGAAGAGAACAGAGTGAGAACCACATGGCACGAAGCTAAGAGAACATTTCTGGGAGCTGCCTATATAATCATCATCCTCAAGAAAACAATGCTGTATTTTCAACAAAAAAAAGTTTCCAGTCAAAAGGTGCCACAGAACATCTAAATTAGCTACTGCTTTGCAAAACAAAAAAACACATTTTAGGAAAAAGTGAAGCATTTAAAAACACACAGGTACATTGGAGGATGCATACAGCATAGGTCAAGGGTCACAACTATGAGTAACAGGGTTTTTCAAAGAGGTACTAATGGTTTTTAGCTATGTTGGGTGACTGAGCATATTTCTTTTCTTCTCAACAGAAATAAAAAAAAATAATGTACAAAATCAAAGTTATATATTTCAGTTTATACCACACTTCATAATTCTAATTTGATTATAACCGCAAAATGTACACAGGCTGGTCTAGAAAGTATTATACGCATGCTTTACCTGTGCAAAGTCCTTGAAAACAGGTGCAAGGTTGAGCACAAGGAGGTAATGGACGAAAGCTGTTCCATAATCCTGGTTGAGCAGACACTGCTGGGCGCTCTCCAGGGAACTGGAGACCAGCTGGTCCCTGGCAGGGTCCACTCTGCGTCGCCTCCGGGCCCTCCTCCCATGCTTGGGCCTTGCACTGGTATTTGGCATCCCTAAACGGAAGGGAAAGTGAAATACAAGATTTCAACTTGCTGAAACTTGCTTTAACTGCTATAGCCGGTGCAAATACCATGTAAGGATGCACTCAGATTTTACAGTTATAGAAATGAGGATCATATTTACTTGGCTTTAAAATAATATCACTTGCTCACTTTCTAATCTAGTGTCTCGAAAATATTTTTAGTACTGCTTTGCAGTAATGATTAGTTCAGTTCCAGTTCGTGTTGCAAACTGAACAGAAACCAATTCAGTGCATTTAAAGTGAATATTAAAGTACACATATCACTGTCTAGCCTCAATATGCCATCCCATGTTATATATTTATGTTATTCCTGATATCAGAGCACTTTCGGTTCTGTTTCCTAATATTCAGAAACGTGCAACACTTACTCTGAGCAGAGTTAGATTCCAGGCTAGTATATGGGTTGAAATTGCAGCTGACCAGCAGCTGCAGCCAAACACAGAGGACCTATTAATGTTGACAGCACGCAAACCTGACCATGACGTCCATCAGCGGTTAGCCTCACTGTAAACAAAAATAACCCTGATAACAAAAAGACTGAAGGCCGCGCAATAATATCCGCTGTGACTATTACTACAGAAGTTTATTTTCGTGCTTGGTAATATTATAGTTTTAACAGTTATCTGGATGATACCCGACGCAGTTTTTAAAAATGAATCACATTTACAAATATCCAACTGAGCGGCGCAACTGTCCGCTTGAATAGCGGCTCGGTAGTAAACGTGTCTCCAATTAAACGTTCCGTACCTTCACTAACAAAAACGGATATTAACTTGCCTAAAGTTTAAAAAGGACAATTTTGCTAGTAAAAGTGCATTTATGAAGGATTTATTTATTTTTATTTATCTACATATTTATCTACAATAAACGTGTCTGTCTTAGTTTTGTCTTTGATGACATTGAGATCTCGCAATTGAAAGACAAAGAGTACAATTGATCAAGATGGTTCAGTTTTTAGAAATGTGGTCCGAAAGAGCCTCATTGCATCTGAATATGCCCAGGGTCGCATATCAATAAAGGCATTATCTCAACAGTAAATGACTGTTAGTTGTATTCAATATGTTATTAGTTATACATTCAAATTCTGCATACCAGTAGTAAAAAGCAGTTGTCTTAAGGATACACACCCATGTTTAAATGCTAGGTTTGAGACTTACACATAAAGAATGTGAGAAATAATTTTGAAACTTTTTTTCTATACTAGCATAATATGCTTTGTTATTATCGGGGTTAAATATTTTTTTTTGCATCTATCTATATTTTATTCCAATTGTTATTCTACAGCACTATGTTTGTGTTAATCACTACATGTTTGTGTTTTATGTAGTAAGTAGTGGTGTTGTGCCATTTGATTCATTAGTCACAAAATCATTTTACTGAAAGTTTGTGATTTCTAATAATACTAATATGAATACAGATCTTCTATTGTGGAATGCCACCACCCTATATTATTTCAGTTTGGTTTTATAAATGTCTATAAAATTGAACTTACAAATTGGATAAAACATGTGAACTACTTTCATGTCTATGCATATTTTGCAAGAATAACAGCATCCAAATTTGAAATGCAACTTTATTTTTGATTTTATATGATTATTCAGTACTTACTCCGCATGAACTGTCATTTTGTGTTTTTACTGCTCAGATGAATAAACTAAACAGCTGTATTGACACTACTTTTTAGTAGCCTGCTGGGAAGTACTTTATGTTAAGTTGCAAACACAAAACGGAAATTCGAGTGACTGAATTCGCTTGGACCTGGACATACTCTTTGAACATGGCCGCGCATCATTTGTAAGCCAGCAAGCAAGGCGCCGCACAAGGAAGGCGAAATGTACGCTTAATTTCGAGATAGAGACCCACACCGACCATGTGACAGACTGATATAAACATATCAGAGGTGTTTCCGTACAAACACACACACACAGGAAGAAAATGAGAGAGAGAGAGAGAGAGAGAGAGAGAGAGAGGGAGGTTTTCTTTCATGTAGCTTGTTCTCGATATGCCTTTATTGTTCAGTGTTGCCTTAATGACCACTATTACTAGCACTAGAATAAACATATAAATAGATTCATCTAAGTTAGTTGAATGCAAACTGCAGTGGTAGCAACTACTGTTGCCTTGCAGCAAAAAAGGCAACAGACTGGGCAAACTTAGCCTGTGGTTGAATCCCAGGCTACGTTTTTTTTTCTGCATGAAGTTTGTTAGTTCTCCTTGTACATGAATGGGTTGTATAACAGGGGGGCAAACAAATATTTGCACACAGACACAAAACTAAGGACAAGCCCCAAACTGTGGAAGGAAGCGCAGTACCAGAAGAGAAACTACGCATGCATATCAAAGCATTTTACGCATTTACACCTCCCTCGTCCACTTCCCCCCATGACTTCAATCGAGCCAACCGCCGGCTGGCTGTAAAGGGGCGCACCTTATTAAGTTTTCTACACGCTCTCAGATGTCAGACTTTCTCAATCTGTCACTTTACTAGGTGGAGTTCCTTTAAGGACAAAGGGAAAACTGGACACCGCACCCGTTACTTTCTAAAAACATATTTTAATTGACTTTCCAATGAGTCTCTAACTTAAAGGCGCGTTGTTGCTACCCTTTTAACGGTCCTACCTGTTCGCCCTTCGTGATTTTATTTGACAGCGGTGGAGCGGGGAGCAACACCCATGCAGCCGTGTCAGAAGTTACAATGCTAACAACTGTTAGCTGCTGCTTCTGCTACCTCACAAAGCTATGGTCCATCATTCTGACCTGAAACCTCCGGGAAAAACAGCGGCGGTGTGATCGCAACCGTTTTTGTTTTCACAGCTACAGAGTTTGCGTAGCTTTCTTTTTTTCCCCCCCCCATCTTTCTTTTCCCCTCTTCTCCCCCGTCGTTTGGAGACGAAGCTGTCACAGAAATGGGACTAACCCCGCTGGAATTCAGTGAGTGCTATCTGGACAGTCCCAGCTTCAGGGAGAAAATCAAGGCACAAGAAGCTGAGCTGGACAAAACCAACAGGTTCATCAAAGAGCTCTACAAAGATGGGAAGAACCTCATCAATGCGACTAAACGTAAGTTGTTTGGAATCGAGCTTTTGTTTTACTTGAGGGTAAAAGTAACTTTATTCTTTTACTACATCATGTTTTGATGAGGTGGCTCGACTGACGGTACAGCTATTGTTAATGGATGTAGTCATGTTTATCTGATCAGATCAAGGCGTTGTCTTTTTTTTTTATTTGTGTCATTATTTATTCTGTAACATGAAACCGAATTTCAAGCAATTATCCACTAACAGTTACAGACACCATCAATTAATAGATGGCTGTTCTTAATCTAATCCTGAGTGAAACGTCATCTTAAAGCTGCTGGGCAAATTACTGCAGAATAATCAATAGTTTGTCACTTACTGGAGAACATGTCATGATGTGACTTTTCTTTGTTTCCCCAAAACAAGTTCCCATAATTGATGACATCATTAGCAACAGATCAGAGCTTAGTCATTTTTCCAGTTTGCTTCTTTACTTGTATGCTTTAAAGCTGCTGCTTAAGCCTTGAGCAATATGGGTCATCTGTTGAATTTAGCAACAATAAAACTCATGAAAGTTCTTGGAATAGGACTACGGCAGACTGGATTAGAGTTGGACCAATTAGGCTTTTTCTTGCCAGTGAAGATTTGTTGTTTTTATTTTTTTCTAGTATTTTGAGGACTACAACAATAAAACAAGTATTTGGTTCAGACGCAAAAGAAAATTAAGGATAACTTCGTTGCTATATTTTGTAAAATTTCAAACAAATCGGCATTGGCCAAAATCGGAATGGGTGATTGGCCGGAAAACTGCAATCAGTGCACCCCAACTTAATATTTGATTTTTATTGAACTGAAAAAAAGTGCAGTACCAGAAGAAAGTACAACATGATGGTGCAAATGATGGAAGATTTTAGTGTTGATCCGTTTTTTTTTTTTCCCCATGTTCGACAGTTAATTACAACTTTCTGGCATGTTTATTTTGAGATGTCATTTCAGAACACACCAGAAGAAAAAAGTAAGAATAGTATGAGGTGATAAGGTCATAAACCGTTTTTCATCCAGTCAGTTCACACTGTTGTGATGTCATTGACCCAAACATGCACAAAGCAGAATTACCTGCTGGGTTTTCTGGTGGACTTTGCGTAAATTTGTACTGCCAGCATCTGCATTTCCATTGGCCGTATAATTACATAATTTGGCATTTTGAAAATAAATGTGCTTAATGGAAACAGCAATTTTGAAAAAACACATTTTTTGATCAAAAGTTTTGACACTAGGATGAGGTCATTTTTTCTCCACATCAAAATTTGTTTGCTTTACAAAACTGCAATGAAAGTATTTCACATTACATGATCAACAGTCAGATATTGCCACTGATGCAAACCACAAAGACGACGACGACAGGAAGTAGTTGGAGGATGATGGCACCGCCGGGTTTTTTTTAAAGATATAGTGTAAACAAACTTAACCACATGTGGTTGTATTTCTTTTTTTTTCTTTTTTTCTTTTTTCTTTGGGTAAGGTACATTTATTAATGTTGCACATTTTCAGCAGCAAGGCAATTCAAAGTGCTTTACATGACTTAAAAGGAAATACAAAGAAATGGAAAGAGCAAAAGAAGAAAAAAATCTAATAATGTTGATCCAAAGTATATAAACTAAATATTTATTCAATGGAAACACTGAAATTGTTTTTTTTTTTTGACATTAGCAGAAAACTGCTCACATTTGTAATGGAAACACAGCTACTGTGGATTTGTTCAGGAAAATAAAAAGGCACACCTCAATATCATCATATACTGGTCCTTTACTGGAAAATGTCTTTGACTTTTCTATGTTCTCCAACCCTGATCCTCATGGCACACTTCCCTGGACGCTTCAGATGTTTTCCTGCTTTAACAGACGTCATTCAGATGATCACAGTTCAGCAAAATCCCGTTAATCAGCCATCACTTGATTTAAGGTGTGCTGACACTGGAAAACATCTAAAGCATGCAGGGCAGTGTGCCACCAGGACCAGGTTTGGTAGTTTAACCTGTTTTTTTTTATCGTGCATTGAAAAATGCTGGAAAAACTTGGTGGCTCGGTCTTGCCCTACGTATCCTGGTCTGTTGTAACCTCAAAACATCAGCCATGCTTTCTTCTGTAAAACCTTCTGCAGTGTGTCTCCAAACATGTGACTTATGATTTTCATTTTGCCCGAAGCACAGCATGCAGTTAATAAGTGGAAATTTTCACAAACTTGCAACGTTCTTCGTCGCAGAAGGTGACTTCAGTAGAATTCCAGCAGCATAATTAGGGATGTTAGTATATTTTACTTAATCACGACAGAAAACTTCACACTGACACCATGACCTTGGTGTAGATGTAGATCTCTTTAAGCACATGGACACTCACTGTTTTATCAGTTAGTTTTGGTTGAACTGCAAACATCTCAGCTTTTACAGCTCAACAACAGTTAAAGACAAAAAAATGAAGGCACTCCACTTTAAACCTTTTTATTTCAGAATCTACAGTCACTTGCATCATTTTTAAAAAAATTTTTTTTAGATATTTGTGCTTCCCTTCACTCCTTCAGCAGATGATCCTTTGTTACTCCTGTTGTAACTTGATTAGGAAATGTTCAGCTTAGCCTGCAGCAGCTGTTGCTCTTTTTCGATCATCCAATTCTCCGCTACTAGCTGCTGTTTTCATACTCGCCATTCTCAAATTACCGTACATGACTTCTTATGTATGACACATCATTTCAAATTTAGAGTAATCTTATTAGTGAAAGGGAAAATGGTGGCAGTTGTGTTGGTAAAGTTCTGAAACTTTACATGTTTTCTAAGAAAAAAAGGTGTTATTATCCGGACACTATTTAATTTACTCGCTATAACCATTACGAACGTTTTGCATTCCTCTTTGCAGCAACATGCTTCTTCCAGAGGAACCCCCATGGAGTGATACGGCAGATTTTGGCTGCCATTCTCAGGTGGATTCTGATTTTGGTTCAGTGTGTTGGTGTCAGACTGTTGCATAGTGTCTCGTTTCAGGAGGACAGGCCACGTCTTGCATTCTCTGCTGTAAGTGGCTGTAGCTTAAATATGTAATCCCAGCTTCCCTTTTTTCTTTTTCTTCTTCTTCTTCCGTTTTAAGTGTTTCCAAAAATTTGCCCTGAGATGCCTCATCTTCTAATTCTCATTAGGTTTGTGAAAGTTTATGAGAATGTCAGTGAATAGGAAACTCTGGTCATGGCCTCCCACTGGGACTATTGCAAAATCAGTTCAAGTTTCAGGAAGGAACTGATGTTCATCTTCTTCTGCTGACATTAAATTCTCAGTGTCAGTGTTGTTGCCAAAGCTGAGACAGTTTCTCTGAAAATGTCAAAAACATTGCATTATATTGTTTCATTGCTCTCATGGTGACACATTTGCCAGTTTTTTTCCTTTCAGTTTAGCAGCTGGAGCTTTCAAAATAAGAGCTGCATTTTCTTTTTGTTTTGTTTTTGAAACATTAATGGATAACAAACCCTTAAGCAATACATCTTATAAAGAAACAAGATCCTAACTTTGAAAGATGTGAACAAATTGTTTTAAGGTCATTCTAGATGCCGTGACCATCTTTGTATGGCAATGGTGAATGTTTTGTTTGCTTCCAGATGATGTCTAGTAGATTTTTATTGAATAAAACTGGAACCCAGATCGGAACCTTATTAATATGTTGGCATTAATTAGAAACCCATCCTTCATTACCCACCTAATCAGCAACTTTACTTAAATTCTTCAACCTTCCATCCAACCACTTTACAAACCTAGTTTGGCTATCCACATGTCCACTTGTAGCCCATTTTACTAATTATCTACCCACTTTACAACCAGTTCAGTTAATTTATCCCCTCCCTTTCCAGCTGATTGAGCCACCATCTCTACCAAGCAGTCTATTAACTTTGCCCAGCTTCTTTTTTCATCCACTTTGCCTGCCTCTTTACCCTTTGACCTCCCATCTTCCCACTTTACACACCCACTTGATGCTCATCAATCAGCATTACCCCCATTCACCTGTTACTAACTCTCTGTCCATCTGCTTTAGCCACTCCCCAGCTCCCTTTAACCATTAAACTCCACCTGTGTTAGCCATCTGTTTTACTGTGTAAGCCTCCCACCTTTAACTATACAGTCACCCAGTTTGCATACCCTCTATAATGTCCCCACCAAACTTCATAAGCTTCTCAGCCACTAAAGATGGAGTTTTAGTATAGCTAACATCCATCCAAATGGTCAAAAATTGCGTCCAATTGAACACACTATTTCGACCTACCTACTTAACCAAGCCACTTTAACATCTTAATCCAGAAAATACTGAATTATTCTCCATTTTTTACAGTATATTGTCAGTTTTAGTTTTAATCTCCACACATTTTTAGACTGATAATTAAAAGTGAAAGACGCAGCCAGAAGATCTCAAATGTGCAACGTTTTTATAAATCCCATAATGTGAGGGTTGTAACACACATGTTGAGGGTTTTTTTGTAGTCTGCTGTCCCTTTTTTCTCCTTTTTTTTTTAAAACCTCTGTTGGTTTTTAGGTTTTTCACACATCCTAGTCGCTGCTCAACCATGAACTCGACTTGCATTCTCATTCAAAATTACTAAAAGGTCTTTCAAAGCAAATATTTGTAAACACAAGTATAATACTCGCATTTAAGAGCAAGCACTGAATCTTTAACCCCTTCAACAGGTTTTAGCATTTGTTTCCTGACAGGCTGGGACGTTCATAATAAGTCTCTTTCTTTTAGTGAATCAAGCCTTGGGTCATTTTGAGTTGAGTATAAGCAAATAACAGTGTTGTTCTTGCACACACTCGGGGTGGAGCTCAGCGCCAGCCTACCTGCCATGTGGACATTGCTCCTAATGTAGAGTCCCGTGTGACTGTGTTGCTTCTCTGCACAGATCATCCAGATTAACAGAAAGTTTCCTCCTTTAAATGCATGCTATAATTTGCATGTTCGGATTGTTGCAATGTCACTGCTAATTTTTTATTCTCTGTTTCCGGCCATTTTTGTTGATTAAAAAAATAAGTTGAAGTGCCAAGCAGAGAGATACATGTGTTGACCTGTGTTCCTGCAGTAAATATTGACTCATTTCAGGGCTTTTGTGACTGTTGAACCAAATTTGCATGGTAATGTGTTTCACTTTTTGTTTGACCTCAGAGTGAGCTAGTGTTTGGGCAGCGAGAAGCAGAGCTGTTATCTCCCTCGGCTGCCACAGCTGAGAGGATGTCCCACTATGGAAAGTCCTTGGTTGTGGGAGGAAACTTTGAAACCTGGCCCTGAGCCAGAGTCGTGACATGGAAGTGCCCACTTGTACAGAACGATGCAGATGGGCTTCTGTTTCACAGGGTTTCCTCCATCCCCTGTCTCTACCCTTTCATTGTTTTCTGAAACCAACATATCATTTCTTTTTTTTTAATGCAGTAATATCCTCATTAATATGTTGATGATGCTCTTTTAGGGTTGTTATTGCTGCAATAAAACCCTCAAGATGACATAACAGATTGTTGCTTCTGGACTTTCTCAAGAAAACTGGCGATTTATTTAGTGGATTTGTCTTTGTAAAGGCCGGTCATGCGATGGTCTCCTTCTCCTTGGCAGACAGGTTGAAGAGTAGCCTGTCAGGGTGTGCTTTGGCAGCCTGCTCCTGTCTGTAATCACATTACTTGGTCTGCCAAAGAGCCACATCACAATCTTTCATTAAAATTGCATTAGCTCAAGATGTGAGCTCATTTGGGAGGAAAGGATTTTATCGCTTTCTGCAGAAAGACGCTCTCTATGAAGGTGTTGCTGCTTCTTTCTTGGTGCAAATGTGCGCAAATGTTTTGCATTGGATGTTTTCTAAAATGCCATCCTGATTTTGTAACCAAACGCCTGGTCAGGGCTAACCGGACGCAGCACTCTGCAGCCTCTCCCTGCACACTTGTTTTGAGGATCAGGAAGCCATGAATGAAGTAATGCATGTTCAGTGGGCAGGGAGCTGAGGGGGCAGGGACACGGTGGGAGGGGATGTTCGAGCCGGCTCTGTCCGGGCCAAAGGTTGGAGTTGAGTGGAGCAGCAATTCAGCCTGGAAGAGATGGGGAGAGTGAAACAGGAAGTGCTGTGGAAAGGTCCACTGTGGAAACACAGAGGGCAGCTCTGACCTCAGTGGCAAATCTGATCATGCTGTAGAAATCATAACAAACAGCCCGCCTACTAGTGCCAATTAATACACTGCGGAGTATTTAATAGCGGCTGCTCTTTGACACGGACTTGCATTTTATGTTTGAGGTTTAGGAAAAACTTTGGTGGAGCGTCCATTACATAGGATGCTGTTTCCTGCTCTCCAAGCTGGACATTATGAAACGATGGGAATAAGACACTGCACCCTGTTTCAATATGTTGGATTTTACAAATTATTTCTAAATCTCTGATCTTTACAGAGTTAAAAAATTAATAAATGTAACAAAGAGAACAAAACGTACAACAAATTCGACCCTGTCAGTATTCAGTAAGAAAAGATAAATCTAAATTAGACAATAAAACATGTTTGGAAAGAGTTGAGCACTGGCTCAATAACTCTAGAACCACCTAGATTAATAACCTGACATATTTGAGTTTATCAATATGTCAGGTTATCATTATGGAGAAAATTTAGTCCACATTTTTATATTACTTAATTTTCTTGAGGATTGTGGGAGGTTTTTTTTTTTGTTGGTAAAACTCTTTGAAGTTTCTGCCACAATGTATCAAATGGATTTTTATTAAAATGATAAGTGTGTTCTGACACGTGAGGCATTTATTGATGAAAAAAATAATCAGAGTTCTTAGTTTTTGTTAGATTTAATAAGCAGCAAAAAGTCCTCGTTATCTGACCTGTTCACCAGTCAGAGCCGATCAGAGAATGTTGTTTGTCAGATTGTTTAATGGAGCTGAGCTTTTTAAGGCCTGCGGTGTTTTTATTTAATGGATCATTTCTGTGGATTTAAATCTTGAGGTTAGATTTAAATAACTGCAGAACCTTTTATTATGCCCCGAGATGTAAATGCTTGGTGTTGAAACCAGATTTACTGTCTTTTTCTATAACTTTAGTTTCATTACATGTTTTTATCATCACTTCAATTCTGAAATTATTTTTTAATCCCAAAGGAAAATTAAATGTTGTTGTAGCTCATATTGTAAATATTATTCCAAAATGTGCTGCTGGGTTTACTTTGTAACACGGCTGCAAACAGGGAAAGTCTCGTAATGCTGTTGGTATGAGCAGACGGGCATAAATCGAAGCGTAATCAAAGCACAATGTCACAGCAGGCATGAAGTGAGAGCAGAGCATGTGATAAATAACACTCCAGGCTAGAATTGAACTGGTATGAAGCTTTCATTTAGCATCAGCACTATCTGTTTACTGTCAATTCAACAATAAACACAAACAAACTCACCATGTTCTGTTGTTGTTGTTGCACAAAATATGCATTTATGGTTTGTAATTTAAGTATGAATTAGATGGTCTATGCAACATTTTTTTGCTTTATCAGTTCGCCTGTTGCTCTGCGAAACATTTACTTCATCAACTTACTTTTAGAGCTTAAAGCTGCACATTTTAGTTAACATTGATTTGGTTCAGTTTTTATCAATAAAATCCTTCTTCTGTTGTAGCGACTAGAATGTGAGTGTACATGTCAGAAACCCCCTTTTCTGGGAAACTGTTTAAGTGAAAAGTGAAAACTTGGGGCTTTTTTCTCAGAGGAACGTTGCTTTCAGTTTCAGATAGACGAGGTGGGGTCTGTATGAGTCATGCTTCGAAGCCTGGACTCTGGGGCCTCTCTGGTGTTCAGCCTAGAAACTAGCCAAGTTTGACAGTTCCCAGGTTTACTCCGAAATACCTTGCTTTAAAAGGCAAAACTCAGAAGAAGACTTTGCCTTGAACCGCTGTGTGCCCTGGACTGTGTGGTATTTCTGTCTTGTAATGCTTCTTTTCTCTTGGAGAGGCTTTCCTGTCCATCTCTCGCACTTTTGTGTTTATGTCTTTGCAGTTGCTTTTTTCCCCTGCCCTGCTTGTTGTCTGATTCTCATTATTGCTGGAGCATCATAAAAATCAAGTAATGTTCATTCTTCATGTTTTATGTCATAAGTTTCATTGCTGGGTTATATTTTAACAGTCCACCCTGGTGCAGTTGGGCTGTTTTGAGCACTCTGGGCATATGGCTTTCATAAAGAGCCAGCATGTTTATCCATTTACATAAGTGTTGTTGGAATGCACTTAAGTAATGTTCTGAGATGTACAACTCAAACCTGTCTTTCACAAAATGGAAAAATAACCATGTTTAATTTATTTATAAAAAGAATGCCAAAAACACAAAGTTGTTCTTTGTTTCACCATAATGACAGAAAAAAAAACATATTGCTTAATGTGTCTGTTCTGCACAATGACTGAACTGTTCATGAATCTCTGAAAAACCGGCACATTTCAGCAACATGGTGAGTGACGCATAAGCTTGTTGATTCACAATCGTGTGACATTTTAATGTTTTTTTTTTTGGTAAAGTGCGTCAAGGTTCAGTGTAATGTTGTCAAAACATGTTTTTACCATGTTGTGAAGCAGCTGAAAGGTGGCTGAAACAAGGACTGTAATCACGTCTTCACACAGCATTACAATCTTAAAACCTGCCATGTATGTGGTCTTTACAAGTATTGGTGAGGTCTTCTGGGAACTCCATTGCACGTGATGGAGTGTGTGAGTTTCCTGATTGTGTCAAGCATGCACAATAACATCCATAGTGACGTTCAGGTGCTTTACTATCATGGTGGCGGCATAAGAGGTTCTGGGCGGAGCATGTGGGAGAGATCAGATCGTATTAAACACGTGGGACTCTGTGCTCTCTCGTGTTTGTGATTGGGGATTTAAAATGGGAATGACCGTGCTTGCTTCCTGCTTTGTCTAAGATCTCATCCTCTATACGCTACAGTAGCAATGATCCAACTCAGTTACAAGTACTGTAAGACCATTTCAGCTGCTTTTCTGAGTTTAAACTCGAAGGCTACAACATGCTCTTCTGGTGCTTTTCACCCTTTTCTACGCAATTGTATTGAAATGAAACATCAGACTTACATAGGGCTCTATTAGGACATTCTAAGATGCTTTACAGGGAAATCGCCCATGTATGCACACATTCAGACGCTGATGACGGCAGGTAACTAGATTGTAGCCACAGCTGCCCTGGGCCAGCCTGAAGCGAGGCTGCCATACACCGGTGCCACCGGACATCCTGATCGCCACCATCAGGCAGGATAGGACACGACGACAGAAATGAACCGGCAACACACAGATTGCAGGACGAACTTGTACCTCATAAACATTTACCTGTTACTTCTGCTTTTCAACACACAAAAAATGTGACATAAGAACAGAGGTGAAAAAAGTGAGAGAAATTTCAAACGGTATCAGATATTACAGATCCTGTTCACCGCTACTTTTGACTTTCAAATTGCTTGATTGCCTTTTCACTTCATCTATTGACAGTTTGTCAAAAAAAATGTGTCACCTGTTTGTGTGTGGCTGCCGTCATTCCACTTACTGTGAATAAAACGATTAGAGGAGGCTCACCTTTTATGGACTCGCCCATGCCGGTTTGGATTCCTGCTGTCTGTTTGGTTTGGATCCTCTTAGATTTATAGTCGCTTCAGATAAAATGGATACATCCATCTTTTAACTGCCTCAATAATCACCTCTGGTGGTAGACTTATGTTTGCCAGAATACTTTCTGTTGTTTAGATCGATCAGTAACCTTCACCAGGTTACTGATCTGACAAAGGTTATGGGCAGAAGCAGAGAAGATTTAGTGTAATGTGTTTTATTATCACACTGTTTTCTCATGTTTATTATCTGTATCTAAAGAATGAACGAAAGTGTGCCTTCTTTTTTGTCACATTAAGATGAGGAGAAAAATCCCGACTGATTATACTTCAAAAGAGTTGATTATATATTTATAGCCAGGCTTTTTGCCAACATGCGCTCATGAAACATTTCCTCTAAAGGGATATTTAAAGGATTTATCAAAACACAAATACATATAAATGCTGCAATAGCTGCCCTGTTGTTAAAGAAATCTTCTCAGCTTCCTGTACAACAAGAACTTTGCAGACCTGGCATTAACCGGCATCATGACTGGTTCTAGTTAGAAGCGGACAGACAGCTTTAAGCATGAGTGTTTACACTTATTTATTAAAATGTGAGTAAATATTGCTGTTTATTCTTTAGATTTTGTCCAGGGAGGAGAATTAAATAATTTGTGACTTTGCACAATTCACTATAACTGAAGACTTTGACCGTACAACACCATGGAAAAACAGCCGATGATGTCTTGCTGGCAGTTCGGGCTGAAAATAATCTAAAATATATATATATTTTTTAAACTTTTTTTTTTTCAAAATTGTTTCCGATGAGCAAATTTATTTTTGTAATTGCAATTTGCGCAAATTTTGTAATCAACAAAAATGCAGCTAGTAATGCCTTACCTTTGGTTGTACATTTTAGGAAGCCTATTGTCTACCAGGGCATAGATATTTGTCTTGTTTTGTACAGATAGTCATCTTTGATTTACTGGTTACTGTTGAATTCCTGAGTACATCATGTGATTTATTCAGATGTCGTTACACTCACTAAGTTGTTTTCTGTCTACTTCTCAGCACCTTTATTATTATTTTGGTCTCATTTTGATTCACAGCCATTAAAAAATTTTGCAAATAGACCTTTAAAGAATAATATATGCATTTTTATTCTATTTTTTGTATTTGATATGGTAAGCATGCTTTGACTTTCAGTAACAGCCTTTTAAATTGTCAAATTCTGGAAGCATTTTCTTCACATGACATGAACATATGCATGTCATGTATGCATGTTCATTTTAAACAACTTATTTTAAGTATTTTTGTGATGACAGGAGATATCCACATGATAACTCTTCTTTTTTTTAGGGGAGCTTGCATTCAAAATACTGAACTAATGCAGACAATAATCCCAAATTATCTCTGAAGGCGTTCTGAGCAAAGCTGTCCTCAGTTGATTTTGGTTGTGTTAAAACTTGTACGATTAGATTAGCCAAGACAGGTGATTGGGCCAGCACTGAATGGGTACTTAAGAAGGTTTAAAAGTTATTACTAAGATAAAATCCACCCATCTAGTTTCAGACTCTGGCATAGTTCTCACATGTTTAGCCAAAAGAATGCAACTCAGAAAAAAAATGACATTAAAAATAAATTAAAACAGTGGAATTATTTGTTAAAGATTTTTGACTGTAGTCAGTGTAATAAGTCTGTCAGTCCTGTAAAACAAAGTGGGATTTAAGGGCCAAAGAACATGAGCAGATGTGCCATGATATATACTGTGTGTGTGTGTATATATATATATATATATATATATAATTTTTTTTTTTTTTTTTTTTGATGGTCTGTCTGAATTTCTGAGAAGATGCAAGATGGTATCTTATTCTTTTTTTTTTTTTTTTTGCAATATATTCTGATTTCGGGAATTATGCTGAAAATGTACCAGGGGTGCACTGACAAATCGGCTGGCCGATGCGTCCACGTAAAACCGATGCACCGATCTTATCTGCCTCTGCAGAGTCTGGAAATCAGCCACTGCCAGCTGTTGCTCTGCTGTGTGAGAGGAATGACTGGTCACAATAATCATCCCATACAAAACATCGATATCTGCAAAGACTGGTATCAGTAGGTCAAGATTTTTAAAGATCAGTGATCGACCAGAAAACAGCCATCGGTTGAGCCCTAAAATGTACTGATGAGTTTGACATTGTCTATTTTCTCCAATACTTTAGGTTCATGCTGTTTACATTATTAATAAATAACACAAAGATTCAGTAATCCTAATTGATACAATGTTTATTAGTGGTAAATATGTTTTTTTTTTTGCAGAAAACGTAATGAGTTGAAAATCCTCTACCACATACAGTTGGATAGGTGTACTTGGTAATCTAAAGTTGAGGTTTTTGCTTTTATGGGTACAATTTGCATAACATCTGGCAAATATGTTGACAGCTGTCTTTGGTAACGTTTTGCTTGCAGACAGATGCCAAGCTTGCTCTTTCTAGTGGTGTCATCTTCTGTACATAGATGTGTGCTTAACAGGATGTAGCAGAATATAGTCAGACAGGATGTTAGCATTGTGGTCCAAACACATCAAACCTACTTTTCAAACACATTAAATCTTTTGACTGTAAATGATTTCCTAGCATCGACTCTCAGCACAATATTTGATTTAATTTATGTACTGTTGTATGTTCTTATAACTGTGAATGTAACTTTTTTTTATAAACTTGCACTAATTAAAAGTTTGTTTTTTTTCTTCTGTTTGCAACTACCTTTCAGAGCTCGGGATGGCTCAGCGAAAGTTTGCCCAGTGCCTGGGAGAGTTTCAGTTTGAGTACATCGGCGATGCAAAAACCGACGATGAGAAATGCATTGGTGAGAGTGGTTTCTCCCTTCTCGTGTGATGACAGAACTAACCACTGGTTTTGTCACGGTCTTTATAGAAATGCACTTCAAATGTTTGTTTACTCTTCTTTTTCCACCAGCCAATTAAGAACAGCCACAGGTAGAATTATTCAACCCTCACTGCAATTTCCTTTATTTATTTTTTGGCTAGTTTTTTTTTGTTTTTGTTTTTTTTCCGCTATAATATTTTATCTTAATTTTACCCCACTTCAAATCAGGTTTCTAGACAGATTAATACAACTAGCTGCTGCTTGCAATATAAAAGAATAAACAAGTATGATATAAATTTCTTGCCACCTTATTACAAGTGATTTTCTTTTTCAAATTAAGCAAAAAATTTCCAGTTTAATGACTACTGCAGTAGTCTACTACTACTCTTGATGACCAGCGTCTTCAGTACTTAAGACCTTAGACATTTTAAGTAGGATGTAATGCTAAATTAAGATAAAATGCTTCGAATTTAATTTTATTTAACTAGTTGAGCTGGGTTTTTTTTATTGCAAACTCTTAAATAATTTTTTTTTTTTATTGCAAACTCTAAAATAATTTAGATTCTTCTCTGGAAACCTCATTTGCAGCAGATGTTCAATAATATTTTATGAAACTGATTGATGATCGTAGCACAGCTGAGATGTATTGAGACAGAGACAGACGGGTTTATTGGTAATAAGTGATTCTAATTATTGTTGTTTTTTTTTTTTAGATGAGTCTTTGCAAGAGTTTTCCATGTTCTTGAAAAATCTAGAGGACCAAAGAGAGCTGATGGTGAGAAGATTTTAACTCTATTTACAACCCTGGGAAAAATAAGTGTGGGTCTGAGACCAGATGCACACAATGTTTTGCAATTATTTCTTAACTGCCCACATGTGTAATTTTATCAGTTTGTGTGTGAATTAGACTTGGGCTGAGCAAAGTGTTTCTTATAAGGTTATAAAACAAAAATGTTTGCTGGCAAAAGTAGAACTTTGCTTCCTATAATTTAAATGTTTTGATTCTCTTTGTCTCACATTGATTTACACATCGAGTCATAATGATGCATTTTAGTTACATACTCACAAGATTCTGTGAGAAAATGTGGTTATGATTTCTTGATTTTTTTTATTTGAGACAGAATAGCAGGAATTATTCACCCTGCTCTTAAATTGATATTACACTGAGTGTTAAAGTTATGTGTACAATTCATTTAGATTTGTTTCATACATAGACTTAAATTTTGATGTTCTGTTCTTTGTAGTGTAATGCCACTATAACAAATTAGCTTAATTATTGAGATGCACCGATCCGATATTGATATCTGTATCAGTCTTGATATTTAAAAAAATTCTAGATTGGGTATCGGTGAAAATGTTGCAGTTTTATCTTTACATATTTGGCTAAAGTAGTTAACCTATTTTTGCCAGTTTATTTATTTTACATTAACATTTACAATCCTAATTGCACTGAATGAACAAATTAAAGTTGTTTTGTTTTTAAGTTGGACTAAGCTTGTGAAACTATTGGTGTATTTAAGTGTGCTGAACTGGTCCAGCGTTATCAGATGAATTTCTAATTCAGTACAACTATGTCTGCATTCAGAAACAAATTTAAAAAAAGGAAAAAAAGAAAAGTTTAAAGTCAATTCAGCACAGTTTTTCTTTATTGGATCTGTATCGGCCGATACTAAACAAAACAGTGAATTTGTGCATCCCTACTTAATTAGGCTGGATTTGTAAAGTAATGTTACCTCAGAACTTTAAACTGAAGGATTGGAACATATAAAAAAAATTAAACTGGAACTACTTAAAACTTTGGTGTATATTTATAGAGTTAACCATTTGTGCAGATGCACCTCACTGGTTTATTGGTTGAGTGTACCAAGGTGAGTCGAGTGGCTGCAATAAAAAAAAAAGGCAGAGTACTGGAATAATTTACCAGCTGCTCGGTATTTTGGCCCACCTTCACCATAAAGTATTTATCTTCAGTACAGTTTAACATTTAAAGTACATGTATATTTGATCTCCATCTGATTCTGAAATATGTTGCTTTTCATCTTATATATTTTCTTAAGTCAGACATGCTTTCTGTAACTTTTTTTCTTTTAAAATTTAAAATATTAATCATGTTTACCCACCTGGACAGTTCACTTGTCAATTTAGAGAATAATTAACTATTTCTGATAATAGTGTCATGTTAGAATTGACCTAAATTACTGTTTCTTAAAATTATATATTTTATTTTTAAGAAGCTATATTATATTTAGCTGGACAAACACATGTATATATTCATACTTCCTTTAACATTTGCCACATTTAACCTGTAAACACACCAATAATATGTAGGAATTGATTGTAGTTTATGCCAGAATGCAAATCCATTTGTGTCTCATCTCTTCTGTTGAACTGAGAATCCTTTAGCTATTCAATAATCGCAAAAAGTTTTGATACATGCTCGGAAGATATTTATTTTGAGTATTTTTCATACCCACATCATTCAGGTGACACAGTGAACTAGTTCCTCTATTATTGCTAATGTTTGACCAGTTTTTCATCACAGTGCATGTTTCTGGATCAGCTGCCTGGGAGTGGCTGCACAGTTGACTCCATCGCAGTTGGACATTATAAACATCATAGGTTTACATAACAAGACAAATCTCATAAGGAGCAACTGGGAGCAAGTCCACAGCTCTGCGACTCCTTACTCATAAAACGAACACGTGACTAAGGTAGCGCTGTTAAAGTCAGGTATTTTAAGAGCTACTGAAATCACACCTCAGGTAGTTAAGAAGCAGAAGTACTTTGGAGTCATTTGAAGACTTTTGTTTAGTGATATAGTGATAGTTGGTGATACTTGCACGCTTCTACAGTGCCTGAGATTTTGTGTAAAAGTCAGTTTTCCAGGTAATGTCTGTCTGTAGCGTCTGAGGTAAAGGTTAGAACCCGTCATCAGTGGCTGACTGATATGATTGTTGTGCCAAGCCTAGACCGCAGCGGTAAGCACTGCTCAGCACAGAGTGATGACGTCACACTGCAAACAGAGGAAAGCAGTATGCATGTGCAGACATGCCTTGCAGCCAGCGCAGCAGAAACGACAAAAACATTAACTGGTTACATCAGAAACTCTCTGTTCATGTTTATGTAAAATGTAGTACTTTACATAAACAGCCATAAAGGCATCAAATTTTATTTACAAATGTAGTTGTAAATAGATTCAAAATGCAAAAATACAACATAAGTAATTGTGTTAGTACAGTGTAGACCTGTTACAGTAACACATTTTTATTGCACCAGCGGTTATTGCAAAACAACTATAACATTGTTGTTTTTAGATCATTTTCAAGTAATATAAAGGTAATGGAATAGTAATCCAAAAACACATTTTCAAAGATAAATAAACTTTAAATTCTAATGAACATTTAACACTGAAACTGAAAGACATCTTAAATGTCTAAATTACAACAAATAACAACAAATAAAATGGAAACTGAAGTCTGTAAACAAAATTGTCCTTCAGAAAAGGACTAGTTGAAAAAACTAGAAGACTTCTGTCATCTAGGTTTTGTTAGAGAAAAGAGAAAAACAAAAAATCATGCAAATGGAAATTATTTTGATAAATGAAAACAAGCTCAATGAAAACGAGCTCATTAATTGATTTATTGATTTATTGATTATTGCGACAGGCCTGTTGGTGCGGTGCCTTGCAAAGGACTTGACACCTTTTCAACATTTCATATTTTTTGTTGCACTGAAACCAACAGAAAGCAGGATGGATTTCAAACGTTAATTTGCAGATGAAAATTTGAAAAGTGGGATGTAGTTTTGTAGATTAACCCCAGAACAGAATTGTGAAGACACAAGGATCACAGCAAACAAGTCTAGAAATGCCCTTTTGAAAAGGTTTAAAGCCAGGTTTTGTTCTAAAACACAAACCCTGAGCTTTGAATCGATCTCCCAGAGCTCTCAGTCCATCCTCCAACAATGAAGGACACAACTTTAAACTGACAAGCTGGGTGAGAAGAGCAATAATCAGATCAATGAACCCCTGAAGCCCAGAAAGACTGCGTTACCTTCCTCTACTAACCCTTAGTCTTTTTTTTGCCATGCTAATGACAGGTGTCATTAGCATGGCAACTGTGCCAGTCATTAGCACAGTTGCCATGCTAATGACTGGCGTTTGCAAGGCAGCCAATCCAGGCACGGCATTCATTTTCCTTGGCACTGATTGGCAAATTTGTAGATGATGGATATTTATATAAAATGTTGAAAAGCACCATAATTTGGTCCATCATTTGTTGTTCTATCACTTAAATTCCTACTTTTAAATCTTTGTACTGTATAAACCAAAAGGATTATTTGGTTTCCACTGTTTGTTTGAGTTGCTGGAAGTGCTAGAAAGTAATTATATTTTATTGAGATAAAATTATATCTGTTCTCTCTATAGATGCGAAACATCACAGAAACTTTAATGAAACCCCTCGAGAAGTTCAGGAAGGAGCAGCTCGGTAACGTGAGGGTAATGTATGATGTTTCATTGCTTTTTCTCCAAATTTCTTCTTAATTTTAGTGGATCTATTTAAATCTTAATGATAACCTTTTAGATTGTTTGCCAGCTACAATTAATGATTAAAAATGGAGACCATCTTTATTCTTTTGAATATTGTTTTTCTGAAACTAATCACACTTTTTTGTGTTTTTTGTTTTGTTTTTTCTGGAAGGCGGAAAGAAAAAGGTATGAAAAAGAAACAGAAAAGTACTACAGCTCCCTGGAGAAGCTTTTAAATTTGTCGGCAAAGAAGAAGGAGCCTCAGCTGCAAGAGGTATTTATCTTTCCCAGAACATAACAATAAAAAAGAGAAAATCTTTCTAGTTAGGTTTTTTGTTACAGTTGCTTGTTTACTGTGTTTGGTTTTCACTGACATGTTGGACTTGGGGCTACTGCTGCTTTCTGCAGTTTCTGGATCAGTCGTTGCTATACAACCTTTAGTTGATTATTATGAACTGCTTGGAGACCAGCAGCGTTTTATGTAACCCTTCTGACATCTTGTTTTTGTCCGTCGTTAATGCCATGTTGTTTGTATTGGCCAGCCAGCAAGGAGGCTTGAACTTGTGAACATTACTTCGGCAGCCTGTTCTGTTCTGATCCACGGCTAACAACAGCAACTTCCGTCACACATTATCAACAGTCCTAACTGTACCAATACTTCATTCACGACATTCAAGATAATCAACTTACAGAACAGTGATGATGTCATTGACTCCTGCATGTAAACGTTCAGCTCGTGTGTTTTACAGGAACTAATGGTGGATAATTCGTGGTTCAGTAATTGTGTATTTACTGAATGCAGCTCCAAAATATTCTAAAGAAAATGCAGCTTGGGAAGCTGAACTGCCTAGGCCCCATTCTTCCTGATTTTCTATTGGCTGGTGTTTGCAAAGCAGCCAATCTACGAGCTGTATTGATTTTCCTTGGCACTGATTGGCTGTGTTCAAGAAGACTGTAGAGGTTAGCTTCTGTTGTACAGTATCCAATGTGTAGCAAATTATATTGAACTATCAGCATATTTTATTTCTTGCTGTAGCACAGAAGTTATCAGTAAGCCTATTTCTGCCCCGTTTCTCATTGTAGTGCACTGTTGTTTATTTTAAAATCCTTTTCATTGACAAGAGTCATGGTTTCCAGTTCCCAGTCAGGAAATGGTGGATTAAAACTGAGGTCTGTGTAATTTTTACTCTTGGTTATTATAGATCCCCTACCAGGCCCCTAACTTGCTCTTAGTCTCACTCTTGTTTGTATTCCTGAAAAACACACACAATTACAGTTATTACATTGGTTGCCCAGGATCAAAATTGTAAATGGATTATAATTTTACCCATTTTGTTTGTGCTTTGCAACATTTTTAATGGTATAATGGAGTGTGGAGTTCAGGGAAAAAAAGAAATGGATACAAAAAATAGTTTGGGAAATATGAATAAGATTTTGAGATTATACACAACGGCTACATTTTAAGGTGTTTTCCACATTTCCAGTTTCCCGTTCATTTCATCTTTCCGGCATTTTTTTGAAACTTTAAAGTTCACTTTGACACTGACTACTGGAGCCTGTCCCGTCCTTGGCAAAGCACTCCTTAATATGAACTTCCTTAGACGTCCTTCTGTCTTTCCTGTTAGGTGCCTGTGTGCGTGCATCTCTGATTTTGCTTTGCAAATTAGGAGTCTGAGGCAGTGTGCTGAGGCAGGCCTGCTTTCCGCAGTTATTTTTATGTGAAGTTTACTGACAGCAGTAGATTTACCCACTGCAGATGTGTTGAGGAATAATTCAGTCCCATACTTTGAGGGCAAAAGAAGACGTTCAGTTCTCCAAGCAGCAAGCGTGTGTTTCTTCCTTTCCTCCACATGTCTGTAATTATCATGGTGTGTGTTCTCCACCTCTCCAGGCAGACAGCCAGGTGGAAATCATGAGGCAGCACTTTCAGGAGGAATCACTTGAATATGTGTGCAAGCTGCAGGAGATCCAGGAGAGGAAGAAGTTTGACTGTGTGGAACCTGTGAGTGACTAACCAAACTCATGCAGTTTTGATTAGCATAGCGGTGATTCCTCACTGGGAGAACCAGAAACTGAAACTGTTTAGCAGATGTGATCCATCAACACATCAATCCAACATCAATCTAGTTAAAACTTTTTAGCCATATTTAGATAGTTGGGTTAGACAAACAACAAATTAATGCTTTACCACTAATAACTGATCAGTCATAATGAAAATTATCAGTTGGGTTGAACTCAAGTCTTTTCAAACCTTGTAAAGAATATTAACGTTTTAAGTTTGTCCCCAAGTTGAGACTCAGAAAAACTTCAATTATGGATAGAAAGTCAACATGTCATAAAACAAAATTAATCTTTCAACACATCACAAACACATGTATGTAAGAAAGCCATACAACTTAAATTATTACTCAAATATAGGACCCTAATGCAAAAAAGTGCTCTAACGCGGCAGTTTGGTAAAAAACCGCTTTCAGAAGAAACTGACACACAAAAGCACAATCATTAATCACTGAAAACTCTTTCTGACCTGATGGATACATCCGATCTCATGAATTTATATGAAGTAAAGTGTGAGATTGTAAATGTTTAGTTTATTTTTCTAATTGGTTGGTCTCCTACAGTAAAATTGTTATATTTGTGAAATTTGTTACACTTTATTAACTCATATTTGTTTCCTTTTTTGTAGATGCTGGCATTCTTTCAGACTGTATTCACCTTTTATCACCAGGGATATGAACTTGCCAAGGACTTTGACCATTATAAAACAGAGCTGCAGATCAATATTCAGAATGTAAGGAAAAATAAACTATCCCGGATGAATAAGAACATGTATATTATAAAAGTCCTTCCTTTTTTGTTTTTGATTGAAGGTCTAATTGCTTGTTTTTGTGTTTTGTAGCAAATTTGATCAAGTTTGCTGTGTTTTTAGAAAAATCCATGCTTGTTTTGAAATGCATAGGCCTTCTATTAGGAAGGTCATCCTACACTCACTTCCTGGGGTGTGTATTTGCTTCCTCTCCCACCCAGACAAGGAGTCGATTCGAGGGCACGCGGTCAGAGGTGCATGAGCTGATGAAGCGGATCAAAGACACACCACAAGAATACAGACAGACCAGCCCCATCAGTTTTGAAGGATACCTCTATGTGCAGGAAAAACGTGAGGTCATATGAATAAGCAGAAACTTAGAAAAAACATATTTGGAAATAAAGTGACTTGCGAAAGTATTTCTGTTCAATCAGATTTACTTTTAGATATTTTTTCACATCACAGACACAAATGTCAGTTTATTTTAATTGACCTAACACTCAATCATCAACTGTGAAGTGGAACTGAACTGAAAAGTGTGGCGTGCGTTTGTATTCAGGCCCCGAGAGTCAGTGCTTTGTTTAGCCAGCTTTATTTTTTAGCAAAATTGCTCATTCTCAGATTGAAGGCATCTGTGAATCGCATCATTTTGTCCTGCTGAAAAGAAGCTTTCCCGCAGCACAATACTGACCTCAGTATGCTTTATCATGTCGATGCCGTGTTCATGCAATGTCTTTGTCATAACTGTTGTGAAAAAGACTTAAAACCCGAGCTGTTGTATAACAATCAACCCCAACAAGTCAAAATTTGTCTCACGAAAACCAGCTTAAAGTATTATGAAAGACACCTTTCACATTTAAATTTCCTGTGTTGTATAATTTGTTCAGGACCACCCCCCTTTGGTTCAAGCTGGGTCAAACGCTACTGCACTTTTGTCAAAGAGCAGAAGATTCTGCACATGGTGACGTTTGACCACAGATCAGGTGGAAAGATTGTGAGTAGTCACAGTATTTAGTGCTGTTCCTTATTTATGTCACACTTTTTATAAATCTAAGCTATTGCTTTAGCATAGGTATTTTTTTTTATGAAAACCTTTCAGAGTGTAAGTAATAAACTCATTTTAGGGTGAGATGGAGTCCGTCACACTCAAATCCTGCGTTCGCAAAACAACAGACATGTGGGACAGGAGATTCTGCCTGGAGCTGGACATAACAGACCGGTAAGATGTCAATTCAGTTTATTTTTATAATGCCATGAGTCGTCACAAGGCACTTTACAAAAACAAAAAAGTTTTCTATGTCAGGAAACCAAGCACACTGTATGGAATCTGTAACTGTGTTTCCATTATCTATGAAATTGAGCAAATTGGATCTAATGGAAACACGCTAACTTAAAAAAAACTCATGTTTTCAATAAAAAGTTTTTGCACTAGAATGAGGTGTACTGGTGTATTTCACAAAAAATGCTATGGGAACATCTCTTAATGACTTGCCGTGTGAGAAAATGTATCCATGTACGATTTGAATTGCGGTTCTTATTTAATGACCTGGAAAACACAGCAATCGCAAAATTGTGTTTTTTTGATGCAAGCAGAAAAGTTTAGCAAACATTTTCTAATGGAGACACATCTATTTACTTGTAGCATTCCCTCCTCCTGGGCAAGCATGTAGCAAAAGTAGATCATTGTTTGCATTGTGTTGTTGACTATGCAGAAATCCCGACAATGGAGATTAAAGACTCCCCTTTAACAGGAATAAACATCCAGCAGAATTTGACTTTAAGTCGGAGCATATTCACAAAAAAGAAAGAGAAGAACTGATGTAGGAGCACTTAAAGAAAAGTAAAAAGTTGATAGCAGGACAGGGAGAACGTTTGGTTGTTGGCAGCGTTGTCTCAGCCGATACCCCCTCCAGCAAGGAGCTACATCCAGTCAGAACACTAGAGATGTTCTGATTGAATAAACACTGAGAGAAGAAATAAAGTTATATGTAATTACATACATAATCTAGCCCCTTAAACTATGGGAGAGACTGAGCCAGTTCATCTTGTTTTGATAATGAGAGTTGAATGAAGGAAACTTGTGTTGACACAACTGTGTTGACAGCTATTTCCTCCTGCGTGCCTTCAGTGACATTCTCATAGGTCACAATTAAACCACATCAACGCTTTTGTCCCTTTTCACCTACATTTCATCTTGGACTGCAGAGCGTGTAAAAGCAGGACTTCTCACCCCTGCAGTAACAGACACCCATTCAGTCAAACAACTTAATTGTGCCCACCCTCCTTTCAGCAGTATTAATAGATGAGCAATGCCCCTTATTTAGAATGGAAATTTGAGTGTGCGCATCCATTCTAACTGTCGCAAATAATTTGATATCCATCTGGCCTTACATGATTATGGATGTCATAAACCAGTTGGAGAGTCTGAGGAGGCTTATGTTTGTAGTTACAGTAAATTCAAGGGGAATGTGTCCTTGGCAGGAAGTGTGTATTTTTGGCATGCATGATGCTAAGCACCCTGAATGTTTCATCCTTACACTTAAATAGCTCAGTGTCTTGCTGTACAGTAACTCAATGGCTTTGTCTGATGCTAACGTGGCATGCCTGTCTCACAGGCCTGGGACGGCGCTAACTGTGCAGGCGCTGTCAGAGGATGACCACAAGCTCTGGATGCACGCCATGGGAGGGAAGGAACCTGTGAGTCAACCTCATGGTGTTATCATATACATCACACACATGCCACGTTTTAGAACAGAGCAGACTTTTGTGGTTAACTTACTAGACGCATATGTGATGCATTTTTCATTTAAAAACATTATTTTTTCATCTAGCTAATTTTTACACCCTTACAGCATTTAAATAAAGGGAAAAATTGTTTTTTTGCAAGCAGTTCAAGAAAGTCGGAGTTTATACTCATAAAAAATATTTTTAAACAAATCAAATAAAATAAATGTAAAATCACAAATAAGCTATAAATTGCTTCCAGATGCTTTTTTCTTTGCATAAATAATTAAGCACTGGCTAAAATATATCACAATTTTGATGTCCATTTGGATGGACATTTAACTTTTAAAAGGATCCTACTATTTAAAGATGATTTTAAAATAACTTCAGATTTGTTTCTTTATTTAAGGATCTTCATTAGTCTCTACCATAATAGAGACTATTCTTCTTGAGGTCCACACAACAAACATTACATTAAAATCAAACTTTTACAAACCTTACAAAAAAAACCATGATGAAATACCGTAAGGCACAAACAAAATCAAAGCACAAAATTTAAATCAACCACCTCAAGAAACTAAATTACAATTTTTATTAGCTTTAATCCATAGTCGTCAAGATTAACAAAGCCGAGCACTTAATATGTATCAATTTGTGTGATATGTATGAATTTACATATAACATATGTCCACTTTTTGATGGGAATTGCTGAAAGAAGCTTCAGTTTTTTTTCTATTAAAGAAAGTGTTTTCCTTTTTCAGATTGGTTGCTATCTTGGAAGAACTCTCTCTAAGGAAAGAGGAAGTAAGTTTCTAGCAGCACAAGGTCTGAAGGCGTTAACAGATTCTGAAAAAATGTTCTTAAACTTTTCTTTTCCCCAACTTGTAGTCGATGCCCAGCTGGATGACGTGGGTTTAAGTTTTGTGAAGAATTCCATCACTGCAATAGAAACGAGAGGTGAGTTCAAAATATTTTTAATCTTTACTTTAGGACAAGGGTGTCTAATTCCTGTCCAAAAGGACTTGTGTCCTGCATATGACCCAATTATGAGATTCAAGTGTTGACAGAGACGCATCTAAAAGTGGCAGCATGTCGGCCTTCGAGGACTGGAGTTTGACACCAGTGGTTGGATAAATGTATCCATGAAAATCTGCATTAGTTATCAAGGGCAAAAGTACCATTATCCATCCAGCAAATGATTTATCAGAAAACAATTCAACTAGCATCTTAATAAATGCATTTAGATAAATACTATAAGTGTTTATGTAAATGTCAGTGATTACGTTCAAGAATTAGATAATCTAAAAAGTCAAATAGACCCCAACATGTGATTGGTTACCTTGTCTTTAACATTTTAATCTCACCATCTTACTTTGATGGTCCATTACATTAATCAAACATTAAAGTTTCTATTAATTATTTCCACATGTTATTTATTTATGGGTTTTTCTTAAATAATTCTTAGTCTGTTATTTATGTATTCATTGCATTTAAATCATTTTATGTACCAAGCTTATTTCCTGAATAAAACACTTTTGTGATTCATAATTAGTTGTCTGTGTAGTGTGTCTGTTTGTACACAAGGGGGCAGACTTTCTCCAACTTTTAGAGAACATGAAGTGAGCAGGTGCTGCAGGCAGCTTGCCTTGTGGATGTACAAATTATGTAATTCATCTGTTTGAGATAGTTTTTCCGATTCACTTTTTGTTTCAGTGAACTTGTTTAAATCTCCTAATGACAAAAGATTTGTTTTTTAAGCATGTTTCTGCATCTTTTTATTGTTTTTATCCTTGTTACTCGATAGGCATTAATGACCAGGGTCTGTACAGAGTTGGGGGTGTAAGCTCCAAGGTCCAGAAACTACTCTCATTAATGATTGGTGAGTAACATCAAGCATTTTTCATCACTGTAGTCAACAGATATGTTTTTAATGACATCTTAGTTTATTTGCATGGAGTTAACCTGCCAATATAATTGATCTGTCTATTTGAAGCGATTGTAAAAAAGATAACAAGTGTCTTAGCTTATTTGTACCACTTCTCTAAAATACAACAAGTGTCAGAGTGATTATTTGCCTTGCTAAGGTTTGTTACCACCCCCCATCACCTTTCCAAACACCCAGTCACGGTCCATCCAATTGGTATTCTTGAGCTTTTTTGGGCTTTGCTTCATCAACACACCACTAAGCCAGCCTCTCCTGTTCTCGTGGCAGGCTCATTCTGTCAGTTGCCTTTCTCAATCACCCTTATGCCTCTCGCTTGTCTGTATTCCCTTTCAACCAACTCCTTACCTTGTCCTCTGTCCTTTCTATTGCTCTCTGTCGGCTCTGTGGTTTCCTGCTGTCTCCAGCAGACACCAGCTCACTTTCAGCTCTGTGTTCAGAATGACAACGAACTCAGGCAGCCGCCAGACTGTCTCAGCTTCCTCTCTCAAACCTTCTAGTCTGCCAACCTGCCGATTCATGCTGTAGACACCATTAACACTTTGCTGCAAAACTTTGAGAAGTTTTACAGCCTGATTATGGTGCAAGTTTTGAGCCTTAGTCTTGGCGTTCCACTGCAGCACAGATTATTGTGAGGGAAAGAAAAATACATGGTGTTTGCCCATCTTCTCAAGAGACGCGTAAATAAACTTTGTAAACATGAAGCAGCTCCCATTGAGTGGGTGAAACGAGCTTTAGACCCTGAAGAAAGACTTGAGATTCTTCCACCATACTTCATTTCGTCTCTTAGTCATAGATATGGCCACAGTCCAGTCAGCAAGGACACGCTGATTTATGAAAAAAATCTTCTCCCATCCCATTACAGTGCAAACAAAGAAAGCAGCCCCTATTGAATGACAGGCAGGAAGAAAACTGTTAAAGTGAGCTTGAATCTGAGTGTCTGGTGTGGACAGACTGGTAAACAGTAATATTTCACAGCATTTTTCTGTAAAAGCAGCTGAAATACAGGTTTTCTATAATGAACTGAACAATACAGTGGAACATTTGGCTCTTAAATTGCGATAAAGATGGCGTGCATTAATACATCCAGCTCAAGAAACGATTCAAATGATACACATAACAAGATGAGACAAGATTAATAGTTACTAGTGTTGTTAGAAATCAGTGTAGGTTTTAGTATGACAATAGAATAAGCTCATTGGACATTTTATGAGGTACATCTTGTCTTCTAAATTTCAATAATTCTTTGCTGCAAAGATTCGAGATGTTGGAAAATATCAGAAACTTTATTTGAAATTGACATTTTAGAATCACACAGTTTCTGCAGATTTGTGCAGTGCAATTTGAACTTTGTGACGTGGTGTGTATTACTCTGCAATTAAAGTAGTAAAGCAATCAGAATGCTACACTGGAAACATAAAAATCTTTTATTGTTTTTAAATGAAATGTACTGAAATTCTGGCACCTTATAAAATCTAAACCTGTACAATCTATTTTCAAATATTAAAAAAATGTTTTGTGACAGAGAGAGGGGCGATAATTCAAGAGAAGGATATTTTAAAACCAACATATGAAAACAACCAAATAGTACAATAGATTGGTAAATATGTTGGATAGGATGGGTGTCTCGAAAGGTTATTGTTTAAGCTAATGTGTGAAATAGTTGAGCTTTGAATGATGGGAAATGATGTGTGGTTTAAGTTTAATTTAATGCAGGGATACTTTAAGATGTGGGAGAGGAGCAGAAATTCATAACATGTTTTATCTTCTACCTGCTCCTTTTGGAAAAAAAATGTTTAAAATAGGCAGTCCTGTTTGTTTTAATCGTTTCTGTTCTTATTTCTCATTTTTGCTAATGAATACATAAAATTATATTCACTCTGGTCATAAAGGAACATAGTTAGCAACAAGACAAAGGCAAATTTCTGGCTGTTTGCCAGAGATTTTCCAGCAAATAATCTCTTTACCTGTTCTCCACCATTAAACCTAGAGTCCTGCAGTTGCTGCAGATTTATTGGCTGTACATTTGTGATGTGACTTTCTCAGTCCAGCACAACCAAAGATGCTCTTTTGATGATTTGATGACTGGAGATCACTGGATTGCAGTGATCTCATTTTAATGTTTAATAACCCAGTTTGAGATAATTTCAGCTTTGTGGATTTGACTTTCTTCTAGTGAAATAGAAGATGGCTGCACCATAGAGTATCGTGTGATGTTGAAGCCATATTTAGTGATTAAGGGTCTGCCAGGAAAATTTGTCCCTCACCATTACACCACCAGCACCCTGAACTGCTGATGCTTTCATGTTGTTTATGCCAAAGTCTGACCATCTGAATGTTGCAGCTGAAATCAAGACTCAACAGACCAGGCAATCTGTTATTGTCCGATTTTGATTAGCCTGTGGGAATTGTAGCCTTCGTTTCCTGTTTGTAGAAGAGCTGCCATGGTCTTTTGCTACCTTGGTTGAAACATGAGATTATTTGAGTTGCTGTATCCTTTCTATCACTTCAAACTAGTCCGCCCATTCTCCTCAGGCTCGTGACGCCAACAAGGCATTTTAATTCACATAACTGCAGCTTACGGGATGCGTTCTCTTGGCTGTGTGAAAACCCGAGTAGATCAGCAGATTCCTGTTCCTGTATGACATCAAAACTCCACACGCAATGTTCAAAGTCACTGCAGTTTCATTTCTTTCCCAATCTGATGTCTGTTTTGAATGTCAGCAACTCACCTTTCCCAGTTCTACATGCCTAAATACATGGAGTTGCTGCTGTTAGATTTGCTACCCAGTTCAGGTGTAATCAGTTCAAGTGTGATGCATTGGATGGTGAACTATTAAAATAGTCATTTATAAGTGTTTTTAGAATTATTCAAAGTTTTCAGCTTTATGTAGGTGGTTGTAGTAAAATTTTGGACATCCGCTCTATTTAAATTTGAGCCATTTATTTGAAAATGTTTGTTCATTACATATCTTCTTATGGTGTTAAGGGGCTTTATCTTCCCTTTAATTGTTCTCATTATCCTGAAGTCATCACATGGTATTAACTTGTTATTTAATGTGAAATAATAACCAAGATGAATGTTATGGTTTCCTTCTGTACTGTACCTGGTATTGCTGCTCCATCTGTCTTTTTTTTTTGTTTTGTTTTTTTGAATACCTGGCCTGACTGTAACAGGCAGGTCTATTAGTGCCAGAAGAGTGTGTGCAGACCCCATCAATCCTCAACACAGAGACACACTCGGCTTCAAATATTTACTTCTAGAAGTTGACATTAGACAGGTCATTTTTGTAGAGAGTGCAGCCAGAGAACCTCACAATCCTGCCTGCCTGCCTGCCTGCTGCAGTGCATAGATGAAATAAGGAGGAAAAAACACACTACTACCAGGCCAACTGCCACCTGTCATTGTGACTCAGGCGTCTATGCATGTTTTCTACTCAAAACACTTCACTGACTCATTGCACTTCCACATCTCCTCTAATTTGTGAGAGCTTTCCTTATGTATGACTACAGCTCCCTGAAACTTCGGTACCACACACCTCTTAAGTCCCCGTGGAGTCAGCGAAGTAGTAAGGGATTAATTAAACTTATAATGAGTATAGAACTAGCCGCTCTCTACAAAACTGCAACTTCTTTCTGCGTCCACTGGGAATACAGCTGGTCCCCAGAGCTACCAACAATGCTTTTATCCTCAAATGACTAACAACATGTTCATATTTATTTTACATATTTGGACGTTCTGGGCTGCCCACAAACTAGGCCACAGTTACTCAGTGCAACTCAATACTTTTTTCTACTTTGCAGATAAATAAAAGTAAAGATTTGCTTAATGTTTTGCTTAGATGAGAAGAGTAACGAAGTGGACCTATCAGCCAGTGAAGACTGGGATGTCAAGACGATAACAAGTGCACTAAAGCTCTATCTGAGGTAAGATTCAGTCATATGATGTACAAATACAGGCTCACATATGCAACACAATTTATGCTTAACATATTCTGAATTTGAAAAGTATACCAGGTGATGTTTTGCTTAAGTAGGATTTTTCATTCCTGTTACCTTTTAGGTTTTACAGGGATTAGCCTGAGTTAAGAGTCTTGTCCTCATTATGTCTCTCTATGCTACTGTGATGTTTGCGCTCATCTAAAGCCTTAATTATAACCGTATTCCTTACATCATGTCGCTCTACTTGAATTTCTTCCTCAGCCTAAAAGTTCATCACTTTTACTTTTGCCTGCAATTTTCCCATCCTTCAGAAACTGTGAAGCTGGAATAATTATCCCCCATCACTAGAATAAATCAACTTGCTTAAAATCTCCTTTGTCCTGCTTTTTATCTTGCCACAGAAATTAAATAAAACACTTTAAGCAGGTCCAAATGTAAAGAAATGAAGACCATGTTGTGAGAATTCCTTGAAATTTCATAAAAGGCTTAAAATATACAGTATTCCATTATGTTGGAAGCTGTTTGTTGCTTTTTGTCTTAGAGTCATCAAATAGGATTACTAGGTCAAATTTTAAATTTTAAGAGACAGAGATTAGCTCAGTAGAGGCAAAGAGTTGTTTTTACTGCACATGCAAGTTGTTTCAGCTTTGTTTGGACTTCAGGGTGAATTGAACAAGACCTTATAAATTCTCTCAAGTGAAATTTAGTTGACACTTTATGCACCGTATCACATGAAAAGGAAGACCTTTGTAACTTGCTGCTCCTCTCTTTAAGGTAGCAGTTACAGTAGCGTCTGCCAAAGCAAGATGAGGTTTAGATGAAGGCGTCATGTTTTAAAAAGCTACATAAATGTTGTAAATGAAAAAAAAATGACCACTCTGTTTTTATTGTTTTGCTCATGCTTAGTCCTGCATTGTGATTCTAAAGGTATTTTAAAAGCACTATCACTTCACTTTACAATCTTGTCATTTTACCAGTATTGTTTATGGTCTTCTAAGAATACAAGAAAATCCAGTTTCTGACGCTATCAATCTATTTTTTAACATAAGTCATTAGATAAGTTATTGTCACATTGTCCACCCCACAACTCACACACTTTGTCTAGGTTTATATTCAGCATAAATGGTTTACAATTCACAAAGATTCAAAATGTACTTTGGCCTCAACAATCAAAGGCAGTTTTATTTGTTCTTGAAGGATGTAAGAGAAACAGATCAAAGAGGCCTTGTTGGTCGAGGAAAATTAAAACTGTAGTCTCAGTTTGTGTAGCCAGGTTGGCCATGCAGGCATGTGTGTACAGGTTTGTTCAATTATAGTGAATTTTTGACCGCCCTCCCCAAATATACCACGTTCTGAAGCTGCAAATTGCTTTTACAGGAAGAGAAATGAACCTCAGTTTTCCAGTAAATTCTTGACTTTTGGTTGCTGCTGATTCCAGCCCAAGTATTCTTTCCTACAGTCATATGTTACCATTTTATTAAGTTATATTTTCTTCTAAGTTAAATTAAATTGCATTGTATTATCAAATAGTCATTTTTGGGGCTGTTCTAACCTACCAACTTTAATAAACAATAATGTGTTGCTGGCTTACACAAAGTCATGGTAATATTACTTTATAAATAATACTAAACCTGGCTAATTAATCTGAAAGTTTAATCAAGTTTTATGCTCAAATCAAAAATAATACTACTCATAATAATATTAATATTCATCATAATAATGGAAATTCTTCCATCTTTCCCCCTTATGCTGCAACACAATGTTACTGCTGTTTTCCACTGGTGTATCTGCAGAGTATGACGTAGTTTGGTTGATATTAAGAATATGCTAAGAATTAAAACACATTCCAAAGTGTTTTTAAATAAATATTTTTTCAAAGCTCTAATTAAACCTGTATTGTTGCACCTGCTGGAGTAAAGCAGGTCTGATGCCTCAGTTTTCTCTTTAGCTAAACATTTTTGGCTGTAATCCAGCTGCACTGTGAATGTACCTTCAGATGAACTTGGTTATATCAACCCGTGTACCTTGTAATTCCATCCCGTGGCCTAGTCGCATTAATCACTGCTGTGTGCAGCCACTATAAAACAATGTGCCGGCTATTTCTGTCCCCGCTGCTCATTTCTTCTTTCCTTCTCCTCCCCTCCCATCCCTGCTTATCCTCTCACTGTCTTGTTGAAGGAGCCTACCTGAGCCGTTGATGACCTATGGACTTTATAAGGAGTTCATCAACCCAGCAAGTAAGTTTCAGCATCCCAATTGTTTCACCCAGATGAAAACTACGTCTCAACAGCAGATTATGAATTATCTCTCACTGACAAGAAGATCAGAATAGGTCATTTTACACATTTAATCTGAAGTACACAAGGGATCATGGGGTGATATAAAACCTGTTGTTTCTGTAGCCAAACCCAGAGTCGCAGAGGAATTGTGTAGTGTGGTCCAGTCATCCAAGGCTGGCATACCTGATCACAGAGGCTGGAAGTTGACTCAGTGCAACACAGATGTGAAGCAGTTCTCAGAAATGAGTTGGTTATACAACTTGCTTTGGTGTCCCCCAAGGCTCTATTTTAGGCCCCATACTTTTTAATTTGCACTTGATCATCAGGAGGCATTTAATGAGCTTCCACTGCTACACACAAACATCTTTATATCTCCTAATGATCCCTGGGTAATAAATACAGTTTTATTATTATTTTGTCTTGGATATAAACACCTTGATGGCAGAAAACGGTCTGCAGTTCAATCAGAACAAAGCTCAAGTTTAAATCATTGGACATGAGGCCAAGAGAAATTAAAAATCCCTTCATAAACTGTGGGTTCTTAACTTATTTTCAGCCCTGCACTTAATTTTATAACATATCAAAACAACATGTTAGTAGTTTTTATTTTTTCAGGGTTGTTGTTTTTAATATCATACAGCATTTTGAGTTATGTTTGGTATGAAGGGTGCTTTAAAACAAAAAGTTAATAGATTTGATCCAAATGTTGGTTCAGTGATTTGTAGCTAAATATTCATATATTTATGTTTATTTATACAATAAATATTTGAGTTTGAAAAAGAAATGCAGTCACTAGTGCGTCTGAACAGCTGAATATTTAATTCCCCTCATTTTCTGTAAACTGATTCCAAATTGTTAAATCATTCTTTAGGTTGTAAGTGGGAATAGAATGTGTTTCTAATGCATTTACATTTTTACAATTTAAATGACATCATAGTTCGTCTTTATAATTTTTTTGTAGAAGCCATTAAGTAGCTCTGTAGATATTATATTGTCATATTTGACTTCAGAAGTTTTACTTTATCAATCTAATTGTCCTCAAAATTAGAATTATTCATATTTTCCTGTAACTTTTGTTGACAAAATCTGCATACCTTTTACAACTTTAACATATAAGCTAATGGAGGTTTTAGATCATAATAGTCCGGTAACCTTCAGCTGTAAAAGCGGTAGTTTTTCTCCCACCCACACAGCATAATTTTTTGCATGAATTGCCTTCAAAGCGAGCCAAACTTGAGTCTTATTACAACAAGTGCTGTAATTGGATCAGGTTGATGTTTTTATCAGGCACTCGCAATGCCCTCATAACGAGGGGAGGAAAAATGGATTAGCAATGAATTTTTTATTTATTTTTTAATTTTTTTGATGGATGACAGCATCCATAAGAAGCTTTTTTTTTCCCCACATGTTTAAATCCTTGTCGTTCCCATAGTAATGATATTTAGTGTGTCTGTGTGCGCTGCAGCGTGGGCGTTCAGATGCTCACATGTGAGGAAATGTTTAAGACTTGATCTCGGAGGTTTTTATGCAACCTTATTTTAACACGATAGCGACAGCAGCGTAGAGCCGTCTCCCTCCTGCCAGCGATTTGGACTCTGTTGCCAAATTCAGAGAAGGTTCAACTCATCGCACCTCTTTGCTTGAGCAGCAAGGCGTCTTCTTGTAATCTGTAATCTTTCACACTAAGGGTGATCACTCCTAATACGGTGTTCTGAAAAGTCTGCTTCAATTTGAAGTGTCTAGATTAATAAAAATAAACAAATTTTTTTTGAAGTGATAAAACTTGGATTTTCTTCACTCTTATTTATCTCCTTCAACTTCAGTTCAAAATCTGTTTATGTACAGCTCAGATAAACTGAGTATTCAGCATTGAATCTCCTGTTTGAAGTGTAATATTTGATCTGAGCAGCTCTGGCTCTTTGCCACTTTAAAAATCCTTGTAGTTTAAAATGAGTGTTTGGCTGTTTTTTCTTCCTGCGTTTTGAATAGAGGGCGGCAGTCCCGAGTCTCGCATCCAAGCCGTCCACCACTTGGTCCACAAACTACCGGAGAGGAACCGACAAGTCCTCGGGCTGCTCATGAAGCATCTGGCCAAGTGAGTGGTCATAGTTCACCCAATCTCCGCCTCCTCTCTCTCAGTTCTCTCTCTCTGCTCTTCATGTCTGTCTCCTCGTTCTCACTCCACATGCTTTTTCTCTCCATCTCCCTCACTCCCACTCTCTTCACTCCCCCTTCCCTGCTGTCACTCCATCTCTTCCATGTCTACTCACTGCTTGCTAACAAATTTGACTTTTTTTGCCTTTTCTTGGGCAATTTTCATGCAAGTTGCTTAAGGGGGATAATTATATCAGCTTATTGTACCTGTTTGCCATGCCCATTTGTTGCCTCAGAAGAACAATAGAGTCAAAGTGGAGCTTTTATTTATTTATTTATTTTAATCAAAGAGCATTATTTTCACCCCTGGTTGGCCCTCTATTATGAATCACTTATTTTTTTTCATTTAGATAAAAGAAAAAGATTTAGGAAATAATGTTTGCCAACATTACAAGGTTTTACCTCAGCAAGCTTTTTATAAACTAAATATGAGCAAATTGAAGATAAGTAAATAATCCCTCTTCCCTGCGGCAGTAGAAGTCTGGTGAGTCTTATTTCATTGAAACCCGCTGTAGAATCAGGCTCTAGTTTAGAAAAAAAATAAGGCAGCGCTATTGAAATTGAATTTGGATTATCCAGCGTGAAATTCTCCAGACTGGAGACTTGAATATTTTTCTAAAGTTGGCGTGTGTGCATGTCCTGCAGGGGAAGGAAGCAAAGCCAGAATTTCACACTCGTATCTGAAATGGTTGCAGAGATGTTATAAATGTGAGTGTCACCAATGTTTTTGTCTTCAAAGGCACTCTTTGAAGCTATTTAAACTGTCTCTCTTCAGCTGTGACACGCATCATCGTGTCTGAGTGTGAAATCTCTTCACCGGTCTAGATAACTTGAAATTAAGGTTTTTTTCCACTACTATGACCACCTTACTGTCCTAGTTTTGAACTGGAGGTTCAAAGTATTCATATTTCTTGAGTTTTTTCCACATTTTTAAATTTTACAACCACAAACTTCCACGAGTTTAGTAGGATTTTTGTGCAACAGACCAACAGAAAAGTAGCGTAGTGCTGCATGATTTTGTATTCATTTATCTTTTCTTTGTCTGTAAAAGAAAATCCAATGCAAACTATTTCCATTGGTGATCAAACAGCATAGAGTTGAAGTCAAATACTCAACAAATCTGTCCTTAAGAAGAACAATAAAAGCTAAATAATTGCTAAACAAAAGTTGGTACACTTAGAAAATAGCGTATAACAAATCACCCTGAACACTCGATACCCACAGCCAAACATGGTGGTGGTAGCGTTATTATTATATGGGATCCTTTTCTGAAATAGGGTTGGGAATAGAGGTAAGAATTAATATGACGATGGATGGAGCTAAATACTGTAAATCCTAAAAGATCTTGTAAAACTATCCAAATTTCACAGAGAATCTGTGACAAAACTGGAAATTTGTTGGTGTCTTTTGGATCAGTTCCTGCATCTACTCTTCCTAGGTTCCACACGTTCGACTTAAACGACTAAAACATATGGCACACATAGCCCAAACATATTCAAAACTAAAATAACTACAAAAATAAATAAATACAAAATAGATGCCATAGATCAAAACTAATGAATTACACTATTTTGAAAACATTCTACAAAAGGACATTGACTTCAATATGTTAAGCAACCCGTTTATGGAAAACATACACAAGTATATGATACAATATAAGATTAAGAAGGAGTAGTTTAGTTAGTAGTTTTTCTTGTAAATACCTTTTTAAAGCATTTTTTTTTCTTTTGCATCTCCAATATGTTTTCTGTTATGTGTTCCATGTGAACATAACACTTCAAAGAAATTGTATGAAATTTTGGAAGTATGAATCTACTTTCTCTATATCCAAACTGAATCTGAGGTATTTTACAGAAAAGAATTGGCAAAATATTGGTTGAATAAAAATGGGCAATACTCTTTTCAGGTTTTTATTCATGAAAATATATTGTTTCTGCTTTACAAGCATTCATCATGGTTTTTGTGTGCCACATAAAGTCCTCTCAAAAATTGTTGAAGTTTGTAATTGTAAAGGGATCAAACCTAAAATAGGTCAAAGATACGACTTCATTAAAGCTGACCAGGGGTGTAGTCCTGTGATTAGTAGACACTTGCACTTTTTATTTTTATAGATAAAACTCAACCTCATGGTGCAGTATGAATATCTGAGCAAAGTTGGATAATTTATTTGATGATGTTGCTTTTTGGTTGCAATTTGTTTCAATAGAAAAATTCTTCCCCTGCAGAGTTCTGTCTCTTATTAGTGTGGCATAACATTGAATTGGGTCGTTGAGTTAAAATGTTAAAGGATCTTTCTTTTCCCTCAGCGTTGCAGCTCACAGCAAACAGAATCTGATGACGGTGGCCAACCTGGGCGTGGTGTTTGGTCCCACGCTAATGAGGCCGCAGGAGGAGACCGTCGCTGCCATCATGGATCTCAAGTTCCAAAACATTGTTGTGGAAATCCTCATTGAACACCATAAAAAGGTGGCGCAGATTTATCATTTACTTAGAGCAGTTCTCACTTACCTTTTCTATGGGACGTAACTTAAGACATTGGTTATGAAAATAACTATTTGATCCTTTTTCTGATTTGAAAGATTAGCTCACATTGGCAGTGAAAATGTGTTTTCCCTCTTTCTCAATTCCTTTTTTTTTTTTTGCATGTTTGACACACTTATGTTTCAGAACATTAAACCAATTTAAATATTAGTAAAAGACAACACAAGTGTTTTTGAATGAAGGTGTTTATTATTAAAGGAGAAGGAAATTAGAAACCTACATGGCCCTGGGTGAAAAGTGATTATCTCCTCAACCTAATAACTGGTTCAGTTACCCTTGGCAGCATCAGCTGCAGCCAAGTGTTGGTGATAATTACTGACTCGCCACCAGGTGGGACTGTGTGTCTGACTCAGACGGTTTTATTCCCGAATCGGGCTGAGTGACGTAAAGTCATACCATTTTAAACATCTAGGAGAATTCACCTGTTTAGACCCCGTTCAGCCTAAAGAGGCCAGCACTGAGACGGTTTTATGCAAAACAATGCAAAATTACACAAAACTGTACAAATTTGCACAGAAACATAAAGATGGTACCAAAGTAACCAATTTAGGCAGTTTTTCAGTTTGGGGATTAATTACACTTTAAACGTCTCCATTCCCGACCCTTAGAGGGCGCTCTACCCTGTTCTCGAGGTCTTGACTTTCTCATCTGATCTCTCACTGACACTAAATATAGATAATTAGAAGTCTTCCTTCCCATTATCAGCTTCCACATTGAAGGGTGTTATTGTTACCCATGACCCAGTAGTGCTAAAGGCAGGGTCTGCTCACTGATCAGATTTGTTTTTCATTCTGACTCTGCTGTCACCACTCAGGGCCAATCAAACTGACATGCTGCCTATTCCAGTCACCAGCCTGCTTCTTGATGCGTCTCTTGTGGGAATGTTAGAATGGAAGAAACCGATTCTTTGGGTAGATGTTCTTTAGTAACATCATTAGGGTAAGGTCAAGGCTATCTATAATAAATACATACATTGATTGATGGTAATTTGTGTGCTACAAGGGCACATGATGAACATGAGATCCAGAATTGTGGCTGGGCAGCAAAAGATATAACACTAATTAATCTTAGTTACATAAAAAAACTTTTCTTTTCTGTTTTTGGATAAACAGACAATAAAAAAAAATTGGGTCTTCATTTATTTCTAAGTGAGCAAACTTACAAAATCAGCAGGAGATCAAATAACTGCGTCCCCCACTGTACGGAGCTACTGTGAGACTTTGATTCATCTTGGCAGTGCAAAATTTTCTTCATAATTGTGTTTCGACTTGGCATTCAGAGCTATTTTTACTGAAGGCAATGTGTCCTGTGAAACTCAAGATGAACAAAAAGATGCGGAAATATCAGGTGACAAACAGAAAGCTGCATGAGGCGGCTATGTTTACCACCTTTGGTGACATATAATTACTTGATACTGAAGGATAACGAAGGTGCAAGCAAAGCAAAAATATGTTTGCAAGTCTTGTTTTATTTTTATCATGTTAAGTTATTGCTGGTGACAAAGACAAATCACTTATTTTATCAGAAACCCAGATTGTACGTGACTTTCCTGTCTTCTGTTGGCAGCAACAAAATCTTTCTGTTTTGAACAAATGTTCAGGAAGTGAACTTGAATTATGTGAAATTTTGTAAATTTTGTCTGATTCTGTGCAAATAATAAGTGACATAAATATGCTTCTGGCACAGCAGCAAGAAAGGTACCAATTGAAGTTCCTAAACTTTCCAAACTTTTCAATCTGACCAGTAGGGGGAGCTCCAAGTGCTTAAACTTGGCTGCTACACCTGGTGTTCCGATAGTTTGATTAATGATCAGATAATTGTGTATATTTTCTGTATTTCTGAAATTCTCAGTCTGCAATAATTAAAAAAGGAGATGATTTTGTGATTTTGTGTCAAAGCAGAAAAGGTTCTGAGATTAGGTTTCTAATCTGTTAGGAGCAGCAGTTCTTCTTCCACAGAGTCAGATGAGAATCTGAGCTTTAAAAAGTTTTTTCTTACCCCCTTCCTGTTGGTTCATTAAATTGAAGATATGTGTTGTGTATAATATTTGTACCCAAACTCACAAATCCAAAATTGTTTGCGAGCCCCACAGAAGGCAGCTAAAAACCGGTAGAGTATATAAATGTGCTAAAGCAAAAGCATCAGCAGCCCTGCGTACGTATACAGCTCCACTCTGAATCTACCCAGTGTGCCCGATGCCGGCCTGGTGATAAAAGATGTAGTGTTAGAATGCAGCAAGAGCATTTTGGAAAGTACAGCATGTTGGAGCAGGGGAAAAGCTGAGCAGAGAGACAGACAGACAGGCATTAACTTTCCTCACAGCTGAGTCCCACTCCAGACTGTTGATACCCCCAGATACCAACACTACACTCTGTTTTACATTCACCTCCATCTGCAGAGCGAGGCAGCAGAAACTCTCAGCCATATCAGATTTCTCACTTCTTTTTTTTTTTCCTATCTGCCTCTTTTCTACAAACTTTCTCTCTCATGCCCTCCCCTCCTCTGCGTCTCTCTCGTTCACACTCCGTCTCACTTTCTCTGCCACTTTCTCTCTCCTCCCTTCCCTCTGCACCCCCTCCTCCCCCCTCGTCTGTGATCCTTTCCGAGGCTCTGCTGAGACTTCCTCTCCTCTGTAGCCCTATTCTCTTTCAACTCCACATCTAAAGTTTATATGTAAACATGGTCCAGTGTAAACAGCCTGCACCACTTGGCCAACCTTTCTCAAGTCCAAAAGTGTATTTATTTTATTTCTCGCTCTTTCAGAGAGTGGGTCAATTTCTCTGAGGGGAAAAGTCACCTTAACTTAGACCCAGATTTTTGAATAGGGTGTGATTTATGGTCTGTGTGGAGCTGCTCTTGTTTTCTCTTTTTTTTTCAGGGAGAAATAAAATCTTCTTAAGCGCAATATATATTTTTTGTCCAGTCAATGTGCTGTGCAACTTTTTTGAAAGCTGTAAATACTTTTTCCCCATCTACCACAACAGAAAGACTGAGTTTTCAAACTTGTGAGGTCAGTTGAGGATGTGCTGCTGCTAATAGAGTCTCTGTGCGATGCATGTTGTTTGGTTGGAGACTTACTCACTTGTGCATTGCAGATCTTCACAGATTCTCCAGAATTAAGCCCCCTGTCACCTGCTGGCCCAGTGTTATCTGCTCCCACAAGGCAGTCCAAGAAAGTGAGTCGACAGAATCGGCCTTTAGCCGTCTACAATCCACAAGTCCTTGACATTCAGAATGGTAAGAGATTTCTGAGGTTCCGTCTGCATCTTTTCACATTTCCTGGTTTGCTGGAGAGGTCATGAAGGGTCACTGCAAGCATCACATCATATTTATTCAGTTGCACACGGTAAAATAAACAGCAAGCATGAAGACGTATGCTTGTGGAATACACCAAGAATTTGTAACATTATGACAGCTTATGTTGACAGTAGGGCTGTAGCATAAACTGATTAATCAATCTTTTTGGTTTTTAAAGATTTCATTTTTGAAAAATCTGGATGTTTTCCCCACCAATGCTCTTCTTGAGTTTCTATAGTTCAGAGTGATGACGGCACGCCCAAAGCCGCCATCTTGTTTGACAACCGCATTTTACAGCTTTTATTTATTGGATTTTGAATTCAGGTCAACTCTACGACAAAGCATAACGGTCAGGCTAAGTTTTGTACGTTTGCCGTGTTTTACATGAATAAAGTTGAAATAATATGAGAATAAAGTGTTAATACTTCCAGAATAAAGTTGTAACATTAGGAAAATGAAGTAGTAATTTTATAGTAACTCCAACACAAAAAATTACTTATCCAAGCTTTTCTTCTTATAATTTCAAAGCCTTCTTCTGGTAACATTGCATCTTTATTGTGCTAATATTATGACTACATTCTTGTAATTAAATAAAAATTACAGTAGCCTGTCCCAAAAATGTAAAAACATAAAACTCACAGAAGGAATGACAGAAATAAAATCTACTAGTTGAAAGTATTTTCTGAGAAAAAAAAATTATTAAAATCAGAAGTTAAACTTGGGAGGAAAAAAATTTGAGATTTTATTTTTAAGCTATATTGACCGGCTCTAATGGAAAGGAAACGACTTTAATCATTTCGTTATTGTGGCACCTGTCAGTTGATGGAATATATTATGCAGTATGTTGATCAGCGATGTATTAAAAGCAAGAAAAAAATCTGGCTGCTGAATGAATGTCTTAAAAACTTTATTTTATTATTGTACATTTATATTTTAATCATGCAAATTTACAACTTCTTTGACATCAGAGAATATCCAAGTTTTTTTGTAAATTTGTGAAATGAATCTCAAAATTTTAATTTTCTTGGGACAAGTTTTATACTTTGTGACCAATTATTGTACTACGATCTTATTTTTTCAATTGCATTGCGATCATGACGGTAGAAAAATAACATTTTACTAAAAGACGGCATCTATTTAAGCTAGCAGCTAGCTGTGTTTCCCTCTCGCTTCCTGTAAGCCTTAAAGTCACTCATTCAGACTATTACACAGTGCCTGCTACAAATAAGATACTATCTACACATGACACACTAAACTCTGCCACCTCCTGTCTGTAATACCTTGTAGACATAATTGCATCTGTGGCCTTTACCTGCCCTTGTGTACTAATGTTTATTGAAACAGGACACTATAAGAAGCTCCCCCGGGGCTTGCATCAGGAAAGCAGATCAACCGACCTGCTGACCCAAAATCTAGCTTCTGCAATTTCTGATCCAGGGTCGGTCGAATCCCTCCCCACCCCCGTCTGCAACACCAAAGGAGTCTAAATCTGCTTACCAGATTGCCTCTGTTTGTCTTCTTTGCACCAGCTTTAGTGTGGCTTATTTTAATATCAGGAGATGGAAGGCGTAATCCTTTTTTTAACCTTTGTGTTTTTTTATGTGGGTCCAACTTAATGAGGTCCAAATCAAATTTAAGGGTATTGAAAGGCTGAAGAGCGATGCATGCAGAAGGCTGTTTTTTTTTTTTGTTTTTTTTTAAATCGACCTGCAACTATGTTGGTGGGGAGAGAACACACAAAGTGTGGAGAAGTGCATTTAGTTCACTGTTTGTGTCAGAAAGCCTTACAGTAAATAATCAAATTTGGAACAGCTATATTTTATGTTGCAGTAGGTTATCAAGCTGCATATTGTGTCTAAAAATCTGGTGAATTATAAAAATGAAAACAAATTTTAAATGTTATCAAGTTTTATATTCACAACAAAATCAAATCAAATCATGCTTAAATAAGTAAATGAATAAATTATATCTCTTTTGACCAGGTTAGACTGTTTAGTTATTTTTAGCATTTTTACTGGTTATTACATTACATAGAGGTGCAATAATTTTGAAAACCACTAAAAAGGACAAGAAGTGATACTCATGTTCTATGCAAAGTGATATGTTTTAGGTGTGAGCTAATACTACTTAGATCTAACACAAAACAAAATATGTTTTTCAGGAATTTAAAATATTACAAAAGACCAATAAAATTAGATCTTTGTTATATATTTTATAAATAAAAAGTTGAGTGGAAGGTGAAAGGTTTGAAGGTTCTCTTCATGAGGCCTGGAATGTCGCTGGAGTCGATTCTTTAAGATTCAACATTCACAGACTTAATGGACTAGAACCAAACACAACGTCAAGAGTCTTTCCTGCGCTTCAGTGGACCCGAGTTTTCTTTTCAAATAGTATAGTAATAAATTTTCCATTGTATTTTAAGATCAAAGTTTCAAAAGTTTGCTGAGAGAGTGGAGAGTCACAGAATCAAAGTTGCTTGAGTTCTGGCGTGCATTTTCCACTGCAAGTGATTGTGCACATCTTCACACTTCCTTCTGCTGACGAGTTTTATTGAAATGCTAATTTAATTTCTCCAGCAGCACCATTTCACTGCCAAAAGTACCAATACCTGCTTTATTGACCATGATATCACTCTGCTTGAGTAGCCAGCAAACTGCTCCAACCTAAACCCCAAAGAGAATCTGCTGGCTGCTGTTCAGAGCAGGAGTTTGCAGCTTTTACTCTCCAAAGAGCCTTTTTTGCTGCTCTTATTTTATGGAACAATTTACCTTTCCAGATTAGATCTGCCAACAGCCTGGATCATTTTAAATCGCTTCTTAAAACTCATTTTTACTCTTTGGCATTTAATTGATGTATTGTTTGTGCTCTGTTTTGTCATTTGTGTTGTTGTTCTTGTACAGCACTTTGGTGCAGTTTTATATCTGTTTTAAAGTGCTATATAAATAAATTTGACATTGACATTTTTACCTTCACGTCAGCTAAATAAAGCTAATTTAGTTTCACAAAGTACATGATCTGTTCAAAGATGAAATATTTCATAATTTACCTGATGGTATTTACTTTAGGAAATTAGCTTTAATGTTTAAAGCTTTGGATGCTAACATGCTGAGATGCAGTGCTACTTGAAACACTATTGGCTGCCATTAGCACAGCAGCTAACTCAGTAGCAGCATTCCATGAAGGGGGATGATGAAGAAGACCGTAGATATTAGCTTCTGCGATGGCGTTTTTACTGTGCGTATTAATGCATAAGCTATATTTAGCTTTTGAATTATTACAATTGGTCTAGTCGTTTTTAGAGGGGAGCTCGATCATTTGTGGATTTTAGCTATTCATGGTCCCTATCCCCTGCAAATACCTGGAGTCTGCTGAGAATGGACAGATGGAACAGAAGCCAACATTCCCATATTATAAATACTTTTAAGTTAGTGTTACTAAAAAAAATACATTCTCTCAGAGTCCATTTTCATTAGCTGATCTATGATCACCAAAATAAACAGAAATGCATGCTGAGTCTATAGAACATTCTTGAGTGAACTTTAAGTAAATTAACTGTTTTACATTCTAATTTCAGAGGCAACCATTAAATCAATATTAGAAAAAGTTTTTACGCTGCTTTATCCATTTATTCAAATGAGGTATGCTCGATTGACACATCATGAATTTCATCCGTCCCATTTGTTTCGGAGAGACTCCATGTGTTTGTTAATAACAATTGCATTAATAATGCAATTTTGTTCTCTGAGAGACTAACAGACATTATTTTTATAAGGAACACCTCACAATGCAACTGGAAGATGCTTTAAATATCCAAAATAAAACACAACCAGAAATGAAAATGACAACCAAAACCATAAATGAAGCATATAGTCAAGTCTCTGTAAACAAAATTGCCTGTTAAAAAATGTTCATCATAATTTAATAAGTTCTCTTTTTCCAAGACTGCAACTAAATGCTATTTAGTTAATTTATTATGTGATTAGCTGAACAATCAATTCCAACAGGCTTAACTGTACATACATCATTCCACATAGTTGGAGTATATTTGTATTTACTTGTTGAAAAAGAAGTTTGTTTGTACTTGAATGTTTTTTAATAAATAAAATGGATAGAAGAAGTTGGTTCTCCCAGGTGTCTCTTAGGTTCCTGCCTTTGACTGCATCACCAGGAACACAGTGAACTTTGTTGTCTCGCTTGTTTTGACAAAGGTTTGGTTTCTAAAGACCCCTGATGATACACTGTTCCCTTTGTGTTGATTAATTATTCAGCTGCTTTATCAAACAAGCTTTCATCACTGAGCTGTATGGGCTGAGTCTATGTGGAATACAAACAATAAAAACATGTTATTAACAAACTTGTTGATTAGACGGAGATTATTTGTTCTTATTGTCTGTTTTTGTGCTTTCAGCAACGGGAGACGGTTCCGCCCTGACAGCAGATGAAACCTCGATGGGCAGCAACGAGTCCGTGTCGTCCCAGTCGTCGTCGGCCTCCACCTCAGAGCTGGAGAAGCCAGACCACCCACCGCTCACCGCCAGCCCCAGCTCAGGCAGCAACTCTCGGTAGGGGCTTCTCTTTACTTTAACGCAATTTCTGTGCACATTTTTCAGTTTATTTATTTGCTTCATGTTACTGTCTATGGTGTTTCATTCTGTGTGTTTTTATATATTTTATTTACTGTAAAGTACTTTTAATTTGTCATTATTTTGTATGCTAATTATTATTTATTTTTATTCATTTTAAAAGTGTGCTGTAAATAAAGTTTAGTATTTAACGTAACTATGTAAATGAGGTGAAATAAAACATTAAAAAAACTGACAGAACTCAGCAATGCATCTAAGGAAATATATTTTGCCATTTTTCAACAGTGGCTTCATGCAATACAAATTGTATTTTGCATGAGCAATTAAAAATAAATGCTGTTTCTAATGCTAATAAAGGAAAAATAATTCATAGTATTAAGGTGGGCTGCCTTATGAATTACCCAGCAATAAACAGGTATAGAAAACACATGAATGCTATTTAAGCATATAAGCAAAACTGTGTGCTCATAAATTATTTAAATACTGTTTTTTTTGTTTACCAAACATCACAAGGAGTCAGAGATGGAGACTAAACACCTCCTGTTGTAGCCTCCCATCAACTAATAGTCCCAGATTTGATTTTATTTTTCACCTCTGCAGCTGCAATAACATCTGTATTTCATCCAATTGTCTTACGTCACCTCTTAATGTTGGTTTTGAGTTTATTTTTCCATGTAAGATTATCCTGCGAAACAAAAAGTTTAATTTGTTTAATCTTTTTTAAAAAAAGCAGTTTATATAGTTTACATCTAAGACCGTTTACTATAACTCGTGTTGTGCTTGAGGATTTACCATGTTTGGGCAGGAATAAACACAAGACGCACGTTTAGAGTAGAAACATTTCGTAGCTTTGCTTAAACTTTTAAGCAAAGCTACGAAACGGAGGCCGTCTAAAGCAGAGAATATCATAACGTAATGCCAAATATGCTGACTTTGAACACTTTGTTATGCGCAGGTGGGTGAGGTCTCTGCTTGGCCCTCTTCTACTACAAGGCTAGAAATGTTTTTGGTTCACTGATCAAAGATTTCAATGAAACATGAGAACAAGACTGTTTACCAAACTGTTTGGTTTCTTGCAGTTGAAATAACCCTAACAGACTGAAACTCATTTTTTCTGGTTAGAAATTGATTTTTGCTTTTAACTTGTAGCAGAATAAAGCCTCTTACTTGCTTCAAATTTATTCTGCTGACTGTTTTTTTTCTTCTTCTCATTCCTTTACCTTCCAAGTTTTCTCTAAAACTCAGACAACTTTTTTCAGGCAAGTTTCATTTCTTTACCAAAGTTAATTTTCTTCTTTTTTTTTTTTTTTTTCCATGTTTTGACAGTCCTCATTGATGAACCTTTTTTCATAAAAGTCATGGAAAGTTTGTTGTCCTGCTTCATAAAGTTAGCATTTTGCTTTGAGGATTGTAGCTGAGCAAGCAGAGCAGGTCACATTACACATCTGCAGCAATACAGTCTCCATTTTACTGTCACTGTCAATGCAAAAATGATTGTTGGGCAACAAAATAAGGCTATGATATAGTTTTACAAGCTGTGTAATTTTTAAAGCAGGTGTTTGATAAAACTAGCTGGGCAAAGCGCAGAAATGTGATTCGCAGAGATGCAGCAGAGAAAATCATATCGAAGTATCAACAGAGATCTGGATTAAATTTATGTTGAAATTCTGATACAGATTATCTGAAAATGTAGAGCTCCAGATCCTGATCAGTTATCTAGGATACAATCAGGTTGAAGGAAAAAGAAAATTGTCATAGTTTTACACAAATTAACGTTGATTAATGGTAACCTGTCATATTGTGATTCACCAAAGTGTCGAGGCTTAGCTCACATCTCTAGCTTTTCCATTCTGTCCTCAGTCCCTCCAAGTCCTTGGTTCCTTTTGTTGTTTCCAGGCCAGAACTTGCCTTGAATGCTGATGTGGGAGATGAATTATTGGGTTATGCTGCAGATGTTAGACTCTCTGCTGTGTCATGTCTGCAGACTCACCTTGAAATAGACTTTCTCTCATTCATAGTCCATTCTCCCTCTGCTGGGGGAAAAAAAAGAAAGAAAACAAATCCACCTCCCGACTTGACAGAACCGAGTGATTCCTTTACTCTGTGACCTCTGTGTGGGGCATGTCTTTGGAGTTGCAGGAATAAATGGACAAGACTATATATTTCTTATGTAACCTACTTTTTTTTCCCCTCTGTGTGTGTGCTTTTTGCTTTCCCACGTATGTGGCATCACGTCGGAGGACGGAAGGAGCGAGCGGGAGGAGGTCGTAAATCTCGGGCCTTATTTGTTTGGAAGACAGGTGGCCGTGCGTTGGCCGTGTAAATCGTATTGACATTGGAGAGATATTCATCTTGTTTACCCTTATAGCCGCAGCCCCTGTCCCTTTATGAAGACTTGCGCCATATGTCACAGGGTGTCGCCCTGGCTTTGCTCACTCATAAATCTGAGCATGTGAGAGGGTGAGACCTGTTAGCACAGCACCTCCCTGGCGTTGGACCCAGGGATTCGGCGTCCAAAGCGAGCAGGGATTGCAGTTGCTAGATTACTTCCATGCAGTTCCAGAAATGTGATATCTGTAGTCTGCTGTTCCCAGAGGCACACCTGGGCAACAATTTCCTTTTGTTAGTCTTTTTTATTTTAGTTGGTTTTCTGTAAAATCTGCCTGGTCCTACACAGGAGGCGTCCCCATTCACAATATCTTACTTTTTTTTTGTGCTCTTGCTTCATTTATCTTCTCTGGCATTTTCAATGACTCGCCTCATTTCTCTTCTTCTCCTCAAATTCAGTCACAGCTTTTCTCTGCTGCCCCAAGTCCTCACAATTTGGATATTCAGCCATTTTTTTTCCCTGCTTTTTCCTCTGGACTGTCTGTCTTGCCTTTAGATCTCCAGGCCTTTTGCAGGCAGACAGTTGTGGATCATAAGATTGTAGATCTGAGCTGATTTCCTGCCCACCCAACTGGCAGTAGCCGGGTGGAGCCTGGCTGTAGTTTTGATCCTGCTTTCTACTAGAGACGGATATGAATCCCACCACTGGCCTTCTTTGTTTGCGAAGGCAGTCGATAGTCCTGCTCATCCCCACGTTAGCTCCATGCCAGGATCAACAAGGCTCTGACGCTTCACGCTGGAATTCCTTCAGTAATGAGAAGGCAGCAGTTCGCTTGTCTTCTGCAATCCCTCCTGGTTCTGAATTGTTTGTTTTGTTGGAATGATGGCAAAAAATTGCTTATATATATATATATATATATATATATATATATATATATAATCTTATTAATACAATAACAAATATTATCAAAAAGGTTTGCAATTTCTACAGTTTTGTTTTCTCCCAGATGCAGGAATGTGGATAAGAACAAATATTAAAAAACAGTTTTATTTGTTTACTGTCTAAGGTCACACAGTTTGGTAGACTCTGTTTGAATGGGGACCAATCAGCTGGTGCGGTTCAATTTCACACTGCACTGTGTCAAACTAACCAAACCCTTAGAAAAATTTGTTCCCCCCCTCGACTGTGGTGGAGCTGCACCAAGAACCATTGAAGTAAATGACACAAAAACCTCTGAAGAAAATATGATAGAAACTTTCTTAATCACAAAACGTAATTAAAAATGGAGTGGTGTCAGATTTTAGTGTTTGTAAGATGTGTTTTTTGTCATTGGTAAAAGACCACATGCCATTTATCCTGCTAGCATGTTTGTTTTGGTTGTATGTATCCAGAATGCCTTGAGCTGTAGTCCACTGCCTGCTTTTGGAGCGGTCTCACATTCGAACTGTGCCAGAGTTCACTTCAACCGAACCGATATCTAGGCTTTTAGGCGGACCACAGTTTGCTTTCTTTTTCATAGTCCGCATCAGAGTTTAGTCATTCACATCTCCCCAAACGAGCCTGACTTTCTAGACAGACAAACTGGAGCTTGATTAAAGTGAACTAAACAGGACTGGTGTGAATGCACCCTGAGATCTTCTCTTATTTTCTAATGAGTCCCTCAAGACGCTGACGGTAGAAAGCTCAGTTTAATGGTTTATAAAGAACCAAAACCACGTAGTCCTTCCCCAAAAGAGTCAGAACCAAGTATGATCACCCACAATAAATCTGTTTGGTTGCATTTTACACTTTGTGCAAAGTTCTTACAAGTTTTTCTATTGTTTGAGCTCACAGCATAAGCTGGTTTTACATTATCATTTTAAAAATGTAATGAGTCAAAAGGTAAATGTAAGGTCTACATCTACAGCGAATGCTTGTTTGTATTAGATAATTATGAAAGAGTAAAATAAAAGCATTTATTCTGGGAAACTGTCACAAAAACTTCCATTGATTATTTTGGTATTGCCTAAAAGTGTAGCAAGGACATTTTGAGATCTTGAGAAAAACATTTGAAGTAGGGTGAACGATCAAACCTGGAATGTTGATGTGATTTTTTATTATTATTACTTTGGCCTTGCCTGTGTTTTCAGTTTTATTTCTTGTCTGTTTAATCGCATTTACTAAATAATCTGCTTTGTTTGTCATGGGTGAAATCATCAAAAAGCAATCTAAAGCTTGATGCCATTTCTGTTGGAGAGACAATTTCCTTTGCCCGGCTTTCGCTGTAATTGTGAAGACAATTTTAGCTGAAGTCAATTTGCCTCTCATAGATTTTAGGACTTTCCAGAACATTAGGAGGGCACCTGTTGGATATTCACTGTTTATTTTCTGATTAGTCAAATAATTTGTTCTTTCCTTTGTTAATTAGTTTTACTTGGGCCACTACTAAAGATGGTGATGGAAACACATATGACATAAATGTTTGTGCTTTCATTTTGAAGAAAGCAAGAAGATGGAGACATGCTAAAAACTCTTTCGATTCTAAGATTGGATATTAGTCAATTCTATTAGGAAAAGTAACACCCAGATACTGCTAGTAAAAAATAAAATACAGTACACTTGGATAACTGTTTAAATTCATCTGAAGCTACAGGTGTGAGTTAACACAACGTCCAGGTGAGAAGCAATCAATGGCATCAATCATTGAAGGGTTATTGGGCCATTTCCAATCAATCTGAAGTCTATGACTATAAAGAGAACAGTGATTCAAGGAAAAACAGTTGACCCTTTCACAAATTATTTGCGTCATAAACCCAACAAGATGAACTGAAAGCTGGAGGAGGTTAGGACTGTGTAAAAATCTGCATTGCGTTCTTTTCAATACAGTAATAGGAGACTAACCAGGTGCGGTGATCCAGATTTTCCAAACAAATATCTCACTTTCTTGCTCTTCTCATCAGAAATTATTGGTAAATAATTATTTAATATTGACAAAAAAGTACTAGTTCCATTAGCAAATTATTTCACTTATAATGTGGGAAAATGTGAAATAATTTGCCAAAGAAACCAGTAATTTTTCATCAGTATTAATCAAGTTTATTTGTATAGCACATTTCAGCAACAAGGCAGTTTTAAGGGCTTTACATCATAAAAACGTGCCGTCATTACACATAAAAACGTTGGTTAGTGTTTCATTTATTATGGCTCAAAAGCAACTCTAAACTGGTGCGTTTTAGTTGTGATTTACAGGAACTCCTTGAACTCAATTAAGAAATCCTTGCCTCTATAGATTACTGAAAAGTTACTTGTAAGTTATGTCTTATTTCAAGTGTATAAATATATTTACACTAGAAACCAGGTCAAATATACTTGGTAAGATTTTGTGTTTTTGCAGTGTAGTCGTTGATTATCTCCCTGTGCAGTTCAGATGAGCCCACCTGGTTTTAACTGCATGTAATTCAGTTCCTCTGCAAACGGGTGAGGTGTTGGTGCTACTCTCCCCTCCTGGCTGTGACCCAGGGAGACAGTGATTGTACTTGGGCCCAGGTTAATGAGTGGATTTGCTGCACTGCAGCGCACTGTCCCCCCATGCTGATGTGGAGCAGCTGAGCACCACAGCACTTCCACACTGCTGCAGAGCCATAAATCACCCACAGTCAGGCCCGAACTGAGCTGAACAGCTACCGCTGGGGATGGACAAGCGCGCTGAGAGAGAGGCAGCAGAAGAAACGAAAGGCGAGGAAGCAATGCAAAGCGGGGAATGAAAGTGTGAGCATAGTACTGCGTGTTCACCTTCACAAAATACCCTTTAACGTGCGCTCTCTCTCACCACCGCCGCTGCCAACGTAGCCACTATTCACAACATCCTCCCCACCTCAAGCCCCTCCTCAGCTGCTCCCTCTAATTGGCTTTATTAGCGTCTCTATGGGAGCGGCAACTAGAAGCAATTTGCTCATTATGTGCTGTATTAGCACTGGCCCCGGGGCAGGCATGCAACACAGAGGGAAGCCTGGCTGCACTCTGCCTTTAACAGGACCCCTGCCTCCAGCCTTTCAAGCAGCTGCAGACCTGTTGGCCCTAACAACAAGCAGTTGTCAAGCACAGCTACTACTACTGTACACCTGGAGCACTTTGAAGCTCTGCTAAAAGGGACATTTTGACCTTTCACCTTTTCACTTTTTAAATAGTGTTGCACACATCCAAAATAAATTCAACACAAATTATAATTTAAAGTCTGATTTTAGGCGTGTGTGTGATATAGACTTTGACTTTTATTGCAAATTTTTTGGCACTATTGAGACGATGATAAAAATTATGATGAAAACTATTTTTTACTTCTGCGTTCAAAGCTGTTCTTGGAAAACGTTCCCATTTGAAATAGTCTTCTTCAGGATGCCACTGACAGAAGATTGATTGATATCACTAACCTACACACATTTAATCATATTGACACATTTACTGAATGTTCCTGGTGCTCTTGTAGAACAAACTGTGAAGAAAATGGTAAAAATTGCCTTTTCCGATGATACTGTCACAGTTTTGTTTAACATTATTAATTGCATTTTATCAGGAAAACTGTAGATCTATAGTTGTAAGAAACTTTTAAAATTCTTATAATAAATTCTTCACAAAACGGTGATAAACAACATATCAGTATCAGTCTAATTTGTATTCGACATTTAGTTAAAATTCACTGAATGCAATCAAGCATATTGGTTGTAAAAATAAGATTCATCTGATTATTCCTGTGTAATAATAATCAATTTAATGATATTATATTTAACTGTTATCTGGCGTCTCAGCACTTTATATTTCCTGCTTTACTGCTGAAAATAAAGAATCATTTTCTCCAACTTTGTTTAAAAAATGTTTCTGCTGCATTTGTTCGGTTCTGATCAAAGTCTGTTCTTGTCCCAGAGGATTCTGTGGATGCTTTGGCCTAAAGAAGCGGTGCATTATTTTTACACCCTGTGAACAATAACCTTTCTGTTGTGATCAATTGCAGATCTCTTCAAGCATCTGGAGCTTCTGGGGACAGTCTAACAGCTGGTGCTGACAAAGAAAAGCAGGAGCAGAGGTAATACTGGGTTTTAGTTACATTTTTCTGAATTCATTATGATGATTACTTCTATTAAAACTTCTCACTTCATATATCTGGCTCAACATTATAAATTTAGGCTCAAATATGCACATACAGTGTGATAAAAAGGTTTTTACCGCCTTTGCAGTGGAGTACCCAGCGAGAACTCACGCACGCAGGTGGAGAATACCCAAACTTTGTGCAGGCTGGGATTTTGAACCCAGAATCTTCTTGCTGAAAGGCAACAGTGTAATTTTAAAGAAAAAGAAACAGGAGAGATGTTTAAGGGTGCAACAAAACTCACAGCACTGCATGTTGGAGAAAATCCACCATAAATGCTGGTTTTCCAATTAGTTGAATTTGTTTTGTGAAATCATTCCACACTGGAGTGAGGACTGTTTAAATAAATCCTTAAAAGCCCCACAGTTATTCAACATCCATGTAGAGTAGCTTTATAAGGCAAACTATTTGTTGAAGTGTTTGTATCTCGATATTTCCCCTCCGGTTTTCATTCTCTCCCTCATGCTTTTATTTTACCTTGAACTTTATCTGTGGCTGCAATTGGAGCAAAAGCTTCATCCCTCCCTCCTCCCCGAATACAAATAGTCCCTGATTAAAGATGACAGAAGCTGCGTCTCTCTGAATGATGACTCTGTCTGCTTTGGAATAAAATATAAAATAATTTTCAATGCCATCAAATTCTGCCGAGGAACATGCAAAGAGGTCTATTCGGTCCATTAGGGGTATTTTCATGTAAATGCAAGCCCTCATTTCTGCAAAATGCCGCTCTACTTTCTTGTAAAAATCTCCATATGAGGGCTCTGCTCAACGTTATTGTATTGACAACTCTGTGACCAGACTTTTTTTTTCTTCCCCTTGCAGTTTTTGTGCCTCCTTTCTCCTTTTTTCATCCTGCGTTTTTGCTGCCCAGTGCAGAGAATATGAAATATTTATCAGGGCATCTTGTGTTGAAGCCAAGATTCAACATAATAATGTTGCCGAGCTTTCGAGATAATAGTTTGCAATGTCGTGCAAAACAGGTTCCTCTGCAGGGACGGTTTTTATGTCGTCAGGGGGAGAAAGAGCATAAATATTTTTTTGTCAAAAAAGTTTGCTGCGTGATAAGCATGGTTTGTTTGACTGCAGTCTCTTATATCAAACTGATTTAAAATTCACTTTCCGAACTCACAAATGTGACTTTGAAAAGCTTAAGCACCGTCGAGGGAAACGTCTGTTTGACGTTTATTTGTGTGTATAAACTCTCTTTAGAATCACGCCGCCGGTTTTTAATTATCTCCCTTGATGGTTGTCAGCAGTGTGTCCTGATGTGTTCCTGCTGTACCAGACCTGCATCAAGCGCGTCTCAAAGCGTGCGCATGCACATGCAGCCTGCTGTAGCACTCGTGTCTGGGCTACCAGAGCATTGTACCCAAGCCCCTTCTGTTGCTACTTTTTTTTTGCTTATTTTCCAGTAAAAGCCAATTTTTGCTGTTTCAGACTCGTGCGTGAATGAACGGTTCAACCTGTGCCCAGATTGAACCGTACGGTAATCCTCCCCAAAGCCTCCGCCAGCTCGCTGATTGCCTTCATTTTTCAGTGTCACCAACAGGAAAGCCAAGGCAGTGTACCCATGTGAGGCCGAGCACGAGACGGAGCTCTCCTTCCAGGTCGGAGCAATATTCAGCCACGGTGAGTGTTATCTCCAGCTCCAGTCGCTCACTCACAACCCGCTCTGGAATATTGGATTTAGGCAGGAGGAGGGGAACTGGGCTCTCAATCTGATCTGAAGTTGGAGGGAGTGATGAGGACAGTGACGGGGAGTCTTCAATCAGCTTTAAGCACTTCCACAAGAGAAAACAAACGGTTGTTTTTCTTTTAATTTACCAGAAATTATGTTGTTTGAACAGAATCAAATTATTTTTTTGAATTCCAACAACTCTGTTCACATATTTTTTTACGATCTGGGATCGTCCAACTGAAGCTAATTATTTCCTGCTTGACTGAAGACGTTCTGTTTCTGATAAAAAGATTTAAGGACCGAAAAGGGAAACCCTTTAATTAAAACAAATGCTTGTTAAACACTGAGAATCTGTTGGGCTCATTTACAATTTTCAGCAAACTACCAAAGAGATAACTTAAATTATTAATGTAAAGGGGACCTATTATGTAAAATTCACATTTTGTACTTTTTTATACTTCTATTCTGGTCTCTATTTCTTCTTAAAACTCAAGCACCTCAAAAAAAATCACCCAGCTGCTTTTTAGCAATAAGTTAGTTTTTTCATGTCTGGAAAATGAGCCATTTCAGAAACCTTTGAACGTAACCCCATCAAAGCCCAGCCTGTCAGCTAGCAAACCAGCATGTTTTACTGCTGAATGTGTTGTACAATGGCTGCTGGAAAAAACAAGCATTTTGTTGTTGACAACATCCAGAAATAACTTTCTGCATTTGTGTTGGTTGTGCAGGAGGCTCTATTTCTGCTTTTCAAAGATGTACAGTTGTATAATTGTTCATCTGTGTGTTGCAGGAACATAAACGTTGAATGGGGGGCGTGGCCAGCAGCAGCTTATTTGAATTTAAAGTGACAAGAGGCCCTAAAAAACCTCAAAATAAGCAGAACAAACCAGATTAAAATTTCATTATCTAAGAATGATTTTGTGCAAAAATACATGTTTTCTAAATCCCATAGATCTATGCTAACCTGTTAAAGGAAGAATACTAGGTCACCTTAAACCATAATAGCTGTAAACCAGGAAATGTTTCTTAGTTTAAATAAAACACTGAAGACAAGTTCTTATGGTTAACCAATAGAAGAAAGGAGAATGACTGAATTGAAATAATTAAACTGCATAAACTCAGTGTAGCCTCTTTAAATAAATGTCTGATATTCTCACTATCTAACACTGAGCTCTTTTGCTTTGTGTCTGTTCCTCGCCTGTCTGTGGTCTCGTCCCCCTCGGTGACGCTCTCCCGCAGTGACCCCGTCGAGAGAGCCTGGCTGGCTGGAGGGGGAGCTGGAAGGAAAGAAGGGCCTCATCCCTGAAAACTACGTGGAGATGCTGTAAAAAAAGATGATGGAGATATTTATATAGAGTTTTATCACACCAAGGATTCACAGCAGAGCTTCTCTCCAAGTAATAAAATCAGATATTTTTACAGGTAAATCATCCCAGACTCCACTATACAAACTTTGACGGCCAAGTAGACATGATGATGCATTTTAGAGCTTGTTTTAGTTAATTAAGTAGTCAGGTGTTCACATTGAGACGTTGCATTTGTGCAGTAGGGTTTGGCTTACAGTGTTCTGCTGTACATTACATGCTGTAGTCGTAGTGTCCAAGGAATTTAGCAGCAGCACCAGAGAAAAGGTGTCTGCCTGAGCTCACTCTCCTCTGCCCTGTTATACATGGTATCCATGAGCTCAAAGTCAAAGGGAGATCCTCAGAAACTCCAGCACTCGAACCGCTTTAGCCTTTTACCCCTTCCACCATTAATTGTAGACCTTTATTTTTTACTAGATTAGAAATACCTGCGTGCCTTAATCACAGAAACACAGAGTGGTGTATGTCTGTTTACGGGTATGTCTGAGACCAGTTGGAGTGGGGCAGCGCTCACCTATAAAATGTTTTATTTGCACCCTTTGTTATTAAAACGAGGCACGCCGCCGCTATAATTTAATTAAATTGGCACATTTATTGCATGAGATTTGTATTTCAAACACACTTTGTTCTCTGTTTGTTGTTGATGCACCTAGAAAACCAGTGAATTTGCCTGATTATCTTTCATGTTGAACACTAACAATTATCAGGGTCATCAGAGACTGAAAGCCAAGTATCTTTCCTTTCTCAACGTTGCTCCAGTTGTGAGCAGAAAAAAAAATGATACACTCCAACAAAGCTGAATTTTAAAGTACCTCAGAATATTTTACGTTTTAAACTTGTGTTGTGTTCATGTTGGAGATATAAAAAAGGTTACAACCAAGTACATTTCATTCTGCTGTGTGATAGACTGGTTTTTATCTTTTGCTTAGACTGGTTTTAGTCTGCAAACATGTAACATTGCATTTTATCTCCCCAGTTCTTGTGCTAAACACTGTAATTTCTCTGTGAGCTTTGGTTTAGCATTCTGTTTTCAGCTGTGGTTGCAGTAATTTAAGATGATTCTTGGCATTCTTGAAGGCCTTTCACTTTTTTTCTAATTTGATGCATTTTGTTGATCAATGTTAAAGAAAATAAAGATGTTTTTTTCCCCACTTTTTGTTCAGTGTTCTGTGTTTTTGTTCAATTTAGGTCCGTTTTTTTCTTATCAATTAACATTTATTTTACAACTGATATATTTTGTTTCTGTTTTTGTTTTGTTTTGTTTTTATTGAAACAAAAAATGTCCAGACATTTGTGGTTTGTTTTTAATTCAGTTTATACATATTATACAGTTGAAACCAGAAGCTTACATACAATGAATAAAAGGACACGTGCACTTTTTTTAAAAATCCGACCAAACTTCTCTTGTTTTAGGTCAGTTAGAATTACCAAAATTATTTCTGTTTGCTAAAAGCTACAGTAATGAGAGAACATGTCTCTCATTATTGTCTGAATTATTAATGTCTTCAAAATCAAACGTTTACATACAGAATGATTTGTAATAAGGGGAAAGCCCAGACGATGTCATGGCTTTGGAAACTTCTGATTGGTTAATTGAGTTAGTTGAAGGCACAATTAACTCACTGTTTCTGGCTTCAGTCAAAAGAAATGAGTCAAGATATCAGGAAGAGAACCGTGGAGCTGCAGCATTCTGGTTCACACTTAGGAACAATTTCTACATCCTTGAAGGTGCTTCGTTCATCTGTATAAACAATTACAGGAAGTATAGTCATGATAAGAATGTCCAATTGTCAGTACTCGGGAAGGAGATGGGTTGTACAAATCAACCACAGAACTAAAGCCTGAGACCTTGTTAAGTTGCTGCAGAAGCTGGTGAGACCATGTAATTATCCACAGTGAAACATGTTCTGTACCAGCATGGGCTGAAACTCGGCAAGGAGGAGCCCATTACTCAAAAAGAAAACGCCAAATTGTGCTTTGTACAAAGAGAGAAAGAGCTTCATTGTTAAAGTTTCCAGTGGTCTCATGAAACTGCAGTGGAACTGTTTGGCCATGATGACCATTGTTACATTTGGATGCCTGTAACCCTGGGAGCACCTTCTCAACTTTCATCGAATATATTGCATCAAGGGGAAACGTAGAAACACAGAAACAACATCAGCTACAAGAACCAAGATATTTTTAAATGATTCAAATTCATTTTCGGTATCCTGTGCCAACATGGTGGCAGGGAGAATCTCTGGGGTTTTCTATCTTTTTTTATTATTATTTTTAAATATGCCTGTAGTTTTGTCATTGAGTACCAATCAGAGCTGGAATACATTTGTCCGAATAACGTCAAATGCTAACAACGGATTTGAATTACAACTGTGTCATTGGCATAGAATTGGCGAGATGCACCATACGCAGCAAGTCCCAGCTCATTAATGTGAATTGCAAAGAGAGTAGTACCCAACACAAAGCCTTGAGGCACACTCTGTGACATCACAATAGCAACAATTGAGGATTTTGACACACTTGAAACCAGAAACGTAGTTTAAAAGCTTGGTCTGAACTGCTGATTTGAAAAAGTCTGTGACATGATCCACAGTGTCAATGCTACAGAAAGTACCACACGGTAATCCTTGGCACTGCGTTTTCAAAGTAATTTAAAACTTTTTATGAAACAACACCAGTCTATGTTGTTTTCCGAAACCAGACTGACAGGTAGAAAATACTATTAGAGTCCAAATGTGTCTTTAATTGGTCATTCTCCAGTTTCTCAAGCATTTTAGCTAGGATGTAGAGTCAGAAATGGGTCGATAGCTGTTTTGTGAAGTGGGATCACCACCTTTTTAGTAAAGGTAGTACAAAGGCTCTTTTCCAAATCCGAGGAACAGTATTGCTTTGAATAAAAATATGTGACACTGACTGAGCTGTGAGACCTGCAGTGAGGAGCGAGGTTATCAGTACAGGCTGATTTCTGCAAAACTTCGCAGACAGACAGAAATGATCAAGTTAAATAATAAGTCGGTTTGTGATGACTCCTTTGTTGCATCACCTGAGAGGCTGATTTACAGCTACACTGAGCCAGCTATGAAGTGAAATGCAAGTCTTACTTTTTAATGTCCAAACACCTAAAGGCTATATAAAAAAAGCAACTAAAAAGGATTAAAATTAGATGAGAAATCACTAATTCTCTCCTCAATCCCTCAATGAAGCAAAACGTCCATCCATGTTAATTCTTACTCTTCATGTTTGTAATTAACACAGCGAATGGCCTCCTTGCACAGTGCTTTGACCTTTGTTACATAATTACCAGGAGGCAGTGATTTTTAATGGACCTCCTCTATTTGGTTACATAATCACACAATGTGAGGAGTTACCAGCTACCTGAGGAAACTGCGATGATAACGTAATGAAATGAGGCAGGGCTAATGAGAGGGGCAAAGTATTCCTCCACCACCGCCCACCCCGCAGGGCCCTTCATCTTCTCCCCTCTGCCAGGATGTTGCTGAATCATAAAGACGTCCACCCCGCCTGCCTCTCACTTTGCTTTGGACTGAAAGCATGCCACGTCTCTGTCTGTCCTCATTTTTCCCGTTTCCTCTGCCTACCTGCCTGTCGCTATGTAGTGTTTATCCTCCTCTTTTCTTTTTTTTCTGAACTAGCTCTCATTTCTTCACCTTCCTGCTGCTCTTGTAGACACTTTGACTTGAAATTTGTTCATTCACTTCTCCTTGTGAGTTTTGGGAAGTGAATGATAGTGGTACTTCAAATAATTCAGCTCCACTTTTTAAGCTTTTGAAGTGAAATCACTTGACGCTGGGAAATCTATGCTGATTTTTATACATGCCTTATTCCAGATTTACCGCACGTCTTTCATGTCAGAGCTTTTTCAAGTTGACATTTCCAAACTTATTAATCATGTTGTTCAGCCCCTTTTAGAAAACAAATGTAGAACATCACATTTGAAATCTGAAAGGTTGATGTATCCATCATTAACGGTTGGATAAATAATAAATTCATTTGTAGATGGATGAACAGTTGGATAAACAATGAAGGGGTGCATGGATGGAACAATGGACAGATGAATAAGTGGAAAGTAGATTTGATTGAAAGATAAAAAGATGGATGGATAAATGGATAAACAAAGGATAGAATGAGATGGTTTGATGTATAAATGAAGTGGGTGTTTAGTTTATAAATGTTTTAGAAGATAGATTAATAAATAATGAATGGCTGAATGAAGTGAAAGAGTGATGGGCAGATATTATTACTAGAGATGTGCCGATCAGGTTTTTTCTTGCCGATTCTGATTCCGATCACCCATGAGGGCCGATCACCGATACCGATCACCGATGCCGATCACATAATTATTATTTTTTTAATCATAAGCACTACCGGTTACATTATGTGGAAAAAGGAACCATGAATTCTCCTTAATATAGACAAAAACTTGTTTTTAATAACTTTTTCCAAGAAAAAAACAAAACGGGCATTGTGCAAATTGTACTGCTATAGTAATACTATCTTTAACAGATTGATAACATATGAAGTTTCTGAAGAGCTAAATAATGCAAAAAATTAAAATAAAACCTCTCAACATTGCCAAAAAATTCAAGTATAAAACTTAACATTCAAAGGCAAATACAGGTTCCATCACAATAAACAGTCCAGAGTTACTGAATGACAACTTCCTGATAGCATGGCGGCTAGCTGACTACTGCTAGTTCTGATTGGCTGTTTCTGACTGAGCGGAGTAATTATGCAGAGCAGGGAGGAGATTGATTATTTTTTTAGAGATTATTTGTATCATGTTAGGACAGCAAAAGTTTTAATACGCATGTAAAATGTATTTTTTAAGTTAAGTGCAGCAGCTTTAAGCAGAGGTTCGGTGTGAGAGTCACTACCAGGTGGAGCAGAAGCGGCGCTCCGTCTGTGAAATATTACTACCTGTAGCGTAGCAGCGGTTCAACAGCGAGAGCAGAACCAGAGTCTTACATCGCAGCTCGAAGACTTAAATTATTTTGCGGGTTATTTGTTTAGCTTTCTGACCGTCATGCTAATCAGGGTGAGTGTTTGTAGCTGTGCGCTGCTTTACCTGCCATCTGATCCTCCATATGTCTTTTACTGCAGTGAGCCTCGATGTAGCCAAACTCAGTCAAGTATGGCATTGTTTTTATGCCATATTAGATTCGTCGTGTTGATGCATTTTGACCTGCTTCCCCCCGAGCTAATTTTCCGCCGCAACACGCAAACGTCCCCATTCACTCAGTGCGTTATAGTTCCACATCGCTTAGGATTTGTTGCTGCGCGTTTGCACAGTGTGAAGGAAAGAGGAGACCAGCTGCACAGGCAGGATGATAAATGAGAAGCAGGTGATCGGTTTCTGTGATCGGCAACAAGAGACCGTGATCGGCGATCACCGATCATACACTTTTTCATGGAAATCGGCCGATTATGATCAGTGGCCGATCGATCGTCACACCTCTAATTATTACTATTATTATATTATTTTCATTCTGCTTCGTTAAGTTCAAGCGAAAAAACCTTTTAATGCTCATGAGAAAAATAAGACATATTGGTAACATTGAACATCTTTGAGATTGAAAGAACTGTAAAAAGCTCTCACTTTTGGAGCAACTTATCTACTTATCTTTAGAAATTCAGATTTCTCACAGAAAAAAAAAATCATCTAAATATGCAGACATGTTTTCATAATACACTTCCTTTTCCCTGCATATTCAGTTACTCTTCATGACTGTGAAGGAAACCTGTATATACTATGTGTTGATTAGATGTTGGTGTGTTTGCGTGAAACTCTCCCCTTGTCTTGTTCATCTCCCGCTTCCTGGTTCTGGCCGCGTTCCAGCTGTCCTCTGCTTCCCGTGATGCAGTGTCCTTCAGCCTTAAAACACCTTAAAACACACTGTGACTCAGCTTGGATCAAAGATTCGGAGCCGTTTACCTGCTACTGTGAGAAAATGACGCAACTGGACAATATGTCTGAATTTCTCCAAATGCAACTGCAGAGCTAACGCTAACCTAATACTTTCTGGTGTCTCCGTGCGTTTCCTTCAGGGAGCAAAGCTCAAATATAATCATAGTAAGACTTGATGTATTATTGAGGATGAAAACTCAGCGGGAATTCGCAGAAAAGTGAATTTCATACATAAAGGAGAGAGTGTAGAGAGGAGGGAAGGGAAAAAAAAAAAAAGCCTCGGCTCAGAAAGTGGGCCACAGAAGCTGCCATGTGCGCGGGTGCAGCCGTGAAATCAGCCTGATCCAATAGATTCTGTTTATCTGGCACGACTACAAGTGAAAGCAATTGGAAATCTGGGGGAGATTTGGAGAAGGCTGTGATTCAGAGAGAGGGGGGGCGAATGAGCAAAAAAGTAATACTGTCTGCTCTCCAGTCTGGCAAAGCAGGCGTTTGTTCAGATCAGACCTTAACAAGGTTAATGGTGATTTTTCTCCACAGGTTCATTTTTACTGTAAAAGTCTCCTGCTTTCTTTTCCTTTCCTCTTCGTTCCTCTCAGTCCAGCTCCTTTAAGCTGCAGTACCTGCTGCTGCTCCTCATCACATCCTGTCTGTGCCACCAAAGTTCGCTATTTTCCTCCAGGCACTAAATGCAGCTGTTTAGAATCTACACAAAGCAGGGGTTTTTGATATTTTTACTAGAGTTAAATTGCATTCAACGACTTTCATCTTCAAAAATCAGTCAACCTTAAAAATGTATTCAAAGAAGTGATTACCTCCTTTTGAGTGAGCAATCAATTTCACGTGTTAAAAGCAAAAAGATTTTTCTACATTTCATACTTGGAATAAAGGCAAAGATGATGCAATGAAAAGATTAGCAAATACTGATGTCTAAGATCAAGAATCAAATTATTAATGAGACAATATGTGTTCACACCTGAGTAACCAAGGAGTCAACACATTTATTATCATAATGGGATTTATTTAGCATAGAAAGCAAATTTTCTTTTTCCCCATATTTGATTATCTGCTAATAGCAAAAATTTTTATAAAACTTTTATACCTCCATATTGTAATAGTTCTAACACCAACACTGGACATACACTGGAAACCATCTTAGCATGGAAGTTCACAGTTGTGGTTCAGCCAATCAGCATTAAGGATATTTAATGTTGCTCCTGGATTGGCTGCTTTGCAACACAAGCCAACAGTTAATTCAAATGCCATGCTGCATTTTCTTTTAAATATTTTATATATCCTGACAAAAAATAAAAACAAATGAATGGGTTGAGTTCCAGCGTGTCAGGAGCTTATAGGCATCTCAAAAACATAAAGAAAAAGCTAAGTAAGAAGCTTATTTATGTATTTTTTACGGATAAAAAAAAATCAGTGTTTATAAATATTAAGACAATGAGTAATGAGTAAATTAAATTAAGCAAATAATTAAAAATATATCAGTATTGATTAAGAAATATTTGATTTATTCAATTTTTTTCTGATCAACAGTTGTTTTCTTTCTTAAATGATCTGAAACATTCAGGTGTGGCAAAAATGCAAAAATAGAGCTAAATAATCCTTAAAGGAAGAAACGCGGCTGAATAAAGAATACATTCACATTCAGGCCTTGCACACAGAGCCGAGTCTTTCTAAAAACAAAAATCTCCACCACATCATGTAAAAAAAACAAAACACTATCATGCACGATATCGGTTTCAGAAAAGACATCATCCACGTCACTGAGTGTTGATTTAAACATGCCAAACCTGTAGGGGGCAGTAAAGCGCAAAGATAAAAGATTGCTTCAAAACAACTACGAGTTCTTGTTAGGAATTAAACATGGCGCAAGGAGGTTCGTTTGTGTGTACAGATAGATAGCTTGAACTACGTGTAAGTACCGTATTAGCATATAAAGTTAGTAAAACACAACACAATGCAGATTGGGAGTCATGTCAAGGCAAGTATGTGGATATATTGGCGCATTGTTTGTCACAGACTTTAATACACGGGACCCTAAATCCCAATTTACCCATATTTTCTCAAATCTCCACTTTTGTCGGGGTTTCTATATATATATATATATATATATATATATATATATATATATATATATATATCGTTTGAAAGGCCAAAACGCATAAAAATGTATTTGTTTTCTTAGATATATATCTATATGTGGCATCAGAGTTTGAAATAAGCAAAATCATATTTTTATAAGATCTTACATTGACAATGAGCAAAAACCTTTTGAGAATAACAACCAGCAAGTTAAAATCATCTTCATGCTTTTTTCACCTGCATAGTTAAGGATTTACTTCGACTTGAACAACAACCTAAGACTTGTGGTTAGTGAAAGTTCATCAGTCATATTCAATAAATATGTTTGTATGAGGCTCGTTTGTTAGATGTTTTGAAAATAACAAACTTTAAAGAAATTAAAAATACTTTTTATTAAGCCCAAATTTCTGTGTTTTTTGTTGTTTTTTATTGGTCTGATGTAATACGCTAATCCCAAATGTCACGTTTTCATGAGCTGTAAGCAGAAAATCACAATTAACAGAAATAAAGGCTTTACATTGAATTAATTAAATCATGTAATGTGCTTTGCTGAGTGAATTAGGTTACTGAAACACGTGAATTTTTCATGTTTTCTTATTTATTGAATATGTCCGTTGGGTAGGCTGAAGGTTTCAGTTTTCTAATGTAAACAACACTACACAACACAAATAATCAGATCACAACAATCAGTCAGTGTAATGGTTTTATTAGAATCTTGCAATATTTCTGCAAACACAAGTATGGCAATATCTGCATTAAGATATACAGTAGTATCTGGTTTCAAAAAATGCTGAAGGAGGTTTGGTGAAGGAGGTTCACTGTATGTTTGCTAAGAAAACTTGTACTGAGTAAAAAGGTATTTTTGGATCTGGAAAAAGCATTTCTGTATATTTTTATATATATATATATTTATATATTTATTAATAAATAATGCACTGCCATGGCCGTGGAGATATGGCTTAGACTGTCTACACCCGATTCACAACTCTGAAAAACGGCAATGACATGACTCCATACACACAATGACGCAATAGTGTCAGGAAACAGCAGTTAGACTAATCGTGAGACAAACAAGCCAAAAAAGGAGAGTGAATTTAGAAGAGGACTGTTCAGAAGACAATGCAGCTCCCTGGAGTTTTGGGAAAGTTTTATAGCTGGCAGTAGGTAATGACTGATGGCCAAAAAATAAACTGTACATTAATCAGCTTCCCTCTCTTGGAACTAGTTTGACAGTTGTGAATATTCTTGTTTACTTTTTGCTGGAAGTTGGATGAGAGTGTCAATACAGCTCACAGGTCCGTCTGCTGACAGAGAATTGCACTTACTTGCAGAAGATTTTCTTTTCTCTCACTTTGTTAAAGTGACAGTTGGAAATATTGAATTACTAACAATGCAACTTGAGCACAGACAGATTTATATGCTCACTTATTTCCAACACTCCCCATGTTCTTGGTTCAATACTTTGCTGTCACACTTTAATCCCCCCACTGCTTGTAGCTCATATTTTGGCAGTAAAAAAATTTAAAGAAATAGTTTGGGAAAAATCTGAAGTGTGGATTTTGTGGATTTGTCATTAGTCAGTATGTTACCTGCTGAAAGCTTCTCAGAACAATTTCAGGTTGGGGAAACAGAAGTTTCGATGAAAGAGTCCTGCTAATGGCTAGTCCAGACTGAATTTCTGCTCCAGTCTTTGTGCTTTAAAATGGTTGTTTACTCTGAGATGTTCAAGTATTTGTATTGAACCACAACTGTGTAGTTTTCACAGTTTGGGGTAAACAAATTTAGAAAAGAGTCAGGAGCAATCACAAGTTTTTACCTGTTGTTCAATTACATAGTTTGACATCTCAACATCCATGTTTGATGCAAAACATATAAATGAAATGATTTCTAAAGTACTCTACGCCAAAGCAATGCAAGAATATCTGGGAATTATGTCACACAGGAACTTGACATTCTGTGTTTTACCCAGCAGAGTGAAATGGTTTGAAGTTGTGTTTGTCGTGTTTTGCAGCTTCAAATAAATGTGTCTGAATAAAAGCCAAAGACATTTAACAAGCAATTCCAGATATAAAAATGAATCGCTTCACATAATTGTATTTGACATTTTAATGGTTGTTTTATCATTTTGTTTGCATTGTATTTTTAAATTTCAATGAAATTATGGCAAAATTAATTTTACTGTATTCATATAAACAGGAACAATATTTGGTTCAAATTGGATGACATGTTTTTTAAGTGTTTTTAAAGTTAAACATCCTGTCTGTCTTTAAAAGAACTGGTTATGTTCAAATCTCATTTTGGGAAGCATCCATCACTCAAGTCAGTAAAAAGTTGTTTCTTGAAAACATTACATGGTCATTTGAAATCTATATGTTCCTTAAAAAAATGTTTTTCAATCCACTTTCAGATTGTCTTTACTTAAGAAATTAGCTTAGGTTTCTCCCAACAGAGATTATTCAGATTACTTTCTGCTGCAGGTTGATACTAACCATAACTCCACAGAACACCACATAAAAAATAAAAATCAGTTTTCCCTTTCACCGTTTCAAATAGCCTAATTTACAGTGTGAAGATAGTTTCGTGAACACATGGAACCAAACATAACATTTATTTTATAACATTCATATAATAGTTGTTTTTTACTCCGATAATGAATGAGACATCCAGTCTCACTAGGAGAGGTTGCAGAAGATTCAACATCCTGGATCTACCTTTCTTTAGGTCACATTATTTTTCTTTGATAGCCAAACCTTAATGCACATTTCTTTTCAATTGATAATTTGTAATAAAATAAAAGAAATAATAATAAATCCGGCGCAAACTTATGTTGAAGTCAGTGATTCTATGTTAATGTGTTCACCTGTTTGTATTTCAAAACTAAAAAGTCAATAACTTCCTTTAACATGTCCCAGTTCCAACAGTATGTGACTCCTTGGTTTTTATTATTATAGTGCTTGTCAACTTTGTCACCATGGTTACGATATCACCTCAACAGCAAAGAGGATCCCTTTCTTAATACAGCTTGTTACAAAATTTTTTAAAAAGTGCTTTTGATTTTTTTTTTTATTTGTTTAAGGAAACAATAATGAAGAAAATTAAAAAAAAAAAAAAAGCAAAATAAAAAATGTCCTCAGTGAGTAGATAATAAATGTACTCTCTCTAACATTCAGGTAGTATGCTCCATAAGTCTCTCACAATATATGATACATTCATTTCACTGTGCCAACACTTACTCTGTGAGCCAACAAACAGAACATGGCGAGTGGGAAACACATTTTTTTTCAGCTGTTTAACAAGATGGTTAAAGTAGAAATGTTTTATACTACACTCAACATAAAGACTTGCCTTATTATTTACAATATATACTGTAAAACTGTAAATCAGGTGAGATAAAAAGGCACAAGTTTCCCTTTTTTTTAAGTACATGTAAACATCTCATCAAAAAGCATGCAATAACATTTTGTTTTACAAAAAGGATATCATTTTTAGACAAAGTACTTAAATATTGTTTTCCTGCAAAATATAATTCTCTCAAAAATACTTTCCCATTCATTCTATGAACTGCTAGACATTTTTTATTCTTTAAAAAGGACAACGAAAAGGGGCAAAATAAAGAATTAAATGAAGCCTTTCTGGAAAGGTGCTGAAAATTATTGCAGTGGAGAAAAAAAACATTGAAATAATATTTCTGTAGAGTATATTGAAAGAGGAGAAGTTGGCCCCACATTCTTACCCAATATATATATATTTTCCCATAACTTATGGAGAAAAAAATCCATCAGGATGACAAAATTTGACACATCCACCTCAGATCTCCCAATTTGACAATAATAAGAAATAAAATACACGACCCTCTCCCTTTTCTGATCCCCGTCATTTAAACTATATTTACTAAACCTCCAAAGACAAACTAATTCTGGCTTCTGTTAGCCTGAAAATGAACAAACAGAAGAGAGCGAAAAGTCTGGTGGAACGGTTCCAGAGCCGACCCAAGATGATATGGGGCCAGGAGCAAAATTTAATTTGGGGCCCCAAATTAACTTGTCTGACATCTTCATTTGGTTAGGCAGCGCCAGAATCCTGCATTAAGTGAATGTTCATAGTTATTTATTTATTTACAGCTACAGTGTTGATTGAAGGTGATTCCCACACAGACACAAGCATGAGAAATGACTGAACTATGGTGACTTCAGTCATGCTCTTCCAAACTATCAAATTTTGTTATTTTGATAAAACATATGTCAAATTAAATTAAAATTTTTAGTTCAAGTAGAGATGCACCTATCAGATTTTTGTGGCCAATTTCATATTTTTGCGAAGTTCTGACCCTCAATTTTAGTTGATTTTAATTTCTCTTGGATACATTCAATCAACACTCATTAATTATTTACCTTAAGAGCAAAGGAACCACCTCAGTAGTTGAGAGGGGAGTTGCCCTAAAACTGATTTTTAAGAAACAGATTTAATTTTAGCCTCCTAAATTATCAGTTTGCTTTGTAACATCAGCTTCCATGTGTATTGGATAAAATGTGGATTTTTTCAAAAGCCAACATTATCAAAACACACCATGTTCCATGATAGAGGCTGAAAGCTACAAATGATAATAAATCAGAGCAACGTGGCTACAACACAGTCAGTCTTTCTGTTATCTGATTAAATTACTCGTTTAAATTAGAATTATGCCTGACATTATTGACATTCATATCTTTAAAGTGAAACATTTCAACGTTACTTATATTTTTCTTCTAACTGAAGCATAAGAAACATTTTGAAGTGGCCCAGCCAAAGTCCAAACATGAATCTGATAGAGGAGGGAGCTAGAGATTAGGGTGATGGCAAAGCTGCCTTCCAACCTCAAAAGACATGGAGCATCAAAGAGAGAGAATTATTTTTTTTTTCAAGTATACTCATTTGACAATGTTTCTAGTCTTTTGAGAGATACCCATATAATTTCCAAACATTTAAAATGCTTCTTTAGACTACTACAATTTACTAATGTTGAGTTTTCTTTCCTCAGTACAAACTTCCACACCAAAGGGTGTTGTAGCTAGCGCAGCCCAAAGGGTTTGGGCACAGCATGTCTGCTGACCCAAAAATGATCTGATGTTTTAGTTTCCTGATTTTGTCCTGTCAAGTTAAAACTCAGCTGATGGTCAGTGCATCCCGTTAGGGAATTAAGTCACTGATATTGCGGGCTGCTTAGCTTGCTTAAGCCTTGGGCCGGCTTTGAGAGGTTCTGGTGCTCTAATGTAGCACACCAGCACCAGGCTAGGTGGCTAATATTATGCTGTCTGACTTTAGGTTGGGTGACCATGCAGAAATTCCTCCCTCTGTTATCAGAGTCGCTTAAAGAAACAAACAATCCCTGCTAGCTGCGCTGATGCCTCATTTCACATTGTTCCTCCTCTGTGCAAATCTAAATGTGGAAACAGGATGTGGCTAAAATCTATGACATGTGTGCATAATAACCCACACTGAAAGAGCAGATAAACTATTCACATGCGTTCCGAGAGAGAGATAAAAAAAGAAAAAAAGATGCACACAAACTTCATACACACATGTAAATACACACTTACAGGGCACAATAACTGGATAACAATCACGCCTCCCCACACACTTGTTATCTTCTCTGTCGCTTTTCAGTAGCATCATCGTAGTTTTCCACAACCGTCCAGAAACCAGTGGGGTGTGAGACTATTAAATGGTCCAGAAGAACGTAGTGAAAGTAATACAACTTGGCCCAAATAGAGGAGGAAAAAGCAGAATAATCTGTTCTTCATCAACACGTACCTTAAAACATCTTCTGTACATCAACTGAGGAGAACGGTGTTAATACCTGTACAAACTCACTCGGTATTGATGTGTTAGCTGTAAGCAGAGTAATGCTCCACGTTGGATACTATAAACTTTACAGAGTATGTGTGTTCAGACTTTGAGTCCATATATATTGTAGTGTCTGGGCTGTCTACTTGTTACTGTACATGTTACGTCTCGCCTCGCTTTGTAGAAATGAAGCACCTTAATGTAAAATGACTGGCTTGTCAAAAAAACGAACCCTTCTATAAAATGCTTTTTATTGTCTCTGGGAAGAGTAGATAAGTGTTGGTTCACAAAGGGCTGGTTTAGCTTCATTGCGGGTAAAAACAGACATTTGGACAGCTGCTCTGGAGATAACACAAATGACAGCTATTACTATAGATTCACCTCAGTCAAATCCATTATCAGTCGACTCTTACTGAAATTGTTTCTGTAAATGCATTATTTCATCCTGCAACATTTTTTTAACTTTGTTTTTTATTTTTTTTGCAGAAAAGGTAAAGTGTTGCATCAATATATAACACAATGTCTCTGAAATAGTCACGGGAGTTTCATGTGCAAGCTTTCTTCACACTTGAGAGATATATTCATTTCAAAACAGCTCAAGCTTTGGACTTTTGCATAAGAGTCTTGATTGTTTCACTACACGTATTTAACCTTGTGTGTGTGTGTGTCGATGTCATTAATGGCCGTTACGATGCAGACTTGTGAACCGAACTTGGACTTGTTAGATTTGATGTCGCCGTTTAGCTTGTGATGATGCCTGTATAGCCCTTGGGTTACCTTCACAGAGACCTGCAGCCTCCACATGAAGTCCTTTGCTGCTACACGCAGAGCTAATTTACTAGTCTAAGCAGGATATTTCCAAGTGTGATTATTCTTTTTAAGACTGCATAAGCTAGATTTAATATTTGCAATTAAAAAAAAATCAGTGGGTTTGTAAGGGAATCTCAATATAGTGCAGGTGGAGGGCATTTACGGGAAGGCATGTAAGTTTGTTAATTTTCCATCTACTCCTGTGTGAATATATTCTAGGTGATTTATGGCTTTATCTCCACAGAATACTGTTTTCATCTTTGGGGCAGGGTTGCATGGGTGTACATCAGGATGTTTTCGTCAGGTTTGTTAAAAGTCAATCTTGTCGTGTCGTGCTCGATGTCTCAAACTATTCACAGCTCTAAGATGCTTATGGTGACTGCAGGGTCAAATCCTTCTCCTCACCACTCTGCTCGACGGCGATCCGAGGCGAGGACGCCGCCTCAGGGGGCGGCAGGGTGAGGGGCCGACACATCAGGCCTTTCTTGCACACGTTCCCTTCCCTGAACCTCGTTTTCCTCTTTCTTTCCCGGTTCTTAATGCCACTTCTGTTCCGGCTTTGCAGCGAGTCACTTCTTGTGGAAGTAGATAGTGTGAGTAAGGCCCGACTCCACCTTTGGTATCTGGTCACTGATGATCTCGACCAACATTTCGGGGAACTCCACCTTCAGGGCCTGCGACTCACGAAAGGTGTAGAAGCAGAAGTCCAGCAAGTTCCCAACGAGCTGCATATCACAAACACACAACTTAATGAAAACAGATCCCACTTTCATAAACTGGACTTGCAAAGATCTTATTACTGCTTAGATTTTTTTTTACATTTTACAGCCAAAAAGTTTGTTATAAATTTAACACAAATGCAGAGAATTATGTAAATTTTTCAAATCTCTTATAAAAATGAAAATGTGTGGCATGCATTGCTATAAATATGAGAATAAAATTATAATATTACAAAAATAAAATCTTATAACAAAGTCAAAATAACACAAGAATAAAGTCACAATAATAGGAATATACAGTCATATCACCAAAATACAGTTTGAATATTAAGAGAATGAAGTTTTAATTTTCTGAAATCTTCTACACGAAAAATTATTAAAAATATAGATGAGGAATGTTTGTAAAGTTTTGCTTTGGAATCAGTTTTACCAGTTAGGAAATAGATATAAGCGTTAAATTACTGTCACCAGTAGGACTTTAAAATGGTTGTTCATACATCGAGGAGAGAAAAAGATGGACTTGCCAAGTACGTCACGTCACGTCACATCGTGATTATTCTATTTTTCACCTTAAAACAATTTTTGTCTTATACTTTTTCGCTTTTCTTCTGGCAATATCCTATCTTTATTTTGCTAATAGTATGAGTTTATTCTCATAATATTATGATTTCACTCTTGTTATGTAAAGAAAATTCTCTTAATCTGGTCCTAATAGCCCTCTGTCCTCTAACATGCCTGAATCAAATGCAGAACAACTGATTGTCTTTAGGATTTAAAAATCTGCCTGTGTGTCATTTCACCTCAGCATGAATCCAGCTGTTCTGTGATAGAGAGCATTAGTAAACAAACAGCAGCATGGGGGCAAGTAACACAGCGGGCAGGTCAGGAGGAAAGTTGTGGAGAAGTTTAAAGCAGAGTTAGGTTATAAAACGATATCCAAACGTTGAACATCTCACAGAAACTGAGAGGCAGAAAACTCAGACTACACATCATATACACTGCAAAATCACAAAATATTTCCACGGATTTTTGTCGAGTTTCCACTGCAAATATTTTAGTACACTTGAAATAAGACAAAGTTAACTTACAAGTTACTTTAGCAATAAGTAGGAGATTTCCTGAAGTCAATAATTTGTTAATATTAATAATAAAAAGTTCCCACTTGGTGAATTATTTCACTTATAATAAGTAAATTGTCTCATGTTAAAAGTGGAATAATCTACCAATGGACTGGTACTTTTTCAACAATATTAAGGAATTACTGTCTTAAAACAAGCTCCTATGTCTTGCTGAAAAGTTACTTGCAAGTTAGTTTTGTTGTATTTTATGCACACTAAGATGTATAAGTAGAGACTATCCCAAAAATACTAGGTGAGATTCTATGATTTTACAGTGAACAATCCTTACAGTGAAACACGGAGGTGGCAGTATCATGCCATGGGCATGGCTTTGACATTTCAGCAGGACAACAATTCTGAATTAGATGTGCAAGGCAGGTAGGGATGGGACTTCCAGCTGTAGTTACAGCAAAATCTGGTTTTCCTAAATGTTCACTCAGTTTGGCTAAAGAAAAAAGTCAGATTTTGTTCTTTGTTAAAAGAAAGGAAATTATAGTTTATGGATTGTTTCTTGATTTCTTGTTTTTGTCTGTCACATAAAATCCCAGTAAGTTGACAAAATGGGGGAAACATTAAATGGTCTGAACTCTGTTGCAGGGCAGCTTCTTGTCTTCATTTGAAAACAGGAACATTTTATTACATTTCTTTCTGTTCAGGTTAAATTTCCTTTATTGCTCTATTGTGCTGACCACTTGGGGGCAGCACGTTTTATTTTTTCTCTACCCAGCTCTCCCTGAGAGAAAGGTCATTCTGTCAGCACAAACCCCAATTACTTAATCATAAGGCTGAATTAATTCTGGTCAGTTATCTTTATGACTTCCCGCTTGCTGATCTTCACCTCCAGGCTTTGCTTTTGCACCAGCCGACCCCGTGCATAGAAACGTGACTGTCATTTAGCACATTTCCCACAGTGACACCTCAGCGCCCTGATCCAATAAACCGAAAGCCGGTATCGATCCTCCTCTGTTCCGCTCACCAATACAGCGTGGCCACTGCCTCTTCCAAAATAATTCCCCACTCCCCCCTCAGGGATGCAATTATCCTCACTGCAAACCACACAATGCTATTGAACCGCTAACTAAAGCATTAACCAGAATCCACTATGTTGCCATTTTACTCAACTTTTCCTCTAAGAGCAGAAGCCCAAAGTGGCAGCAGTTCAGAAAAGAGGGGCTTTGCAGGGAAGCGTGCGCAGAGTGGACCGGGTCAGGGGAACTTACATCATGCATGGCGTCCAGCAGCTTGGTGAGCTGGAAGAAGCGCTGCCAGGTTTGGCCGGAGTTGTTGGTCGCCTTTCCCACAGAACGTCGCAGCTCCTTGATGTAATTAACCCTCATCTCCTCGAATGCAGCCTGGTTCTTCAGACCCTCTTTGGGAACTGGAATAGAAATGTTATTTGGACTTAGCAAAAAAAATAAAAGTAAAAAGATAAACACTTTCATACTGTAGATTTCTAATAATAATAATAATAAAAAGCTTTCATCTGTATGTTGTTGTTTGAAATGTGTCAGATTTTGTTTTTTATCAAATAGCTAAAAAAAAATTATATTTTCAAAAATGTATTTGGTCAAAAAAACAGACATTTGATATTTTTACCTGTTACCTCAGGTAAAACAAATATTGTCAAATAGGGTGCAGCCAATAATATATTCACTGGAAGCTGATCTGAGCGTGTGAAAAAGAATCCAAGGTGACTGAGGTCCGGTGTGAAGTTCAGTGATGACACGGGGAGCCAGTCATCCACGTGTTTTCTCAAGTGTCAGGTCTAAAGGTAACTGTAGAGCACATCATTCCTCCCTCTGCTGTTGAGGTTAATGGGCATTCAGACGTCATTCTCCTGCAGGGCTTGGAACCGGCTGTCAGAAGTACCAGTACCTGCTTTAATGACCAAAGTATCACTGTGTTTGATTTGCCAGCAAACTGGCCTGACCTAAACCCCATCGAGAGCCCATCTGCGCACAAGATGATAGGAGAAACTAAACCCAACGATGCAGACGAGCTGAACCCGAGCTTCTCCAACATCTCAGTAAATTCTCATTTCTGTAATAAACGGAAACACATTCTTTTTTCAATTGAATCTTCAAAAACACTTAAGTATTATTTTAATCTGTTCCCCCTCGTAGAGCAGCTTCAAAACTTCACAAATTCAGACATTTAGAGTTTGGAGAGACCCACTGCTTCAACCCTCAGCTCCTGAAGATGTCTTCAAAATACAAAAAAAGAAAACATTCACAGTTGAAAATCCAAATTTTAAACAACACGGAGTAAGCTTGATTCAGCTTAGAATTGGCTGGCAAGCTTTCGCTTAACACGATTTGCAGAAAACGGGCCAAGACATATGCAGCCACCAGTGTGCTCCTTTAATGACGGGATGTGGAACTGCGTAAAGGGTAATTAGAGGTGCTTGGTGAATTAGGCTTCAACTCCCACACACAAGACTGATTTGGGGGCATTTTCTCTCTGTTGGTGATTTAAGCCATTTTAGCAACTCGCTATAATCACATGCACCATTTCCAGCGGTAATTAGTTCTTCAGTTTACGTTCATGAACAAATTCATTAATTGAAAGTTCTCAGAAAACAATTATGTAAATCTAACTGTAAATCTTTTTGAACTTAGCCTCAGTTAGTGAACAAACAACTGCAACCTTCACACTAAGGTTATTAGCTCAGTGTAAAAAAAAAAAATCTACTTACATTTAATCAGCTTTAAAACAGGACAAATTCACTGCAAAAACACAGACTTTTACCAAGTTTTTCAGTCTAGCTTCTAGTGTGAATGTCTTAGTACTTTTGAAGTAAGAACAGAGTAACTTTTCAATAACATATATTAGCTTTTTTTTAAGTCAATTACTTAATATTGATGAAAAAGTGCTAGATTCACTGGCAGATTATTTTACATTTAAAATTGTTATTTTGTTTACAGTCTTTATCATTCATTTAATTTGGTCTTTCACTTGTTTTGTTCATCTATTTTGAATATTTTAAATGTGTTAAATGTTCATAAGAATTAAAAGTTTATTGATCTTTCAGAATGTGATCTTGCAATACTATGCAAATACCACTACACCACTTGTAAATGATCTCAAAACAACAATGTTATTGTTTATCGCAATAACTTCTGGGATAATTTATCATCCAGCAAAATGTGTTATCATAACAGGCCAAGTTGAAATCCCGACTTCTTAATTGGAATGTTGTTAGCTCAGTCTGTTGTCACACCCAGCGTTCCGATTTCCGAGGTAACTGGAACGCAGCATTAGTCCCTGCTGGTCCAACACTGGATTGCCTCATCGGCATGCAGCCAAGTTCTCCGGAGTCCTGCTAATGACCTCATTATTTGATTCAGGTGTTGAAGCAGAAACACATCTGAAAACGGTGGGACACCTGCTCTCGAGGATTGGAGTCTGACACATATTCAGCTTCTCATATGAGACCCACATATGTTCACATGTTGGCTGAAAACTGAAACCATCCACCAAGTTGCAACAGGAAGTAAACACAACGCACCGAGACAAACGCTCAGACTGAAACCTAGTTGTGTTGTTGCACAGCAGACTGCACTATTCTCAGCTCTAATGGGTTGAAAGAACCGACCCCAACACACACACACACACACACACACACATCCAGTCACAGACAGTGTTAAATTGGATTATATTCTTCTGTACTTGTAAGTATCCTGTGAACCTCGGGTGAACTAAAACTGCTTGTAGAAAAAATTTACAAAATAACACAACTGAAAGGACGTGTTTGAATTGCAAGTCTCAGAGGATAAAACACTGTAACTGTGAAGATGTGTGCTCTGTTGCCTTCTTCCCTCGCTGTGTTATCCTTTTCACTGTTTCTTTAACACACAGACACCTCCAGGCCTAACGTACATGGAGCTGAGAGCCGATAGAAAGACAGATTGTTCTCCGCCGCGGAGGCTGGGAGTCCTGCGCTACATTTCATGGCTGACATGATGAGAACGTGTTAAAACTGAGGGCTACATTCGGACCTTTTGTTTGTCTCCCACTGACCCAAATGGACCTTGCTTTGAAAATGGCCTGGCCTTCACAGGGTTTCTCCACATGTGGCCCAAAAATAGGGCGTTTGTATAATTTGGTATCAAATAGATTTTTGTTTCTGCATTACCCCTTCAACAAGGCTGCAGTTCTTATTTATCGACATTCCTGCAGGTCCAGTTACTTACTGGTTACTGGTTTTCATAATGGGCATAAAGGCCATTAATTTTGGGTTTTTAATAATTTCTTTCAATAAGCGGTGATCAAAGTTGCAGGGTGTCTTAATGTGACAGGGCCGGGGCCTTTTAACTTTTAGTATGTGATTAGGATTGACTGCCGCTGGTGGTTTCCATTTATCAGAATAAAAAGGATTTGTTTGACAGCATTCATTTGGATTGATCACTCAAAACAATAAAAGCGCAAAGAAGCACAGTGTAGATCTAATAAAGAGAATTTTACATTTACACAAGATGGAAAAGCCATCTGAACTACAAGTTAATTGGATGTGATGTTATTTGGCAAAGCTTTATGCTGAACTCCAGAACTGTGTGGCTCATAGTGGCAGCTCTGATTTCTTCTTTTTGTAGACTTTAATGCGTTATTTTTGGTAGAGCCATTGCTTTTGTGGACAATTTTTCCCTTTGGTTTTGGATGCTGTGAGCTGGATGGATTTTTACTCTTATTTTTTTACTCAGTTGTTATGATGTGTAACTGTGGCAACACAGTGTTTCTTTTTACAATTTTTTTTTTTTTTTTTTTACAACCGGGAGCAGCTAGTTAGCATCTCAAAAGCTCAAATAATACCTGAACTACGACCCCAGAATCCCAGAGGAGTCTAAAAGGACGTTTTGAGGATGCAGAGAGAGAAGGAGGAAGTTCAAAGAGGAGGATGTTCTTACATCGATCGTGTCCCAAACTCCTACGTCTCTCTGCCTGGCATTCTAACCAGACTACCAGACAGATTTAAAGTGAAGCGGCAAAAGCAAATGAGACGGATTAGTTGTGTTTGCTAATAACCAGCAGTGTCATCCAGGACATTTTACTGTGAAATATTATCTTTTTTCCTGTCATTCAGTCAGTGGCTTCCTGCCCACACCATCACCGTCTGCAAAACCCCTTTTACATACTTTGATGACACGAGTAACAACAACATTTTATTTCCCTTTGGGATAAATATTATTTTCAAATTGAACTAAATGAAACTAAATTTCTTTAGCAGAAAGGATATTGGTTGTTATGCTGAGAAACACCTGCATGATTCGCCTCTGGGAAGTCAGTTTTAAATCACTGCGGACCAAATCATTACCAATTAGGAAATTAAGCTGCTCAAAAATTTACACCTTCAAGCACAACTAAAATTTGTAGCTATCCCCAAGGAAAAGCTAAATGTTTCTACCTGAGTCATGTGCTGGTTAAGGCCTTACAGAAGACAAGTAAAACTCTTCAAAAAGCAAATATGTATTAAAAACACCAAACCCCCCAAAAAATAGTTGTACTAGGTCACATAGCAATACTTTGTTCTGCAAACACTGAAAAACCTACCATGATGTGTAGTAAGATGTACAGAATAGGCAAGTTGGCTTTTTTTTAAAAAGGTGATTTTCTTCTCAGTTTAATTACTATTTAAATGGAAACAGATTAAAAAACTGATTGTTTTATGTGATTTTGAGTGATTTTTTTTAGCCAGATTGTTTAAAGATCAAGGTTAGAGACCTAATGGAAAACAAACGATTTTAATCAATACCAAAAAAAAAAGGTTAGTAATTATCCAGACAGAATGCAGAAGTCAAGGGCATCTTCATAAAATATATTTTAACAAACATGAGTTGGACTGAAAAAAATCCACAACAAATTAAAACTTCTGGAGGACAAAACTATTGTTTTTAGAGATCAATGCAGCTTCATGTTGCATTATTATTCCACTCAGGAGAAAGAACAGTTCAAACAAACTGTTAAAAGCCAGCAATTAATGCAACATTCATGGTGACGATGACTGGATGTAAACCTTTGACCTTCAGACTGCATGTGCAGCTGAAGCAACCAGAACAAGGCTGCAGTTTAATGCATGTGAGAGATAAGATCAGCTGTGTTTAGCAGTGAATGTGTGATGATCAAAGCTCTGTTGAGTCCAGTAAAGTGCCTGAACACCTGACCCACCTGCTCTTAGTCTGATTAGTAAAAAGCACAAATTCAAGCACACGAACAAACCAAATGAATAAAGAGAATACTTTAAATGCAGACCCTCTGTGTTCGTGAGGAGATGAGGAGCTTAACTGGTTTGAACAGGCCACTGCTTTTGTACCAAATCCAAATAGGGTCATAAGACACCGCAGGCTCAGTGAAACCTTAGCCAAGGTCACAGAGAAATAACAGCCCTTGTCTCTTTTCTCTTTATCCCACTTTTCCTCTTTGTGTTTTGCTCGTTCACCTTATGTAGCATACAAATGTACTTTTACAAGCCCGCCCAAAGGCGCACACAGCAGCCCTGACTCTGTAGTGCTTCCTCAGCTGACGGGTTTTGACACCTCCTCTGTAAACAACGTCCAGCTATCACATTTGAACAAGGGCTTCCTACAATGCCTGCAGTGGAACCAAGCCAAACTCCTCTCCAGTATGGACACTTTGTCATGCGGGCTTTGGACCATCGCAGGATGATTATGTTCCTCATCTTAATCCCTCATATTTCACAGTTTTATGATGACTAAATTTGAAAGCACAAGTAGGGCTGGAACGATTCGGCAAATTATTAGAGTGTATTAAAATTTCTTGTTAAATTTGACTAAATTAGCTCCCTGTGCTCCAGCCGGATGTTTTTTGGGTTGCACAACACTCTCACTTCCACCAATGAGCTGTTGATGAATGCTACGTGCTATTAGTAGCTAGAAAGAGGCTAAAAGTTCGTGTGGAATGTAAAATTTTGTGTCATTGGGCATGATAATTTGTTTAAATTTTTCTTGTTTTCAGTTTTTGTCTGTTCGAAATAAATAAACTAAATTAAATTAAAATTAAAAATAATAAACTGGTACCAGTAAGAAAAACTGGTACCAGTTTTTCTTCATAAGTAAGAAAAACTTATGAAAAACTTATGAAGAAGTTTTTCTTACTTCTTCATAAGTAAGAAAAACTGGTATCAGTTTTTCTTACTTATGAAGAAAAATAATGGCATGAAAAAAACAGCAGATTATAAATATCTATTTTGTAACAAAGCTCTTTCATACTTCAAACTTTAGGCTGAAATTGTGTGACATAAAAGACTGTGTTTGCTAAATCCTCATTTTAAGTTTGTTTTTTTTTATTTTAAAAATTAATGTGAAATGTTTAACCTTTTTGTTGTTTTTGCACTTTAAAATACTTTTTTAGAATCAAAGCCTGGGACTAAAATGGTTGTTTTAATGTTATTGTATTTTAATCAATAAAATGTGTTCTTGTTAAAAAAGGAACTGAACAGTTTACTTAACAGCATTTTCTCTTTCATGTAATCTTTTACTAGCTTAAGTAGCTACTGCAGATTATTCGATTTATCAGAATAATCAATAGACACTCAATTACTAAAATAATCTTTTCTAATGTGAAGTATAATGAACCGTCTGTGAAGCACCTCCAATCCCCCGTTTTCATTCTGCATCCACTCCTCTTTTATCTCCACTCGCTCTTTCAGAACTCCAGTCGGGGTTTTAAGGAAGTGCAGAAAAATAGCAGGTCTTGGAGCCTTGCCTGGCGCTTGACTGGCCTTTATTAAGTGCAGCGGGGCTTTCTGGAAAACCTCCAGAGAACCAGTGAGGAGAGGAGAGGGAGGCCACAGCAACAGAAGGAGCCGTTCTGCCATCCCGCTGCACTCCTAGTCTTTTCTTTCTTCCTCCCCGTTCATGTGCACCTGTTCTCATTTACTAACACTAACTCATCTTCTGAACCCGTGTTATTTTTCATGTTTATATATTTTAGCTCCTTACTTTCTTTCTCCTAATTAATCTCTCCCAAAACTTAGGACTTGTGGTGCTAAGTAAAAGCCGCATGCTACTAGGGCTGTAGTGATACAATAATCTCACGATACAAAACGCGATATTCTGCTCACGATGCGATATACATTGCGATATTCAGCAAATAATACAATTCAATACACTTTTGAGCTTTTCTGAAAGATTTTAGAGGGACAGAGTGATTTTGGTGACATTTTGTGGGTTATCGAGTTGGACTGAATAAATTTAACTGAGAACGGATTAAAAGCACCAACTACACAATACCTGGCTCTGGTTGGACACAGACTTAAAGTCGACAACAGGACAAAATGAATCAAAGAAAACATGATTCTTTTAATTGAAACGGTACAAACTGTAGCTTGTATGCATTTGTAAAGTAAATAAAGTGCACCAAGTACCTGCTCTGAATAGTTTGATACCTTTTTAACCTTGACACTTAACATCTGAAGGAATCACTCTACGCCTGATGACCTAATCACTCTCCCGGCGAAGCAAGCAGTGAGTGAGCAAGGTGACAGTTGGATGTTACGATACTTGTGGATGAATATCGATTTTTTTTCTAGGAAAGAAAATATCGATATATATATCGCAAAATTGATATTATTACACAGCCCTACATGCTACCATCACCAGCTATAAAAGGATAAAACAATGTTACATTCAAATATGGCAACTAAAACTAAAAAAAATATTCAAACATGAGATTTTGGGAAGAAAATTAAAATACAACAAATATAACTGGATGGAGTGAAAATGCTCTTAAGGTATTTAAGATTCTGAAATGAAATTGGAGTCATGACAACAGAAAAATAATGCATTTAGCCCCAATAATAGTCAAAGCAAGTAAAGGTAAAATACTCCACATAATAACGGACACTCATCCCAGGATCAATGATGTTGATTAAGTTGTTCAATAAAGTGATGAAAATGCTCTTAAAATAAATACAACAAAAACTGAAGAGATTGTTTCAGGAACACTATCGGATTCTCATAAAGTTCCCATTACCATTTATAATGAAAAAAATCAATCAGATACTGTTGTCATGGAAAAAACACACTGAACTTGTCTGTGAAAAGACAAAACAACGGCTATGTTAAGCAAATCATTCCTTTGTTTTATACCTCAGCGATAATGAATGTTTTTTCCATTCTGTAATACCATAGAAAACCATGAAAGTCTGAAAAACTGCTTCTCCAAATGAAAATTTGTTCTACATTATAGGGTGATACAGTTTAAAAGCTGTATGAATCGTTGTACTATAATAATATTGTAAGATTAGACAAAAACCATGAATGCAGACTAATGCCGACAGGTCAAAGAAACAGTTTAATTAAGTGAGAATGTCATGATCTGCTCATCTTACAATGTGTATTTTTCATGCTGTTGGTGTGTAAATTCCATCTTTATTCATAAATCTGCACTGATCACCAATCTTTAAAAAGTTTGACCTGCTGACTCCAACTTTGTAGCACAGATTTGCTCCAAACAGGTGGAATAACGGCATATTTCCCCCCGTTGCACATCAGCCTACATTCATTCAAAGGGACAAAAACCCACACAGTATTTAGGCTACTATGAGAAGAACAATACAAAAACTCATGTTTAGCCTTCAGTGTTTCTGTCTTAAATGTACTGAGGAGGAAAGTGAAATACCTGGACTAATTGTCACCCTAAAACCCGTACCTGACATTAACACATTGTGGCTTCTGCAGGTGAGATCTAACAGCACAAGCACAACGTTTGCCTAATTTACATCTTGAAGTCACAAACTAGGAGCAGTGTTAGTGAGAGGGAAGGAATTTGCGCCAAAACTTCTCTTAGCTTCAGGCTAAAGCAGGCGCAGATAATGAAGGACAAAATTCAACACAGCTCCTAAAAAGTTCCAAAAAAGAATATAGAAAACTACTGGAAATGATTCGATTTTCAGTCTGTGATAAAAAGTACAAATGTGCAGTCTGGCACATTAAAGACTTGAGCAGCAGTAAGCATCGTCACTTGAAAACTTCCAGCCTCTTGTGTTAGGTTGATTTTAACAAAGTGCTCTTGTGTTAATAGTTAATGACCTGCAGCAGAATATCAACAGATCTGCTCACCTTTTTGCACTCAAACATTGTTTCACTGTTGATTTAAAATGAGATGGGTGAGGGTGCTTATACACCAGCGCAGTGTTGGAGGGTTGTTCTTTGAAATACTCCCCTCTGCATTATCTTCTGGTTTGTGATCTGACACAATTGCAGAAATTGTTGTAGCTTACATGAGAAGTGAAACTGTTTTCTGTTCACTACCGACAACGTTTTCTGCATAACTTTGCAAAAAGGGTGACGTCTTTCATCACAAATTAAAGCAACTGCAGCAAAGAATTCATAATGTAAGCTGTTGTAAAAGTATCAGTATGTAATATTTATTTAATAAAAGTTATCACTTTGCAACCAAATTACTTATATTTATGTATTTGATTGAGATTTTGTGACAACAAAATTATCCACTTCGATTGTACTGCATACATTTGAAGTGTAAAAACAATGGTTTTATAATTAAAATCTTAAAAGTGTGGCGTGCATTTGTATTCAGACCCATTCACTCTTGTAGCCCTAAATGAACTCCACTGCAACCAGTTGCCCCTATAAGTGCTCTAATTACCACATACACTACAAAAGCAATAAAAAATAAAAAAAACTCAGGTCTTGACAAAATTTCAGCTTGCAGCACAAAATGCTTCAACAAAGTACAAACTCAGCAAAGCTGAATACAAATGCACTTCACACATTTTTATTTGTGGAAACTATTGGAAAACCACGTCTCATTTTGCTTTCACCTCCCAGTCTGTCACATAAAAATCCAATTTTACATCTTGAACTTTGTGCTTTTAACATGGCAGAAATACGTCGAAAAAGCACAGTAACTAAAACTCTCACTCTTTTTTATTTATCTATTACAATTAAAATGACAACAACAGTCACTAAAGAAGAAGCTTTATCTGTTCAACTATGGCTTCAGAGTTTGTGGGTGTATTTTGGCAGGAAGTGGCATCAGGATGAGACTTCCTGTTGCAATGATGTTGGTTAAAATCAAACAAGAGCAGAAAACCTTTCCGTCACAGAGTGGCAAAAAGTCGCCCTTTCCTTTGCAAATAGCTAACGCTTCTCTGCAACATCAGCTCTGTTTTCACAGTTTGGATCTTTGTTAACGGATTACTACGAATGAGATTAAAGTGTGACCTCACAGACTTTATAAAAGCCTGACAGTGGGTGCAAGAGGAGCTGCTCCTGCCAAAACTGTCTCAGGTGTGTGCTGGAGCAGAACACCAAACACCTTATCAGTACACTTCCTATGTGAACAGCAGCCTTTTGGTAAAAGCAAGGTGGGAGGTTTTTTTTTAACACAGACATCCAAATTATAACTGCTCTAATTTTATTCATACAGTTGAGAATTTTTTTTATAGAGAATTATGCATAAATTACATACAGAGACATTTTTAGGCATGATTCTGCTAAAACAAATTTAACTTGTTTCATAGCTAACACTGTGATTTTTCTTTTTTTCTATTTTGGTAAAGTGGGATGCACTTGAAGCATACGCCATAAAGAAGTGGATGCCACTTTTTTTTCCTGAAAGCATAATTTCTTCCACCAATCAAAAAGCTGCAGATGATCCTCGTGTTAGCCCATATGTACATCATATTGCTAAAAACATTCACTAACCAGTGCAAATGATTGACCTCAGGCGTTCCAGTCTCTTCCATTGTGACAGGTGTGTGACATCCAGCGTAGGGCTGCGGCTAACTATTATTTTAGCAATTAATTATTCTACAGATTTTTCATTCAACTGCTTTATTACACATTACAAATACTTTAAAAGCGGCAAATAAATAATTAATTTTTAAAATAAGAAAATAAACATTTTATTGTCCAAAAAGCCAAAACAGGATTTCTTTAGTGAATTTGAACTGGGTGAAGCTAAAACTATGTCACTTGAGGAGTTTTGTTCAGCCATTCTGGAAACAGCCACATCCAGACAGTGGAGCTTGGATCATCACTCCTCTAAAACCCTTCTCCACTTCTTCACACCGCTGCGTCTCACGCTTTGCATTGAACTTGGCGATGTACGGTTCGGATGCAGCTGCTCCCTGTGCACTCTTCCTGAGCTTATCTGACGGCCATAAGAAGTTTTGAGGTCTTTAGCGATTGACTCTGCAGAAAGTTGGTGACCTCTGCCTACTCTCCCCCTCGGCATCTACTGACCTTTCTCTGTGATTTAATGTAGCCTTCCACTATCCTCTGAGAGACTGTTGTTGCCATTTCCTTCGGCTGCGTAATAAAATCATTTGCAGTTGACTCTGAAATATTTAGTCACGAGGAAATTTCACAGCTGGACTTATTGCATCCTGCCATATGAAATTCACTGAGCTGCTTTGACTCAGTATTTCAGACATGTTTGTTGAAACATCTCTACTTCAAAGGTGCTGGAATGATTATCGGATAAATCGGAACAATTATTGAAATAATCATCACCTTCCTAAGATTATAGCCTAAGACATTTTTTTTTTGCCAAAAGTGTTTTAACTTTTTGACTAAATCATCTTTTGGCAAAAAACAGGTTGTGATTTATTTTGCCAAATTCCCTTTTGACCATTATTTTAGAAAGCTGACATAATGTGTTAATCGATTAATCATTAACTGTAAATATACAGGCTTAAAAAAGGTCCATTTGATGAAAAATCACACACTATGCAAAATATATATTTACAAGTATATACATTTTGCACTTAAGATAACAAGTCTTGACTTGCTATTGGCAGCTGTCAGGTGTAAATGTTGGTGCACACGGTATCATGGGTTGGAGCTGCTTTTCAGGATAGGGTAACTTAGTCGTGGTTCAATATAAATGTATTCACCTATTCACAGATTTTTCTGTGGAATATTACTCCAAATTATTTGTGGAAAATTTGCCTATTCGCAGATTTTTCATAGAGCATGTCTAAAATATTCAAAAGAAAGGTAAAGTAACTTGACACAATCCGACTTGACTCGCTATTGGCAGCAGTCAATCCAGCATCAACATTACTGTACAAAGAGAGAATAAATGGAGCGCGGCGTGAGGCTGGCTGCCTACCTGTGCTGAGAAGTAGAAGCACCTTCATTGAGAGAAACTCGTCGTAGGTTAGCTGCAGCCGAACAAACTCCTGGCTGACTTGCCTCATGCCCAGACACAAGTCATACATGGCCGACTGCCGCATGCGCTCCCTGTGGAGGGAAACAGAGAAAGGACACATTTACAAAAACTGTTTATTTGAACTTGGCTGCTGTGAGTTATCACTCATCCATTTATTTTCTCCTAATTTCATGAATTATTTCTGTCTGTCTTTCCAGTTGCATTTAGAACAAACTAGTTGAGTCCAGGAAAAGTGAATTTCCACGAAGTTTAGAGGAGAATCCTGCTTTTCTGGGCTGAGAGTTGAATACCAAATCCCCCCAGATTGCAGAGATCTGCGTAGAGTATCGCAGCACAGATGCACTTCTTTTTCCAAAGCTGTGGCTACAAGAAGACCTAACTATTCCTGGTCACCATGGAAACACTATTAAAGAGGACACATGTGATTGCTGACAGTAATTACACACATAAACTTACTTTGCTACATTCATGTTTAGTAAATTATGTATTAAAAATCCTTCATACAGCGCACCAAGTGTGCATGGTTGTTATACAAACATTTCCCTCCTCTTTTCTTCACAGACATTTTATCAGTGAAGTAATCTTGCCAACACAGAGTCTGCAAAAACAGGAAAGAAACAGCGGAGGGGATGAAGCACGAGCCAATGAGAAACGTGCTGTACAGATGCCAAGGATTTTCTGGAGCTGCTATAAATCGCCACCACATCAGGGAAATAGTGGTTAGAGTCAAGCCGTGTGCCGGGACTTTAAAAAAAACAACAACAAAAAAAGCTGGGAGTTTTATCCACAACAATTATAAATGTTTTCAGTCAAGGAAGGAGAGATGATTCTTAAAACAACTGCATTAAATGATGTCGATAGACCAAAGAGCATCTGATTGAAAACAAGTGTTGACATGAAGGCATCAAGTGCTTTGCAGAATTGAATGTAACACAAAGCCAATAAAGTGTGACAGAAAGGAGCTGCTTCCCTGCTGAGTGGGAAACTTTGTGGTGAAGTTTGTGAAAGTCTCACACGTTTCCCTCCCTCCTCCTCTCTCTCTCTCTTCCTGAAATCAATTTTGCTGAATCACTGCCCAAAAACGAGCTGCTGGTTTTCAGAAGAACCAAAAAAAAAAACAACAATCATAACTTCTTTCTCTGAGTCCGTCCTCCTCTGTCTTCCTCTCTCTGCTACTAAAGTAAAAATATGTATTATAGAACACAAACCTGAGGACAAATACAACTTTAGTTGAAAATAATTTTACAGTAAATCAGTCACTATACAATTAGCGACAGTAACATCCGTCGTAATAAAAACAGATAAATGTTTGTGTAGATATATGAAGGTGTGTGTAGTGTCCAAGCCCCTGAGGGGGTGTGCAGTGTATGTGTTTGACTGACAGCTCAGCAGCAAAATAATGTAAATAATATTCCAGTTTAGCAGTTTTTTCAAGCATTACAGAAATATGTTTACATTTTCATCCACTGAGGTGTTAGAAATGCAGATTTTTCTGAGACATGTTTGCCAGCTATATATCTGGCTCAACAACACAAAGTGAGTCATTTGGGAATTTTTTATTTTATTTTCATGTCTCTCAATTCTTGGTAGAAAAATGCTAAAAATCTAAATTTTTTTCCCTAAATTTTGCACCCAAATAAAGTTTCTTTTAAACAGTCCAAAGTTTTGAACAGCTGATGCCAAACGACCTTGTTGAGCTGATCAATCAGATCCGATGGGGAATCTATCAAACTTTCTTTATTTCTTTGCAGCTTGATGTTTTTATTTTCATTGCTGAAAGGATTGAGGAAATACAGATAAGAACATTATATGCTGATTATGGGTCATAAAAGCAAAAAAATGTTTAAATGATTGTTTTTAGCAAAAGTAATATTTGTTGTAGTTGTAGTTTTAAAGAAAAAAAAGAGAATAAAATTGGTTACAAGGTATTTGTTTCCCTTTAATGATCCTACTCAGGATATTGTCAAATCAAGGAACTAAAATTGCAACTAATGACTGCATACTGTTGCAGTTTTATGGTTACTGTTTAGTGTATTATTCTAAATTTAGTTTTTTTTTTTACACATTTACCTTTGCATGGATCTGCATTCTATTATATTCTTCTAATAAATATAAAGGAAATCACAAGTTTATTGACTAAAAACTAGAGAATAATAATAAAACTGCATTCATTTTAATGACGTAAATGAGGTCAGCACTGTAAAAAGCCTATAACATAATAAAACCATGTTGGATTTTTTTAATTGCTCATCAGTGCAATTATACTGAAATTAGAAACTTTATGCTGAAAACCAAACCAGTGGCCAGACAGACCTGATTCTTAGTTTTATCCAGAGATTTGCTCTTTCTTTTAAACACGTATATCAGCCAGTTAAAAGTAAAAAGAATATTGTGCAATGGAAATTAGAGACAAAAACAAATAATGCAGTCTTCCTTTGAGTTTAATGTGAAAGAATGATCTGATTTTTTAGTACTTATGCTCCATCGAATATAGATTTCAGTCTAACATTTAAATGGATGGCCTGTTAAAGGAATTGCCTTATAGCCCAGAACCAATGTGAATTAAAGTTTGTAAAGACAAGTGGACGTTGTTCTCCTACCAGCAGACTAAGTGGGTTTAGCCAAATTACAGACTCACTTTGGCCCAATGTTTGACTAACTCTATGAGTGACCTGAAAAACTCTGCTGCACATTAATCAGCATCAACGTCACTGAATTCAAAAAAGCAGTGAAATCCAGGTTGGTTAAACTGAAACCATGTGACTCTCAGCATCCCGTCTGCATGTCCTCTGCACTCTGCAGACGAATATTAAGCTGCCAATGAGACTGACTCACTGTAAGAGAATAGGTGGTTCTGAACGCATCTATAGGTAAAAGTTCAGTTACACAAACACATTCAATGAAGATGAATGAGGAAAGAATCTGACTCATTTCACACAAATAAGTGAAATGAGTCAGTTTAAATAATAGAAATAGCTTCATTTCACATATTTTTATTACCAAAAATTAACTGTAACTAGAAAATGTTATGTCTTTAATTTGCTAAAGTATTAAACTATCTTGAAACCACAATATGTAGATATATGTTTTACCTTTTTTGGTAATTTAATTGTTTTGTAGTTCTTTTTTTACGCTATGACTGCAAATTGTGCTCTGCATGTTTAAAAATGCATTTCTACACAATCACAGCTTTTTATTTCCCCAGCTGGGATACTTTCCTGCCTTCCCACTCACTCAAGAAATAATTTAATCTATTAAACAATTCCATAAAGTATTGAATGAATTTTCTTAGCAGTTAAACCGAAACTGCTACAATTTGTTTTTTCAAGAATATTAGATTTGATCTAATTCTTCTTTTGTTTTATTTGAATTCTGGACTCTCGTACTGCAGTGACCAGTTACACTTCTGTAGTAGAAGGAGGATCTTTTCAGATCCAATAGACATAGAATAAGATAAAATTTTAAGCAACACCGGTAATAAAAAAAGTGAAAATGTTGTTGCATTTCAATCAGAAACTCTAAAAATCTTCAGAAAGCCTGGAGAAACAGTGCTTGGAAGCTCTTTAGCATGAAAGTTTGTTAAGTTATCTGACAGAATGCAGCAAAACTCCTAATGAACTACGGTTGACTTGGCAAATAACTGGGAATCAAGTGAACAGAGACGCTCCAGTGTGGAAAACGACTGCTGTAAAAATTCACACAGTGATAGAAACAAAGACATGCAGTTTGTGGGCTTGTTTTACAGCAATGTTTGCTCTGCCACTTCTTTTTTCGTTTATCTGGGACAAACTGACCCATTGACATTGACTTACACAAGCTATTAGCTGGAGCTTTTAAACATGACCCAGACTGAGCCTCCTCTTCAGCCTGCAGAGGTTACTATTCTGCACTTTGATCCATTCCATAACATTTAAATGATCACCAGATTAAAGGCTCACTAACAGCAGCTTTTAAGCTTCCTCTTAACACAATGAACACATATTAAGGAGCCTATTGTTCAGACGCTTTGATCATCTTCACCTGTAAAGATTTAACCATCAAAACAGAGCAAATGTCTCTCCATTTTTTATTTTTCTGTAATTCTGTGATTCTTCTTTTGCTTTCAGTGCATTACAATAATCACTGACTCATGTTGATCTGAACATTTATCATGAAATAATTTCATCCATGGTTCTGGAGAGAACCTCAGACTTTCACCACTGATAAAGTTAAGACTTATATATTAAAGAAATAACAAAAAGGTGTAAAAAAATAATCTAATACAAGTAAAAGGGATATAATGTACCTCCAACTGGTAACTTTTATGCTATTTAAACTTCAGATTATCTTAATTTGTTGGACTAAAGTTGCTCTCAGGTAATCAGGATTGGGAAGTGTGGCCTAATTAATGTATTTGAACTGGATTTTTAAAATTAAATCTCACTCTTTGGAGAATATATATTGATTAATTATAATAAAGCAGAAATAAATCCATGACCATCTTTCTTTACCAGCATCTAATAACAAGTTAGCTGAGCTAAAAAGTTGCTTGCAAGTTAGTTTTGTCTTATTTCAAATGTTCTAAGATATTTGCACTAGATATTTGCACTAGAAAGTAAACAAAAATACTTTCTAGTGCCTAATTTAGTCAGAAATCACACAGGACATCAATCAGTAATCAGGCCTGGGTGTGGCTAGAAAAATGGAGCCCATTAATAAATAAAACAATAATTTAAAATGTGCTTCTTTTCATCAGTTTATTTTAGTCTTGTTTTAAAATTAGTTTGAGGAGCTATAACAGAAGAAATCATTAAAGGGCAAATACTTTTTTTACAGCTCTGCATTTTATGTGAATGTTTAAAATATATAATCTCAGAAAAGATAAATCTGTTGAAAAAAACATTAAGTGTTTTCCTAATTTATTGTATAGTAATAAATTGATTTAGAGTAGAGCAGGATAAGGATAGGAACGTCTGGCTCGTCTCGAAGGTCACCAGCATACAAGGTCAAATGGGTCTCAGTGCTGCCAACTCTAATGCCCTTAATGTCTAATACCTCTTAATTGAGTTTGCTGAGGACTCTAATGCTCAGTGGACAGTGGATTGCCTTGGCGAATTGCACATCCTACAGGGAATAAATTGGAGTTATTCCAACATGAGACCATCAAAGGCTCCGGATCTGCAAACTGTCTTTTTAAGAGATAAAACTAAATTCCAGCGGAAATCATTAGCAACTCCCCATGTAATTGTTGAGATTTATTATTCTAAAACAAACAACAACAACGAAATAAAAGTGCGGTCCTACTCGTTGAAGATGAGATCCGGGGCAAAGTAGAGCATCTGACCATTGGTGTGTTTGTAGGAGCGCCAACTGAGGCAGAAGGAGGACAGACACATCCATGAGTACTGGATCAGGGTGATTTGGTCCTCAATGGGCAGGCCCCGGAAACCTGGCACACAAACACCATAATACACACATCATAGGGCAACATCTCGTTTAAAGGAAGCAGAGATCACTTAAAACTGAGATAAATACGTTTGGAAAACCTAATTTAATACACAGAGTTTGTATGTGTGTGTTTATGGAAGTCACTGCATTACACACTTTGCTAAAGTGTGCATATTTGTACCAGCGTTTGCTTTGACAAGATACCCAGTGACAAGTATTCACCCATTCTTTTTTTTATGCAAATCCCACAAGGCCTCTGGTTATTGGCGCTTTGTGTATGAAGCTCCAAAAATAGTCAAAGAGGAAAGTTGCCAAACTCTCAATCAAACTCTGGCAAGAATCTCCTTCTCATGCAGAAACGTAGGCCAAGTGAGGACGCACAAGTCACTTATAGAGGCTGAGGGAATATTTCCATCTAAATACGTGACAATCTGCATTTATTTGAGGGGATTTGTGAAAAATGTTTGTCCAATGGCTTGAAGGCATTTAAAATTATTACTTTTAAATTGATCTTGAAGTGTAGAAAGTCTAACAGTTTTTAAAAAGCAGCTGGGTTTTTAGTAATGCGGCTCTAAAAACCTGAACAGATCAAATATAGGAGAGACACACATTGTTGGCAATGGCACAACTGGTTCATGCTCCTCTGTGTGTGTGTGTGTGTGTGTGTGTGTGTGTGTGTGTGTGTGTGTGTGTGTGTGTGTGTGTGTGTGTGTGTGTGTGTGTGTGTGTGTGTGTGTGTGTGTGTGTGTGTTTGTGTGTGTGCGTGCGTGCTCTGTCTGAACCGAGGGCAGACTGTGGCATATCTGAAAGTCGAAGGTACTCATTTTGACCCTTCTGTCTGGCTTCTATTTATACTTCCGGATATAGCAAGCAGACACCATTGGAGGTATCAAATATTTGCAATACAGCAAATTAAACATGCTCGAAGACCTACCTGTGATGCACCTTTCCATACGTATGCCACTGACTGGGATTTTAGAGGAACTTGTTTATCTCTTTCCAAACATTTTTCTCATTCTAGGTTGCGGTTTTATCCATAAAATTGAATAAGATCTTCCACACAGACAATGGTCATGTAAATGAGTTCTGTTTGGAAAGCCTAATCCTGATTCTATTTAACGGGTGAAATAGGATTCATTTATAATCTTGTTGAGCCTTTGAAGAATATTTTCCTGACCTAATATTCAAAATTGAAATTGTGGGCTCTGACAAAACTAGCAGTGCTGCATCTTTAATGGATAACGAGAAAAGATCTGGGAATTTTGTCTTTTTATACGGAGAGATGCAAAAGTTTTCAACTCTTCTGCATTTTATCACATTATCACCACAAACCCAAAAGTAATTTAGAGAGACTTTAAATTATAGACCAATATGAAGTGGTGCATAATTATGACTTGGAAGGAAAATAATACATGGTTTCCAAAAGACAGTTCCTCTTAAACTGATACCCGTAAACAAAATTCAGTGCAAGCCTTCACCTTTATAAGTCACCAAATTTTGAGCAGACTTTTGAAATGTCACAAAAAGGAAAAAGAAAAGAAATTGCAAATTAAGTGTGTGTCCCTCTACTGGCTTGGAGTGAATCAACCAGGTGTAGTTTCTTCAGATGTTTATGTTTCGGATGGCTGTAATGAACAGGAAGTCACAGAAATGGAGAAAGGTTTTCAGGGATGTTTAGCTACCGGACAAGTTGTAATTGTAATGCTGTGTGGAGATGTATAGTAAGAAATTACATTTTAATGATTCTAACAGCAGAAACATGAAATCAGTCACATGAGGTAAATGTTTGAAATTATTCAACAACCTTCCCCCTTTCGCGCATCAACTCGTTTTCGAAAAAGCCAAAACAAACCATAAAATGAGCATTAAAACATTTTGCAAAATTGATGTCGTTTTTTTTCTTATGCTTTTCTAATGCGATACTTCAAATACACTGAAAGAAACGCTGAAGGAAAAACAGCTTTTGAAAGAAAGTCAGGAATTCCTGTTTCCAGTCTGGCACAAGGAATGTAGGTGACAGTGTCAATACGTAAAAGAAGAAGAAGAAGAGGGTCTGGTCAGATGAGTCCAGCACTGATTTGCACTCTGAATGAGCTTGAGCTGTTTTGCAAAGAGAAATGGGCAAAACATTTCAGTCTCAATTTTCAGAGCTGGTAAAGATGCAGCCTGAAATACTTGGAGCTGCATCAGAAACAAACGTTGTTTCCACAAAGCATTGTCTCAGGAGGGATCAACATAATGCATGTCAAACTACGTAAGACTTTTCTTTGTAGAAGAACTTAAATACAATGAATTATTTTCCTTCCACTTTACAGTTATGTGATAGTTTGCCTATATCTGCCTCTGTATCACATTCCAATAAAATATATTGAACTTCGGGATTGCCAGATGAACAACTGAGAAGGTAAGGCACTGTACTGAATTTTCATAATCAAACACTTTTTATCTCTGATATGATTTCTTTATTTGATGGATTCATAAAAAAAAGTGTTTTCATGCTTTAATGTTAGTAATAACTTTGAGAAAGAATATGTTTTTTACATATTTGCTGAACTCATGACAATATGATATGAGAAAAACAATGTGGGGAAAATGTTTATCTTATTCATCTCCTCCCTGAGCTGCTGTTGTTATCTGAAGAAATGCACTGCTGCTCCCAACCAAAAACAACCAATCAGAGCCAGGAGGAGGGTCTTAGCGCTGTTAATCAACTTCATGTACTTACTGCTCAATTAAAAGCAGAATCAACCTACTGTTACTGGAAAACCATTTACCATTTATCAATGACTATCTTTAACATTTATGACATTCTGTGCATAGCAGGAAGCAAACGGGGGAGGGAAAGGAGGATGAGCAGCGCCACACAAATGGTGACTGACAGCACTATGTCCCTCCTCCTGGCTCTTATTGGCTGTTTCTAGTTAGTACTGAAAGGCAGATAATTCACATATTATCTGTCTTATAGCAAGTTGTCATGAATTGGTGACAGTTTCAACAAATATATAAAACATATTTTAATTTTTAAGTAACATACTGCAGCTTTAATGGCACATTTTAATCAATATCGATAACATTTTTACCCTCAAGGGGAAATATTTTTAGAATACATTTATTAAATGCATTTGAATCGTCCTATAATCCAAAATCTGCCTACATTTGTTAAAAAAAATCAAAATCAAATTAGGAGATTTTCTAAAAATATCTTTGAGCGCTTCTTAAGTCTTTTTTTCTAATCCCTGCACAAAAGCAGCATTTAGACCTCTGCTGGTCACTAACCTGGAAGTACTTTGGCCCACTTCACCATGCGTACCATCTGCTTTCCAGCCAGGCGGTTGAGACTGGACAGCAGGTGGTCAGTTGTGTCTGGCTGTGTGTTGTCATAGCCAGAGTACACCTCTTCGGGCTCGATCAGCTCCAGCACGCTGCAGATGGAGGGCGGCAGAAAAGGTGTGACCACCCCAGGCCCGTGGGGCACCAGGGCATTGGCAGCGCTGGCACTCAGCTCCTTCTCTGAGGACAGGTAGCCGCCTCCAACGCCACCTGTGGCAATCTGGGCATCTTTGGAGCTCTGCAGGTCCTCGTTAACTCCCTTCAGTTTTAACTTTTTAGACTTCCGTGCTGTGGGGAACAAAACAACCGTATTAATGGAGAATTTATGGCTACATTTCTTAAAGCTGCAGTGTGTAACTTTTATAAAATATATATTTTTTAACGTATTTGTTTTGTGACAGTTTGCAATGAGATAAACTGTGAACAGACCGATCTCCAGAAATGCACAGCTCCTAATCAAAAACAACAAATCAGAGGCAGTAGTAATGTCTTTGCGCTGTCAATCATCCTTGTGTACTCGCTGTTCTAATTCTAACTGTGTTAATGATGGAGAAACAACTTACCGTAACAGGAAAACAGTTTATCAGTCTTCATCAGATAACTAGCTTAACATTCATTACAGGATCTGCTGCACACCAGGATAATTGACAGCGCTAAGACCCGCCTCCTAGCTCTGATTGGTTGTTTCTAGGTAGCACTGGGAGAAACTAGTGGAGCTTGACTTTTTTTCACAGATTATTTGTGTCATACAGTACCTTACTGTCATGACATGGTGATAGTTTCAACAAATATTTAAAAATATATATATTTTAGAACGGTTGCATATTGCAGCTTTAATCTGGAATTATGAGATCACAGCTATTTAAAAAGCAAAGACAAAAAAAAAAACATCCAAATATCAAAAAATAACATGGTTTTTTTTTGTTTGTTTGTTTTTTGTGGAACTTTTTAACTTTGCTCCTCACATAAAGTACATATTCCAAGAAAGGATTCCCTATTTCTTAAAATAATTCAGTTTTGCTTGAATTTTATGGACAGCCTGGTCATATTTGAGAATATTTTATTGGAAAATTTATTCATAAAATGCAACATTATTGAGCTGATCCTCAACTTTCCATCCACACTTGTTTTCAAGCTCTCATTAACAAGAACATTAGCTTGTTAAGATTATCAATAAAAAAAGCTTATTTTAAATTCCCTGAAGTCAAATTAATTATCTATTTTAATGTCAGCTCATGATTAAAGTGCATAATTTTTATATATATTTTGAACTCCATAATTGAATTTATTAAGTTTAAGCTCTGTTATCATGTATCAATAAAAATACATCCACCAATTAAATCAGAGAAGAAGCTGTGCAATTCTGGCACTCACACATTTTACAATACAGGAATGTATAATAAATGAAAAAGTATTTTAGTCTTTAACAGTGATGGTAATTTGACAGCCTCACTGATTACGCTGCATGTCTGAGACAGAGTGAGTTTATTTCACCAAATAACTGTGAGGAAGGTCATAACTGGAGAAGGATTTCCAATAACCTTGAATGTTCAGACCTGGTTAAGATCTCAAAATAAAAAACGAACAAGCAAAAAAACATACCAGACATTTAGGAGATGTTTTATATCCGCCATATGTTGTCAAGTCTGGGTTAGATGTTTTTTTTACAATAAAAAATAATAATAAAAAAAACAATTTGAGCACAATACTATTTCTCATTCAACGTTTTAACTACTGCAGTAATCACAATATGTATGATTACAAAAACTTTGTTGAGATTTCTAGTTTGCTTATCTCTTTATTTGCAACTTGAAACCTATTAAATGGACTAAAAAGCTGCTAAAATGATGGAATATGGACTCATTCATCATCCGCTTTGAGCTTTTATGACTCATTCGTTTTCATCAGCTCCTGTTTTATCATCTTCTATCACCTCAGTTGGAAACTGACCTCTGTGTGTTGTGTTTATTTAACTCAGAAGTCATTTGTAGTTATTCAGACATTATCCTGAATCATGAGAGTTAAATTCTGAAATATTTTCTTATCCTGAACGTTCAAGCAGTGACTGGTGGTATTCAGGTGAACTCTAGAGATATACAGCCATTTCATAGTTTGATTGTTACATAATTAACAATATAGTGTTACTACTGAGCCTGTCGCATGTTTAACATTACAAAAGCTTTTTTATGACTGACAGGTGGTGTATTGAAACCGATCATGTTGTTGGTATTGGTTTTCTGCTTCAGAACCCTCTTTAACACTCGTCTTTCTTTGTGTACAATAACTAATAACTTTAAGATGGTTTAGGTTTTCTAGAGTCATTATTAATAAATCTACTTTAGAAATATTCCTCTAAAAAATGCCTATTTTCATTTTATTAACTCTTTACTGGTTGATTATCACCAGCGTTTTTTTCTTCCGTTTATCTCCCAGTAAATCTCTCCAGTTTTTCCATGATTCCATGATCTCAGAAATTCACACAAAATCAACAAATTTCCAAATGTTTCCACGCCAGTGTATGCTGATATGACTTCATTGCTAACTTTCCGCAAAATTGTAAAAAAGAAAAAAATTAAGAGACTGCAGGTGGCACTATTTCTTACTTTTACTAAACCGCTCCGTTAACTTGACTTGATATTAAGTTGTAGATTGATATGGTAACAGAAATCCAGATATTCTTTAAAGAATAAAAATGGTTTTTTGCTTTTTTTGCTCATTGTTTTTCTTCTTCTCTCCTCTATTATTTCAACTTTATTATCTCAAACTTTGTTTTTGTAATATGACTTTATTCTTGTAATATTATGACTTTGTTCTCATACGACTTTATTCTAATAATTTTCTTTCTATGGCCCTAACACACCATGAGGACTCTTCTTAAGCAGCAGTGTAATTTTTACTAAAACACAACACAGAGCCTTCATCAGAACATGAAATACAGAAGACATGATTTAAACTCATGAACATCTAATGACTCAGCATCTCTCGGCCTCCTGTGACTACAGCCAGACCTACTTTTCCATATCTATCACTCCCTATAAACAGACTCACGCTTCCTCAGGTGTTGACATGTGACAGAGCAAATCTGGAATTTGAAGCAGCTCACCTCCCAGGTTCATCCCAGCCTGAAGACACTTCCGTACGCGACAGGCTGGGCAGTTTTTCCTTCGGATCTTATCAATGATGCAGTCATTTCTGCCAGCGCACAGGTAGTTGTGCTGACCTGAAAGAACAAACAGACCTTATGAATTTGTGGCCTCACATGACGCATCATGAAAAAAAAAGTGCTATTTGACAATCATGGAGAAAAATCACCTGGAATTAAAAAAAAGAAGTAAATTATCTGAAAATTCATAAACATCCTGGTGAAAATGAAATGACTTAGTTATTTTTCTCTTGCTACCAACCATATATGACTGCTAGTGCGTTATACAGTAAATAGCATGAGGGATTTGGTGGAAGCAGGGCACTGGCTGCAGCTTGGCTATTTCTGACAGTGATGCTAACATGGCGAGAATCCCTCCTGCCTCCTGCCTAGCCCTTAGCTAAACCCAATGATCTCCCATTTCAGAGTGCTTCCTTCCGCTCCACTAGCTCTTCACTGTACAGCTCCCCTCCTCCTCCTCCTCTTCCTCCTTTTTTCACTCGTCTTCTCCTCTATAACTGCGTCTCAATCCCTTTTTTCCCACACGTCCGCCAGCCTCTGAGCACCGTACACCCACACACAGGCATGCTCCTGCCTATGCACAAACACAGTCATTCACTCAAAAATGCACACATGCATGAAGGCACACACACATGTATAGATATTTTTTTATATTTGAAATAAAACACACATTCAAAAAACAACACAGCGCTCAGACTGAAAGATACGCAGAGGCATTGTGACCTCAGTGACCCCCAATGCAATGTTTACTTCCCCCAGGCTTTTAGTTGACATTGTGTTAATATAATGTTGTATAAATGTGTCCATGTTCATAAGTACCTTCCTGTATGCTTATTTCATAACTCACGAGATTTTTGCACTGACTGAATGTCACGTATGAGCATGTTTGTTTGTTTACTTGCAGTTATCTGCAAAGACGACATTCTGTGACTTATCCTTACAATATACATCATGGGATTTATGTTTTTCATGTACAGGACGGAGCAGAAGTTGTTTTCTGAGCTAGCAGGAGCAGTGCGCAGTGTGTCTGTCTGGCTGCTGCCAAAAGCCAAGGAACCGAGCTGCAGGAGGAGAGGCAGCAGCTGTAGCCCCACCACTATTTCTGGCTAAATCACATGACCGTTACATAAGCCCATTTTTCTTGCTCTAAAAAACAGTAAACTGCGACACAGGAAACACAACGGAGCCATATCCTTCCCCACCTCTCCCCCATCCCCCCTCCTGCGCACATAGAAACACATGCACTTGGAAAGGCCAGGATGGGAATTCTGAAAAACTCCAAAGCTTTCCATGTCAAGTGAATTTGCTCACTCCTGCGAGTCTTGTCAATTACTGTCAGAGTGAAACACACTTGAAGAGCCCAAGTCAAACTGTGCCGCTTTGGATGGATGTGCGTTCGGCAGTGGGTGTATCTGAGAGGGAGAGAATTTGTTTATTTATTCACTGTTTGCATGCACTCACGCCGCCTGTTTACCTCTGAATATATGCATTTTCCTATCAATCCTGAAAGTGGCAGGCTTACAGGCAGGAGTTACTTTTTCAGTCTTACTCTAGGAAAATGAAGAAAATTGATTTTCAGGATTACAACATCAGATTTTATATTCGCAATTTAATGTACACATTATTCTTCTAAATATTATCTCTATTTCTAGAGATAATATTAATATCTGTATTGGTCCTGATATTGAGAACACATTCTGAATGTACCCAATCCACATTCAGTCTGATTCTATGCTTTATTACTTATTTGATGTTTTTAGAATTCCCAGCTGCACTTTCTGAACCATTTGAAAAAAAGTTTTGTTTCCATTCATTTTTACATGTTTCACTAAGACAGTCCACTTATTGTTTTTGTCAGTTTCTTGATTATTCATTGTATTTTGGCTGTTATCCTCCTTATTGCAAGTTAAAGTTGTTTTTACATGTTTGACCAATTTTGTAAAGCTATTGGTGTATTAAAGGCTGCTGAACTTGTCCAGAGTTACAAAATCAATTTGTAATTAAATGCATTTATGTCTGTGTTTTAAAAAAGAACCATTTTAGGTCATTTCAGTTGTTTCTCTGTACCAGATTGGGATCGGCCGCAGATGTCTGAATCGGTAACCCCATGGTTATTCCACTAAATATCTATTTCTGAAGTCTGCCTGAGTTAAAACATTAGTATTGTTGTTTCTAAATGAATATGA